>NC_136057.1:1357777940-1358491167 GCF_964261635.1 Lissotriton helveticus
CGCTAATATGAGCCCCATGTCCACAAACTTACTCGTGATCTTGTTCTTAGCTGTGTGGGGGAACCAGTGTAAAACACTAATGGCCATATCGAACTCTAGTTGTCGGTGTGTTACCGCATTCAGGGTATCCCCCACCTCCTTCCAGTACATGCCTAACGCTGGGCAATTCCACAGCATATGCGCCAGGTCCGCTCCCGCTCTCGTGCATCTAGGGCACGCTACATCCACCACCTTGAAGTACTTCTCAATTTCCTTTGGCGTTAGGTATGCCCTGTGTAGGATATAGAAATGTACGAGCTGAAATCGAGCGTTTCGTGTACTTTTCCAGGCCCCTCTCACTATATGCGCCCATGCCCCTTCAGGAATGTCTTTCCCCAGGTCCAATTCCCATTTCGCTTTCAGTGTGTCTAAAGGTGGCAGCTTTTCATTCAGCATCCTAGAGTACAGGCATGCGACCGCTTTGAAAGTCCCCGCCGCCTCATGACATATTGGCAGGCCATCGATGTTTCCGGTTCCGCCAAGCCATTTCGCCAGTGCGCTTGAATCGCTCTGGTCAATGCCGCGTGCAGCAAGAAGTCTCCCCTCGGTAAATCATACCTTTCCTGAAGGGCCTGATAGGGCAATATAGTCCCATCTTCATAGAGGTCCCCCAGCATTTGGACGCCCACCTCTTCCCAGCGCTGCAGTTGTGACCAGTCATCTCCGTGTGGTAATGCCGTCACCATCCCCAGGGGGATTTCAGGTGCGTAGGGGTGAGCTACTTTCGCCCTCCGCTGAGAGCAGTTCCAGCAGAGCCTGAGTGTTTTCTCTTCTAAAGTCAATGCCCGAAGATCTAGCTTCTGCTGTAGTGCTATAAACGAGAGGACGTGACGAGGGATGCCTCCCATTCTCTCCAGTCCTGGCCCCCTAAATTCTCTTGCTATTTCTTGAGTGAGCACCTGCAGCTGGGCCGCCAAATAGTACAGTTCGAAGTCCGGGACTGCTAGACCTCAGTCAACCTTTGGCCTCATAAGCGTCGCCAGTGCCACTCTACGACGTTCCGTGCCCCAGAGGAAAGCCACCACCATTGATTTTAGTAGCTTAAATGTGGCGCCGGGTAGCCACACTGGTGGTGTCCTAAAGTAATAAAGAAACCTAGGGAGCGCTATCATTTTGAGTAATGCTGTACGGCCCGTCATTGATAGTTGGAGGGTAGCCCACAAGGCCATGCTGCCCTTCAGTGCCCGTGTACCCCGTGTACCCCGGCCAATATTACCTTCTAGCAGGTTTGCCGCCCCTTGGTAAATGTGCACTCCTAGGTACTTCAGACAGTTGGGCTCCCACCGCGCCGCTCGCAACTGGTTAGGCTGCGGCTCCCCCTGTCGCGCTGGGAATAAGCATGTCTTGGACCATTCTTCTCCCCTGGTTCCAAGCGCTAAGAGACCTGTCGGTGATTTGGCGCTATATATATATATATAGATATAAATCGCAAATAACATAACATAACAATTCACTCTCAGCCCTGAGACCTCCCCAAAGACCGAGAGCACTCCCTCGGCCCCTGTCAGTGCTACGTCCGCATCTTCCAGAAAGAGCAACAGGTCGTCCGCATACAGTGATATGTAATTTTGACCGTCTCTGCTTTTTAATCCCCTATAGTGGGCGCCCGTTCTAATCGCCACTGCCAGGGGTTCTACTGCTAGGCCAAAAGGTAGCGGGGACAGCGAGCATCCCTGTCTCGTACCCCGTTCCACAGGGTACTGTGAGGAGATCAACGTGCCCACTCTCACCCGGGCCACCGCCGATGTATATAATACTTTAGTCCATTGTAGGTAACCGTCACCTAACCCAAAGCGTCTCAATACTGTATATAAATAGTCCCATTCCAGACTATCGAAGGCTTTTTCGATGTCTACCGAAAGTATCACTGGCTGTTGCGCCCCCAGGTCGTCCTCTCCCAACAGACGCACCAGTCGCCGGATGTTCGTAGTAGTGTTTCGCCTTGGTATGAAGCCAGCTTGGTCTTCATGGACTAGTGCGGTCATATGGTGCAGCAGTCGGGTCGCCAGGATACTACTCAGAATTTTGTAGTCAGCTGTCAGCATCGATAGTGGTCTATAAGAAGCTGCATCCCTGCCCTCTCTTCCTGGCTTCAGCAACGGTATTATCAATGCTTCCCGCATTGATTGCGTCAACTGTCCGGATTCCTTCGCTTCTCTGTAGACCTCTTGGAGTCGCGGCGCCAAGAGGTCCACGAATTTCCCATAAAATTCTATGGGCAGCCCATCCAGCCCTGGGGTCTTGTTTCGGGCCATACGCTTTATTGCCCCTCTTATTTCTCCTAACTCGATGTCCTTTCCCAAGGCTTTCGCCTGCTCTTGATCCAGGCCAGGTAGCTGTAAGTCCCTGAGGAAAGTGTCAATGGTCGGGTCTTCGGTCGTCAACCGGCTTTTATAGAGAGCTTTATAGTAGTTTGTGAAGCACTGCAGAATCTCATTTTGGGTATGGACTTCTCTCCCTTCCGCAGTGTCAAGGGCTACTATAGGGGACCTTCTCTTCAAGGGATTTGCAAGCCAAGCCAGCAGAGTTCCAGCTCTGTCACCCTAAGCGCGGGCTCTCACCGTGTACGCTCTATAATCAAAACTACGTAAGCGCTTGACTTCTACTGCTACTGCTTCTTTCGCTGCGCACACTTTGTCCTGAAGCTCCGGGTGGCCGGGTCGCACCAGCTCAACCTCCCACAGTGCCTTATCAGCATTTTCTAAGTCATTTAACAGTACCTTCCGTATGCCCGCATGCTTCCCTATGCAGAGCCCCCTGACAACCACCTTAAAGGCGTCCCATTCCATCGCCCTCGTTGCAGTTGTTCCAGCGTTCTCCGCGAAGTAATTCATAATCCCTTCCTCTATTGTGGCCGAGAAAATCGGGTCTTCCAGCATCTCAGGTCGCAACCTCCATTTAGGGACACACAAGACCCCAGGCATCCACTGCATGGCAACTAATAAGGGGTTGTGGTCCGATCGCATTCTGGTCAGGTATTCGGTTCGCACAATAGTTGGCGCCACCACTGAGGAGCTCAGCACTGCGTCCAGCCGGACGTGAAGGTCATGCATGCCCGAAAAATAGGAGTAGTAACGGCCCTGTGGATGGTGTGTCCTCCAGATGTCAATCAGCCCCCACCGTGTCTGCCAGTCTAGCCTCCCTTTGGTTAGACGGTGTATCGGGGAGTCGGCGAGGGGTGGGTGCGATCTATCCAGGGAGACATCCGTCACAGAGTTAAAATCCCCGCCTATCACTAATGGACCTGCGAGATAGTGTGCCAGAGATCCCGACAATCCCGCCAGGAAGTTTAGCTGGTCGATATTGGGTGCGTATACACTACAAAGGCCACTTCTCTTCCTCTTAATTTCACTTCAATTGCCACAAACCTGCCTTCGGGGTCGATCGTCTGCTTAGTCAGTTGAAAAGGGACTCCCGCCCTAATCCATATCAACGCGCCTCTGGCATACGCCGAATACGTGGTATTATACACTTGGCCTTGCCACCTACGCTTTAGCGCTATCCCTTCAGCCTTTGTCAAGTGTGTCTCCTGGAGCAGTGTAATGTGTATTCCTCTCCTAACCAGATAGGCGTGTATTTTGTGTCGTTGTGTCATGGTGTGTAACCCTCTCACATTCCAGGTTAAGCATCTCAGATTAGTAGAATCACCCATTCTCCCACAATTCCCTGCACATCTCTCCCAACTCTTCCCCAATCAGCTTCCTCACATCAACGCCAGTGACAATCCCCCCCACCTTACTGCCCAAATATCCCTTAACTGCCTCCCCCCCAAGAACAGGACCTAGCAACAACCATCTAGTTCCCGTCCAAACTAGTGTAACTTGTAATACAACTCTAAGCCCATCAGTAGTCACTGCAGGCATGCCTTAAGGGCAATGAGGGGGTACCGGCAGCCAACCGGTTGGCACCTACTCCAAGGATTCTCTCCGAACTATTGAGCCCTGGTCCTCAATGCTTCCCAAGACTCCCCCCCCCCCGCCGCCATTCAAATAACCAACCTCCCTTAGTAAGCCTTGTCTGGTAGTCCACCGGGATTCAGAGCCCCTCCACCGCTCGGCTTTGCGGGTTCGCCTAGGGGTCATCCAGCATGTCCTCCGCAGTCCCTGGGGTGACCTTCGGCAATCGTACACTATTAATTTCAGAGCGTCCGGAGTCCGATTGGGAATGATCCTTCTCCGAGCCCGTGCCACCGACCAATGGCGTCCGCTGCGTAGTCGATATCGTGGTCACCGCAGTCAGTACATCTCGCGATTCCGCTGCTGTCTGGGACGCGGAGGGCCTCCTCATCCTTCGCTGCCTGCTGCGTAGCCGCCTCGACTTCCGCTGTGGCAAGCTTTCAGGTACAATTCGTGGTCCCTGCTCGTCTCCATCTTTTCCCGTCTTGTAAAGCTCCAGCCAGGCACCGGCGTCATCCGGGGTATCGAAGAAGAAAGTTTTGCCGTCCACTATGACCCTCAGCCTGGCCGTGAACAGGAGTGAATATTGCAGTCTCTCAGTCCTCAGCTCCCGCTTCATAAGTATAGTCAGGGAAGATGTTGACCTTGCTGTTCTCTATCTGGGATGGACCGTCCGTCCTCGCCTTCTGAAGGATCAAGTCCCGATCTCTGAAGTGCAGCAGCCTAGCCACCACGGGCCTCGGAGGTCTACCCTGCTGGGGCGGCCGAGTAGGTACTCTATGCGCTCGCTCCAATGTATAAAAGGTTGACAATCCCCCTGGCGCCACCACTGTTTTGAGCCAGGATTCCAAGTACTGAACCATGTCCGACCCTTCAATTTTTTCAGGCAGGCCAACTACCCGTATGTTGTTTCGGCGGTTGTGGCCTTCAGCTTCCTCGGCTCGTTTTTCTAGGGTGTCCATTCGTTCCAATACGTTGGCCAGAGTTGCCCCCAGTTTCTGTTGAAGGGGCTCCAAGGTCTTGATCTTCTCCTCCACCTCGACAACTCTATCGGACAGTTTGCCATGGACGGCCCTGAGCAAGCCCAGTCCCGTAGCCACCTGTGCTATGTCCTGCTGGAGCGCTGTGCGGGATTCCGTTATCGCCGTTAGAATTTTATCGAGCTGCTGTTGCAGATGAGGGTCCCGCGCCTGCTCGAGCCCCCCCCGCTCTTTTCTGTCCGGCATTTCTTCTTCCGCGGGCATCTGGCTCCCACCCTTAAGCCCTTTTGGTTTCCCCATCAGCGATCAACGGCGGGAGGTTCCAGCTCCCCCCTTCCGTCGTTGTGAGCGCACCAGGAGAATGCCCCGGGGGATGATCTCAAGACTTCTGATCCTATGCACCGTCCTTCCCCCCCTGATTGTCCGGCAAGTCTGCGACAGACAATCTCGCCCCTTTGATGTCGGGCAGAGGTGCCTCGGCACACCGAGCGGTGGCTCCTTTCAGGCACCAGCAGCAGTGCTCCGTACCTCTTGCCGCTGTCAGCCGCTGCCCCCTCTGGATCGTGATTTCGGCCAGGTATTTCAGGGGCAATGTCCTCACCGCCCTGCCATGCAGTGAGGGCCGGACTGCTCTCTCCAGCCTCAGGCTCAGGAAGGAATCGCTGTCGTCATACCTCTTGGGCAGCCCCAATCAAGGGGAGTATCTTAGCCGTGGCTCGAGCCCGCCGTTAGCGTGCTTGACTTTATTCAAGGGGCCCTCCGCAGACTCCAGCCCATCAGCGTTGCAGCCTGAGGTCGGTCCGTAGCCCTCCGGTTAATTCCCCCAGCCGGGGGAGCACTTTATCACCGCCTGCAGGCGGTACCAATCCCGGTAGCTGCGCGCCTCTCCTTTCACCGTCAGGCAACTGTCTCTCGCTCAGCGTCCCTCCGCACCTTCGGGGGCAGCTTTGGGTCCCAGTCCTCGTAGGTCCCGGCTCAGCCGTCGATCAGGAGCTTATACCTCCGCCACAGGAATTCCCGGTTTACTTGCGCTGCCAATCCAGGACGACGCTCTCCTCCCGAAGCCTCTGCAATTGTCTCTGCCCAGCTCCGCAGGATCCGCGCAGCCGCTACGGCCCTTCCAGCATACAGGACCAGTGCGTCCTCACCTCTAGTTCGCCGCCACCAACCGCCACAGGAGGGCTCCCCCAGGCGCGGTCATCGGCCTCCGCAGCGCCAGCGGCGTCCCCGCCTGTCCTTCGTTGTACCCCCCGTGGTGATCAGGTAAGCCTTGGGGGTCCCATGCAGGCGCCGTCCCCGCCCCGGTACCCGGCGCGGCAATCAGCTTAGGCTCAAGCCCCGGGAGGTGCCTCCGATCTCCACTGCTGCCCGCTCCTCGGTCAGCCCAAGGCCGCAGGACTAGCGTTTTTCAGGAGCTAACTCCACCGCTCTTTAGGCGCTCCGCCTGCTCCCACTCGCGGTCATCTCCATAGCGGCAACCAGAACCGGGCAGCTCCTCATTCGCGTCGCAGGCTCCCCGCTCCAGCACCTGTGCTCCCGAGGCTGCAGCGTCTCCAATCGTCGCTTCCATGCTCCGCAGCCGTGCTCGAGGGACCTCGCTGCTCCTGTTCTAGCGCTGGCCGTGCCGGGACGAGTGATTCCGATCCCGCTACTCAGCCACTATTTTGGGTGCTTCTCCGCAGGTCCCCGGCCAGTCTTTTAACGCGCCCCAGCAGGTCTCCCAGGTCACTGCCACTCTCTTTTTGGTGGCTCAGGCGGGGGCCATCCCTCACCCGATCATCGGGTGTGGCGTGGGGAGCCCCGGGCGCCGGCTATCAGGATTATCTGCGGCTCAGTCACGGAGCTCGCAGTTCAAGCAGCCACCATTGCCGGCTGCTAGCCACGCCCCCCTACATTTGTGCTCCATGAGGGTGGATAGCGGCTTAGTGGTTCTCCTTTCTAACACTCCGCGCACCTTCACGTATCTTGGGCGTGCGCAGGTGTATCCAGACCACACTGCCGTGCCCTGTCAGGAAGGCCTATAGTTTATGGAGCTCCGTGCAAGTGCATTGTGGTATTTTACAGAATTCTCTCTACGTAGCTTTTTTGGGTGATTTTAAAGGTGCACATGCGCGTTTCTGTTGTTGATTATCGCATTGTGGACTCCTTGTACGTAACTTTTTTCGGACACTTGAAAGTTGCACATGCGCGTTTCTGCTGTCGATTAGCGCTCTCTTTGGTCCGCAACTTAAGCTCAATAAGCGATATCAAGACAGCCGATCCGGGCACTTTGGAGTTGCACATGCGCTGTTCTGGGCCGAGCTGTAGTGTTCTCTTCGGTCCGCTACGGATGCGACACTGTGATCAATTTTCAACGGAAGCAGAATTCGCATATACACAGCATGGTGCTAATTCATTTCCGATTCAGTAAAAGCATTTCTATTGGCTAGGACTGCAGCTTCCACTGCAGTCCAACAGTAATTTAGGGATTTCATTGGTCCGCACAACATATATTAACTTCCTCCCTGATCCAGTCGGTACCTCCCCCTCGGCTCAGGATCAGTCTAGGGGTACCGACGGACAGGTGAGGAAGCACCCTCAGCGAAGCTCCTTCTCCAGCACTTACAGTGAAGCTCCTTCTCCACCTCAGATTCAGTAGAGCACACAGGCTGTTAGTGCACAGGTTGTTGGTTTACGATTAAGATGCTGAGTTTAATTTGGTGATGTTCTTCATTTTTCTACCAAATGAACAAAGCGTTTTTCACCATTTTCTGACGAACCTTCTCCACTGCACTTACAGTGATATATTGTTAGAATTGGAGAACTTTACCATCTTTGTCTCAGTCTCACGGCGGCCCCTGCGGGTGCTGCCTCTTACTTGCTCAGAAAGAATGCCTAGGCTTTTAGTAGTTTTGCTAGTGAAACATTAGTATGGACATGACCTAACCAGGCATCCACTCTTTATTTCACAAATAGAGCGGGCCTCCATCCCTGAGCAGTGGCCAGGAGAGGCGAGGTTTTCTCCCAAGCATATTTGGGTGAGTAGAGAAAGAAAAAAATATAAATAATTTCTATTGTTTTGAAGAATGACCTTTAGGCACAAAGAAATATGTGGCGCAAAAATAAATACAAAATGTGTGTCTGTGTTCTACCTATTTGTTGTCCTTTTTGTGTATCTTCCCTTTCTAGGAAAGAATCCTAAAATATTTTGTGAAACAGTATGGAAAACTCAGCGTACGGTAGGATGTTTGGTATCAATTATATGTGTTAATTCTTCCTTTTTCACTGAAGCTTATGATTAGCTTTATTGCAGTAGTGTTCCAGAGGTCCTGATGAAAGCCGGGTAGGTTTAATTTTCCTACAATGGCTGAAACATGTTGACCAAGTACCATCCTTAGCCGACAGTTATAATTTCAAACTGTCTTACACTTATTTTAATATTGACACCATGATTTCTTCCCAATAAAATTTTCCTTATGTCATGGTTGCCAATTTTACACTTCACTTTTGATTTCTTTTCACACAAAAAAAATGTTTTCACTGCAATTGACATCCCACACCACTACAAACATATTTGTCTTTTGGTATGATCCATCACTGGTGGTTTCTTTGGTTTGGAGAAGCACACAATACCAACATGAATTTCGCAAACCAAATTGCCTAGAAGGAGCTCATCCTGTTACTCAAGATTTCACAGACAAACTGGCAAATCATTACACTGACAAAGCAGACACGGTGGACTCATACTCAAAACAGAGACAAAGCGCCAGCACTAATCCTTTGACAAAACAACACTCCAAGAATACTCTAACCCAGCCCCTCCGTTGCTTCCAACACATCTCACACGATGAATTTATGGACCTGGTCAAAGTAAGCAGGCCTGCCGTAAGCCCTTCTGACCCGTGTCCACCACAAACTTTCAAGACAATTCTTTTAACAACCTCTGCAGCCACTCCAGTAAGAAGAATCATCAATGATTCATTAACTACCAAATATTTCCAGAAGAACTCAAAAAGTCATACATATGCCCTTTACTGAAGAAAACAAACTTGGACCCCCTGAACCCTGACAACTACAGATCCATTACAAATGTACCTTTCCTGGGCAAACTGATAGAAAGAGCAGTGTTCGCCCAGATGTCACAATTCATTGAAGAGAATGACATACTTTCAGACTTCCAAACAGGTTTCCGTCCAGGAAGAGGCACAGAATCTGCCCTCCTTGCCTTCCGGGATGACCTGAAGAACACAGTAGACAGCAACGGTGTTGCTGTGCTTCTCCTCTTGGACCACACCGCTGCTTTTGACGCGGTTGACCATGACACTCTGAAATAAAGACTCTATGAAGCCGGCATAGAGGGGACTGGTCTAAATTGGATCGTGTCCTATCTTCGAAACAGAACTAATGTCATCCATACCCCACCTTTCTCATCCAAACCATACTCTACAAAAGCAGGGGTCCCTCAAGGCTCTATCATCTTGCCCATGCTTTTCAACATCTACATGAAGTCACTACCGGTACTGATCAATCAATTTCACCTTGAGTGCTAGAACTATGCAGATGACACACAAATACTCCTTCAACTGGGATGCCCCAAAGACAGTGAAAACTCCCCAATTTTCAGATGTCTCAGAGCCGTGGATCAGTGGATGGCTTGGAGCCACCTCAAATTGAATACTTTCAAAACGGAAATACTCACGTGTGGTGAATGGAATGGAAACATTATGACCCGCTTGCCGCCTGGTCTGATGAACTGGGATCACCACCTATCGAAGGAAGTAAGAAACCTCGGAATGACCATGGACTCCGAGCTATCGATGAATGCCCAAGTGGACAAACTAGGAAGATCAAGTTTTGTCACTATAAAAACGCTGCAACTAATTTTCCCTCATTTGGGATTTCCACACAAGGTCCATGCTACCATCTCCCTTGTTCTGTCCAAACTCAATTACACCAATAGCCTCTACCACGGATCACCTTTAACGACCATGAAAAGACTACAACGGATTCAGAACTTGACTGCCAGACTACTCTTGCATATTAAACCCTGAGACCACATCTCACCTGCCTTGAAAGCCCTGCATTGGTTACCGGTTGCCAGAAGATCCATGTTCAAGCTGCTTTAAAGCAATACATGGAATGGGGCCACTCTTCACCGGGAATAAAATCACCAAACACATTCAACAAAGGAACCTCCACTCTAAAATGGCACCTTGCCTCAAAATCCCAAGATACAAGCAAAAAACCATGGGTGGCACATCCTTCTCTGTTCAAGCAACGAAACTATGGAACTCTTTGCCCCCCAACATAAGATCCATGGACAGCCACCTTATCTTCAGAGAACTGCTCAAGAATTGGCTTTTCTCCACATAAGCACCATATGCAAACAGAAATTTACAGCATAGCCCTCTGTATCTAATCATTTATTTTTATTATAGATATGTGCCTATCTTTGTTTACTGCTTTGTATAAACATGCAGAATAATGATGTTAACATTTTTTTTAAGTACTATAACACATGAAAACCGGAGTTTATCTGGTGTATTTTTGGTCTACATCTACTTCTTCCACTGTGCATCTATGTACCTTGCATGTACTTGGAACTGTGTGTTTGTTACTTTCCTCCTGAAAAGCATATCCAATGCACTACCCTATTTCTCATCCTGTACCTCCATCAATATCTTTAATCTACATATACCTATCTCCTGGGATGTATGACGGTACCACGCGTTCTTTTACAACGCGTACCGTTACAACGCTACTTTTACCACGCAAGTCGTTACCACGACTTGCGTGGAGGGGCGCTGGATAGTAAATTTTTTAATTTACTATTCCAACTCCAGTCCCCGTGGACTCTAGGGAAGGAGTTGGATAGTAAATTAAACAATTTACTATCCTGGAGCGCCCCCCAGCGCAAGTCGTGGTAACGACTTGCGTGGTAAAAGTAGCGTGGTAACGGTACCGCGTTGTAAAAAATGCGTGGTAACCGTTGCATACCATCTCCTGTATGCATCTATATACTTTCAATGTACTATGGATCTATATATTTATAACTTTCTTCTAATTCAGCATATCCAATGCACTACCCTATTTCTCACCATATACTTCTCTCAATATATCTTCTAACCCTACTTTCTGACTCATCTCAAACTTCTTTCTACTAATCTTTCCAATGCATTATCCTATTTCTCACACTAGCATCTATCAATATATCCTCTACACCCACTCTCTCATTTATCCCAAACCTCTACCACTACTATGATCCCCAAAACGACCCTTTCTAGACTCTCCCTTACTGTACCCCTCCTTGCATCATCTGACACCTCTTTTACTATACCGATCCACAAAACAAACCTTTCTAAACTCTTCCCTCTGACTCTTCCCCTCCACAACATCTTTTTACTCATCCAAAAGCCTCCTCCTATTGCTATGACCTAAAAAAATCAAAATCCTTCACTCTCCTATTTCCCCACTATCCTTTTCAATCAAAATAACAGACTAACATGTTCACTTCTCAAATTTCATATTCCACTATACTAATTCACCACTATTCCTTTATGGGTCCAAGAGTAGGGTGCTACTCGCCACAAAAGCGCAACACCTCATCAGAGGTAAGCAAGCATTATATAAATGCAAACCTTTTTCCCTCTTCTATCCCTCCTCTACCTTTCTGTATCCAACTGATTAACACACCCACCACTACAACTACTTTCATATTTCACTATACCAATTTTCAACACTAATCCTTTATGGGTTCCGGAGTAGAGTGCTACTCACCAATGAAGCGCTTCAACACCCCATCAGGGTTATAAGCGCTATATAAATGCAAAGTTTTTCCCTTTTCTACCCCTCCCCAACACTTCTCAATCCAAATAACTGAGTAACATATCCACCACTCAACATATTTCACTATACTAATTCAACAATAATCCTTATGGGTTCCAGAGTAGCGTGCTACTCCCCCCAAAAAGCGCTTCAAACCCCATCTGGGGTAGAAAGCGCTATATAAATACAAACCTCTTTCCCTCTTCTATCCTGGCATTACCCTTCTCTATCTAAATAACTAATTACATATCCACCACTCAAATTACTTCATATTTCACTATACTCATTTTCAACACTAATCCTTTATGGGTTCCGGAGTAGCGTGCTACTCGCCAGAAAAGCGGTTCAACACCCCTTCAGGGATAAAAAGCGCTATATGAATGCAAAGCTTTCTCCCCCTTCTATCCCTCCGCTATCCTTCTCACTCCAAATAACTGACTAATATCCACCACTCAAATTACTTTCACATTTCACCATACTAATTCACCACTAATCCTTTATGGGTTTTCGGTGTAGCGTGCTACTGCCCCCCCTCAAAAGGCGCTTTAACACCCCATCAAGGGTAACAAGCGCTATATAAATACAACCTATTTTCCTTTCTGTCCTTCCGCTATCCTTCTGAATCCAAATAACTGACTAACCTATCCACCACTTTAATTACTTTCATATTTCACTATAGTAATTCAACACTAATACTTTATGGGTCCCGGAGTAGCGTGCTACTCACTGAAAAAGCGATTTGACGCCTCGTCAGGGATAGTAAGCGCTATATAAATGCAATTACAATACAATATTCCTCCTGCCAACCCTCCATTGTCTGTGCGCCTGTCTCATCCCTCCTCTCACCATTGTCCGTGTGCTTGCCGTCACACCACCAGCCCACCCTCTATTGTCTGTATACTCTCCATTTCCTCTCCTCACCCATCTGTGTCTTTCTCTCCTGCCATCCCTCCCTCCCTCTTTGTTGTCTCAGGGGAGTATAAAATAAAAACTGCTTTGACGTGTCCAGAGCTAATGCTCTTTTATTTAAATAAAATAAAAAAGGATTAGCCATGGACACATAAAACATTTTTTAAATTAGTTGTAGCTGTGCTGAAAAGCATCTGTGCTGGTGTACAGCATGGCTACAGAATATTGCTTAAGCCAATAGCTCTCTTAGGCGATACCGAATGGCTTTGACAGTGCTTGTTTAACTAGACACGGGCAGATGATTTGTGCTTGTTTTCTAAGGACTAAATAAATATGCTAATGCTGGCTTATGATGATGAGTCAATATTGCTGATTGCAATACATGTATTCCATGTTAATGCACGACTGTGAATACCCTAATATACATAGGTGCTATTTGTCACCAGTAAATACATGTCTTCTATTGACTAAATTTGGCAGTTTGACTTTGAGGTGGCTATTCAAAAGTAAAATCCAGGCACTCAAAGTCAAGGTAGTGGATGGCATTAATGGTTAGAACATTTGTTTAGTGCACTAGTAGAAAGTAAAATGTGAGTAACAGTTAAATACCATTGGGTAGAGGTGGTTGACCTAAGGCTTCTCTATATTTGTAAACATTTAAATATGTGATGTTATTATATTAAAATATTTAAAAAAAACTCCTCTCTTAAGTAGTGGAAGGCTACAACTTATCCAATCAGAACAATGTGAAATGCATTTGCTCCTGGGCTGGATTTGATAAACTACTCACACATGGACCTTGGACCTGAAAATATGACTGAACTTCACTGCCTACCAGTATGGCATGCTTTACCATGACCCACAGCCTGACACATGACTGATAGCAAGAGCTACAGCACTCCGATGTGACTGATTCTGCCCTATACCTACCAGCCTGACGCGATTGACTCTGCTCAGGCATACTGCCCTAATATGCATCTTATGCTTCCTCAGCCTATCCCGTCTGCCAGAAGCAACAGTCAACTAGTACCTCTTGATATGTCCCCAGATTCCTCTGCAGGCTACATGCCTGTTTGCCATCAGATGTTTATGTGCTACTGAAGCCTGACTGGGATTGTCTTTGGGTAACTAATCTACCATATGGGTGAGAGGTTATGGGAATTATTGGAGTGTCCCCCCTGCACCAGCCCTCTGGCCTCTGCCCACTTATGTATTATTGGAGAATCTAATCATCAGTGCATGTGCACTCCTCATTCGGAAGCCTGTGACCTCTGCCCTCTAGAGCCCAAACCACCCTGTCAAGGCCCTCCATCCAGAAGCCTGTAGCCTTTGCCTAGGCAAGGCATAGACTGGCAGGAGTCTGGTGTCATTATTCAAGCGTTTACGTCTCATGGCCCTGTAAGTCTGAGGCAGTGTATGGCCTCTTCCAAAGCATTGCATCAGTTTTGCAGGAGGTCGTATCTGCAAAGTTGTGTCTAGTTCTAGAGGACACAATTAGAGCACTTTATCCTATGTGCTAATTCTGGAGCTTTGCTCCCAGTTCTGAGGGGCTACACCTGGAGCATTGTGCCCAATTCTGTAGGCATCATCAAATAATACTGTGCCCAGTTCTTATGATGTCTTTTGTAGTACTGTATCCATATCTGGAGTATTGTTATATTATATGTTCTTGTATAGCAGACTGTCACCAGTAGTAGTATCCTGATGCTGTGCAGATGTGAGACAGTAGCTCAGCTAATGAGGGAGGGGATTTACTCGAAGAGCCAGGTTTTCAACTTCTTGCAGAATTGAAGAAGCAAGGAGGAGGCTCTAATGTGTAGTGGGAGGTTGTTCTAAGCATTCGGAGCAATGTAGGAAGAGGCTCGACCTCTGGTTCTGCTTTTGTGAATACGTGGGCTAAATGGAAGTGTCTGGAAGGTTGATGAAAATGAATATGGTTGTTCAGGTAGGGTGGACTGGTGCTTTATATGCTTAGGTGGGTAGTTTGAATTGTGTACTTGTGTATTGGCAGCCAGTATAGCTCCCTCAGCTGTGGTATGATATGAGACTGGCATGGGAGGTTGAGTAAAAGTCTGGCTGCTGCATTCTGGGTGGTCTGTAGTCTCTTCATTAGATGACCCATGATCACTGCGTAGAGACAGGTCCCTTAGTTCCGCCTTCTGGTCATAAGGGCCTGGGTGATGGTGTTCCTAGTGTTGTTTGGTAGCCATCTGTAGATCTTTTTCAGCATTCTCAGTGTGGAAACAGGACATGGTGACGGTGTTGACCTGGGCGGACATGTCCAGCTTGCTATCATTGCTGATCCCAAGGTTTCTTGCATGTGGGCAGCAGGTAAGCGTGGGTCTGAGGTTGGTAGGCAACTAGGCGAAGTCCCACGGTAAGGCATCCTTTCTCATAATTATCACTTCTGTCTTGTCAGTGTTCAACTTGAGACAGTTTGACTTCACCCAGGTACCCCCTTCGGTCATGCTGGGGGTGAATTTGTTCCTAATGTTGGACAATTTGTCCCAGAGGGACAGTATAAGTTGCATGTTGTCGGTGTAGGAGAGTTTTTAGATGTTGTCGGTGTGCATGATTTTGGGCAGAGGGGTCATCCAGATGTTGAAGAAGGTGGAATTGATAGAGGAGTCATGAGGTACTCCACAGATGAGTTCCTGTGCTTCAGAGGAGTAAGGGTGGCTGTTTGAGTTCTTCCGGTTAGGAATTTGTACACTCAATGGGAGAGCAGGTCCCTGAATGCCGGCCCTGAGCAGTGGTCTGATTAGGTTTGGTGTGGAGACTGTGTCAAATGCTGCTGAGAATTCCAGTAGGATGAGAGTCATGGTTTCCTCTCTGTGTAGGATCATCCCGATGTTGTCTGTTGCTGGAGTGAGAGCGGTCTCCTTGCTATGGTTGGGTCTGAATCCTGACTGCGTGGGTTCAGGGAGCTGTTGGTTGAAAAGGTTTTCAGTGAAGTGTCTGTTGATGGCTTTCTCCAGGACCTTTGCTGGGTAGGGTAGGATGGAGACAAATTGATAGTTAAGTTTGGTTGGGTCTGTTGAGGGATTTTTCAGTAGTGTGTTGACAGCTGCATGCTTCCAGGCTTCAGGGAATGTAGCTGTGTTGATAAATGGATTAAGGATGCAATCAAGGGCCTTGCTGATGGGGATGAGTCCTTTCTTGATGCCCTAGGGGGGGCATGGGTCTGATGGTGCCCCGAAGTGGATGGACTTCATGACTTTTGAGGTTTCATCTATGGTGATGGTGTACCAAGCGGTCATGGTGTGTCCTTCATCCAACATTGGAAGGCAAGCTGCAAGGTTGCTGGGGTCAGGTTGAGGGTCGAAGTTATCATATATGTCTTCAATTTTGTTGCTGGAAAAGTCAGAGAGTTCATTGCACGGTTCTTGAGATGGGGTGATGTTGCTGGCAGTCACTGTGGGTGTGGTGAAGTCCTTGATAATAGAGACAATTTATTTGCTGCTGTGGGAACTGGTGTCAATGAAATCTGCAAGGGCCTTCCGCTTAGTGTTCTGGATTTGCTGGTTGTAGCATCTTAGGGAGAATTTGAAGGTGTCTCTCTCTGTCTGTGGGTTCTTGGCTTAATCTCCATCTGCATTCGTTGCTTGCAATGACTTTTGGTCATCCTAAGTTCTTCGGAGTACCAGCTGGCCGGAGTTCATATTCTTTTTGTTTGGCCTTATTTGCTTGGGCCAGAGTGTCAGCACAGGTGGTGTGCTTCTTAAAGTCTATTGGTAGGATGTCTGTTTGCTTGGAGTGGTTCTTGGAGAGGGCCGAAAGCCCAATCCTTCTCTGCTACGTTTTTCCAGCAGAGAGGGGCCAGGCCAGTAGTTGTTTGTCTTCTGTGGTGTGCAATGTTGATTTTAAACCTGACGAGGGTGTGGTTGGTCCAAGTAATGGGTGTAGGTTTGTTGGTTGTGACATTGTTGAAAGAATTAAAAATGAGGTCCAGATTGTATCTGGCAGCGGGGGTGGGCCAGATACGTTCAGGGTGAGCCTGAGGCTTCCATGGCTTTCGAGGAGCGCAACTGGTGTTGGGATTGGTGAGGTCTTCTAAGTAAAAGTTTAGTTCCTGTAGAAGGATGACTACACTGATATTGATTACTAGTGGAGCAATCAATTCTGTGATGTTGCTGGTGACGTGGGTGCGGGCACCTGGGGTTTGGTATACCAGGTTTCTTCATAGAATGAAGTTGGCAGTGAATTGCAGTTTAAAGTTGAGTTTCTACATGCAGTTGGTTTCAATGTGTGAGGAGAAAGTACAGCTGATGGTGTCCTGGAAGATGATGGCGACTGCTTTTCTGGGCTTGAGTTGGTTCTCTTGTTTGGCAATCTTATATCCGGCAGAGATGGCTGTTGTGATGTTCGGTGCCGATGCTGGGGTTAGCCATGTTTCTCTGAAGAAGAGCAAGTCTGGGGCCGTCGTCCAGCAGGTCTCAGGTCTCTGTGGCTTGTTTGCGTGAATTTAAATGGGTGGGGTGCTGTAGGTGCGACCGTGGTGGGTGTTGGAGTAATGAGTGTGGGTGCAGTTATGCACGTGTGGAGGCAGGAGGAGCAGGGAAAGGCTTCTTCCTTGTTGTGTGGTGCTGCACGGTAGTAGCGCAGTGAGCGGTGGATGGGATTGAGGGCTTAGAGAAATATAGCGGGGTAGTGGTGGGTTAGAAAGGACCAGGGTTTTTGGTATCGGGCACGGTTCAGGTGTAGGGGGGCATGGATGGGCATACCTTTGTCTCAGTGCCGCAGTAGTGCGTCCGCTATGCTTCAGCGTTGCAGCCGCCATTAAGTAGGTCTTGGGAGGGGGAGGAGAGAGAGGAAGCCAGTCGTGGCTGGCATGACTCGCGAGAGGGGGTTTGGGGGGGCCGCAGGGTCACACGGGGAGGGCAGGAGGGTTGCACGGGGGATTAATTTAACTAAAACATAAAAAAAAAATTTAACTAACCTTTTCTACGGCCGGGTCCCGGGTACCGTGTCTTCTCTGCTCTCCTGCTCTCCAAAAAACAGGTAGCATAAGTAGGCAGCAAGGCTCCCTCCCTCCCTTAAGCCAATCACAACGCCGCTCAAGCAACATTGTGATTGGTTAGGACGCCGGCCAGCCAGGCTCTAATGGGGAGGCCATTTTCTCCATGTAGGCTGCATGCAGCCGACATTGAGAAAAGGCAGAGTGCGGATGACTGGTTTGGGCGGCCCCAGGAGGCCGACCAAACAGTCTTTGCGCACTCAGGAGTGGGCAGGCACAACACTCCTCCCCTCCTCTCAGAGGAGCCCCACCCACCTGCCCACAACCAAACATAAAATAGTAAAAACGAAAAGTTATTACCATGGTGGGAAAGGGCACAAAAGAGCAAATATTAAAGGGCACAAAGAGAAAGACAGTCAAAAACAAAGGGCACAAAAGAGAAACTGGAGACACAAATAGAGGGTATAAGAGAGAAAACGTAGCCAAGACAGAGGGCATACAAGAGAAAAACGATAGCAAATACAAAGGGTGCATGAAACAAGGCAAAAACAGCATTAACAAACGCTACAAGGCAGTGTTAAGCAAAGGGCACAAAAGATAAAAAGCAGTGGCAAACACAAAGTCCAGACAAGAGATAATGTAGTAAAAGCAATGGGCAAGATAAAAGTGTTGCAAAAAAAGAGGACATAAAACAGAGTCAAGCAAAGGGCACAAAAGAGAAAGACAGTGGCAAACACACGGACACACCCTGATCCTGCTGAACCTCTCTGAAGTCTTCAACATCGTCTCCAACTACACTCTCACCGCCAGACTCCACGACTCCGGCATAAGAGGACCGCCCTTGACTAGCTCTGCTCCTTCCTTACTGGCAGAACCCAAAGAATCAGACTTCCTCCCTTTCTCTCTGAACCCACAGAGATCAGCTGTGGAGTAACCCAAGGATCATTACTCAGCCCCACGCTCCTCAACATATGCACGGCCCCCTCGCCACCATCATCAGACAGCATGGACTCGGCATAGTATCCTACGCCGACGACACTCAGCTCATCCTCTCCCTCACCAAGGGCCCCTTCACCTTCAGACTCAGCTTCCGGGAAGGAATGAAGGATGTTGCAACCTGGATGAGCAGCAGCTGCCTGAAGCTCGACTCGAAGAAGACAGAAGTCCTCACCCTTGGACCCTCCCTTTCTGCATGAGGACAACACCTGGTGGCCCACTGCCCTTGGCAGCCCTCTCACGCCCAAAGACCACACCCGGAACCTCAGCATCATACTTTACTCCTCCCTCTCCATGACCCGACAGATCAACGCCGTCTCCTCCACCTGCTTCAACACCCTCCGCATCCTTCACAAGACCTTCAAATGGATCCCCCCCGAATCAAGAAAGGCAGTCACCCACACACTCATAACCAGCAGATTACTACACCAGGATCAACAAATCCCTGCGCCACAAGCTCCAGACCATACAGAACACCGCAGCCAGACTCGTCCTCGGTGTCCCCCGACATGAACATATCACCCAACACCTGCGACACCTCCACTGGCTCCCTGTCAAGAAGAAAGTAACTTTCAAGATACTCACCTGCGCATACAAATGCCTTCACAACATTGGACCCCAATATTTCAACGAGAGAATCGTCTTCCACGTACCCAAGCAAAACCTCTGTTCCGCCGACCTCAGCCCATGTGTGAGGAGCTTGAAGGTGACTCTTTTGTTGACTGTGAGCCAGTGGAGTTCTCACAGGTGCTCGGTGATGTGGCTGCGGCGGGGGATGCTGAGAACCAATCTGTCTGCAGCGTTTTGAATGTTCTGTAGTTTCCTGAGAAGTTTCTGGGTGATGCCTGCATAGAGTGCGTTGCCATAGTCAAGTCTGCTGCTGATGAGTGCATGGACGACCATCTTTATGGACTCAGTAGGGATCCATTTGAAGGTCTTTCTCAGCAGGCGGAGAGTGTGGAAGCATGATGAGGAGACAGTGTTTATCTGGTGGTTCATAGTGAGCGAGGAGTTCAGTATGATGCAGAGGTTATGTGTGTGGTCAATGGGTGTAGGGGGATTCTAGTGCTGCAGGATACCAGGAGTCATCCGATGCAGAGGTGGTGGGCCTCAGGATGAGGACTTTGGTCTTGTCTGAGTTGAGCTTGAGGCAGCTGTCTCTCGCCCAGGTGGCGACGGCCTTCATCCCGTCGTGGAAGTTATTTCCGGTGATTGTGGGCTGGTTGGTGAGGAAGAGGATCAGCTGGGTGTCATCAGCATAGGAGACGATGTTGAGTCCGTGTTTCCTGATGATGGGTGCGAGTGGGGCCATGTAGACATTGAAGAGGGTGGGGCTCAGGGAGGAGCCCTGGGGACTCCGCTGCCGATCTCCGTGGGTTTTGAGAGGAACAGTGATAGTCTGACTTGCTGTGTTCTACCAGTGAGGAAGGAGCGTATCCAGTCCAGGGCTTTGTCATGGATGCAGGCGTCGTGGAGTCTTATTTTTAGGGTGCGGTGGGAGAATGTAAAAGGTGGCTGAGAGGTCCAGGAGGATGAAGGCTGTTGTTTTGCCCCGGTCGAGGAGGGAGCGAATGTCATCGGTGGCGGCAAGGAGGGCAGTCTTGGTGGCCGTGATTGCTTCGGAAGCCGGATTGGGAGATGTCCAGGACGTGGTTGGCTACGATGAACTAGGGGAGAGGTGTGGCTTCATTGAACTTCAATGAGATAGGGAGAAGTGTGGCGCAGCGGCCAGGGCGGCTGACTCCGGAGCACGGGGCTTGCGGTTCGATCCCTGGCGGCAAGTCAGCCCAGCACCATGTGACTTGGGTCAATAGTTCGCTTAATATTCCAGATGGCCCCCAGCGCCTTGAGACCCTTAGGGGTGATTAGTTTGTGCTTTACAAATACAGGGTTACTTTACTTTACTTGCTAGAAGAGTTGGGCATTGATGGCTGTCTTGATGACCTTGGCTGGTAAGGGGAGCAGGGAGAAGGGTCTAAAGTTCTTGAGGTTCGTCAGTTCAGCGGACGGTTTGTTCAGCATGGGGTTGATCCTTGCTTCTTTCCAGTCATCGGGGAAGGTGATGTTCTCGAAGGAGCAGCTGACGGGGCGGCATAGCTTTGGGGCGATGGAGATGGCGGCTCTGTGGAAGATGTGGTGCAGGCAGGGTTACCAGGGGGCTCTGGAGTGAATGCCCTTCATGGTCTTGAGTGTCGTCCGTGGTGAGTGGGGTCCAATTAAGCAGAATCTGTTGGTGAGCGCTGTCGTTGGGTGCGATGGTGGCAGGAGTGATGAGGGGGGCTTTGGTGTCGAAGCTGTTGTAGATCTGCTTGATCTTGTGGTGTAAGTAGGTGCTGAATTTGTTGAGGAGGTCTTGGGAGGGTGGGACTTCTGTGATCTCGCTGTTGGGTTTGGCGAACTCCTTGACGATGGTGAAGAGTTCTTTGCTGTTGTGTGCGTTGATTCTGCCTTGGAGGGCTATTTTCTTTGTAATTTTGTGGAGGAGGTGATGTGTGGTGATGGCGGCTTTAAAGGCTGTGTGGGCTTTGTTGTTCCTCCTTCTTTTCTCGAGTTGTCTACAGGTGCGTCTGGACTCTTGGAGGGTGGGAGTGAAACAGCTGGTTTTCTTGGAATGTTGCTTGCCGGGTGCTTTCTTGAGGGACACCAGAGTGTTGAAGCAGTTGGAGATCCATCGGTGGAGGTTACATGCCACGTATTTGGCATCTGTGGATGTCGGTGGTGTGGTTGTGCTGAGGGAGGCGGTGAGTTCTTCGATGACCTTGTTCCAGCTTCGGCGGGGTGGAGGATGCAGTGGTGTACGGTGGGTTCAGTGAAGGCGAAATGGACGCAGTGGTGTTCGGTCCAAATGAGTTCAGAGGTGTGGCTGAAGGTGATGTTTTCGCAGGCGGAGTAGAAGGGGTCGAGCGCGTGTCCTGCTAAGTGGGTAGGTGAGGTGACTAGGTTCTTTAGTCCTACGTTTGAGAGGTTCTCCAGGAGGGATGTGGGGTGGTCATTGGGGTTGTCCAGGTGAAAGAAGAGGTCACTGAGTAGGATGTAATTGGTGGATGTAAGAGCCTGGGGTGCAATGAAGTTGATGATGGTATAGGAGAAGGGTGGGCGGGGCCAGGAGGAATATAGACGAGGGTTCTGGGTAGGGTGGTGTTGGTCTGGACCTGAAAGTGGAGATGTTCCATGATTGTAGTTGGGTCGACTGAGTGGGTGGTCAGGTGGAGGGTGTTTTTGTAGAAGATGACAAAGACTCCACCTGGATGTTCAGTGCGGTCCTTGCAGGTGATCTTGCATCAAGGTTTCCGTGAGGAAGTGATGGAGTCGAGGCGGTCCCAGACTTATGTGGCATGTTTGTGGAGGGAGCACGTTGAGGAGGATGCAGCTGAGCCGGTTGGGTATGCATTGGCTCGGCTAGACGGCGGGAGGAGCTGGAATGCAGAGGTGGGTGAGAGTGCAGCTACAATTTCGGCAAGACAAAGGGCCTTGGATGACCTTCGGCGATGCTAGGTGTCAGACATCATGGCATTCGGTGTTGAGGGCGAGGAGGGTACTGGCGTTGTAGCAGTGAATGGTCCGAGAGCCAGGGTCCGTGCTGCTGGGCGCCGTCGGGCTTGCCTTTGGTGCGCCTTCGGCGCGGCCACCATTAAGTAGTGTGAGGGGGAGTCTGGACAGCTAGGAGGCTGGAAGTGGGAAAGTCGGTGCTGGAAGGGAGATGGGCCACAAGGGTTGAGCAGGGGCATGGCGTAGAAAAATAAGAGTGAGGGGTAAAAAGTGAAAAAAGAATCAAAAGGGGGAAAAAGTGAAAAAGTAGTAAGAAGAGTGCAAAGAAGGCAGAGGGGAAAAAGAGACAGAAAGCACAAGGATAGACGGCAGACCAGCAGTAGAGCAATGATGCTCCCCACTAGGCCATCAGGCATAAGGCACAGGTGGAAGCCTGCTTGTGGAGGAGGGCCTCAAACCACCAACCAGCAAGGGTCAGTGGACCTGCAAGGGGCAGCAGCTACCAGGCGGGGAGCCAGGGACAGAAAGCAGTTCAATGACAAGGTCAGTGACATTGCTCCTTTCACAGCACAGTGGTCCGCCATTAAGTAGTGTGAGGAGGAGGGCTGGACAGCTTGGAGGCAGCAAGCGGGAAACGTGGCGCTGGAAGGGGGTGGGACTACGGGGGTCAGGCAGGGGCAAGGTGTAGAGAAAACAGATTGAGAGGTGAAAAGTGAAAAAAGAATGCAAAAGGGGGAACAAGTAGTAAAAAGAGCGCAAAGAAGGCAGGTGAAAAAAGAAAGCACAAGGACTGAAGGCACAAGGACAGAAGGCAGACCAGCAGCAGAGCAAAGATGTTCTCCACTAGGCCCCCAGGGATGAGGCGCAAGCGGGAGCCTGCGGGTGGAAGAGGGCCTCGAACCACTGACCAGAAAGTTCAGTGGACTTGCAAGGGGGAGCAGCTGCCAGGCGGAGCTGTGCGGGACGGAAAGCAGTTCACTAACAAGGACAATGAGTTCACTATACGGAATATTTCATATGGTGTTACAAAGTTTGTTCCTCCTACCATGCAGGATACTATTTCCATTGTCTTCTTTCTAAGTACCAAAGTACACATATTCCCTCCATCCACCTTGAATTTAATATCCAGGAAGTCTATTTCAGTCCTACTGTGAATCATAGTAAATTTGAGATTCAAATCGTTATCAATGAGTAATTCATAGAATTCCAACAATTATTTTTCATCACCATCCCAAATGAGAAAAAGTTTCCTGATGTAGCGTAACCACACGACGACCTATTCAGAAATCTTTCAATATTCACATTTCTGGACACCTGCTCCTTGCACTAGAACACCAAAAAATGTGCGTTGGTGGGGGAAAGCAGGTGCCAATTGCCATTCCCCTTGTCTGTTTTTTCACAGGGTATCTCCGAAGAGAAGAAATTCTCTTAAGACACACATACATTAATCATCTTGATTAACATCTTTGTGTTCGAAGTATCCTAACAGTCTAGTCTTCAAACTGAATTTTATGGATTGATGTATGCTGGTGTACAATGAATTAACATCTAATTTCACCATGGTGTACCTGGTGTCCCAAAGAATCTGATTAATCATTTTTATCAAATCCGTGCTGCCCTTAAGAAATGATGACAGTGTCTCAACTAGTTGATATAAACAATGGTCAATATATTGATGTTTTGTTCCAGAAGACAACCATTCAGTGCTATAAATGGTCTTCCAGGGGGATAGACCGGGTCCTTATGCACCTCTGGTAACATGTAAATTGTTGGAATCTTGGAATGTACTTTCTTCAACACAGTGTATTTTTCAGGGTCTAATACACCAGATTCCCTCCATTTACTCAAAGTAGAATACAATATGTGTACCAATCTTTTTTTGATAGTCAAGATCTACCTTCATGTAGCAATCTACATTTTTAAGCTCGTGTAATGCCTTCCTAATGTAATCCCACCTTGTATCAAATTACTATGTTTCCTCCCTTATCGGAGGGCTTGGTCACCTATTCTTTAACCTCCCTCAGTTCTTGCAGCACCCTATGCTGTGACCATGATGGTATTTTTAGGCTGTACAAAAGAACATATTCTCATATGTTTTAATTATTAAATTATCAAATTGTGGAACACATCTATTCTATCAAAGGGCAGGTTGGGCACTGTATGTGATTTTGGTCTAAATCCACTTTGCAGACAAAACCTATCAAATTCAAAATGTGAACATCTTCCTCATCATTCTTTACACTGTCAAGTTCCACAACATCAATATTTTGATTCTTAACATTCAGATCAGATGCTGCACGTAGAACCTCTATGCCCGCAATAGTCCAAACATCTGTCTCCTTTGGAGTATCCATATGTGTCTCCCTCTCTTAGGACTAAAATAGTGTGCTTTCCATAATTTTAGATTTCTACCAAACTGAAATAAATCCATCAGTTCTGGACATAATCAAAGTTCCTAGATAGACAAAAAGTTAGGACAGGGCCAGTTTCAAAACATCACCTTCTACATTATTCAATTGTCTACTAGACCCTTTTAAAGCGGATTTGCCGTCGTTTGCTGGCCACCCTGATCGTTGCTGCCACTGACCTTTCTGGACTTTGTGGGGAACGAACACCTCGCCGGACCCGCTTCGCGGGTCCCGCAGCGTTCCATTACCACCCTGTGCTGCCCTGGGAGAGGAGCTGTGACACTTGGGGCGCGTGGAGCTGCCGGCAGGGCTGCGAGCTTGAAGGCAGGGACTCAACCTACCAGGAGTCCCTGCGAGCCCTATTTGCCACACCTGGGCTGCTCTCCCTGCTGGCCCCGCCTACCCGCCCATAATCTCTCCCCATTTTATTAAAAGGAGGTTTACGGGCTGCTGCGCGGGAGCGCGCCCGGGAGAAGCCCGGGACAAGGGCGGGACCGTCTGTGGCCGTCCGGGGCCGCAGTAGGCCGGGCTGATATTCATCGGCTGGAATCCTGATTCAGTAACACTGTGTTCTGTAAATTGATTTTCTGTATTCTAAAGTGTTCTATTATCCTTGAAGGCGTAGGAGGTTTTATAATATGTCGTTATCTTTAAGTACTTCTACTTTGTTGCCCCCTTTGAATGAGGCAGGGGCAGCTATCATGGGTCCTCTGGATACCTACTTTAAACGAGTACCCCAAGATATTGACAGAGAAATTGTCTTGGCGGAAAAACGTGCAGAACGTAGGTTATCCATTGAACTTTTGAAAACCTCTGTTGATAAACGTCATCCTCAAAGTTATCCAGCTTTGGTTACCCCTTTATCATCTATTACACTGCAGGTTGTATCGGAAACTCCCTACCTCTTTCCCCCAATTATAGAGCCATCAGTTGTCCTGTCTTTGGAATCTGAATCCTCTACTTTACCAGTAATCCCTTCTAGTACCCCTACTGATCCACTTATTGATCAGTTGTGCACGGCACAACCTAGCGTCCCAACATATGTAGAAAAACCCAAACCCTGTCCTAAAAGCAAGAGGAGTGTAGCTCAAAAGAAATGTAATGTTCCAAAACCTCCCAAAAAATTGAGAAAAGTAGGAACATGTATACGATCCCGGGAACCAACTGGGAGTAGCCTTGGTGGATTACCAATGGGAGAGAGGGACGCTGCCCCGTCAGGTACAGATCCCATAGTGATAGCATCGTCCGAGACATTACCGCCCATTTCGCCACTGTTCCTCGAGTTGGAGAGACTAATACGGACACTCCTGACTCCCATTGAGGAACGAGGTAACAAATTAGTAGTCCAGCTAGATCACTTAGAGCAGGCTAGTCTGGACAATTTTTTCTCCACAAAATCTTTAATTAAGTCCTATTTTAGGACGGGAGAGAGTAGGAATTTCCAGCAAACTACTGGGCGAGATGAAAGTGTTTCCACGGTTGAATTCCATTCTCCCGTGGTTAGCACTGAAATTGGGCCACAGGGAAAGGGACAAAGCCGCAAATCCAACACTGAACTGACAGTAACCTTAGGCAATAAGAATGGGGGGAAAACCAAGCTCATTGATACTGTGATCAAGGGTAGTAAAGAGTGTTCTAAAAATCCCACCACTCTAAGTAATGGCACTCAACATCTACCAAGCACCCTGAAACCCAGCCAAGGTGTTGTAGCTGGTGATAATAACAGTCCCAGAAAAAACAATGCGGTATTGAATAAGTCCCAGGTTTTACAGGTTCCAAAAAATGTAGGTCCAGTAATTGGTGGTAATGATAGTTCTAGAAAAAGTAATGCTGTAACAAATAACTCCCAGGTTTCCCAGGTTCCACAAAATGTCCCAATACCTCGCCCTGCTGTTCAAGATACAAGTTGCCCCACACTTCTTGTGACAAAGCCTCTCCCTAGGATACCCCCCATAAATCTTACTCCGGATTCTTACCCTTATGTGGCTGTCCTTACCAATGTTCCACCTTTATTGGTAGGCCAAAGAGAAAGCTTCCAGATGTTAAAAAATAAGGTCATGCACTGTTTAAGGGCTAATAGACCATTGCCCGGTGAAGTAGATGGTCTGATTATCGGGGTAAGAAGGGTCAATTGGATAGGTTGTACCCCAAAAAGTTTGGGGGGGAATGTATTATTATTAATTTTCAAGATCCAAGGGTGGTAGGTTGGATCACGAGGTTGGGCTGGGGCACTAACAGTGGTGGGATTGGTATTGTGGACCTTACCTTTTTCTACCCAAGACCAAGTGGACCCCAATATGGTGGGAATAGTGATCTAGGCAGTTCTAGCTATCCACCATTGTTAAGGATTACCCCCTTTACTGTCCCTTTGGTACGACCAAACTTTTACAATGGTCAAACCTATAACTCCTATGATGGAAGGAAAAACTCGGGGTGGGGTTGCTGACGAAAGTCTGGTGATTTCTTGAATACCAGGGGTAGTGTGTTAAGGGGGGATTTATGCGAGAATTCTGTGGTGTCCACCTTGGATACAATAGTGTATCCAAAAGAAGTGACTAGTGGTGGGAAGATGGTGAATTGGAGGGGAGACCGTGGGGCCTGTATGCAAAGTTTTGGGGATGATGAGTCGTTCATAACAAGCACCTCTGATACCCAGGAAACTGATGTTAATTTGATGGATAATGTTGTAGACCAGGAAGGGAACTCTGAGTGCTCGGTCAAACTCATATCCACGTCAGTTACTGGGGTGGAAAACAGAGATGGCTCTAGCCCGGGGAAGTTCCTTTCGTGGAACATTGCGGGGCTAGGTAGTAGACTATTGTCCCAAAATTGGATAGATTTTGTCAGCGGGTTTGAGGTGTGTCTATTTCAGGAGACATGGGCCTGCGACCCCATCTTCCTCCCAGGCTACTTAAACTATTCTATTCCAGCGACCAGAGGTGCCAGGGGTCGACCCAAGGGAGGGTTAACAGTTTGGGTTAAGCAAGGTCTACAAACTAAAGTGAAAGTGTTGGACTTGGGTTCTAAGGATATCCAATTGCTAAGAATGACATCGGACAAGTGGGGTGCAATGGATATCTATAACATCTATGCTAGGGGTACCAACACCGGGAGCTCCCCCACCCTAGAGGCCCTGCCCACTTTCCTCGAATCACTGTCCCTGGGAAACAGAGTGGTAGTGGCTGGTGATTTTAATAGGACCTTCGAACCGCTGGACGATACGGAAAATCCACTAGGACAAGAGGAAGATATCCAATGGGGTGTCTCGACTCTAAACCTGGTTCCGGTCAAACGGTGGACGAAGGATATATTGCTATTAAATGCAATCTGCCTGGAATATGGGTTGAGGGCCCTTAATGGAGAAGTGTGGCTCAGGGGTTAGAGGCAGCAGACCCGGAAGCTGAGATCGGTCCTGGACCAGGGTTCAATTCCCCGCCTCGGCAGGGTCTTGGGCTAAAAATTCCACGGACTCGATAATTCTCGCCCCGGTGCCTCCTCGACTCACGGGTTCACACTCTGCGACTCTGGGCAATAGCTTGCTTAATCTCCACAACGGCCCCTCGCGGCGGGATGCCTGACTTTCACCTTGTGAATACCCTGCTATCTCACAGGGGAATACCAGGAAGGGTTCCCTAAGCAAGCGCCGGGAAACCCACTGCGGTTAGCTGTGCGCTATATAAGCTCAACTACATTTACATTTACATTTAATGGAAGGACTAAGAGTGATCAGGAAGGTGTTTGTACATTCGACAATGGCCACAGTAAAAGTAGAATAGACTATGTCATTTGTAGTCTTAATTTATGGCAGGGGGTATCCGATATGAAAATAATGGAAAGATTGGAAAGTGATCACAATCCCCTTTGTGTCACCCACACTTGGTGGACCGCCATGCCCGGCAGTTCGCAACCTCGTGATGGAGTATTACCTGTTATGGCCAATGACATGCGTAGAGTTAAATGGCCAAATGTGCTGGCGAATGTAGTATCTATGGACTCTATAAGTACAGAGTTGGATACTGCAATCGCCGCCATGGAGATAACAAGCCCCGTAATTCCTGGGTCCAGTGTAGCCACTGCCATACACGATAAGTTGTTTTCCCTTTTAAAACCACATTTTATGAGACTATCCAATGTAAACAGGAAAGTTCCACCCAAACCGGCTAGGTGGTTTAATAAACAGTGTAGGGCAGCCAGATTAGAATTGGGAAGAGCAATTAGAAACAGGGATAGGGCTATGATTGGTGTAGCCAGGAAACACTACAATGTAAGTGTTCGCCTGGCTAAGAAAAAATGGGATGAAGAGTATCGGGATGAATTGCTTGAGGCCTCAGGGGCAAGGGATTCCAGGCTTTTCTGGAAAGTTGTGAAGTGGGGTAGAGGTGGCACCCCAAATAAACCAGATAACAATGTTGATGAGGCATCCTGGGTGGAGTATTTTAAACCCCAGTATGCAGAGATAAGGGAGGCGGTGGCTCCAGAAGCAATCCCAGTTGTATTTTGTACGGAAAGTTTGTTTTCCACCAAAGAAGTAGAATTGGTAATTTGCTCTTTGCGAGGGGGAAGGGCACCGGGTTTAGATGGGATACCCTCCGACATATTCAAAAATGATAAAGTACGGTGGGCCAGGTATGTGACCCTACTGGGAAATGCCATAGCAAAAGGGGCTGTAATCCCAGAAGTATGGAAGGGAGCAATAATCATACCCATCCACAAGAAAGGTGATCGGTCACTCCCAGTAAATTATAGGCCAATAAGTTTGATTGCCACTGTCCAAAAAGTGGTGGGGAAGATGGTGGTAAATAAGCTGATGGACTGGGTAGAGGAGTACGACGCTCTCTCCCCTTACCAGGCAGGCTTCAGGCGGGCAACCAGTACGGTAGACCAAATATTCCGTTTCACTATGATACGGTGGGGGACGGTGCTTCTTGGTGAGGGCAGCCTGTATGTCGCTTTTGTCGACTTGCGGGCTGCCTTCGACTTGGTCCCAAGGAGCAAGCTTTGGACTGTTTTGAAAGGAATGGGGGTCCCGCCTGAGTTACTCACTTTGATTATGAGGCTCCATGAGTGCAATTTTGCCAAAGTACAGTGGGGGTTGAATGGGGAATCCACTGTCGACTTCCCGGTAGAACGGGGGGTGCGACAGGGATGTGCAATGGCACCGTTGCTCTTTTCCCTATTTATTAATGGAATTGTGGGTAGGATGCTGAATGCGAGTGTAGATGCACCTTCGCTAGCGGGCATCAGGGTCCCGATCCTGATGTTCGCTGACGACACTCTAATTGTGTCCAAAACCCCGGCTGGATTACAGCGTGCTTTAAATATATTTGATGTTTTCTGTGGGGAGCATGGCCTTGAAGTTAATGTTGGCAAGACCAAACTGATGGCTTTCTCCCAAAGGCGTAGACCCCGACCAAGGATATCTCTGAACAACATTGAGCTCGAGGTAGTAAGTGTTTTTACCTATCTTGGGGTTGAGATATCTAGCAAGCCAGGTTGGTCCCACCACATAGATAAAGCGGTACTGAGGCATCAGCAGATTGCAGGGGCACTTCGGGTGGAGCAAGCTAAATCAAAAACAAAGCCTATAAAACCAGTTCTTCTCGTTTACGATGCTAAAGCTATAGGGTCAGCCCTGTATGGGGCTGAAGTGTGGGGCTTCGAGAGGCTCCCCACCCTACAAACATCAGAGAATAGGTTTCTAAGGGGAATTACGGGTCTCCCCCAGAGTGCGCCATTAGTCCCGCTTGGCCTTGATCTAGGGAGGAGATCTGTTAGTGACCGAGCTAGATTAAGGCCTATTCTTTATTGGAGACGGCTATGGACTACCCCAGAGATTCGACACTATGCCGACGGGTTTTTAGCTCTAATCAAAACAGACACCTTCCATAAAATAACATGGTTGAAGAAACTAAGGGTCGTTTTGGGCGAGCTTGGCCTCCCTAATCTTTGGGATAATCCATCAGGGGAAGTATTTCCAAGTAAAAACACCATTAAGACTCTTTATTGGGATTACATAGAAGAAAGACTATGGAGGAGTACTAAATCCGAAACAATGGGGGGGAGATTCTTGGAAATTAAAATGAGACCTATACTGGAACAATATTGGGACAGTATTACTGTCCCAATGGACAGGAAGTTATTTTTTCAGTTAAGGTCTGGTTCCCTTCCCTTGCGATCCTTGACGGGTAGATGGCGGAGCTCGAACACCTCATGCTGTCTGGTGTGTGGCACAAGTAAAGAAAGCATAGGCCATTTTTTATTTTCATGCGAGGCCTATGCTATGCCAAGGAGAGTATGGCTGACCCCAGTTTGTAGAAACCTTGGGGCATCTAGTGGTGTTGAGGGGCTACGAATCATCCGTACCACCACTGATATGCCCATTGTGCTTGGAACAGCAAAGTATTTGGGGTGGGCATGGTCCATTAGGCGACGGATTTTATCTGCTAATATGAATTGATATTGTTAAATAACATAAATAATTTTCTTACCTTGTTAAAGCTTACACAACTGTTTTAAATGTACTTATATGTATGAGATATGGATTTTAATTAACATGTATTTTTAAATGTATGTTTGTGCTTTTATGAGTAAATTTCTCGAATAAAGCTTTACAACAACATAATAGTTATATTGTCAGTCACCTGTCCATGCAAGTCTCCTGTTGTTCACTGTGGTGCTGTATTTGTTTGACTGGTCCTCGTCATCTGCTGCCATTTTGTCCCTATGGCCTAATTCTTTCTGCCTTCCCTGTCTCTTGACAGTCTGTGTCTGCATTCTGTCCTTTCTGACTCTTGTGTAGTATGTGATACTCCTCTAAAAAAATAACCTTGTTATATGAACTGGAACTCTCAGTTAGATCCACAGATTGTGGTTCTGAGCTCACTTCGGACCTCAAGTCTGACATTAATTTATCAAATTTCGGTAAATTCGGGGGGGTGGCTTGGACGGGCAGCACGGCGACTGCCATCTGACCGAGCTCCGCGCTGAACCCCTCAGATCGGTACACAACCTGGAACTTTGGCTGCCATTGACCTACTCAAAGCTGCTGAATAGGCCCTGTGTGCAGCGGTGGCGTCGTCCTTACCCTGGAGACTCATCAGAGACCGCACTAGATGCTGAACAGAGTGGTGGGGCCTGCTGTGCCATTCGGATGAGGTGACGGCCTGGCCTGAGACGTATGACTGGTGGATCCACTCCCTCTCCTGGATTTATGCCTGAGGGAGGCCCGCTCCTCCCCACGTGGTGACTGGTGTTGGCGGACTCTTGTGGGAAAGAGGACACTACTGCAGGCCCTTTGACTGTTATATTTCCACACCTGGCCCAGCATTAAGCAGTGGTATTTTGCACCATCCATCTTGTTTTTTCCTGCCTCCCAGCACTGGATGTCGGCGTCATTCATTCATACAGACGCCTCAGCTGGGCCATTCTTCATGTAGGACCTCTAGTGATTGTGGCTTTGGTGGGGAGCTGTGACTGAGTTATCGACCTGGCCAAAGGGGGTGCACTGAGAGGGTGGAAAAATTCTGGCTCTCAGTGCTATACTTTTGCCGGAACCTGTTATCTGCGGCTCTTCTGCATTCAAGTGCACCCATGGATGTCTGGCCTTTATAATACTCATCTTCAGGGTGGCCCCTCAGAGACGAGCTGCCATTTCAGGGTTTTGAGTGGTGGGAGTGCCTCGACTGGCCTCAGTTGCTTAACTTCTGCATTCATCTGAATGACCTCTTGGCAGTGCTGGACCCACTTAATTCTCCCCAGGTTGCTGACTCACTTGGTGGTAGAGAGTACTATTGAGCCATCTTCATCTACTCTGGAGACTCCGGATCGAACAACGGAGTACGCCCTGGGAAAACTGGGCCCTTGAGCACCTTCAACGCCTCCCACAGCAGAGAGAGATCTTTCTACCCAGGAGGTCGGCTGCTCGTGCTGTTGCGCCTTGTTGGAGAGTGGGCTGGTTCCTCCGGAGTGGGGCCTGGACTTCTTGTGATCCTGTAAAGATTGGGCATGGATCGACCTGGCCAATCTGCTACATAACAGACGCATGGACCAATGTACTACTGGCCCCATCGATGCACAGCCATGCCTACCTGAGGGCGATAAATCTGACCTACCACCCAATTACCTTGCCACTATTCTTCAGGCCATCCAAAAATCACAAGTGGCAGTGGAGACCAAAATTGGGGAGGTGCGAATGAATGTGGCGCTGCTTCATCAGGCTCTTCGAAATGCTACAGCGCTCATTATGGAGGCTGAATCACGGATCTCCGCAATTGAGGTTGAGGTCTTCACTCTAAAGTGCCAGGTCTCAACTTTGCTCACCTAATCAGCAGAACTCCATTGGCGCACCAAGGATACAGACAAACCGTTCTAGGTGGAACAAAGTGCGTATAATCGAGCTTCTGGAGGGCACAGAGGGCACAACACCTCAACAACAGGTAGCGGACTTCTTTGAGCACTGGAATAAAGCCTGGATTCCCTCCAAACACTTGTCCTCCTGGTTTGCAATAGAAAGGGAACACTGAGCACTTACTCTTAATCCTTCACCCGGAGCCGCCCCAGACCCATTATTGCTCATATCCTTAACTACCGGGATAGGGGTGCTGCCCTGAGAATAGCTTGGATACAACCAGAACTCCGGTGAGGTGACACCAAAGTTCTCCTCTTCCCGGACTATACCTCGGAGGTACAGCAGCGCCAGCATTCATATGCGGACATGAAGCAAAAGCTCAGAGCCATGGTACTTCAGTGTCGTTTGCTATTTCCAGCTCGACTCAGAGTCATTCATGCTAATAAGTCCCACTTCTTTGACATTCCTGAGTAGGCTTCGAGTGGGGCGGCACACTCTGAGTCAATTTGGCGATCTCCTCGGAGGTGACTGTCATCACCATCTCTGCCTGCTTCACGCCCGGCCTCTGAGGGGAAGGAGAGGGAGCCTGATGTCAGTGAGCTCCCAAACTCACCCTTGTCCGCACCTGCAGCTTCCCATTCCAACACTGATCTCTCTTGCAGTATCAGATTTGCCTGAACCCGAGTCCCTGATGGCTGCATGGCTTAGATGTGGCATGTTCTTTAACTATGTTCCATGCTTAGTTGTTTAACTGTTTTATATGGTTAGATTCTGCAAACAGAGGGGGCGTGGCTTGGCCGCAGTGCGGAATGGCTGCTTAACTTTGCAGCTCCGCCAGCTGAGTCGAATATCCGGCATTAATCCGATCAAAACGTGGGGTATCTCGAACCTGCCTGCTGGGAGTGCTAGCTGGGGCACTCCGCTCCCGGAATAAGTTGGAAATTGAGCGCCCGTGGACCCGTTGGAGGTGAGGCAGCGCCGGTGGTCCTGGAGCTGGGCTGCGGCCTAGGTGTCGGACAAAGACCGGGACCTCGGGTGGCAGATCTGGGGCAGTTGTAGACCCTACGAAGCCCCGGGGGGCGGCGCCTATAGGATCGGCCGTCAGAGTGGCTGCCCAGGAAAGAGGGACGGACGACTGATCGGCAGTGACGGCGTGGATGGGTGAGGCTGCCGGCTGCGAAAACATTGCGGAAGAACAGAAGGAGGCTTTGTGAGAGGCGCTGACGGGAGGCGACCTTGTAGCGGCCAAGGGACCGGGGGGGCCAGTGAGGACAAGCGTTGGCGGCCCGCGCTCCTCTTTACAGGTGAGGCCGCCCGGCAGACAATGGGGCTCACAGCAACTGCTTTGGTCCCTGACGCGCTGGACATTGAGGGCGCTAGGACAAGAAGCGCGCTCCCTTGATAGACCACGGGGCTGGAGGCCGCCATTTTAGGCTCGCATCGGGTGACATTATACTGTGCCCGGAGTGAAGTCCTGCTGAACTTTATGGCTTCATCCAGTGTAACAAAGGATATGCACTTTTCATTTTTGGCAGGATGTGTGCAAAGGTGGCTGCAACTGGAGATGGGAGCTGAATTGTGTGTCTACAGCGTCGTGGGCAAGTAGCTTGTGGAAGATTGGCTATATAAAGGACAGAGCTTGCATGTGTGGAAAGGGGCATCTGGGACTGCGCAGAAGACTGCAGGAGATCCCAGCTAGTGGGTGGCACTATATACAGGGATTGTAATGAGGTACTTTCGCTGGGAGAAGACGGCATAGGCAGAGCGCGGTACTTCTGGGATGAGGCTGCTCTGCTTCCTCAGGCCGGACCATATCCCGGAGCTGCCCTGAAACAGCGGCGAGTTGCGCTGCGTTGGCCAGACTGAGGGAAATCCATTGTCACACGGCCAACGAGTGCACTCAGACCTGTGTGACTGAGCTTTATGCAGACATACAAGGCAGTAGGGGGTGTAGTTAGGTGCCCTTGTGCGATAGATCCGATTGCCTGCACAGCGCAGTTGATGACTGCCCTAGATGGCTGAAGCGCCTCAAGTCCTTTCAAGGGGGCAGTAGACATCCTGTACAGTGGGGAAGAGGTTTGCATCTGCTACCAGCGCTGAATCAGCGGCTCTCTGGCACTGGCTGCGTCAACGCAGTTAATCCCCAGAGAAAGGTCTGTGCGAATTGTCGAGGTGTATGACGGTTGGTGGAGGAACCTATACCCCGTGTCACGATGGGAAAGCCAGAAATGAGACAGCCTAAAATCACGTTTGATAAGAGAACCACTGAACAGACGGACACACTGGCAACAGAGCGGGAGCAGGAGGGAGATGGTGTGCAGGAGCAACTTCCGGCAGCGGACATCCGGACCATGTTTCAGGAATTGAAAACAAGCCTGCAGGGTATCGACTCGAAGATGGACACACTAGCTGACCTCATGGACAGAATTACAAAGCGGATGGACAAGCAGGAAGGCCGGGTCAGTGTGCTGGAAACGCGCGTGACTGAGACGGAGGAAGGCCAAACCGAAACCGAGAAGTTGAGAGGAATGGACAAAGTATTGGCGCTGATCCAACAGAAGAATGAGGATTTGGAGGCGAGATCGAGGCGCAATAACATACGCATAACAGGTATTGCGGAATCGTCAGACATCCCAAACATGGAACAATATGTGGAGACTATGCTTAAAGACTTATTCGGGACCGGCCTCTCCTCCATGTACCTTATTGAAAGGGCTCACAGGTCTCTTGGGCCACGGCCCAAACCGGGTGCGCCAGCACGACCAATACTGGCTAGAGTGCTTAATTATAGAGATCGGGATACTATATTGCGCATGGCACGGGAGAAGGGAACGATACAATACCGAGGTAATGAAATCGCGCTCTACCCGGACTTCACCCTTCAGGTACATTTAGGTATACTGAGGTATACTGAGCCTCACAGTTGTGTAATATATGTGGGTAGGTCCTTGAGGTGACTACGTGGCATAAATAGCTCGGCCACCCTGTCATAAGTACAGGGGAGTATGGTGGTCACTCTGCACGCCCCATGGGATGAATCCCGACCTTTGGATTGTGTTTTGGTTACGTCTGTTGGGAGGGGTGCTGGGGGGGGTTATACACAACCTGATTGGGGGGTTGGTGTGGGTGGGGGGGAAGGGGCACAGAAAAAAAAAGATTCTGCAAACAGATTGGCAGCCACCATCCTATACGATATGGTGATGGGGTTCCTTTCCTTTGATGATTCTAAATGGTTGTGTATATTGTTTCTCTCTATGTTTCCATTTAGGACAACAGATTCTTCTGGGCTAGTAGTGTGGGGTGGGGATTTCTTTGTTGGTTGCTGATGTTTTACTATGATGTCATATGTATGATTAATCCTCATTTTCCTTTCTAGGTTTTGTCATACATACACCTTCACAATATGCACAGCGGAGAAATTCTAGTCTCGACCCCACATGGTGCCTTAGTGGCATGTTGCCGGCTTCACCACTGGGCCCCCATAGGCCCTCCTATACTGTCCATTGCATTGGATTACTCCCTCCACCCAAAATGGGGCCCTTTCGAGTACTGTCCTGAAATGTTAATGGTCTCCTTGATCTTGTCAAGCATGCAGCAGTCCTTGCCTTTGCCCACCGCCACCACTCTGAGGTTCTCCTGCTCAATGAAATTTATTTTATGGGGGATAGTTGTCATTTCCGAGCGTGGAGAGGGTATGACAGGGTCTTCCATGCAGGTTATACCAGTAGGTCCCAAGGGGTTGCTATCCTCCTACACCACTCTTTTCTCCTGTCTCTCATGTAACACGTGACCAGCAGGACCGCTTTCTTACTCTGACAGGAACCTTAGAGGTTCTTTGCACTGTGCAAGTTCCCAGGAACACTCATAAACCAAGAATACATGTTTTAAAGGTAACTACCCTAATATTTCCAGGGGACATAGAGAGGCTAGAAGGTTGGTCATAGATTCAAAGAGAATGCCCAAGGCTGAGAACCAGGATTAAAGCTAATAATTGTTCTTTCTCTGACATAAAATACGCTTTGGTATTCATGATCAGTATAAAAGAGTAGTAGGAGCACAGAGCTAAGACACAAGGGGGTAGAAACTGGAAGCTTACTAGATGAAGCAAATATCAAGCAGTGAGAAGCCTGACCCACTAGGGTATCAATCAGTACTCAGAATCAATATGGTAATGGTTGACAAACATGAATGGCCTCCAGGTCGATGCTCCTCAAAGGTCTAAACAAGGTACATTCCTCATAAGCATTAGCTATTTTGCCTCTTGTTGAATTGGCTTTGGATGCATCCGTTGAACCTATTTTCACTTTAAGATGTCATGCAAGTATGCAAAACACTATCTAAATAACTATATATTCTCTAAGTTCTTTTGTCTTCTTTGCTAGTATCTCAAAGATTTAACATCTAGCCCTGGAAGAGACTTTCCTGCTGGAAAAGGGTCAGAACAATGTTTGGAAGGGACATCTTTTGATTGAGATGCAAGTCCTGAGGAGGGGCAAGATGGCGACCGCCTAGGAGGACGTGAGCGACACTAGCAGGTTGCGGTCTGACAGCATCTATGTGACCCTGTCGGAGAAGGCTTCCCCACGCTAAAGAATATATCTATTCCCCCTTCCAGGCTGAATGCTGCTCCCCCGTAAGGGAATTCGGCCCCAATACCTCGGTACGATCTCCCCCCTCGTGAGGCGGTGTGTGGAGTGGTAGCTGAGGCGTTTGGTTTTCCAGCTTGCGGGTAAAGAGGCTGTCATGGCGCCGAAAGTGGCTCCCGGCGGCGCTGCCTCCAAGGCAGCTGCAGCCGCCCGCAGGGCTCGAAGTGAGGCACTGGCATTGACCGCAGCCACCGAGATTCCACTCCCAGGGGAGAGTAACCCGGTATCTGGGGAAGGATCCCCCGGCCGCCCCGCAATGATTATGGCAACCCGATCCGCTGAGGAGAGGAAAGGGGCGGGGCGGCGGGTGTAGAAGCCGCGAAGAGCAGGACAGCACCTACGGTGATCGATTTGATGCAGCGAGGAAGGGAGCAACCTGTAGGTGAGACTGTAACAGCTGGAAGCGAACCAGATGAAAACAGCGAAATTGACCCCGGTAGGGGAGCAGAAGCCAGGGCCATGGTGGTGAGTCCGGGGAATATGGGACTGACATCGCAGTTGGCTAGAAAGGCTCAGAAGGCAGTAAGCCCAACAGATATGGGTCTGACTGTGGTAGTTGGGGAGAACTGCGGGATGTTGCATCTCAGGAACAATATGCTGTGAATGACCCAGAGTTGAATAATGCACCAATGATTAATATTGAGGACTCTGGTAATAAAGTCAGCAGTGACAATAGGGGCAATGGAGATAGGTCTTGTAATGCACAAATACCTGACCCCACTAGGCCACCTATGATTAATGATGCCGTGAACCAGTCCGGGAGGCAAAATGCAAATACTATACTGGCAGCTAAGTTCCCTATGGAAGATAACAATAAGTTCGAGACCGAGAAGGATTCCAGCAAATGTTTTTTCTCTGTGACAGAAGAGGCAGAATGGTCAGATGACGCATTGAGTACCTCGCAGGGGACAAGCAGTTTGGAATCAGACTCCGAGGAAAGTGAGGAGGACCATCCTTTATCAATTAAGAAAATGCTGGCCCAAAAGGGAAAGGAAAATAGAGAAAAAAAGGATCTTTCATGGGACTACTCTGCAACTACTCAACTCTCAGGGTCGTCTGGAAAAACAACTCCAGGGCTAATGGTTGAATTCCCCCCCCACATTAGAGATTATTCACCAGGCTATCCTTGCTCACAGGGAAGAGGCTCTACAGGATAGTTGCAAAGCACAAGCAGGGATGAGAAAAATGCAGGGGGTGGTAAGGAAGCTTTCGAAGGCATTTTCTAATATGGGAGAAAGAGTGGCAACTCTGGAGGAAAGAATGATGGTCGTAGAAGCCGACGCAGCTAATGCGGTAACCTTGGTGGAGTCTCATGAAGCACAGATTAAGGACATACAATGGAAATTAGAAGAGTCTGAAAACAGACAAAGAAGAAACAACTTAAGAGTTCTTGGAGTCCAGGAGGGCTTGGTAGGGTTTGATACTAGGGCCTACATGGTAACCCTCTTCTCGGCAGCTTTCCCGGAACTATCCGAGGGGAACTGGGCATCTGAGATTCAGAGAGCACATCGCATTCCGTTCAAACAAAGAGTACCGGCAAAGGAGGGTGACAAACCACGTGCTATATTGATCTTTTTTGGAAACTTTTTGCTGCGGCAGACCATATCAGATAAAGCTAGGCCGGATGCTAGGAGGACAACGGGGGGGTTTCATTCTCTGTAAGACCAGATTTCTGCCATGTAACGGTAGAAAGGCGATGGAGGTTAAGGCAGCTGTTGAAACCTTTCCAGGATAAAAAGATCCAAGCGTATCTGGTTAATCGGCACAGCTCAAAATCATCAACCAGGGAACCACTCAATACTTCTCTTCAGAGATTAAGGCAAAGGAATATCTGGACTGCCTAGACAAATAATCTGTCATGACATGATCAAGTGGGGGGATGAGGGGGTAAGGGGGGATGATGGTAGTTATCATTAATGGGTTTAATGAAGAAATAGCGTGGGGGGTGGTTTCGGGTAGGGAATGGGGAAGGGTAAGCTTTCATTTCTTGAGAAACTTCCATATGTATAGGAGACTAGGTTTAAAGGATCCGTAGCCTGCTAGGATTGCGTACATCATATGCACAGACTTAGGTCTGATCGTCCTGAGGGAGGGGGGGGGGTAGGCAGACTCAAGAAGGGGTGGGGTGGTGGGGAGTGGGTTCACGGATGGGGGAACGGAGGGCGAGAGGGGGTGGTGGCAGGGCCTTCACGGGGTGTGGAGCGGTTAAAGGGGGGGGGCAAAAAAACAGGAAAAGTAAATTATATCTGGTGCACTGTTGCTATTGGTAAGAGATATGTAGTGTTAATAACTGCCTGTGCTCTGTGCTGGGACCAGCTGGGAGCTTTAAGACAAAAGAACGATGATGAGAAAACGTAAGATATGTACATTGAATATTGGGGGGATGAATGATTGGCATAAAAGGCAAAGACTAGGGCACTTTGTAGGGATGAATCATTTAGACATTATATGCATACAGGAAACCCATTTGCCCTGGTCTAAGAAACATCTCTTAAATGTTAAGGGGTTTGAGGTACTGGTATGCTCTACGCAGACAGCCACCGTTAGGGGGGTGGCAATCTTGGCCAGAAATAACCTGGGTGGTAGCAAGCGCTTTTTAGCAGACACTTTGGGTAGATGGGCGATTGTGGAATTGAAGATAGGGATAACACTGTGTACAATTTATGGATCCAATCAAGACAAACCTGATTTATTTGATAAATTAGAGGTGGAATTACTGAATTGGCCGCATCCCCTAATAGTCTGCGGGGATTTTAACATCTCTGCAGATTTTATGGGTGGTAATAACAGGCTAGTATATACCGGGCGGAAACCCAAGGTTTTTAGAGCTCTGTCTGCTTTAATTAGTTCACACAGCTTGTTGGATGTGTGGGGATATAAGGAACCTCATAACCTGGGCTTTACCTACTTCTCTTGTCTCTTCAAAAATTATACCAAGTTAGACTATTTTCTTATATCATCCTCAGAGGCGGGCAAGGTCGGGATCACTAAAATGACTCAGACAATCTCCGATCATAGCCCCTTAATTTTAGTCTATGAGTATGACTTGGTTAATAATCCCCGGTTCAGATGGACGTTTGAGAGAAGACAGTTACTTGATCCTGAATTTGGAGACCACCTTAGGAGCTGGGCTCAAAGCTATTTTGATATGAATAGGTATAGCGCCCCTCGAAACTGTGTGTGCGACTCCTTTAAGGCTGCGCTACGGGGTGAAACAATCAGATTCTCTGCTAGTCAGAGGAAAAAAACACGACAGGTGCATGAAGTGCTAATGATGCAGTTAGCCCAGGCAGAGGAGCAACATATAAGAGACATTGCAGGAGGGAAAGTGGCTGAGGAGAGCTTATGTAAGATCTTGGCTCTCAAGGCGGAAGTTTATAAGGCAACAACTCAGAGAAGTGCTGATGATTATCAAATGCAGAAGGGCAAAATGTATGAGACAGGAGAGCAGGCAGGAAAGTTATTAGCATTAAGGATTAGGCAGGGTTTTAGCAGAAATATGATAGACAAAATTCAGCTGGCCAATCAGGAGTATACGGAGATAGAAAATATTAGAAGGGTGTTTAAGGACTTCTACCAAAAGTTGTATAAGGAAGAGGATAGGGCAGAAATTTCCAGTTTGGCCTTTGAAGATCTGGGCCATAGTTTGGTAGACCAGGAGAAAGCTGAGTTAGATAATGACTTGGAATTGATCGAAGTGGTGCGTGCTCTGGAGGATTTAGCTGCAGGCAAGGCCACAGGGCCGGATAATATCCCACTGGAAGTATATAAATGCCTTCAGAAAGTGATAGCCCCTGTTTTACTAGAACTATTCAGTGGTATAATATGTTCAGGAGAAGTGCCAGATTCCTGGAAAGAGATGAACATAGTTGTCTTTCATAAGAAGGGTAAAGTCAGGGAGGACCCCGGGTCGTATCGCCCGATATCCCTCATAAATGCAGATATCAAAATATACGCGAAGGTTCTGGCAAACCGGCTGGGAGGGGTCATTGGCTGGCTGGCGTCCCCGTGGCAGCATGGGTTTATCCCTGGTAGAGGAACAACGAACCATATAAGGCGAGCTATCACACTCTTTGATGCGCATGCTGTCACGGAGGGCCAGATCACCATGATCCTTCTCGATGCCGAAAAGGCCTTCGATCGTGTTACTTGGTTGTATTTGTGGGGGATACTGGAGCGAAGGGGCTTTGGCCCTAAAATAATAAAGGCTATCAAGGCAATGTATATCGATCCCTGTGCTAGAATTCAGTTAATGGGTGGGGGGTCGGATAAAATATATATCTCCCGGGGACGCGTCAAGGGGGCCCCTGTTCCCCAATCCTATTTGCCCTTTATATTGACCCGCTAATTAGGAAGATACTGGGGCACGAGGGCATTAAACCAGTGCTTTGTAACAGATTTGAAACCAAAGTACTGGCATATGCTGATGATCTGGCAATAACAACTCCTGATCCGGATGCGGCTATGCTTGTCCTGAGGGTAATAACTTCTGAGTTCGGACGGTGCTCGGGGTACCTTCTGAATGAAAATAAGACACAAATAATATGCTACAGTAATATCATAAAACTGGATGGAAGGTACACAAACTCAGCAATATACCTCGGGGTCAGGATTAGCCCTATAATGGAGTTTATAATCAAAGATCATTTTAAGCCATTGGTTGACTCAATGTTAACTGAACTAAAAAGGATATACTCTATTCATCTGTCAATAATAGGGAGGACCCGGTGCTAAAAATGACCATGCTCCCGAAAGTATTATATCTCTTTCGTTCGATCCTGCTTATGGTGGGGGAAAGCGTGGTAAAATCTATTGAGTCAGTTTTTATAAAGTTTATCTGGTAGTATGGGAAAACAAGAAGATCTCTTAAGACCGTTATAATAATAATAATAATAATAAATACCTGTCTTTACCGCAAGAGAGAGAAGGACTAGGGGTCCCGAATATTCGGTTGTATCTGGTGGCATGACTTTTTAGTCAGATGGCGATACTTCTGGATACTGCCACAGATATGACGAATAGTGCCCTTGGGAATATTTATCTCCCATCTATCTTTGAACTACTGTTAGGGAAGGAAGCCTTGGGGCTCTTACTACGTAAAACAGAGCGACGATACTATAATAAAAAAAGATACAAGGTACTGGATAGCGTTTGGAGGGTGTGGAAGGTGATCCAGAAAACTCTAGGAATTCCTAAGTATAACTAGTATACACCTCTCTGGAAATCAAATCTCTTTCCTCATTTGAGTAGTGATAGATGGTGGACATCCTGGGAGGTCCAAGGGATCAGAAGAATAGGGAATCTCTGGGAAGGGACTGCCACGTTGAGCTTCGTAGATGTACAGCAGAAATTTGGAATAGCATTGAATCAAAGCTTTAAGTATATACAAATATCCCAACTCTAGTAAGTATCAGGCCCCGGATCATCCCAGGAGGTAAAATTAATATCGTGGAGTATATTTTGGTGGGGGGTACTATGATTGGTTCGATTTATGGAGGCTTGATACCTATGTTACGGGATGATATGGATAAGGTGGAGGCCTCTTGGGCCCTGAAACTAGGTGACACTGATATTGATCTGGATAAAGCATTATTGATGGCAGGCAATTTATTTTGCTCCTCGAACCTCAGGGCTAAACAAGACATATAATCCATATTATACTCCCACCAAGCTCTTTGAGTGCGGGAAAAAGATGATAAGTGTCCAAGATGTTCCCAGGGGCCTACAAACTTGGTACATATGGTTTTTCACTGTAGTGCACTCAGGGAGATAGGCACAGAGATTGAAAAATTCTGGGAGGGGCTGCTAGGGGTTAAAATCACCCTATCCCCGGTTTTAATGATTTTGGGAACTGATTCTAAATTGAGGTTGAAAAAGGAGGAGGAAGCCTTTGTATTTATCTGTGTAGCTGTGTTAAAAATAATATCGGCTGCGGGCTGGAAAGACTCTACGGCTCCCTCATTTCAGATGTGGCTGTCAAGATTGTTGGGGATTCATAAAATGGAAGCATCTTTATATTCCCAAAGGGGTAAAAGGATGAGGGAGCTAGGGCAGAACATCTGGGCCCCCCTCAAAAATTGGAGGGAAGCTAGAGTATAAATTGTTTTTATGTCTTTTAATCAGCCTTGGATAATGAGATTCTCTGTATATTGCTGTGTATTATTGTGTTTCTGACGAATGTATCGCTATTTATCTTCAAATGTACTGTATTTTAAACATAGTGTTGTTTAAATGGAATATTGATTAATTATCTAACCTTTGTATGCACCAGATATTTAATAACATAAAAAAAGAGATGCAAGTCCTGAAATAACTTTAGGAACGAAAGGAGAACGAGTAAGTATGGATAATTTATTGTTATTGAACACCAACATATGTCTTTGTTTCCAGAGATCTTGAAGCTCACTCAGCCTTTTGGCTGACGTTATGGCCACAAGAAAGTTAATTACATGATAGATGTTGTAGAGATGATGTTGCTTGGGTTAAAAAGGAAGTCCCACTAACTAATAAGGGCAATATTCATTTTCCAGGGAGGAGGTCTTCTAATCAAATGAATACATTTCATAAGGCCATCTATGAAAACTTTAGTCACATGAGTCATGAAAAATATAACCCTAACTGGCAGTCAGATGCACTTTTATAAATGAAAATGGAAAGCCAAGTTTAGCAACATAAAGAATGTGTATACAGTAGTACCATCTGTGGAGTCCAGACACCAGATGCAGAATGCCTTTTACTTTAAATCATATGATGATCGAGTGGAAGGTTTGGATTCCCTCAGAATGTCCATGCAGTTCTCAGGTAGTAGGTCCTGGTGGCCTTACTGAAGGTACTTAGAAACCATGCAGTCAGGCTCAGTGATTACAGGCTGGGCTGGAAAATCTGGCCTGACATTCTAGTGAGAAGATTCATCTACACAAAACCTCATGTGTTGTTGTAGCAACAAGGGAGCAGATCTGAAGACCACCAATGTCTTGGCCAAGAGCTAGCAATCAGAACCACTAGCATGTAACAATGCCTCATCTTAGAAATCACTTTGGAAAGCAAGGGGATCAGAGGACAGGTATTGGTGAATTTCTCTGACCATTCTATAGAGTGTCATTACTGATGGATAAAGGTTCTGAAAATCTGGACCAGTAGCACCTTTTTGTTTTTGACTATGGGGAATAAGTCGACCTGAGGGATACCCCAGGACTGAAAGATAACTTGCAGAACAGCGTGGGGTAGCTCTTCTACTAGATTTCTGCTGAGCTCATCTGCTATTCAGTTATGGAGATGTACTCATGCCACAATAGTGTTTTAAGCCAAAGAAAGGGGCCAGATTGCCTGTGCTTTTCCTGACAGAATGCTGGCTCCAGTCGCCCCCTTCCTTATTGAACTATTGGTTAATGGTTGTTTTATCTGGCTGAAGAGGAATGTATGAACTGAGGTATTAATGAAAGAAAGGATTTTAAGGCTAGCTGAACTTCCCTAACCTCCAGCAACCTAGTATGTAAGAGCTTTACTGCTGATGGCCATGTCAGGTTCCTAAAGCTTAGACCTGCAGAGAACCACTGATGTCCTAAATCCCTGTGCGGCAGTATTGGGCAGCTCATACGCCTGTCGAAGAAACCAAGAGGAAACAGGGTGAAGGAAAACTGAGACTAGATTGTTTTCTAGGTGGATTCACAAAAGGTAAAGGTGCCCTTTGAGACTTCCTATCAAGTGGACTCTAACTCTTGGTTGGAGCAATAATGCCTATCTGTGGTCTAGGTACATATACAAATGTTAGGATTTGTGAATGTGACAGAGCGAATAAACCAGAAACTCTAGGTAAATGAATGAAAATAGGCTAACGTGCTGGCAGAGTGAGCGGTGATAAGCCCCTATCAGACCAGGATACCAGAACGTCAGTAAAAGACAGGTCACCAGTTGAGAATCAAGGTACCCGTCACGGAAACACAGGAAAACCACAATGCCAGGAGTACTAATAAAAGGGGCTTCAGGGGAGACCTAACTACTGGAAAAGAAGTAAGGGAGAAAACAACAGCGGTGTGAGGATGATAAACTGTGGGAATTGACAAAAAGTTGGAAAACCACAGCAGCTTCGCAACACATTGCCATCTTGAAGTGGCTCTAAATATTGACTCTCTCATTAATACACCCAAAGTGATTGATTGAACCAGGAAGTGAGGGTGTGCACTGGAACTAACTTGTGCAGTCTGGTATTTACTTGAGCCCAGTCTCCTCTGTTGTCCAAACTCTCTTTCTAAACCATGCAAGTGACTTGCAATGTGTGACCCTTCAGAATCCTGACAGACCATTTCCCTTGAGCAGAGGTCCACACATGGGTTCCCTGTCCATTCACTGAAGCCTTCTGTATACCTCTCTGACCAAGAGGAGGAGTGGCAATCCTTGAAGCATATTCAGTTTTTGCATCACCACAAAGTTAAGATAGCTGGACACATGAATCTCCCCACATTCTCCTATGTATGAGACTACTGATTCTAAAGCAGTCCAGAAGGGGACACTGGTACAGCCTGGTTTGGGTACCGGGATGATGCAGCAGGCCAGGCCGAGAGGAAAAGTATTTGACAGATGAAGTCTGCTTCAGAGAGGGCATCTTCAAATGGGCAGTAGACAGTCTTTCCTCTGAAGGACACACAACAGCATGAATTATTGCCTACTGTGGCTCCTAGATGAAATATGCTCCAAACAAGTTCAAGGACTGATTTACCAGTTGATCTGCAGGGCTATATCTACAAAAGGTTCATCATTGATAGGAGATCCTATGAAGTTTTACCACTGAATTGGCTTTTACCGGCCATCCATCATCATACATGTAGAAAATATGCCTTTATGCCCTAGGACGGCTGTTATCACTACCGTGCAGTGGAACATCTGAGGGGCTGACTTAAGGCTGCAATTCAAACAAAAAAATGATAGTGGGAGCTCCTTCCTAAAATCTGAGAATTGTTTTGTGATTCCTGGACAAAGGCATATAGAAGAAAGATTCTAGTATAGCTATAGATGCCACCCAGTCTCCTTGTTGGAGGCAAGATCTGTAGGAGTGCTAACATCCTGACCTTTTCCCTATTCACCCATTTCTTGGTTAATTTCAGGTCGATCATGCATTGATAATGGGCTTGGCTCTTTCTTTACCAAGAAGTACTTCTTTTAGAGGCTGCTGCATTCCTGTGAAAAAAGACTTGCACCTCCAGTACCAGTGGGTTACTGAAAATAGATTTCAACACCTGCTGTGTTGATTGGTGAAGACTGGAATCTGATTTGGTATCCTTTCTTGACAATATTTAGCGTCTAGTTCTAAGTCCTTTGTTATGAAACAAGGGAAATGGCCAAAATTCCTCATTTAGTTGCTATTAGGAGGAGTCAGAGTAAGGTGTGCCATGGTTTGGAGGGGAGTCTTACCCTCATATGCTGAAGTCTGTGGAGAACATTGGACCCTCTGCAATTTGTTTCTTAAAATATTGCCTCCTATTGCTGTTCCTGATGTTGTTGATGTCCCTGATATGGAAGCCTTGTTAACCTTTATCATACCTTCTGAAATGCATCTTGAAGAGCTCCTTATCCTCCACTTTTAGTGGGAAGCAGCAGCGGCTCCTCCATAATGGCGGAGGAGCATAGCTACACTGCATGTAAACATAAAGTACAAATTACTTACCTTCAGTAACGATGTATCTGGTAGAGACTATTCTAGCCGCAGATTCCTTAACGTAGAATCATCCCCCAGGCGTGAGACTGGATCCAGAAAGTTTTTTGCCCAGCATCCCTACGCGCCGGGGGATGGCATCACGCAGCTCCGCCCAGGCTTCGCCCGCGTACGTGATGTCAGCGAGGTCACATAAGTCCCACCCCGGTGGGCCTACGTCAGTTTTCTTCGGAGAACTTTTCTGCACCACAACGCGGAGCCATCAGACAAAAACTGTGGGATTATGGGAACAGTGTGCAAAAGAGCAGAAAAAGTGGAAAAGAATGGTGACGAACTACACCATAAGAAGCAGTGTCAACACTTCACCAACCAAAGGCAGTGAAGAAAAAGAACAGACCAGCCACCCTGCCAGGATGTAGAGAGCCCCCTCTGAAGGAACACATGCAAAATTGTCACGACAATATACAGCAGGTCGACAACCCCAACCAGGAACAACGAAGGGGAAACTGGTCTCAGGACAAACAGGAGCGACTAAGCCCCAGGGGAACCCAGCACAGAGTGCGGCAACACCCCCCCCCCCCCCCCCCCCCAAGGAAGAAGGGCAAGGGCACGGTGATATGACCTCAACCTGTAGTGTAGTTCCTATATTCCCAATAGGCTCTGCACATTGGAATAGTGTATCCTGTAGTTTAGACGTAGGACTGAAGTCGACTAGGTCTCTACCGAATATACTAAACTTAATTGTGTGTGTGCCAGCTAGCTCAGAGGTCACTAGAAACTTTCTCGAATGAACAAGAAGGGATTAGTTTCTGACAACCGCTTAAAACATGACAACTTTGTTCCCCAAGAATAAGAAATGTATCTCTAGAGTCGCGGAAACAATAGATAGTTATTTCACTTAGTCAATTGTGCATGCTTCGTTTCACCAGAGGGACGGACGTTTTCAATAAAAGGTATTTATTGAACAGTCTTCTTTCTGAAGCATAAGAAATGAACTGCTGCAAACGTAATACTTGCGGTAAAGTACAAAGTGTACAGTACGAAGCGTATTATAAAATAATATTGTAAAAGCATGACATGGTTTCTAAGCCATAAAATACCTAAAATGCATAAAATACATACAGTGATAAATAATGACTAAAAGTACTCAACTGGTGCTTCTAAAATACGCCTACCCCGGTGTACCTAACCTAGGTCTAGTACAAGGGAAGAAGTAAGTAAGATGTAGCCTAGTTTTAGTGTTCTTTGCCAAGAATCTATTCCAAGATCTCTTAGGGTCTAATCAGCTCCGTACCTTGGTTTAGAATGAAGGAGGTCTTGTATCTCTCTCTCTCAGGACTCGATTTTCCAGCAACCCGCAAGGGTAGCCTGGAAACACTGGAGCTGGACTTCTCAGCAGGAGAAAGTACAGCGTCTCTAAGTGCGTCAGCTGGAGGGTCGGCTTCCTTCGGCGCTTGCTGCAGCAGGGCGCGTCGGGCAAGTAGATAGTCGAACTGCTCCAAACCACCGTGTGTTTGTTTGGACAAGTGTGGGCATATTTATACCTTGAAGGTGCAGAGTTTGACGTAAGATTGGACATAATAACGTCATTAGAGACTTAATTCTCTGAAAACTCCATGAGTTCTTGGATAAATTAATATTCATGCAGGGGGAAGTCCCTGACTGCTGAACGCGGGTTTTTACAAGAAATTGTTGTAGATTTTCGGAACTAGTGGAAGTAGCCAAGCCGTATTAGGACTACTTGAGCTATGTCTTAATATGGTTATGATGTCTATGTCTATATAAGGATATGATATTTTATACCTATATAAGGGCATGACTCAGGAAATTTACACTAGGGTCCTAAAACGCTATACAACACCCACTCCACGAATTATGTCTAATATTACTAAATCTATAAGCATAAGAAACATTACTAAATCATGTGTTCATAATCCCACCCAAAATACATGAAATGTATTAAACATGGTTTATACACACACGAGTATTTGTCTCACACGCATTTTACAAGCAATAGCGGTCATTAAAAAGTGTTATCTAAATGAAACATGAGATGACAGTCATGAAATGGCTCTAAATTTACAGAAAAAAGAAAAATCGAGACCATTCCATAGCATAATATATAAACTGTTATCGTTTTCATGAGATAATGCCAAATATTTGTCTATAGGAAGTATCAAATGAATTTCTTGTTCTCTAAGAATAGTTCTACTTTGTGCCAAGTGAAAAAAGGATCTATTCTGCGATGAAGAGAAAAGGTTCTCAAATGTTGATTGTATAATCTTAGAGTTCCCAAGTTCGAGGGTTTGTTTAGAAAAATGGAAGGCCGAATTTCAGAGTTCATGGAACGCTGTGTGCACTTTTCAAAAGTTATTCTCGGTGTCGGGAGAAAACATCACATCATCTAAGCTGGCAAAGAAGCCGTCTACCACAGTTGGTGAAAGTGGAACTACTTCATCAAGTAGATCAAATGTGCATAGATGTGAAGCATCGCTGTCAGCGTCATTCGCATTAGCAATGTTCGATGTAGATGGTACCTGTGTGTCTGTTGTTCCATGTACCTCACCAATAGCTGGATTGGCTGGTGAGATCTCAATGAATGCCGTCATCAGGATTGGCAGCCGTTGGGGGCAACACGATGCATGAGTCGTTACCGGACCTAGCAAGGCGTCAACATCCGTTCGCAGTGCTGATGGAAGTGTAAGACAGATGTCTAACACGCATTCTTTTCTGCAAAGCAGGCATCGTAGAACAGGTGAGATGCAATCTTGCCAGATTGGTCTGAATGAAAGAAACCAAGTGGTATTCAGATCTCTTAAACGAGCCAAGCCAAGAATCTGTGTAATTCTGTAACGATACCGCATGGCCAGGAGAGCCCGTTCCATTGTAATCTGGGTATCGCCAGTGACTGGACTTGCCATATCGGAGCAGGAGAAACAAAAATAGAATTCCTGCTACGAGTCCCAAAAGTAGAGGTAGACCACCGAGTGCACGAAATTTGGAAAAATGCAGAGGACTGCTTTGAATGGTGTTAACAGTCCTGAAAAGATCGTCTTAAATACATGTGCGATACCACTGGTATCAGACATGTTTAAGATTTGACCTAACATTTCTGCGAAATGTATTGGGCAGTTTGTTGATAATAAGGCATGTATCTCTGCAGAAGTCCTTGCAACCTGCAGATCATACGTTTCTCTAGACGAGGTCAGTGGCACAGTTTTTTGTAAAAGAATGGCTTTCATTCTGCTTAAAGTATCAATTTGTATAGAAGAGATATTCAGTGAAGGCCATAACGCCGTCTCCCTGTCTGTATTACTTTTTGTATACAATACTTGCATACAACAAGTGACCCTGGCCGACACACTAACCAGATAGGCTTTTCCTGGCAACATGCCACAACAGCTGTGATCATTGAGCATAACGTAGATCCCATGGGAAAGCTGACTGAAAATCGGGTCTATCACGGCCGTTGAAGTACCGTGCAAGTAGCAAGAAAGGTTATTTAAAGAACCTTTGCAGGCTCCATGTAAATGAATACCTTCACAAAAAAGTGTACCGCTTAGTGAATTTTTACAATTTTTTGTACTAAGAAATACCTCCTTTCTCCCACTCCAACATTTGAATGTGTGTTTGGTAAATTCCAGGTTGACTTAATGTATCCTTTACCCAACCTTTCATACAGGCCTGCTGCTACATGCTGTAGACAATACTGAAATTGGAAAATCGTCACTGGTATTGTTATGGTGCCATGTATTATCCATTCAACGACAGGCTTCTCAGAAACTGTTAATGATAATCTTTCCAGTTGTTCAATGCTCAGCACCGTATAGTCTGCTCCTCTTTGTGCCAGAGAGATTTGTTTATCTGTAAGGTTAAAGACAGTAAACAAGGTATTGATTAGACGCCATGGCACATAGCCTGAACGGAGATTTTGCAACGTCCAGCCTAGTAGCATTATAGAACGCAATTGAGACTGGCCATGTTGTAACATTAGCAAATCCTGTTCTATTATGTCAATGGCAGATGATACAATGCTGTCCAAAGAATAAATTCAGGAGGACAGAGTCGTTAACCCATTGTCCACTACAGAGAGTGCTTTCTCTAAATGAATACGATCAATTTCTCATATCTTTTCTGCAGTTTCCATTTGTGTTATTTTCCAAGCTTAATTGTAAGCTGCGTATATACCGGCGTATATGAAACGTTTTTGACGTTGTTTACGAGGCCCAAGTAAGAAGTCAACGCCTTCTTTAAGTAAGGTCAAGTGTTGTTTAATTTCTGGAAGTGTGAATTTCTGTAGCCAGTCAAGGCATAGTTTTCCTACACTGTATGTGGTGACTATCCCTGGATGTTGTCTCTGGGAGTATCTTGGATCTGGCCTATTCATTTTGAACCCTTGTGTTCTGTTCATGAATCTATCTTGACAGTTGTTTGTGTCTATGGGCCAGATTAACCATTGTTTCCAAACAGGATTGGTTCTGTTGTGTTTTAAAATCTGTTTCACGTCTACATCCTCATCGACAGTGTTCTTACTGTCAGGCGTGGGCTGAGGTATGGACGGTTTGTTTAAATCTTTTATCTTAGCGAAGCCAAGACATGATGTTTGTTGACCAGTGTCATTCAAAAATATGATTTATGTGTTGTAACTTAGAAGTATTTCTCCCAGTTGGTACATCCCGTTCCCCCCTCCTTTTCCCCTAGTGGTTTAGCCCTTTAGCTGTCAACATTCCAAGCTGCACTCCTGCCGAGTTTGTGACAGGACGTGGGTTATGGATGTCGCTGGAAGCATTCTGCACTAAAGAGTTTTACACCAGTAAGCGGAGTGTCATATTTACAACGCTGGCGACGAGGATGGGAGGAGGCCAACGTGCGACATCCCCTCCAGGTGTTACCCAAGAAGTCCAGCTGATTAGCGGTATTTGTGTAAACAGATGAGACAGCGTGAAATGCAGGCTCTAAACAAGGCTTCTAAACCCTGCACCTGCCATTCTTTTGTGCCCCAGACAGTTTTTGTCTCAATATTGTCTCTCCAAAAGTAGTACCCTAATGTAGACAGCTGAGCATAAAAGTTTGCAGAATAAATTTGTTTAGTGTTGGTCAACATGGTTTTCATTCCTGTGCTATTTATATTTTTTAAATAAAATGTTTCTGGATTTGTTACAATAAAGCCTGTAAAGTATGGAAATTTGTCATAAAATGTTTTAGAGCTGCCTTTTGGCGATGTTGGACAATGTTCCCATTGATTGTAAGTAACAACATTTCTAGGATTTACAGATTTGTGCAAATAATGGTGACCAAAACGATTATAACAATACAGTTCTTCATAACTTGTTGAACCTTCTAGGTGTTCATGTTTTTTACATTTTGCTGACATTTCTAAGTCTGACATCATATTATTAACAGTTTTAAAGTCCCAATCATCTAAAAAAGGTGCTTGATGAAACAAAATCACTTAAAGAAACCTTGAACTGGTGTAGAATTTTGAGCAGTTCCACCGGGCCATTATTGTCATAATCAGTTGTGTCCCATGCTATACCCCCAGGTATAGGAATGGCTGTGATGTTCACTGATGACAGGTCTCTTCGCTCACGATGAGATGACTTGTAAGGTTGTAGGAGCAAGTTGATCTTCTTACTTGCTGTGTCCATTGTACTGTATTTTCCATCTATCATTTGTCCCAAACTCAAAACAAGAATGAGCCATAGTAGCAGAAAAAGTACACCTAATCCTATCCAAAATTCAAACCATGGCGAAACCAGATATGTTTTTTCAAATAGATGAAAGAGTTCTGTTATTTGTTCTTTAAAATCTTTATTTGCTGGCGTTATTTCTGGTTCACTGGGATCCTCAGAAAAGTTATCAAAGTTTTTTTTATTTATTTATTTATTATTTTCCAAAAGAAATACAAAAATAAAAAGAAGCATACCAATTCAATATACAATGGTGATTCATAAGGTGTCACTCTAGTCACAAATATTATGCGTACCATCGTTCGAACATACTCAAATTGCACAGTCAAGATAGGGATATAGGCCCACAGTGGGGCAACATTTCACAGCAATCACTTAAAGCAACATTACCACTCATCGCTCCCACCAGTACATGCACAATATGCAATTCCCCAGTTCAGCAAGGCGCATGGGCAAGGGGGGCGGGGAGATCCCACAAAGTATGCATTGATCAAATGTTTAATATCGGGGTGCTCCCACATCCCTCAACCAATACCCTCGGGGACCACCGCATGTGTAGGGGTGGGTTGACTATTCTCAATGGTGCCTGCAATATATGCGCGGTATGGGCCCCAAATGTCGACTGGCCTGGATGTGGCGGGGACCATGTCGGAGTATTTGGTACTGTTAAGATTGCAGTGCGCCATGCTCTGGAGCCAGGAGCTGTTTAGCGGGGGTCGTCGGTCGCACCATCTTAGTGCAACTTCTCGTTTGGCTAGCAGAAAACTCAGTGCCGCCAGTCTGCGCACTGTCTTTGGAAATTAAGCCACGTATCCCAGGAGAGCGATCTCCGAGATTGGGGCCAGTGTTAAGTGTAGAATGTCACTGAGTGCGCTGTGTACTCGGGACCAATATTCATGCAACTTAGGGCAGGTCCATGAAAGGTGAGCGAAATCTGAAAATGGTCCACCGCATTTGGGACAGGCGTGAGATCGTGATGGATCTATCCTGTGCAGGCGCGCTGGTGTGAAGTACAGCCTACGCAAAAATTTAAAATGTAAAAGTTTATGTTTGCTATTGATAGAGACGTTTTTGGTCGCTTTACAGCACCACTGCCATTGATCATCTGAGATGGTGTATCCCAAATCCGTCTCCCAAGCAGTATGTACTGCCTGATCTCGAGAGGGGAGGAGGTCACTGCACATATGATACAAGTTAGAGACCAAGTGTGCGCCCGATGGGTGTTGTATGATAAAAGTGAGGGGCTTCATCTCCTCGGGAGGGAGGGGGTACGAAGAGAATGAAGCGCGCAGCAGGGAGCGCAGTCTGGTTAGAACAAATGAGTCCATGAACGTCCTCTCCGTAAAACGGTGATCCTCTGTCAGTGTGAATGCATGACCGTCCGGGAACAAGTCCCCGACGGAAGTTATGTGGAATTTGGTCAACGTTTGTCGCACCACAGTCTCCCCAGTGATCGGGAGCCAAGTGGCGTTGGGTAACAGAAGGGCCTGGGAATACAGCTGCGGAAGGCCGACAAGGCGGCCCAGTCTACCCCATGCCCAGCATGTAGCTGAAACCGTTTGTATATCTCTCGGATCTCTAGGAAAGCCCGACAGGAGAGTGGTGGACAATGATCCCGGCAACACCAAATCGGCCTCCGGTTTCAGGTACGGGATCCTGGCGTCAGGGTGAAACCATGGGTATGCGTATGAGCACTGTGCCACCAGAAAGTAAAGATAAAAATCAGGGACGCCTAACCCACCCCGCTCATATGGGAGTGTTAGCACGTGCCAAGCTACACGTGGGGTCTTGCTGCCCCACACCAGTTTCAGGAGTAAAGAGCGGAGCTGCGTGAAGAAAACTTTGGTGAGGGGTATAGGTATATTATTGAACAAGTATAGAAACCTCTGCAGTACAATCATTTTGATGATAGCAACACGGACAATGGTAGTCTATTCCATCTTTCAACCTGCCCCTCAAGGGCCGTCAGTGCAGTTCCATAATTTAATCTGATAATGGAGACCGTCTCCAAATGTATATGGATGCCTAAGTATCTCACAGACTCCCGGCACCATGCGAGGGGGAGGGAGTTGGGCCATTCGACCGTACTGGGGCAGTTCTGTCAATAGTTGGTATTGCATCTGGATTTTTTGAGATCACTGTAGTTGCTTCCTCCTTTGATATGTTTGCATAGACAGATGCTACATCATTGTAGACAGGAGTTTCTTGACAAACTGATATTTGGGTATCAAGAGGGACGAGTTCCATGGCTGTGTTGCAAAGTCCTCCTTTTCTCACTGCAGGTTTATCAAAGGGGATGAGTCTTTCAGTTTGAACCTCTTGAATAGTAGCCAGATTTGGTTGTCTGCTACTTCTTGGGAGTCCACTGGGCCTACTTCTTATTATCGGCCACATGATGTGGTTTTACCAGGTCAATTGATACTGTTCTGTTCTCCCTTTTTCCAGCAAGCGGCGGTAGTAACACTGATCTTGTTCCAAGAATTGCTAAGACAGGTACAGCTTTTCTATAAGAAGGCCCAAATTCCTTCTTTACCGTGATCTTTTCCCTGACTAGATCCCCAATCTTTGGAATCCAGACAGGTCTTGCTGGGACAGGTGGTTTTTCTTCAGTGGTCGTTGGGCTTTGTGTTGTGTTACTCAGACTTCTTCTCATTTCGTTTAAGTCCTGTAAAACAGCCAAATGGTCTTTGATATCAAAGGGTTTCTGTTCCACCACTGAAGATCGACAATCAAGATCCTGGATAAGCATTCTAGTACCAAATAATAATTTATATGGAGTGATTCCCCCCAGAGAATTTCTTGGCAGATTGTTAAGACTACGTTGGACACTATTTAGATGTCTGACCCACCCGTCACCCGAACCTAATACCCTAGCTGTTATAGATTGCTTTATGTCACGGTTTATTCTTTCCACTACCGCATTTCCCTCAGGATGGAAGGGACCCTAAAACCGCAATTCAACGCCCAAGCTGGCCATGGCCTCCTTGTAAGCTTTGGAGCTAAACGCAGAACCCTGCTCAGAATGTAGCGTGCCGATTGCGTATGTGCCGATAAAGACTCGCAAATCTTTTATAACAGTTCTGGCGTCAGCCGAGCGCTGGGGCCACATCCAAATGAATCTTGTGCAGGAATCCACTGCGACCATGATATATTTATAGTTACCGTCCCTTTGTAAGGGACCACAGTGGTCCAGGTAAACACACGCTAATGGTTTATCTGAAATCAGAAGGGGCGTCTGCGCAGGTCGTTTCACTGTAGAAACTATTATTTTTTGGCAGATTTCACATTCTAGAACACAGTTTCTAGTTTGTTTCCTCATGTGCGGCCATCAATATCTCTGTTTTAATAATGATACTGTGGCGGAAACTCCTGCATGTGCAGAGGCAAGTCCTTCTTGTGCTGCTAAGATTAGTCCTAACTTATGTTCCATGTTTGGGATTGCCCTATCCCCTACTCCAGGGATTCGAGCAAAAGGAACATTATTTGCATCAGTTATATATGAGTACTTAACTGGAAAGCCTTTCGGAAGTGTCTTACCACTGTCTTTTATTGAAGCAGTGACAGCTTGCATTATTTTGCTGTCTGTTTTCGTCTTTGAACGAGTGATTGCGGCCATCTTGGTAGGGTGACGCTCCAGTCTTTTTACTAGCACAATGTACTTAGGCCTACATCACTGCCGCTCAGCGGTTACGCGCAGCGGGAGCGCCGTAGACGCGCCGAAGAGGCGCCTTAGAGAAGCCAGTCTGCGCCCAGCCGCTCCCAGCTCCTATCATCACTGGCAATATGGCTGGTAATGTAATCATCTATGACTCCTCATCCTTACACGAATTAAGAGTAGCTGTCAAACCTAAATGTCTACACTCTATGCGCCCTCTGGGCATTAAGGCCAGATGTAAATATTGCAATTGGGAACCATCATCTAAAACAACAGGGAGACACCCCACATGTAGCTCGTGGAAGATGTTCCTCCTTAACTGTAGATCGTTGCCCAAACACCATACAGAGCTGGCCCTTCTAATAGAAGAGCATAAGCCCGATGTTCTCTTTCTAACAGAGACTTGGCTACAGTTGGAAGCAGACCCATCTATAGTGTGGGCAACCCCTCAAGGCTATACTCTAAAGAGATCTGACCGAAGTACGGGTAGAGGAGGTGGTCTAGCCATCATTTATAAAGAGCAACATAAATGTCGTATTACCCCAACTACTACCTCAGGCTGTGAGAGCTTATTGTTTTCATTAGAACTATCTTCTACCAACACTTTCACAGGCCTTCTGGTCTATCGACCACCTGGAATGCTAGGTCAGTTTATTTCAAACTTGGCTGACCTAGTCACTAACTTACTGCTCACCTCTGCGAATTTCACAGTGTTGGGTGACTTCAACCTGCATCTAGATGATCCGCTTGACCCTGCAGCCAATAGTCTCCGGCTGAGCTTTCAAGCGATTGACCTGGCCCAGAAGGGACGCCTCCCAACACACAACAAAGGTCATCTTCTAGACCACGTCTATAGCAATGTTAATAATCTAAACACTGAACTGCCTGTGCCACTGCCCTGGACCGACCACTATCTGATACCCATTACCTGGGTAACAGGAAATTCCCCTCCCGTGCAAGAACTTAAAAAACATTGGGGCAGGAAATGGTCCAAACTTCCCTCCACCGAATGGGAATCTGCGCTTGCTGAACTCAAACCCCTGAAAGTATCTAGCTCTGATGCAGCAGCACTAACTTCGATAATTGGATTAGTAACTCCCTCGACCTAGTCCTCCCGAAGCAACCCCTGCAGTCGATAAAAAGGCAAAAAGTAGCCCCTTGGTACACTTCTAGCCTAAGGGAAATGAAACAATCATGCCGTAAACTGGAGAGGATCTGGAGACAAGATCGCTCACTGCGCAAGAAGGCCGATTATAGAGCTGCAATCAGATGTTACAAAACGGAAATTAAGTTGGCCCAAGCCCAGTTCTACGAAACATTAATTAACAAGGCCGCAAATGCTCCCAAGGAAAAAAATTTAATAGCCAAATCACTTATCTCCCCCCCCCCCCCCAGAGCGAATGCCACTAGATGGGGCACTTGCCCGTTGTAATATTCTAGCAACCTTCTTCTACCAAAAGATTCAGACCATCTACTCATCTTTCCCTCCTGACAGAACTGAATCTGATGTTGCCACAATAGTGAACCCCAGCCCACTAGTTTCCTGTTCGCTGGAACAATTTACCCTCTTAGACTCTGTCTAATTCCTCAAGTCACCTCAGGATCCCCTAGTGACCCAGCACCGCCACAGTTTCTTACCTCGGTCATTGACTTGATCAGTCCAGTCATTCTTGATGTTCTTAACACCTCTATCATCTCGAGCACAGTTCCGACATCTTGGAAATGTGCAATGGTCAAGGCCCTCTTAAAAAAAAACCAACCTGGACCAAAGCAACCTAGCTAATTTCCGCCCCATCTCCCTGCTACCCTGGATGAGCAAACTGCTGGAAAAGCACATTAATAACATCCTAGTGGATTATTTAGAATCCAACAATCTGCTATGTGCTTCTCAGACAGGATTCCGTCCCCAACATGGGACTGAGACAGCCTTGCTAGCAGTGACTGAAGAAACAAGAACTGTGCTGGACCAGGGAGGGAAAGCAGCCATTATACTATTAGATCTTAGTGCCGCGTTCGACACGGTCAACCATGCCATTCTATTACATCGACTTAATGGCATGGGGGTGTCGAGTGCGGCCATGGCATGGCTCACCTCCTTCCTGGATGAGCGCTTCTTCCAGGTGTTTGAGGGAGAGGCTGTATCCACCAAGCAGCCACTTAGTTGTGTGGTCCCCCAGGGCTCTGCCCTGAGCCCCACACTTTTTAATGTCTACATGAGGCCTTTAGCGGAGATAGTCCACACATTTGGCGTCCGAATTATCACCTACGCAGATGACACTCAGCTGGTGGTCTCATTGAACCACGCTGAGGGGTCGTCCAACACTCTGAGCCCATGTTTAGAGGCAGTGGCCAGTTGGATGGAATACTCCTGCCTCAAACTAAATGGGGCAGAGACGGAAATCATGCTTCTGGGCAGCCGTTCACCCACCATTCTGGCCTCCATAGGGCCTACTTGTCTAGGTCCCCCTCCCTCCCCCCAAGCCCCAGATAAAGAGCCTGGGAGTTTGGCTAGATAAATCACTTGACTTCACTTTCCAGGCCACCAAAACCGTATCTACCTGTTTCGGGCTGATGCGAATGCTCCGGAAAATTCTCCCTTTGCTTCCGTTCCAGGCGAGGAGAATCATGGTTCAAGCCCTGATACTCTCCCGCCTGGATTACGGTAATGCTCTTTACCTGGGAGCACCGGTGGCCGCGATGAACAAACTCCAGGTCACTCAAAACTGTGCGGCTTGACTGCTTTTTCAAATTCCACGCTGGCAGTCGGCCAAACCTGCATTGAGGAAGCTACACTGGCTTCCTGTGGCAGCCAGGGTACAATTTAAAGCTATGTGCCTTGTCCAGAAAGCCATTCATAGAACAGGCCCCACCATAATGCATTCTCTATCCACTCCCTATCTCCCCCCTAGAGCTCTCCGCTCCAGCTCGTTACATCTGGCCACTATGACCAAGATAAACAAGGCTCGCTGGGGCGGTCGCTCATTCTCACACAATGCTGCGAGAATTTGGAATTCCATTCCGCTTGACCTTAGAGAGAACTACAATCTGCTGGCAATTAGAAAGCTTCTGAAAACCCACTTGTTTGGAAAAGCCTGTTAGCACCCCATCTTGCCGCCTTCGGATTCCATTTAAAGCGCTGCGAGGCCTCTGGGTAGTCTACGCGCTATATAAATATAATTTTCATTTCATTTCATTGCAGCTACGGAAGCCGTTTGCACAGCTGCCTTCGCAGACTTATCAGCCAATGAATTCCCTTCAACGTGAACGCCATCACTCAGATGACTCAGTGTATGAATCACGTGAGTCTTTTGTAGTTCTTTTTGCAAAAGAACTACTTGTTCCCATAGCAGTTTATGCTTAATTGTGCCACCTTTAGCGTCTTTGAAGCCATTCTGAACCCAGTTCTGCAAGTATTCATTGTAAGATTGGACGCAGTAATACGAATCGCACACTATTAGTGTGGGGAATTCGCGATCTGTATTTTCAAGCGCCATCTTGAAAGCCTGTAGTCCAGCTCGCTGAGCTGTACAGTCCCCTAGTGATTGAGTTTTAGTGACCATAGGTCTAAATTTACTTTCGCGCCAGCGACCTTTAACAATCACGCACGCAGCACTATAGGCTTGTTTACCCCCAATTGCGTGTTGTGCTGAGCCGTCTGTATATATTATACAGCCGTAATGTTCAAGTGGCAGAATTTCAGTCGGCAGAGGACATTCTAATTCGTATTGTAGGAATTCTTGTGTTTTTAAATACCGGTCAAAAATGTATTCAACATCTGTTGCAGCAAGAGAATTAACCCATTGTATCCATCTTGGATGTAAAGCTTTAGCATTTGGAATGATTGCCTTTGTCACTGCCTCTAAGGCGGGTACAGGTGTAACGATTTTAATGCGTTTACCCTGTGCGAGGGCTCTTTCTTTTGCTACAGCAGTCTGAACCGCTGTCAGTATCTTTTCTGTTGAAGTGAATTTCATTTCAGTTTGTGTGTACAAGTGTGACTTGTATGCTATTAGTACCGTCTCACCTTCGTTAAAGGTTAGGTATGTGAATCTGCATCTCCCTGGGATGATTCGGATCACTAGGTCGCGCACGTTGTCGCTTGTTTGTAACTGTGTTTTTGCTAACATGTCTGTTTGCACTGAATGCAAACATTTTGTGTGTTTTTGTGTCCAATTTGTAGGTTTGAAATCAGGTTTGATTACGTTTTTCAGCGTTTTCGGAGGTTGGAGCAGCGCACATTTCTCTAAAAAGTTTGCTGCCCGGCTCTTGCCTTCACTTGATAACTCATATCCCAAAAATAGGACGTTGAGGTGGGTAATTCGTGATTTCTTAAAATTGAATTTGTACCCTTCAGAAGCGAACCCGAGTATTATGGTATTCACTCTTTTCAAGTGCACGTCCAAATCATCATCTGTAAGATAGATGTCATCGACATAGGATAATGCCTCATCAGCGTACATTTGTAGTAACTCTGTTACTCTTGCTGAAAATATCCCTGGACTATTCTTGAATCCCTGGGGGAGACGGCAAAATTGTCGCTATGCCCCCATTATGGAAAAAGCGGTCAAATACCTGCTTTCTAGTGCAATGTTTTGACAAAAGAAACCATTTGAGATATCTAATGTCGTTTTATATTTTTGGCGCACGATGTTATTCATCAGTGCTGCACTATGTGCATTTTGTACTGCAAAAGTTTTGCAACAGGAGTTTAGATGTCTGTAATCCAAAACTAGACGATATGAATTGTCTGGTTTGGAGACAGGAAACAAAGGATTGTTCATTGATGAGGTGCAAGTTTCAATCACCTCTTGATATTCAAGTTGATTTAAAATCTCCCTGTCCTGTTTTTTAGCTTCCTGTTTTACAGGATATTGCCTTTGCATTGTTGGTTGAGTTTTCAACTGGATTTTATGGTGAGTGGAATCTTCATCATATCCTACATGGTTTTTGTATAATGCTGGGGCCTGGGCCACAGCCCCTTTCCTAGCATAGGTGTATTTCTTATAAATTGGAATGTGATTTGAGAAGGCTGGCATAATTATATATTCGCCATGTGGGCGGGCACTCCCTGACAAATGGTGGCCAGTCTTGTTCAGCTAGTAGGATGTCATAACCCTTAGAGAGCTTCTCCCAAAAGAGTGCTCTAATTTTTCTTGGTTTGTCCCTCTCCATCCGGAGTGTTACTTCATATAACTTATGTGGTACACTAACCCTGGTATCTGCAGTTTCAACGTGGATGCTTTCATTCAAGTCCACTGTCTCCAGATGATCCTTCAGGATCTTGCGAGCTATGGTTACCTCTGCTGCGCTGTCTAGCATTGTTTGGGCCCACTCCCTGTTCTTGAGTTGTGTCCTCGGCATGTCTGATCTTTAGACTTGCTACCTTCTTTTTGGTGAATTGAGTTTTCTTATTTTTTGGAACATGTTGTTCGTCTTTTTGTTCTGAACGTCCTCTTCTTTCGGATTTCAGCGAGGAAGTCTGAAAGGTGCGAGAGGAACGTATATCATTATCTTGATATCTATCAGGTTTTCTCAAATTATCCCTATTTCTAAGGTTGTATCTTTTCTCAGAAGGTTCCTACCCAAACTATCTCTACCTAGTTCTTCGTATGATTTTTCAATAATTCTGGCAAGTTCAAAAGGTTGTTCTGTTATATCTGTTTCTTTTAGTTTTTGGTGGATCGCTACTGATGCTGCTTCCCCTTTTATGTTTGCTAATAGTATAGCCGAGACCTGTTTGAAATCTTTCAGTAATTTCATACCCAGATTTAAGGCCGGTTCTGGACCGTATTCATTTTGAATCTGTCTCAGAACATCTAGTATTACCGCCATAGACGGGACACCATGTGTTTTTGTGTAGATTGAAGCAAAGACTGTACCCCAAGTGTCACAGTCTTCTACGTGTGGTGCAATCCCCATTGGTCGACAGATTGTCAGACTCCTGTATTTCTCATGAGGTGTACTATCAGGGAATACTGCCTCTATTTGAGTAATTTTTTCAGCTAACCAAAACGGAATTTGTTCTCGTTTTGCCGGTAATTTACGGATTACTGACTGTATAGTCTGTGGTGTAATTTTGTTTGTGTTCCCTTGATGAGGGATGTGCTGTGGAATTCTTACAGCTGGTTGGACTGTTAAAGTCCACATGACATATTGAACCAGCTGTCTGTGTATTTTGATCAGCTGTTTTAGCTGAGCTAACAATTCAGGAGCTGTCATTCTTTCAATATCAGGATGTGGTGTATAGCTGGCTAGTACCGGCCATGTGGCTCCTGGTCTACCTAGTGGACCGAGCCTGGTAATGTGATTTTGATGTTGTAGGGCGCCATTAAACCAGAGCTGATGCTCTTGGTAAGTTAGTGGAATATCAACGTCCTCGAAAGAAACATATTCCGCTGGTGGTTCCTCTAATTTATAGTAGTGGAACTTGTGTGCTGTTGCATTTGCTGCAGGAAACAGAATCCATGAATAGAATACCTCTGTCTGCCGATATTCATGTGCCTCTATTACAAATATTACTTTACCACCTCTTGGTGATATCCCATTTTCTATAAGTTTTATAGTAATGGTTTTCCTTATATTTGCCGGGATGAGTATAGCATCCGGGTCATTTTGTTGGAGACTTGTGTCGTCTAACACTGCCTGAGCTGCTGCTGCAGCTCTCTCCCTTTCATCTTCACTCTCCGTCATTTTGTTGACCAAAAGTGTTGCAGAACAAGTTTCAAGGAAACAAAGATCAGGTGCACAATATTTTGGAACACTGTATCCGTTGAACAAACTAAAAACTAATATATAGGATTATTTCATCCTACTCAGTTTAAAGCGGATATTTTATCCTTTAACCCACTCCAGACATCTATTGGAGTATTTTACGGAAAAAAGTGGTCTGTGTGAAAAGCACGACTGAGTTACTCTAGTATCTAGTGTTAAATTATCGCCTTACAAAATGTTGGGCGCCATGTAGTGTAGTTCCTATATTCCCAATAGGCTCTGCGCATTGGAATAGTGTGTCCTGTAGTTTAGACGTAGGACTGAAGTCGACTAGGTCTCTACTGAATATACTAAACTTAATTGTGTGTGTGCCAGCTAGCTCAGAGGTCACTATAAAGTTTCTCGAATGAACAAGAAGGGACTAGTTTCTGACAACCGCTTAAAACATGACAACTTTGTTCCTCAAGAATAAGAAATGTATCTCTAGAGTCGCGGAAACAATAGATAGTTATTTCACTCAGTCAATCGTGCATGCTTCGTTTCACCAGAGGTGCAGAGAACTAGAGAGACGGGCGTTAAAAGGTATTTATTGAACAGTCTTCTTTCTGAAGCAGAAGAAATGAACTGCTGCAATCGTAATACTTGCAGTAAAGTACAAAGCGTACAGTACGAAGAGTATTATAAAATAATATTGTAAAAGCATGATATGGTTTTTAAGCCATAAAATACCTAAAATGCATAAAATACATACAGTGATAAATAATGACTAAAAGTACTCAACTGGTGCTTCTAAAATACGCCTACCCCGTTGTACCTAACCTAGGTCTAGTACAAGGGAAGAAGTAAGTAAGGTGTAGCCTAGTTTTAGTATTCTTTGCCAAGAATCTATTCCAATAATTCTCTTAGGGTCTAATCAGCTCCGTACCTTGGTTTAGAATGAAGGAGGTCTTGTATCTCTCTCTCAGGACTCGTTTTCCCAGCAACCCGCAAGGTTAGCCTGGAAACACTGGAGCTGGATTTCTCGGCAGGAGAAAGTACAGCGTCTCTCAGTGTGTCAGCTGGAGGGTCGGCTTCCTTCGGCACTTGCTGCAGCAGGACACGTCAGGCAAGTAGATAGTCGAACTGCTCCAAACGTCCATGTGTTTGTTTGGACAAGTGTGGGCATATTTATACCTTGAAGGTGCAGAGTTTGACGTAAGATTGGACATAATAACGTCATTAGAGACTTAATTCTCTGAAAAAAAGAGGTGCAGAGAACTAGAGAGACGGGCGTTTTCAATAAAAGGTATTTATTGAACAGTCTTCTTTCTGAAGCATAAGAAATGAACTGCTGCAATCGTAATACTTGCAGTAAAGTACAAAGCGTACAGTACGAAGAGTATTATAAAATAATATTGTAAAAGCATGATATGGTTTTTAAGCCATAAAATACCTAAAATGCATAAAATACATACAGTGATAAATAATGACTAAAAGTACTCAACTGGTGCTTCTAAAATACGCCTACCCCGTTGTACCTAACCTAGGTCTAGTACAAGGGAAGAAGTAAGTAAGGTGTAGCCTAGTTTTAGTATTCTTTGCCAAGAATCTATTCCAATAATTCTCTTAGGGTCTAATCAGCTCCGTACCTTGGTTTAGAATGAAGGAGGTCTTGTATCTCTCTCTCAGGACTCGTTTTCCCAGCAACCCGCAAGGTTAGCCTGGAAACACTGGAGCTGGATTTCTCGGCAGGAGAAAGTACAGCGTCTCTCAGTGTGTCAGCTGGAGGGTCGGCTTCCTTCAGCACTTGCTGCAGCAGGACACGTCAGGCAAGTATATAGTCGAACTGCTCCAAACGTCCATGTGTTTGTTTGGACAAGTGTGGGCATATTTATACCTTGAAGGTGCAGAGTTTGACGTAAGATTGGACATAATAACGTCATTAGAGACTTAATTCTCTGAAAACTCCATGAGTTCTTGGATAAATTAATATTCATGCAGGGGGGAGTCCCTGACTGCTGAAGGCGGGTTTTTCCAAGAAATCGTTGTAGATTTTCGGAACTAGTGGAAGTAGCCAAGCCGTATTAGGACTACTTGAGCTACGTCTTAATATGGTTAGGATGTCTATGCCTATATAACAATACAATATTTTATACCTATATAAGGGCATGAATCGGGAAATTTACACTAGGGTCCTAAAACGCTATACAACAAACCCAGAAGGCAGCAGAGGGACCAGAACCCTCAGTAACCAAGGGAAGAGGGAGGGGAGGGAGAAAGTGAAGACAAGCCCCTAATCTGGACCAGAGCAGAGGGGCACAGGAGTACATAGAACTCCATCCTTCAAAGATGCAAGAGGAGGAAGGAACAAGAACAAAACAAAACAAAACAAAACCTCCTGTAGAAAGAGTGAAAGAAGGCACTCACAGAAGACACACCCACCTACTGGGAGGCGAGCGCAGAAGACCAAGCCAAAGGCCCTCGTAGAACGGGGAGGAAGGGCAGGCCGTGAAGGAATCTGCGGCTAGAATCATCTCTACCAGATACATCGTTACCGAAGGTAAGTAACTCGTATATCTGATAGAGACTACTAGCCGCAGATTCCTTAACCCCTTCGGGGCTGATGACGAGCTGGGCTCGTCATGGTGCACACCGGTCGTGTGCTGATGACGAGCCTAGCTCGTCATGAGCCCCACCCTCGGGGGAAGCGCTGGCGCTCCCCCGAGGGTCTGCGATTTTCTTGCAGAGTATGGGGATGGCAGCGGAAGAGTTTCCGCTGCCCCCCGCCCCTCCCCATGGGAATCCCTGATGACGTCAGCGCGCACAGCGCACGCTGACATCATCAGGGATTCCCAGCATTTGCTTCCTGCGCGCCGAGGGAAGAGGTAGGTTTTTCGTGCTTGGGGGGGGGGGGTTTGGGGCCGCAAAGAGGCATCAGGGGAGAGGAAAGAGATTTTCCTCTCCCCTGATGTCTCTTTGCAGGGCATTTCTGCCTCACGATCGCGCACAGCGTCGCGATCGTGCGGCGGAAATGCCCACCACTAGCACCAGGGATTTAAATTTAGTTTACAGGAATCGACCCCTTGGGCAAGGGTCGCTTCCAGGTGGCCTCATATTAACTTTTCATTTTTCTGCCCCCCCTGGGGGCAAATCGGGCCGTTTTTTTGGCCGTTTTGCCCCCAGGGGGGGAGGGGGGGGCAGAAATTCCCCACTAGCACCAGGGTTTTTTTTAAGGCAATGTGTTTATTTTGGAAGCGACCCCTTGGGTAAGGGTCGCTTCCTGGCGGCCATATATTATGTTTACGATTTTCTGTCCCCCCTGGGGGCAAATCAGCCCGTTTTTTTTGCCGTTTTGCCCCCAGAAAATGCCCACTAGCACCAGGGATTTTGAATTTAGCTTTTAGGAAGCGACCCCCTTGGGCAAGGGTCGCTTCCAGGTGGACAGACAAAAACTTTTCGATTTTCTGCCTCCCCTGGGGGCAAATCGGCCCATTTTTACGGCCGTTTTGCCCCCAGGGGGGCAGAAATTTCCCACTAGCACCAGGGATTTTTGTTGGGGCAATGTGTTTGTTTTGGGAAGTGACCCCTTGGGTAAGGGTCGCTTCCAGGTGGCCATGATTGTGTTTATGTTTTTCTGTCCCCCCTGGGGGCAAATCAACCCTTTTTTTTTGCTGTTTTGCCCCCGGGGGGGGGGGGGGGCAGAAAATGCCCACCAGCACCAGGGAATTTAAATTTAGTTTTTAGGAAGCGACCCCTTGGGAAAGGGTCGCTTCCAGGTGGGCTGTGATAATCTTTTTGATTTTCTGCCCCCCCCGGCCCTTTTTTTCTGCCGTTTGCCCCCAGGTGGGGGCAGAAATTCCCCACTAGCACCAGGGATTTGTTTTGGGGCAATGTATATGTTTTGGAAGCGACCCCTTGGGCAAGGGTCTCTTCCTGGTGGCAAGTAATTATGTTTTTGAATTTCTGCCCCCCTTGGGGCAAATCGGCCCGTTTTTTTTGACGTTTTGCCTCCTGTTTTTTGGCCCACTAGGCCCTAGGATTTGAGTTTTGTAGTGTGTCGAAGCGAGCCCTTGGGCAAGGCTTGGTTCCAATGGTGGTTATAATTTTGGTTGTTTTTTACTGTCTGCCTCCCTTGGTGCCAGTTGGTCTTTTCTTGTCCTTACTGCCTTGGCTGGCGGTGTGTGTGGAGTGGCGCTTGGCTGGTGGTGTGAGTGGAGTGGTACTTGGCTGTCTATGTACGGAGTGGTGCTTGGCTGGCGGTGTGTGTGGAGTGGCGCTTGGCTTGCGGTGTGCGTGGAGTGGTGCTTGGCTGGCGGTGTGTGTGGAGTGGCGCTTGGCTGGATGGTGTGCGTGGAGTGGTACTTGGCTGTCTGTGCACAGAGTGGTGCTTGGCTGGCGGTGTGTGTGGAGTGGCGCTTGGCTGGAAGGTGTGCGTGGAGTGGTACTTGGCTGTCTGTGCACGGAGTGGTGCTTGGCTGGTGGTGTGTGTGGAGTGGTGTTTGGCTGGCGCTGTGTGTGGAGTGGCGCTTGGCTGGATGGTGTGCGTGGAGTGGTACTTTGCTGTCTGTGCACAGAGTGGTGCTTGGCTGGCGGTGTGTGTGGAGTGGCGCTTGGCTGGTTGGTGTGCGTGGAGTGGTACTTGGCTGTCTGTGCACGGAGTGGTGCTTGGCTGGTGGTGTGTGTGGAGTGGTGTTTGGCTGCTGGTGTGTGTGGAGTGGTGTTTGGCTGGCAGTGTGTGTGGAGTGGCGCTTGGCTGGATGGTGTGCGTGGAGTGGTACTTGGCTGTCTGTGCACGGAGTGGTGCTTGGCTGGCGGTGTGTGTGGAGTGGCGCTTGGCTTGTGGTGTGCGTGGAGTGGTGCTTGGCTGGTGGTGTGTGTGGAGTGGTACTAGGCTGGCGGTGTGCGCTGAGTGGTGTTTGGCTGGCGGTGTGCATGGTCTGGTGCTTGGATGGTTGTGTGGGTGGACTGGCGCTCGGCTGGTGGTGTGTGAGTAGTTACTTTCTGTTGGTCACTACACACACTGCTAGTTGAGTGACACTCTACGCAGTCCATCATTTTGTGTAGTTGCTGTGTCAGATATGTGGGCGTGTGAAAGTGATGGGCCCTTGAATGGCGCTGTGTGCTGGTGTTGTAATGTGATGGGTCCGCGGCTGGCGGTGTGAATGTTTTGTATGTGTCACACGTACGAAAGGTGTATGAATGTCCTTACTGCCCCCGTGTGATGGGGGTACTGGAAGGAGCAAAAGACCGACTGGCACCAAAGGGGTCAGGCAGTAAAAAAAATTCAAAAAATTAACCAGTGTCTTGATGTTAAACCTCATCTAATCCCAATTGGTCTAAGCCCTATTTGATGGCCCATCTGGGCGAATGTAAATTTGGGGGGCAAATTTGTGTGTTGTTTTTTTAATTGTTATATTGTTTGTGAAATGTGGTAGTAATTTGATTTTCTTCTCTATTTTTGTCTTGTTCCAGGCTTTTGCTGTTTGGATTGTTGTAGGTTGCGTGTCTGTTACTGCTGGTTTTGCAGCTTGTGTAGTTGCTTGTGCTTGGTAAGTGAATGTATTTTGTACTACTTTCCCTTGATGTTTGTCTTTTTGAAAAAGGTTGTACTTATAGCAGTTTGTGTGGCTCTGTGTTTTTTGTTTGTTTATTTTTTTTCAGCATTAGTGTTTGATGTGCACTTTGTTTTCTAATCTGTAATTTTTTTTCTTTCTAGTGGGATATCATTTCTTTTTGCTTTGTCTCAGCAGAGTAGGTGCTGGTGAGTGTAGCTATATTTGGTAAGAGTGAAATTGTTTTGGATTGTATTGATCTTTGTGTGAAAGCCTTACCTTGTTTACTTCTTACTTTGCACAGTGTAGGTTGTTGTTCACTTGTGTGTGCAGTCTTCTTGCTTTGTAAGGATAATGGCTAGTCGCAGGATTACTGCTCAGCAGGTTCTTGGTTTGCTTTTTGAGTCTTCCTCTGACCATGGTTCAGAGACTGAGTCCGATTCGGACCCAGAGGTAGGGGCAGAAGATTCAGGCAGTGAGTTTTCTCTTCGCATGGAATCATCATCGGATGATGAATCATCTTCTAGTGCTGATGAAGTGTCTATGGTAGCGGAGGACATTGGTGTGCCGGTAGTGGGCCAAGAGGCATCTGTGCTGCTGCCTAGGGCTGCAAGGTTTCCTTTCTTTTTACGTCGTCAAGAGGCAGGTGGGCTACAGCCTGCGCCCAAAAGGCTTCACATTGCTGTGGTGCCCCAAGAGGCATCTGGTGCTGTTAGTCTTCCTGTTGGTGTAGTGCAGCAAGAGGCATCTGGGGCTGTTAGACTTCCCATTGTTGTAGAGCGGCAAGAGGCATCTGGGCCTGCTTTGTTTCCCGGTGGTGTAGTGCAGCAAGAAGCATTTCAGGCTGCTAGGCTTCCCGTTGGTGTAGTGCAGCAAGAGCCCTCTGGGGATGCTATGTTTTCTGTTGGTGTTGTGCAGCCAGAAGTATCTGTGGCTGTTAGGCTTCCCGTTGGTGTACAGCAGCAAGAGGCTTCTGGGCTGCAGGCTGGGGTGGCTGCTTCCCCCCGTTGATAGGGATGGCCTCTAAGTTCCCCCTGGCATGGTGCAGCCGGCATTGCCAGAGTTCACTGGTGTTCCTGGGTGTAGAGTGAATACTGAGAATTTTCTGCCAATAAATTTTTTTCAGTTGTTTTTTGACGATGTGTTTTTGCAAGAGATTGTTGAGCAAACTAATTTGTATGCAGAACAGTTTTTGAGGGACAACAGTGCCAGCCTTAAGCCCCATTCTAGAGCTACCCGGTGGACTCCCACAAATGTTGAAGAGATGAAGAAGTTTTTGGGATAAACTTTTTTGATGGGCTTGCTAAGGAAGCCATCAATGTCTTCATATTGGTCCACTAGTCCCTTGATGACAACAGCTATATTTCCAGCAGTCATAAGTCGTGATCGGTTTTTGCTTCTTCTTCGGATGATGCATTTTGTTGATAATGGTTTAGCCTTGCCACGCGATCACCCTGATTGTGACCGTCTGTTTAAAATTCGGCCTGTCCTTGATCACTTTGTTGATCGTTTTTCTGAGATCTTTGCTCCTGGAAAACAAATTGCAGTGGATGAGTCTTTGCTATTGTTCAAGGGCCGCTTGGTTTTTAGGCAATACATTCCTAATAAGAGGGCACGCTATGGAATCAAACTGTATATGTTGTGTGACAGTGAGACTGGATATGTCTACAATTTCAGGGTGTACACTGGTAAGGAGTCCAGCATTAACCCTCCTAGTTGTCCTTCCACTTTTGGAGTGACTGAGAAAATTGTGTGGGAACTAGGTAGAGGATTATTTAACAAAGGCCACCATTTGTATGTAGATAACTTCTACACTGGTGTGCGGATGTTCAAGGAGTTGGCCAAAGTGGGCACTGTTGCTTGTGGCACAATGCGCAGTAACCGTAAAGGTTTCCCAAAGGAAGGCTTGTGCGGGGAAAGTCTAGTGCATTGTGATGTGGGGAGCTTCTAGCTGTGAAGTTTTCAGACAAGAGAGATGTGTACATGCTAACTACTATCCATGATGAAAGTACTGAACCTGTGCCTGTTTGGGGTCAGGGTGCTGAAGTGCGCAAACCTGTGTGCATTTTAGCTTACAATAAGTACATGTGTGGTGTTGACAGAGTAGATCAGAGGTTGGAACCTTATGCTGCTCTTCGAAAGGCTTACATTTGGTACAAGAAGTTGGCTATCCATCTTTTCCATTTGGCATCCTTTAATGCTTTTGTTGTGTTCCAGAAGTCTTGTCCTGAGTCGAAGATGCCTTTTGTTAAGTTTCAGGAGTCTATAATAGGCAGCCTTGTACTAGTGGAGCAGGCAAGTGTTCCTAGATTTGGAGTGGTGGAGGATGTGGCTAGATTAAAAGATCGCCACTTTGCTGAATTTATTCCTCCCACTTCCGCAAGAGACTTTCCGACTAGAAGATGCAGAGTCTGTTGGCGCAGAGGCGTGCGGAAGGAGTCTCGTATGTACTGCCCTGACTGTCCTTCTAAGCCAGGATTGTGTGTGTCAGCTTGTTTTAAATCATACCACACGCAAAAGAAGTTTTGGGAGTTTTAATGAGCTGTAAAGTGAATTGCCTGGTCTGTATTCTGTAAAACTTTTTAGTTTGTTTCAAGGTTTGGCATTAGTGCAATGTGTTTAGTTTTAGAATTTGTGATAGCTGATTTGTAGGTATTTCCATTTGTTTAGTGTTATTTTGAAAAAAAGAATTCTAAATGTGATTGTGGTGTGTGCCGGCTGGTGCTTGGACGGCGGTGTGCGTGGACTGGCGCTTGGCTGGAGGTGTGCGTGGACTGGTGCCTCCCTGGCAGAGTGCATGGTTTGGTGTTTTGCGGGTGGTGTGTGTGGATTTTTGTTTGGCAGGCGGAGTGCATGGTTAGGTGCTTGGCTGGCGGTGTGAGTGGATGGTGCTTGGCTGGTGGAGTGCAAGGATTGGTGCTTGGCTGGTGGTGTGTGTGCACTGGTGGTTGGCTGGCGGGCTGTGTAGACTGGTGCTTGGCTGGTGGTGTGTGTGCAGTGGTGCTTGGCTGGTGGTGTGTGTGGAGTGGTGTTTGGCTGGCAGTGTGTGTGGAGTGGCGCTTGGCTGGATGGTGTGCGTGGAGTGGTACTTGGCTGGCGGTGTGTGTGGAGTGGCGCTTGACTGGATGGTGTGCGTGGAGTGGTACTTGGCTGTCTGTGCACGGAGTGGTGCTTGGCTGGTGGTGTGTGTGGAGTGGTGTTTGGCTGGCGGTGTGTGTGGAGTGGCATTTGGCTGGATGGTGTGCGTGGAGTGGTACTTGGCTGTCTGTGCACGGAGTGGTGCTTGGCTGGCGGTGTGTGTGGAGTGGCGCTTGGCTTGCGGTGTGCTTGGAGTGGTGCTTGGCTGGCGGTGTGTGTGGAGTGGCGCTTGGCTGGTGTTGTGCATGGAGTGGTACTTGGCTGTCTGTGCACGGAGTGGTGCTTGGCTGGCGGTGTGTGTGGAGTGGCGCTTGGCTGGATGGTGTGCGTGGAGTGGTACTTGGCTGTCTGTGCACAGAGTGGTGCTTGGCTGGCGGTGTGTGTGGAGTGGCGCTTGGCTGGATGGTGTGCGTGGAGTGGTACTTGGCTGTCTGTGCACGGAGTTGTGCTTGGCTGGCGGTGTGTGTGGAGTGGCGCTTGGCTGGATGGTGTGCGTGGAGTGGTGCTTGGCTGGCGGTGTGTGTGGAGTGGCGCTTGGCTGGATGGTGTGCGTGGAGTGGTACTTGGCTGTCTGTGCACGGAGTGGTGCTTGGCTGGTGGTGTGTGTGGAGTTGTGTTTGGCTGGCGGTGTGTGTGGAGTGGCGTTTGGCTGGATGGTGTGCGTGGAGTGGTACTTGGCTGTCTGTGCACAGAGTGGTGCTTGGCTGGCGGTGTGTGTGGAGTGGCGCTTGGCTGGATGGTGTGCGTGGAGTGGTCCTTGGCTGTCTGTGCACGGAGTGGTGCTTGGCTGGCGGTGTGTGTGGAGTGGCGCTTGGCTGGATGGTGTGCGTGGAGTGGTACTTGGCTGTCTGTGCATGGAGTGGTGCTTGGCTGGCGGTGTGTGTGGAGTGGCGCTTGGCTGGATGGTGTGCGTGGAGTGGTACTTGGCTGTCTGTGCACGGAGTGGTGCTTGGCTGGCGGTGTGTGTGGAGTGGTACTTGGCTGTCGGTGTGCGCTGAGTGGTGTTTGGCTGGCGGTGTGCATGGTCTGGTGCTTGGAAGGTGGTGTGGGTGGACTGGCGCTCGGCTGGCGGTGTAGTTACTTTCTGTTGGTCACTACACACACTGCTAGTTGAGTGACACTCTACGCAGTCCATCATTTTGTGTAGTTGCAATGTCAGATATGTGGGCATGTGAAAGTGATGGGCCCTTGAATGGCGCTGTCTGCTGGTGTGAGTGTTGTAATGTGATGGGTCCGCGACTGGCGGTGTGAATGTTTTGTATGTGTCACACGTACGAAAGGTGTATGAATGGCCTGTAAAGAGGTTGGTGCCTTGACGTGGCTTTACAGCTCACGAGCTGTGAGTCAGTGGTTCAGTTTATCATACTTTCAATTATACGCAGTGTATTTCATTTTTGTGAAATTACTTGCGAATACAATTGTATGTACTGAATCATCACTCACCCTCGTGCCAAATCCAACCAGTATGTGTGTGTGCTTGCGGTTTAGATGGCTGTCCAGTAATATTTGTCTTTTTTCTCTTTCAGAAGTAGGGTGTACCTTGTCCCTTTTTGTGAATGTTGTAATGTGTGCTTTTTCTTCCGTATGGTGTCAATGGTCTGGTGTGTATCAGGTATGAAAGGTGCGTGAATGGCCTGTAAAACGGTTGGTGCCTTGTCGTGGCTTTACAGCTCACGAGTTGCGAGTCACTGGTTCGGTTTTTATGCATTTATTTATTGACAGAGAATTTCATTTTTCTGAAATATCTTGTTAATAAAATTTTATGTACTGAACCATCACTCACCCTTGTGCCAAATCCAACCTGTATGTGTGTGTCTTTTAGGAATAGATAGCCGTGCTTGAATGTTTGACTTTTGAGTAACTCTGTTAAGGTGTACATTATAGCTATAAGTAACTTACTAAATTTAGATATTATTGTTAATCCATGGGATTATATGGTCATGTCTTTCTGGTGTATTCTATTGTTTTTTTTATCCACAATCTCCTGCAAACTTGAAAATGTCTGTCACAATTGCCATGCAATATTGTCCCAAGAATTGCACGCTCTCAAATTGAAAACTTAATTCATTCAAAAAATGTCGGTTTTGCAAGGGGGTTCCCATGAGTTTTTGGCCCGGGGCTTGGCGGGCATCTTTGGAAACTACCAAACCCAAACAGTTCTGAAAACTAGACACCCGGGGAGTCCATGGAGGTATGGCATGCGTGGGTCCCCCAATGTTTTCCTACCCAGAAATCCCTGCAAACCTTAAATTCAGGTTAAAAAAAACACTATTCCATACATTTTTGGGTGGGATCTCCCTGCCGGCACAAATGTCCTACCACCCAGCTTTCCCCTTGATCTCCCGAGTAAAATGATACCTCACTTGTGTGGGTGGGCCAAAGCCCTGTGACTAAGGTTGGGGTGCTTAATTTGTCAAACCTATATACTAGATTTTTTTTAAATTAATTTTTAGCCTGTTCTGCTTTGGGGCACCCACACAAGTGAGGTATCATTTTACTCTGGAGAACAAGGGAAACGCTGGGTGGTAGGACATTTTTGCCGGCACAGAGATCCCACGCAATAAAGTTTGGAAAAGTTATTTTTTTACCAAATTTTAAGGTTTGCAAGGAATTCTGGGTAGGAAAACATTGGGGGACCCACGCTTGCCATACTTCCCTGGACCCCCCCGGGTGTCTAGTTTTCAGAACTGTTTGGGTTTGGTAGTTTCCAAAGATGGCCGCCGAGCCCAGGGCCAAAAACTCAGGTCCCCCCCCCCCAAAATTCAAGGTAGTTTTGGTATAGGGTATTGTAAATTCTCCACCGTACGATTTGGACCTTTTCCTGTTGCAGCCACTATGCCTACCCAGGCAAGTGAGGTACCATTTTTTTCGGGAGACCCGGGGGAACGCTGGGTGGGTGGAAATTTGTTGATCCACGCAGATTCCAGAACTTTCCACCACAGAAATGTGAGGAAAATGTGTTTTTTTGTGTGAATATCTTAGCTTTGAAAGGGATTCTGGGTAACAGAACCTGGTGGTAGGCAGTCAAGTCACCCCATCCTGAATTCCCCTGGGTGTCTAGTTTCCAAAAATGTATAGGTTTGCTAGGTTTCCCTAGGTGCCGGCAGAGCTAGGGTTAAAAAACAAAAGGTAGTCTCTTTGTCCTAAAAGGGCACGATTTCACCGCGAAATAGAGGTGCAACCATGTTGCATTTTGCGCTGTTTCCTGTCGCAGGCACTAGGCAGACCCAGGCAAGTGAGGTACCATTTTTTTCAGGAGACCCGGGGGAACGCTGGGTGGGTGGAAAATTGTTGATCCACGCAGATTCCAGAACTTTCCACCACAGAAATGTGAGGAAAATGCGTTTGTTTTGTCAATTTCTTAGCTTTGCAAGGGATTCTGGGTAACAGAACCTGGTGGTAGGCAGTTGACTCACCTCATCCTGAATTCCCCTGGGTGTCTAGTTTTCAAAAATGTATAGGTTTGCTAGGTTTCCCTAGGTGCCGGCAGAGCTAGGGTTCAAAAACAAAAGGTAGTCTCTTTGCCCAAAAAGGGCCCGATTTCACCGCGAAATTGAGGTGCAACCACGTTGCGTTTTGCGCCGTTTCCTGTCGCAGGCACTAGGCAGACCCAGGCAAGTGAGGTACCATTTTTTTCGGGAGACCCGGGGGAACGCTGGGTGCGTGGAAATTTGTTGATCCACGCAGATTCCGGACCTTTCCACCACAGAAATGTGAGGAAAATGCGTTTTGTTTGTCAATTTCTTAGCTTTGCAAGGGATTCTGGGTAACAGAACCTGGTGGTAGGCAGTCAAGTCACCCCATCCTGAATTCCCCTGGGTGTTTAGTTTTCAAAAATGTATAGGTTTGCTAGGTTTCTCCAGGTGCCGGCAGAGCTAGGGTTCAAAAACAAAAGGTAGTCTCTTTGCCCAAAAAGGGCCCAATTTCACCGCGAAATTGAGGTGCGACCACGTTGCATTTTGCGCTGTTTCCTGTCGCAGGCACTAGGCAGACCCAGGCAAGTGAGGTACCATTTTTTTGGGGAGACCCCGGGGAACGCTGGGTGGGTGGAAATTTGTTGATCCATGCAGATTCCAGAACTTTCCACCACAGAAAAGTGAGGAAAATGCGTTTTTGTTGTCAATTTCTTAGCTTTGCAAGGGATTCTGGGTAACAGAAACTGGTGGTAGGCAGTCGAGTCACCCCATCCTGAATTTCCCTGGGTGTCTAGTTTTCAAAAATGTATAGGTTTGCTAGGTTTCCCCAGGTGCCGGCAGAGCTAGGGTTCAAAAACAAAAGGTAGTCTCTCTGCCCAAAAAGGGCCCGATTTCACCGCGAAATTGAGGTGCGACCACGTTGCGTTTTGCGCTGTTTCCTGTAGCAGGCACTAGGCAGACCCAGGCAAGTAAGGTACCATTTTTTTCGGGAGACCCGGGGAAACGCTGGGTGGGTGGAAATTTGTTGATCCACGCAGATTCCAGAACTTTCCACCACAGAAATGTGAGGAAAATTTGTTTTTTTTGTCAATTTCTTAACTTTGCAAGGGATTCTGGGTAACAGAACCTGGTGGTAGGCAGTCGAGTCACCCCATCCTGAATTTCCCTGGGTGTCTAGTTCTCAAAAATGTATAGGTTTGCTAGGTTTCCCTAGGTGCCGGCAGAGCTAGGGTTCAAAAACAAAAGGTAGTCTCTTTGCCCAAAAAGGGCACGATTTCACAGCGAAATTGAGGTGCGACCACGTTGCGTATTGCACTGTTTCCTGTCGCAGGCACTTGGCAGACCCAAGCAAGTGTGGTACCATTTTTTTCAGGAGACCCGCGGAAACGCTGGGTGCGTGGAAATGTGTTGATCCACGCAGATTCCAGAACTTTCCACCACAGAAATGTGAGGAAATGAGTTTATTTTTACAATTTCTTAGCTTTGCAAGGGATTCTGGGTAACAGAACCTGGTGGTAGGCAGGCAAGTCACCCAATCCTGAATTCCCCTGGGTGTCTAGTTTTCAAAAATGTATAGGTTTGCTAGGTTTCCCAAGGTGCCGGCAGAGCTAGGGTACAAAAACTACAGCTAGGCACTTTGCCATAAAAGGGTCAATTTTTAACTGCAAAATTGAGGTGTAACCACGTTGCATTTTGCGCAGTTTCCTGTCGCAGGCACAAGGCCGACCCACACAAGTGAGGTACCGTTTTTATCGGAAGACTTAGGGTAATTCAGATTTGTAAATCAACTGTTATTACCAATTGAGTTTTCATGCATTTCTCCCTTCCCAATGAAAGACATTGTGTAAAAAAAAATCTTTTTAAAAAATGACCAATAATTCTCATGCTCGTATGAGTAGTCCCAATTTTGAAAATGTGCAATTATATACTGTTTCTAAATTCTATAATTTGTACCCAATTCAGAAATACATAGGTGTCTTTCATACAGATTTTTCCATCTATAAATTTTCCAAGAAAAAGATCACTACACCCAGTAAATAAAAAAATACCATTGAAAGTTGCTGCTCAGTTTTTGGATGTGGGTTCGTCGGGTTCTTGGTGAAACTACAAGTCCTATATATCCCCACAACCAGGAAGGTCTAACGGATGTAACGGTATATTGCTTTCCAAGAGTTGTCAAAATTACAAGAAGTTATAGGTGAAAACGTTGAAACAAAAGGCTGTTTTTTTCAACAAATTTTCAATTATTCCAATATTTAACTGTTAGTTTCTATAAAGAAACCTTCATGGATTTAGACAAATGACCCCTTTCTGAATTCAGAATTGTGTTTACTTTTCGAAAATGTATAGCTTTCCAGGATCCATTATTGCTTTCAAACTCATTTCTACCATTAACTGGAAGGAGGTGGAAAGCTCTAAAAATAGCAAAAATAGGCTATGTCCCAGAAAAATGCCAAAACTGTGTGAAAAATGTTGGTTCTCTGACAAAAGACTGTCATTCCCTAAAAGCTGAGAAAATGGAGATTTCAGCCCCACAAACCCTTTTTTGATAACATTTGCAGGGAAAAACCCAGAGGCTTTCATTTGCAGCCCGTTTTTCCCATTTTTCTGAAAAAAATAAAAATGTCACTATATTTTGGTTAGTTTCTGGGACCCCTCCAAGGGAATCCACAAACCCTGGGCACCTTTAGAATCCACATGATGTTGGAAGAAAAGGACGCAAATTTGGCGTGGATACCTTATGTGGTCAACAGGGGCCTAAGCGTGCAGTACCCCAAATCGCCAAAAAAGGGCTTAGCACAGGAGGGGAAAAGGCCTAGCAGCGAAGGGGTTAATGTAGAATAGATACCCTAGCCATACCCACAGGGAAGGAGGGTCTACGAAAGGGTTCACCGGCCTGGACATAACAGAGGACCCCACAGGGGACCAGGCCAACGGACAAGGCTAGGAGCATCGTCCCTACAGGCAAAGGGGGACCCCCATAGCAGAACACCACCGATCCTACAGGGGGCGGGGGAAGAAGAAAAGGAGAAAAGAGGAAGCCCATTCCCCTCAACAGAAGAAACAAGGCAAGGGGAGGGGAGGTCAAAGCACCCTACGTCCTTACAGGGCTACCGAACTGTCAGCCAAGGCCAAGGCAAGGAAGGAAGAAGAAAGAAGAGCCCGGGTTACCCAGGAAGCCTAGTAGGCCGCGTCCCAAAAAGAGGAGGAACACAAGAACCTTCCCAATCCCTAGGCCAGCGACCATGAGGGTGAAGAAGGCCCGGACACACCACAAAAAGGGGTATGCACACATGACCCAAAGGGAGCAGACCAGAGACATGACGCCAGGCTGCAAACAGCAGGCCAGACCTGACGAACAGTGCAGCAACCCCAGAGAAGAACACCTCGGGTGCCACCCAGGCAATCACATTCAGCACAAGGAATTGCACCTGAAAGTACATAAACACCATGGAGGGCAGAGGCCCGAAGGCGACCACGACTCCCCAGCACATAGCAAGCTATATAACAGCTACCAGTACCCCACATAGGGTATGTTGGTCCCAGATTGGTACCCTCTTAGGAAGAAACTTCCGCAGGAGAGGACAACTGAAAGAGCAACAGGAAAAAAAATCCCTGCCAAAGGCTTATCAAGCAGCCAGCGAAGAACAGGAGGCCTAGTCTCAATGCCAACCTGGTATGAACAGATTTCAACAAACCACACACAGAAGAAGGGCCGGCCAGCAGCCAACAAAGCCACAGTCCCAGCAAGGAGACTCTCAGGCAGAGAAAGCCCACAGATCACACAACGGGGGCGACTCGCCCCAACCACAGAACAGCTCACAAAATCCAGACCAACCCACAGGTCACTGAGCGGGAGAAGAAGGAGGAGGAGGAGGAGGACGGAGCCCCGCCAAGAACCTCCAAATGGCCCAGTCCGCCTGGGCGTGGAACAAGAGGGTGACATCAAAAGGAAGATCCACCAGCCGCTCCCGCACATTCTCCGGGAACACACTGTCCCGAAGCCAAGCATGGCTGCGAAGGGCAACGTAAGAGGCCATGGCACGACCCAGCACCTCCGAGATATCCAGAGCAGAGCGGAGAAAAAATGCCACTAGCTCCCGGCCATCTCGCGCATGGTGTCTCAAGTCAATCCCAGCACCCTCCTGTGAAGCTGCAGACCCAAGGGAATCCGCCGAGTCCCACAAGCAAGACGGGCCCTAGCCAGCACACATAAGTTGTTAAGGGCCGCCCAATAGAGGCGTACTGGTCGAGGCAAATATATTGCGGCCCTAGGAGTCCAACAAGCGGGCCTCCCGGGAAGGTGGAGCCAACAGCGATGGCAGGGAAGGGAAGGCGGTCCGCAAAAGGGGGCCACTGGCAGATGAGTGAAGAGAAAGACACACCGGACGCGCTGCGCTGGAAGGTGCCAGTGCAGAAGGTGTTGGGGCACTGGATCCCCCGTGGCGGGATGCTCCCAAGTCCCCGTCAGCGAAGAATGGAGCGAACCTTCAAAGGGGAGCAGCAACTCTATCCCACCAGAGCCCTAGTGAAGAACCTCCAAAAGATGGTCCGCGGGGAAATGGGCAGCCGGATCTCCCGTGCGCAAAATTCACACAGCTGTGGAAACAGCGCGAGCGAAGGCTGCACCCGCCTCCGTAGGGCCCCGTGGTGGAAAAAGCAGCTCCGCCGTGGGCGACCGCTGTAGGCTAAGGCGGCCGTCTCCGAAGCCAACCGGAATGGGCAAGGGCCAGGCCCGAAAAGGAGAAAGAGGCGCTGAGGAGTGGGGGACTTTTGGTTTCTCTGGCGAAAACACAGCAGTGGCGAAGGCACGGATCCGTCTTTCGACGACGCCGGGTAAAAAGCCACAATGCGGAGGCCTGTCTCTGGCGAGGACGACACCAGCAGGCACCCAGCAGCATCACCTCGGCCTCAGACAGAACCTGTCGAAAGGGCCGAGTGGGGCTCGGGATGCGACCTGAGCCCCGGCGACATCCCGCGACACCACAGGGACTCCCGCAGGAATGTGGGGTGAGGCAGAGGCGCTGTGGTCCGAAGGAGGGATCCCCAAAGGGCCGCACCCCAACAGCACCACATCCTCCAAACCTGGAGCCGAACCAGTCAGCAACAGGGCCGAAGCCGCCGGCAATGCCGCGGAGGGCCCCGCATTGCGCAAGGGATCCGCCGACGTCCCAGGAGGAGAAGAATCCAGCGAGGCCTGCAGAGCCGCCGCATATGTCTCCATTTGGGCTCTCGATGCCCCCTCACCGGGGAACGGTGAGTAGGGGGCTGATACGTGGGACCGCATCACCCGTGGAGAGCCCACTCCCCCAACAGGCCGGAAACCAGCCCTCGGGGACAAACTGACACTCACCCACAGGGGAGCGACGCTCTTGCGGCACAGGAGATGGATGAGGACGACGGCGACGATGACGGCCGTTCCGAAAACCCTCCGCAGAAGCGGAGCGAGGAGACAAAGCCGATCTGGACATGCGAGCCGAGAGGAGTTTCATGTGGCGTTCCCGACACGACTTCGTCTTCAACCGCCTCGCAGTCCGTGGAGCCATGATCCTCCCCCAAGCACCACATGCAAATGAGGTGAGGGTCTGTCGCCGACATCAAGCGCCCACAAGACGAACACGCTTTGAAGCCCGAAGGCATCCGCGCACTGCTCCCACAATACACAAAAGAACAAGGAAAAGGGGCCTAAACAGGCCCAGAGCAAGAACCGGATCCGCGTTGCACGCGGAAAAGGAAAAAACTGACGTAGACGCGCAGGGGATACTGGGCAAAAAAGTTTCCAGATCCAGTCTCACACCTGGGGGATAATTCTACGTTAAGGAATCTGCGGTTAGTAGTCTCTATCAGATATAAAATGATAATAAAGCAATTAATACAACTGCTTTATTATAAATTAATTTTACAATACGGAGCCTGAACTGAGTCTTTAGGGTGAGGCCAGGGCACTGCAAGTGTGCATGACGGTTTGGCAAGCTGTCTTCTTTTTATAAAGTTTTATTATTTTTTATTAACAAAATGAACATTGCATCACTGTGATATATAAAACATTTCAGTGCATTTTCATAATGTTCCCATCTCGTCTCGTGATGGACATGCCCTGTGCAGCTCCCCAAGACTTCCAAACCTTTTCTCCGGAACATCAACCCAGCAAGCCCAACCATTTGCCCCATATGTGTTAGTGTTTGGCCAGACAGCCTCTTGCCTCATACACAGATTTTTCTTGGCTGGCGCACCAGTCCACTCCTTTACAGCATTTTATGATAGAGGGAGATGCCGAGTCCTTTCACGCCACCACAATGTCTCTTTAGGCTGTCAAGATGGTAGTCCCTAGGAACAATTTATCAGTATGTGAACCATCCATCCCCTCCATCACCCCCAGGAGAAGGGCAAGAGGACTAAGAGGGACCACCCGGCCCAGTACGTCATTCAGTTCAGTCACAATTGATGCCCAGTGTGTGCAAAGGATGGTGCAGGACCAGACCATGTGATAAAAATCGTCTGGCTCCGCTTCACAACGGGGGCATTTTGGAGTCGGGAGGAAACCCGCTTTGTGTAGCCAAACAGGGGTAAGATATGCACAATGGAGATAATAGAATTAGATGAGCAGAGTCTGGCCGATATGGTCAGCAGCCTAGGGACCATCAATGCATCCCTCCAATACTCCTCCTCTAAAGGGCCTGTCCATTGTTCCCAGCGACTCCTAAGGGAGTCCAGTATTATTTATCAGGGATCAGTAGATTTGGGATATTCCCCCCTTCCCCAGGTTCCCCATGAGGAGCTTAGCTTCCAGCAGACTACATTCAGGGATTGCCGTGTGATCGGGAATGTGGAGGGCGAGTGCATGTCACAGTTGGTGATATCTGAAAAATTGAGTAGGGTGTAGGGAGTATGTTTGTTGCAGTTCCCGGAATGAAGACAAATGTTCTCCTCTCCACACATCCCCCAAGCGAGTGATGCCTATCAGGTCTGAAAGCCCGCTAATGTCCCAATCTCCTGCAGCCAAGTACCATGCCAGAGGGGCTTTGTAGTGTAATTTTAGCGTCCCTTTGAGTGTGTCGTGGAGCACCACACAAGGATGAGCCATTTGGGTTACTGCTGGTAAAGTGTGAGGAATTGGAGCCCCATAGAGCATGGCTGGGACCTGGGAGAACCCGAGGCTCTCCAGTGCCAGTCTGTAAGGTGGATCCGACCATCCGCTGTTGAACCAGTCGTGGATCACCAGGAGATTAGGTGGCCAGATAGTACAGGAAGGGGTTTGTCATCCCCATTCCCCCATTGTATGGGCCCATTGGTAGTGCTTTAGGGCCAGCCGCGAGCTCGAGCCACCCCAGAGGAAAGTCCTGGTCACCCCATCCAGCCCACAGAAACAACTGTGAGGGAGGTGAAGTGAGAAATTCTGGAGTACATATTGGAGACAGGGCAGAACCGTCATATTGAACAGGGCAATCCTAACAGGGGGATTAAGTAGAATCCTTACAAGGGGATTGCCAACGACGAAGGTCGTCTTTTGTGCTTTTGAGCAATGGGTTGACATTTAGGGACCAGGTAAGCTCCGGAAGAAGTGCTACCCAAATACCGAGATATTTGAACAAAATTCTTCATAGGGGGATAGTTGTTTGCCAGTCAACACATTCTCTTGAAGCATGAAGGGCCATCAAAGTGAATTTAGCCAGGTTAAGGCATAAGCCCAACGCTCTGTCAAAGGAGTAGAGGATCTGGAGGCATCTCAGTCCGGATTGGGCCAGGTCAGTCAGAAGGAGCAGGACATCATCTGCATATAGTGCAATCCGGTATTCATGGGAGCCCTGCCAGTGCGATCCCTGTATGATCATCGGTCCGTATGAGACAAGCCCAAAGCTCTATTGCAAGAGAAAATAGGAGAGGGGAGAGTGGGCACCCCTGTCGGGTTCCCCTCCTAATAGGGAATGCTTCTGATAATGCTCTGTTTATGAGGACCTGGCTGATGGGCTGAAGTAAAGGACTCCCACCATTTTCCGATACTGGGGGCTGAAGCCCGCTCTCTCTAGCACACTCCCCAAGAAGTGCCAGTCAACTGTGTTGAAGGCTTTTTGAAAGCCGAGTAGCACTAGAGGTAGGTATGGAGAGGTAGCACTAGAGCTACATATGGAGAGAGGAGTATACGGTGAACAAGGGCCACATGGAGGCGTCTCAGACAGAGCCTTGTGCTACGTGCCGCATGAAGCCGCATTGATCAGGGTGTATGAGAGTGTGGAGCACCCACTTCTGATGGGTGGCAAGAATCGTTGCGTAAATTTTAATCTCAGTATTAATCAGCAAAATTGGGCTGTAGTTAGAACTTGAGGCTGGCGTCCACTTTGGGTATGACGAACGACAGTGGCTGTGTCTGTTTCAGGGGGAAAGGCGCCTCTTTACAGAACCTCCTCAAAAAGGATATGGAGTCAAGATTTCCCGGAATGCCGCATAGTATTCCGCAGGGAAACCATCTGGACCAGGAGTCTTGCAGGTAGCAAGTGATGAGATTGCTGCATCGATTTCCTCAGTCGTAATGGGGTCATCCATGGCCTTAATTTCTTTCTGTGGAAGGGGGATACCCTGCAGGAAAGGGGAGCTGCTGACTGGCGTATTTGAGTGATCTGTTCAGTAAAGCGCTGCATAGTAGTTCGCGAAAGTTCGTGCAATTTCAGCAGGGGTGAGAAAGACTTGTCCCTGCGTATCACGAATTTCGGGGACTATCCGTTTGGCCAGGGAATGTGTAGCGAGCCAATGAAGTAATTTGCCATTTTTGTCTACTCAACCATAAAACTGGGCCACCAAGGACCTCCAAGTCAGTTTAGCAGAACTCGAGAGAGATGGTTTTGATCTCCCCATGTATTAGTGGGAGCTTCTGGCGTTCCGCCTCCCCGTCTGCCATGGCTGCAGCCATTTCCAGGCGGAGGGCCCTGGCCTCAAACTGGGAAAGATGGTGATCATGGACCTGCCATCTGCCTTTGAGGAACCCCTTGGCGTACCCACGGATCATGGCTTTGCCCACATCCCACAGAGTACTATGAAGTTACAATGTGCCCTCGTTGGCGTGGAAGTAGTTTTTCAGTTCTCCCTCAATCTCCTGTTTTTAATCTTGGTCCTGAAGGAACCAGGCATTTAGTCTCCATATAGGTTGTAGAGCTCCTGTGGAGCCCTCGAAATGTAGGAGAAGTGGGGAGTGGTCTGACACTCCTCGCCCCAGGATTTGGGCCTCAGTAACTGTCCTACAGTCCAGGGCAGGCATGAAGATGGAGTCAATGAGAGAGTGGGTATGATGTATAGCGGATGTGTGCATATATTGTGATGTTCTAGGGTGCCAGGTACACAAGAAATCGCAGAGACCCAATGTTGAAGCCCAGTCTCTAAGACGTTTGGCACCTAGGCTTCTGTGGGAGGATGGGTTCAAGGGCAGCGTTAAAGCCCCAACCCCCCATTCACTGTCAGACCCTGGGGGAGGGAGGATATTATCTTCACCATGGCTCATAGAGTGGACTGTAAGTTTGCCGGGGGGGAGAGAGGGGTATTATGACATCAGACAGATAGTGGCGTCCCCAAGGGTACCTGTGAAGGTAACAAATCGGCCCTGAGGATCACTAATTGTGTGTACCTGTGCGAAGGAGAAGGAGCGCAGCATAAGGATCGCCTTTCCTCAAGCCCCTCTAGAGAACCCTGAATGCCAAACCCTGTCGAATCCCTGACGTGCTAAAAAGGGACATCAATTTCCCAACAGGTACGTCTCTTGCAGTAGCAGGACTCTGGGCTGACTTTCCTTGCATATTTTAAGATCGCTGTCCATTTGATTTTATCTAAGAGTCCATTAATGTTCCATGAAAGGACTCTAAGGGGTTCACCCCCACTATATGACTGACATTGTGATAAAGTGGCGATGCGTGGGGCCAGCGGTCTGGGAAGCCTAGATGCTCCAGATGGTTAGACCCTTGGAGCAGCCGGGTGCGGTCAGGTTCACAATGTGGGTTGCCAGGGGGCGCATCATGGATTTTGTACACAGTGTTGGAGAGAAACAGAGTAACACAAATGAGAGGAGGGAGAACAGACCCTACCAAAAATCTTAACCAACCCTCTTCCCCATACTTTCCAATTGAAGCATCTGTAGCCCAGAAAACAAAGACTTAGAGTGTGAAGAAACTAGCTATTGAAGCGTAGTGTAAGGGCACCACGTTGGGTCCCTCTGCGTTTAAGGATTAGCATTCCTCCAGTTCAAGTTATTTATAATGGTAGTGCTAAGACTCAGATTTTGGGGCTACGTGAAAGGTTGTTGTCATCAGAGCTTGGTTTCGAAAAGTCAATGGAACCCTCATCGGGTGTCGGGTCCCATCTGCTAGAGTTCTCACGGATTCTAGGCGGCTCTTGGGATGCCGACGACCTATCTTTACACGGGGAGCTGGTGAGCGAGATGGATGCTGCTCCACGGGCCTTCTTCGGGACCCAGTGTGTCGCCCAAGGGAGCCTGCAGTTGCGCCCACCCGCTGCCCCTTCTGAGGATCAGCCGGGGCCTGCCCTTCACTGGACGATTTGGGCACTCCTCGGTTGCCCAGGTCCATGCTGCCTTCTGTGTATCACAGAAGTATGACTTGTTTTGGAAAATCACCTTGAGCGGCCCGGGAAAAGGAGTCTATAGGGCAGATTGAGGGCCCATAGTTTCTGTTTTACATGGATCTATGATCTTCTTTAGGCCTGCACTTCCTTTGTGTAATCGGGGAAGCTCTACTTTTACGTCTCCCTCACACATGCCATGCAATAGAAATCTAAGTATGGTAGTTTCTTCTGGGAGCAGTAGAGCTCAGACTTTCACCTCATAGGCTGAAATTGGACTTCTTTCAAATGAGGTAGATGTGCTGCTAAACAAACACTGTTGTTGATGCCTATGGCCATCTTATCACTGTTCACTGTCATTTAAAGTTACCAGGCTTTCCCGGCCTGATCATAAATGATTCAAGCATGTGAATATATGAAAGATCCAAAGCCCCCTTGTCCTGTTAGTAGATCCAAGAGCGGCTTCTTCCACTTCCCCATGGTTAGCCTTTACACACCGTCCCTCTCCAGCTTCATGCAAGACATCTCCAAACAGATCTCACACTTAGTAATGGAGTGAGTCTGCAAGGCAGATGACACAGATACCATGCTCATAGTTCCCGGACTACTCCCACAAAAATGGCAGTTGTAAAAAAGAGCTGCCACTGTGGCACGGGTGGAGGCTGAGAACAATTAACGCCTAATAAAACAAGCATTTACAATGCAAAGGTTTCGCCTTTGGAAAAGTTTGAGCTATTGGCATTGTAAATGACAAAATTTGTATTTATGTGTTGGTTTTGAAAACAGATAAATAAATGGCATTGTCTTTTACATTGCTAATAGCTCTAACTTTTCCAAAGGCGAAACCGTTGCATTGTAAATGCTTGTTTCTCATTTACTTCCAGTTTGATAAAAGATTCTTGTTAACTCGAGGATGTCAGTTGCGACCCAAGAAAACTAGTATGGAAGAACTAACATGGAGGAAGAAGTGTGCCCTAAATAAATTACAATTCTTTATATGCCCATAACAGATAATTGCTTCGAGGTATTTTCCACCAAGAGACTGCTCAATATTTCTACCATATTTTTCAGATGCTTCCCTACCAATAGTCCTAAAATGTGAAAGGTGTCTTTATATATGGCGAATTACCCTCCTTTTCACTTTTTAAAACCACCCTTGAAAAGAAAAAAAAACTGCTTCTTTGCAAACGCAGGCACCCACTACCTGTGCCCGAGCCTGTGCGTGCAGACTCTTCCTCCTCTCTTCTTAGGTGAATCTTCCGTCCAGTTTTCTTTTAACCCATACACATTTACGTCAACCCAAAATATCCATCACCATGTCGGTACAGTTTCAATGTTTATCCCCTACTGAGTATCTGACAGTGTAGCGTTACCCCTTTTCTCAGCTCCCTGCTTGCCTTACATGCCTACCCATCTCAGCATTTCTTCGGCTGGCACCATCATTAACCTTATTGTACACACTGTCATTCCACTCACTATGACATCTGAACGCCTTTTTAGCATGTAGGTATTGTATTCCTCCTGTCATACATACTGCAGGCCTGCTATTTCCTCAGCATCTCTGTATATCGCAACAAACGGGTGTATATCTGTTTGCCAAGTCAACCCTACCCAGATTATGCCCTGCTCTGAAACCAGGCTTTGAACAGCGCAACCTCAGCTACTTCGGGAGTCTAGGTAGAGCACAAAAAAGGAGGAATATTCCGGCCTCCCTCAGATATCCACAAACACTATCCTGTGTAATTACACTAAAAGTTAGGGGTTTTCTCCAATGTGTAGCTTGTCAGCTTTTCAGTAACCAGAAAAGGGGCTCTTTCAAAGATGGTGTACTTTGAAAGGTTACATCTGGCTCTTTTAGACAGGCTCGAGCACGAAGACGGGATGGGCTCCGTAGACAGCAGGAAGCCCAGAGCAGGAACGTGCTTTCAGTTTCGGATTAACAGCAAGTGGTGGCAAATGTACAAAGCCTAGTTCTCAATATCAGCAAACTTGAAAAAGACAGGATTTGTGAAGGAGAAGAAAACGCAAAAACGCCCTTGAATCGGAGCAAGCATAAGACAGATAGAGCCGTCGACCAGGAGCCAGCCCGCCCGCACTCACCGGTTGTCTGAGGCGGCGGCGGCTCCTCTCCGCTGGGCTCTTCTGGGTGACGGTGGCAGGGCTCTCTCCTCGGGAGAGCCTCGCCGGAGGACGGTTCCTTCTTCTTCCCGGCAGGAGCGCGGGGTGGCCTCCCGTCCGCTTCCTGGTTTCTCCTCACTCCAGCAGCCAATCACCGCGCACGTCACCCGGCGAGCCTCCCGCAGCCTGAACCAATGGCAGCGCGGCTCCCGGGTGACGTCAGCGGTGGTTCCCTCGGCTTCTCCACGGCCCCGGGCAAGCATAAGACAGATAGAGCCGTCGACCAGGAGCCAGCCCGCCCGCACTCACCGGTTGTCTGAGGCGGCGGCGGCTCCTCTCCGCTGGGCTCTTCTGGGTGACGGTGGCAGGGCTCTCTCCTCGGGAGAGCCTCGCCGGAGGACGGTTCCTTCTTCTTCCCGGCAGGAGCGCGGGGTGGCCTCCCGTCCGCTTCCTGGTTTCTCCTCACTCCAGCAGCCAATCACCGCGCAGGTCACCCGGCGAGCCTCCCGCAGCCTGAACCAATGGCAGCGCGGCTCCCGGGTGACGTCAGCGGTGGTTCCCTCGGCTTCTCCACGGCCCCGGGGCTGCGGCGGTGATTTTCACGGCCAAAACGGCTGTGCACAAAAAGCGCTCAGGGGGAAGCACAGCGCTTCGGACTGACTGCGGGAGGGGGCGGGAAAGGGGGAGGAGAGACGCAGAAGACGGCCGGAGCAGGAAGGTGAAAGCAGAACGTCGCGTGACGTCGCCAAAAAGGGGAGGGAACGGGAAAAAACGTAACTCCGCCCTGGGAAAAAATCTCGGGAACGCCCCCGAATCTGGTCCGGCCTTGACGAACAGATCTCTGTTCCAATGGCTAGCCTCCATTTATGGAGCTAGCCAATGGGACAGGGGGGCGTATTCCATTCTCCTTACTGGAAATCAAGAGATTTCTCTGGAGGCGGAGCTAAGAGCTCCGCCCTCCAGCGAAACCTAAAAAGCATCTAGTTTAGAGGAATATGTAAGGGAATGTTTAAAGAGAGGGAAGGCAACAACCCCCACCAAAAACTGTTTGGACAAAACTTAAGGACTGATTCACAAACTGCACTTTGAAGTATATTTTGTAATACTACAAGCACACATAAGTATAGGTTTTAGTAGTAAATGTGGGAGGGACACAGGAGTGGATGGGAAAAGGGGAAGACTTCCTCCTATACGGGATGGGATTAGGGAGGAGTAAGAGGAGTTTAGGGAGGTTCAGGAAAGGATTTAGGGAGAGACGTCACCCACCCAAAAAAGGGTAAGACAATTGCTTTACTCTGGGGGTGGAGACATGTAAATTACACTTTTGCAGTAAGTTTGCACTCAAGAGTTTGTGAATACTGAAAGCAGCAAACTTACTCCAAAGTGGATAAGGGCACCACAGTTCATGCAACCTTTTTAGAGAGTTGGAAAATACAAACTGCTTCATGGACCCTGCAATGCAATGCAATCCGTCTGGAATTTGTAAAGATGCAGTGCCATTTTAACACTATTTATTTATTTATTCAAGAGTTTTATATAGCGCTGGCTAGACCCGGAGGTATCAGAGCGCTTTACATGAGGTTCCACAAAAATTACATTACAAGATCACGTCAGTTCAATTTACATCAGTTGCTAAACAAATAAATGCAAGAGCATAGAAGACGGAATGATTGAAGGGTAGAGGGGAAGGGGGTAAGGGTAAAGGGATAGTAGGGAGATAACGGCAGAGAGACAAAAGGAAAGTCTGTCCAAAGTCCGGCTGGGTAGGTGACGGTCGAGGGGAAGTCGCAAAACCCATCTCCTCTATAGCTATCAGGTAGCTAGATATAAGGCCCATTCAATGCCATTTTCCTTTATTTTCTCATTTGAAAAGTGATAAAACAGTGGTGCTTTCAGTCAAATGAACTATTTGTTTAATTTGGCTCTTTGGGCACTTTTTAAAGATAAAATGGTAGACATTTTTACCTAATGATAGGAATGTTTTCTTGTTTTTTAATGTTTTTTCGAATAAAAGACCGTTCTATAAAAGGTGTTCCCGTTATCATGTACGTCCGATCGAGATATTCTACTGTTTATGAATAAGAGAAACAATCCTGCCACTCCCACGAGGTGAGCCAGAGGGGATCTGGGCATGCCACGAGGCGGTGGGAAATCCTCACCTAGGCTCCTCGCCCCTCTAGCAGCCAGCTTTCAGAGAAAGCTGAATTTTATCCCCTCCCAAACCACCTCCCAAGCGGACTCCTTCCTTGTCCCTGATCGTCCTGTTAAGATAGTTAGATGCAAAACGGACTGTCTAGAAAACACAATATTCACGGGACATGAGGATCTTTTGGCAATTTCTTGCTGCCAATTAAAGGACAACTTACAAAGAGATGGGGCGTTGCTTTAGGGTGAGAAACGCAGGCGTTTCCTCTGATGGGTCTGTCTCATTCAAGTTGAAACGCTGAGTAGTGAACTTGTAAAAACAAACTCCAACAATACTTCAGACAGAAAAAGGTCACGTCAGCGCCCAGTCAGCGCTAAAGGATCCTGTTCCTTTAGAGTGGAAAGGAACAGACCTGGAAAAGGTGATAGTGGAGCTACTCATTAGCTCACTTAAAGGGGCAGTGCATGTTTTGTGTCTTATGGAAGTGTACTGCCTATCTGCATCATTTTATTCCTGTGTTCTTTTTCTTTCTGAAAAGTAAAGTCACACCATATATAGCAGCCTGTATTTTATTTATTGAACATAATTCAGAGAAACAAAAGAACAAAGTTCTATGGGATATGCATTATAAAAAGGAGAGTTAATCTCGTTTACAGAAGTGTTCCAGGAGCCGAGATAGTCAGACTTTAAGAGTATCAAAGAGGATCCCATGATAGAGGAATTGTCTTACCCTTGAACTTTGGATGTGTGCAGTCCAGTACACTAGTTTATCTTCAAGGCAATAACCTGCAGAGGGACGGATAGGAGCGCAGAGTTTGTTTTATGACTGCTGTGCTATCGCAGAATGTGACTTACCAGAAGTGAAGCGGCCTAAAGGAATACTGGGACAGTTCTCAAGAGGCAGGGTTTTAAGTGGTCCGGGTCTCACCGGTGCTGAGCCCCGGCAGTTTTTTAAAGGGGGGCTCGAAACGGGTCTCTATCGGGCTCTGTTTTGTGCCGTGGCACAGGAGGTCAGTTTTTGTCCTGACTGCAGGGACAGCAGGCACATCGATGTGCGCGTGCTCACACTGCTCACTTCTCACTAGTTTGCGCTGCTCACACTGCTCACTTCTCACTAGTGGAGAAGTTTAGGCATGACGTCATGCCAGGTGAGCATTGTAGGGGAAAGGAAATGCTTTAAAGGGAGTCATTTTCTCTCTGGATTTCCCTTCTCTTTTTCAAACTCAGGAGCAGCAACATTGACGTGATGTCACCAGGGCTTTAAGTGAAACCTTTTTCAATATTATATACAAATCATAGTTGCTGCTTTGCTTTTTTATCTTATGCAACTAACAACCATTGACAAAGCCAATAGTCCTGACCTGTTGTAGGTACGATGTTACTTGTTTAATCATTTATCTTGATGCAATGACAGAAATAGCAAAATACAAGGTGGGAGGGATTCTATGCTAAGCACAGATTTTTAGCTTACGTGTTTTTAAGCCATACCCTTAATTGCATTGGCCACGCCCCTTTGAGAGACCCACAGTTTTTCCATCCCACTTAAAGCCCTGACAAGAGGCTAGTGCCTTTGAGAGGCAGCAGCTGCTAGAGAAAAGTTAACTTGGAGGACAGTGTGGTGCCTTACTGGGACCGGGAGTGCTCCAGTAACACTGCCCATGCTGAGGGAGGCAGGTACTGCTACTACAGTTACATTGGATAGGCTGAGAGCGTTACTGAAGTAACACAAGCCAAACACCGGTCTTAAAACAACAACTGCTAGCCGGGTCTAGAGGGCTGCTGAAGTAATTTAATTAAAGCAACTAACCTAATTCCCTGTGGGTGGTGCAAGTCTTTTAAAAAAAAAATACTAAGAACCATTTAGACCTTTTTAAAAAACACACATTCATTGCCATGTTATTTTCGGTACAACACATAACTTTGAAGTGCTTTTCCAGCAATTGTTTTTTTTTTTTTATAGAAAATTTCATCAATTTTCTACAATTTCAGCAAAACTAAGGTTGAAAGGTTAAAAGAGCAATATCTTTGGAAGATCTTCCTTTTTATTGAGAACATATTTTGTGCAGTAGAAAAGTGTTAGTTGATTGGGGTTGAGAGCAAAACGAATACATGCTTTTTGTTTAATCCTGCACAGTACTTTTATAAAAGGACGAATTAAAGAAGTGTAAACATAGGGGCTGATTTAAAGTTTTGCGGGCGGAAGTAAGTCAATTGGTAAGGCGGAGTACTTTACTCCCACCATACCTAGGGTCCTCCACCCACTGAATTTAAGAGTTGCCCGCCAAACCTACAGACATCTTTAACCCCTCCCCTGCTGGTGATGGAACCACTCCGTCATCAGCTGCGGTCGCGCTGTGCTGATGACGGAGCGGTTCCGTCACGGCCAGCTCGGCACGTCTGCGCGGATTCCGCGCCTGCCCTGAGCGTTCCATTGAGCAGGCGGGGCCGTGACGGAACCGCTCCGTCATGAGCACAGCGCAACCGCGGCTGGTGACGGAGCGGTTCCGTCACCAGCATGCGCACATCGCGTGGGAATAGCCGCCGCAGTGAAGGGGTTAAACATTGGCAGGAACTGCCATTCACAGCGGTTCCTATTGAAGTTGTAAAAGTTTGACGAACTCCTCCGTCAAACATGAGGGCCGACACCCAAACTTTTACAATGCTTTAGTTTTTCCAAAAAACAAACTCCCAAACCAGGAGTTTGTTTTTGGAAAAAGTAAATAAAATGGCTCCCACTCCACAGGAGTTGTCTTCCACGGTATTAGGGTCAGAAATTTGTTGTTTCTGTTCCTCATCACCACAAAGCTAAAAAAAGAAAAAAAATAGAACACTGTCTACTCTAAATCGGGAGTATGGTGATACCTGTGAACCTACACTCCACAGGGGCGGAGGAGCATCACCCCCCTGCTCTTTGAACAGGAAAAATAAAATGATAATAAAATAGCTATTTTATTTTTTGAAGGTTCGGCGCTGGGTTAGGGCATGGCTGGAGGCACAGCTGGATGAGTCGTTTGCACTCTCCAAGAGGGCATGACTGCTTGGCCGGCCGTCTTGGCCTGACCGAACAGTCATGCGCAATTTGCATGTTCCCCTCGGGCTGCATTACACAGCCTGGTGGGGAACATGCCCAGGCCCCCAGTCCCCATCTGAGCACTGATCCACGGCGCTCAGACCAATCTGAACTCTGCATTGCAGCGTTGTGATTGGGTATGAGGAGCCTGGGTGCTTCCTGGTTCTGGAGAAGCGGAGGAGAGACGCAGCTGGTGGACGATGTAAGTGGTATTTAAAAATATATATATTTTGGCCACCCACCTCCACCAGTCCCCCAACCTTCATTCCCTGCCAGCTGCTACTGATACTCCGCTGGTCTGTCAGAGGATTATGTCAGCGACGCAGCCGGAGTAGGCTTTGTCACTGACATAATTAAGGTCTGCTTGCCTGTAAATCAGGCGGGTAGACCCTCAGTTTGGCTGAGGGAGTACTTTGCCACCTTTGACAGATCAGCCTCTTCCTCAAACCCTAAATCAGCCCCTTATAAATGCTTTGCTCTTGGATTTATTGAACCTCAATGTTGCTTAAAATTTAGAAAATTGATATTTTCAAAACAAGGGATTTGTGGAAAAACATTCCAATGTTATACATTGAATAGAGCATGAAAGGGTCACATTTTTGTTATTAAAACTGGACTGAAATTATTTTAGTTAACTTATAAAAGAACCTGAGCTACCCAGGGGAAACTAGATTGCTTTCTTGAATTATACAAATGCATGTATACCCCAAATGGCAGTCGTGGGGTATGTAAGGCGAACATTGTAAAGTTACAAATGAGAATTGAAATAGGTGATATAGCGAGAGAGCATGTTGCAGCAGAGTGCTGCTGAACTAACCCAGCCCAACGAGATGGAAAGTCACGCCCTGGTACTCCAGTGACACCTGTTAGCCGGGGCTAGGAGAGACACTAAAGTAACACAGCCTCTGAGGATTGGGAGTCAAGTATTACTCCTAGAGAGACGCCCTCTTGAGGGCTGGGAGAGGGTTCGGAGTGCTGCTGCAGTAACACAGCCTCTGAGGAGGGCGGCCAAGCACTAGTACGGTGTGTGTACCGCTGAAGTCCAACAGCCCCTTGAGAGAGAGTCAAGCGCTGCTCTTACAGCGACACATGCTGGCTACCACTGGGACTGTTGCTGCAATAATACAGCCCCATGGAAAACAATAATACAGCCTCTGGGAAAAGCCAGTGCTCCTACAGTGAAACCTGCTGAATAGGCTGGGACAGCTGCTGGATTAACACAGTCTCACTGGGCGGGACAAGTACTGCTCTTACGGGGACCCCTGGTCGTTAAAGGTTGAACTGTAATATCAGAAAGTGGCGGACTGAAAATGAGACATGGAGAGAGCTATGTAAATTATCTGCTTATAAATAATGTCCAATGTGTATGTGCTAGTTTCCCAAATGTCAGCAGGACGTCCGGGGTACTCTGTCCGGTTGGCACCCTTCTTCTTGTTCTTCTTGTAGGTTAGATGGCTAGCACATCACATTTGTGCGCTCAGGCATCACCGATTGACATTCTCCACATAGTTGACAGGGAAGAGGCCCTCGCGCCCACGGAAGCGACCATGCCACCAGGAGGGATCTGAGCTGTTCAGCACTTCAATGATATCATTACAATGGAATCCCAGCTCGTCGTCCTCAAGTGCTTCAAAGTCGTAGAGGGCGCGAACCAGACGCTAGAAGGAAAGAAGGGAGAGAAGGCAGGTTAGGTTATCTGACGGTGGGAAGTGGAACAGCAGCAAAAGGACTCAAGGCTTCTCCTGTATGGAAGGGGGAGCATGCTCTGCCCTCAGACTGTGAGGCCTGAAATGTAGTTACAGAGTACTGTAAGGGGTCTCAAAGCTTCCTTTCTGCTCTGTTGTCTGGTGGTGAGAAGAACTGGACCTCCAACTAGGGGAGAGATCACTGTCGCATAGTTTGAATAAGTGCCATGGTCACCTCTAGTAGTAAGCTTTTGAATTGCAGCTGTAGATGGAATTGCTACCTTTCTGTACTGATCATAATCACCTGTTCTACTCGTGGCAGTGTAAAGTAGAACTGAAGCTGCAGAGGATTTTATAGCGCCCTCCGCAGCTGGGAAGATGTCATGCACGGGCCTTTGAAAAGTGGACCTGCATCTATGGAAAATACCCCACCTCCTTTAGCAGCGTGGAGAAGTGCCACATTGTCCCTAGTAGTGAGATGGTGACAATGGCGGCTGCCTCTGTACGGAGTTGTGGGGCAGGTGGTTGGAAAGGGGAAAGGCATGATATAAAAAAAAAAGTACTTCACTTCTTCGTCACTGCACGTCTCTCCTCAGTCCTCGCAGAGCACCGGCAGCACCCAGTCTCCCGGGGCTCTCCCAGCCAATCAGGACTCTGCTCAGTCTGAGTGTCCGAAATGGCCACTGAGGCCGTAACTGGGAGTCTGGACATGTTTTCCACTGTGATGTGTTGGACAGCCCCAGAGGGCCGACCAAGCCTTCATGCGCACTTAGGGAGGGAGTGCAAACCATTCCTGCTACCTCTGACGGTGGGTAGGCTAGCCTCACCCCACCCGATCAGGCTGGAGTCGGAGTCCCAAAATGATAACTTCTTGTTATTATCATTTTATTTTATACAATAAGTTATTATCATTTTATTTTTTATTTTGCACTGCTCAACAAACAGCAGGGCAGCGCTCCTCCGCCTTAGTGGAGGAGCCGCCACTGGCTGGTTATATGCAGCCTTAGGTAATCTCACTACCCCTCCTGTACTGTATTAGGAACAATCTAGCACCCTGCCATAATGTGGCAAAGAGAGCAGATGCAGCAATAAAGGATTTCACAACTTTCCCTACTGAGAGAAAATTTCCAACGCTGCCCTCTGGTGGCATGAACTGGAACTGCAGGGCCAGAATTGATCACATCAATCAATCAGGGTTTGCAAAGAACGGCTGCTTCACCCGTAAAGGTCTGGTGGTGCTGTGGGGTTCATGGTGCTTTATCATGCTGCCTGTGCCTATTGGTTGAACATTCAGGTCTTGAGGTCCTTCCTGAACTGCTGGAGTGAGGGTGAGGCTCTGAGGTGCAGGGCGAGGGTGTTCCAGGTCTTCGCTGCCAGGGGATAGAAGGAGTGGCCTCCGCTGTTTGATCGGCAGATGCGTTCAGTGGCTGCTAGGAAGAGGGCTCTGGAATGGAGTTTCCTGTAGGTTGGTGGAAATTCACTCGTTTGTTGAGGTACGCCGGTCCTTCATTGTGTAGTGCTTTGTAGGCATGGGTGAGCAGCTTCAACTGGCATCTCTTGGCGCTTGATAGACAATGGAGTTTCCCGAGGCAAGGGGTGATGTGCGTCTGTCTGGGGAGTCCCAGGATGATCTGGAGTTTCCTTATGAGTTGGGCGATGATTCCTACATAGAGGGAGTTGATATAGTCAAGATTGCTGGAGACGAGCGCTTGAGTGACTGTTCGCCTGGTGTTGGGCGAGAGCCATCTGAAGATTTTCCTGAGCATTTGGAGGGTGAGGAAGCAAGCGGAGGAGACGGCACTGACCTGCTTCTTCATGGATAGCTGGCTTGCAAGGATGATGCCGAGGGTACGGGAGTGTTCAGTGGGTTTTGGGGTAGGTCCCAGCTCAGGTGGCCACCATTCGTTGTTCCATAGGGTGTCCTTGCCTTTCCTGAAAATGGATACTTCTGTCTTCTCTGAGTTTAATTTGAGACAGTTGTTCATCCAGACGGCCACTTCCTTCATGCATCTTTGGAACGTGTCTTTGATGGTTCTTGGGTCGTTTGTCAGGGAGAGGGTGAGTTGGGTGTCGTCAGCATAGGAGATGATATTGAGTCCGTGGCTCCTGAGGATGTTGTGCAGGGGTGTCATGTATACATTAAAGAAAATTGGGTTGAGGGATGAGTCTTGAGGTACACCGCTGGTGATGTTCTTAGGGAGCGTGGAGTACGGGGGGGGGGGGAGTTTGATCTTCTGCTTTCTTCCTGTGAGGTAGGATGCGATCCACTTGAGGACTGCTCCTTGGATTCCGATCTGGTGGAGTCTGTTGATGAGAGTGTGGTGGGATACGGTTATGAAGGCTGCTGAGATGTCAAGGAAGATGAGAGCTGCTGTTTCTCCGTAGTCTGGCAGCATTCTGATGTCATGGTTTGCTCGGAGGCTGACTTAAGAGGGGTCCATAATGTTGTGGTTCTCCAGATGTCTGGTTAGCTGGATGTTGATAGCTTTTTCGATTACCGTGGCTGGGGAGGGGAGCAGGTAGATGGGTCGGTAGTTCTTGGGATCTTCTGGGTTGGAGGATTGTTTGTTCCGCAGCGGCTTCATGTCAGCATGTTTCCATTTCTGGGGGAAGTGGGCTGTGGTGAACAACGAGTTGAGGACCTTGGTGAGTTCTTTGCTGATGGGTTTATTGCTGAGGTTGAATATGTAGTGGGGGCTGGGGTCAGCTGGGGCTCCAGAGTGGACGGATCTCATGATGGACGCTGTTTCTTTCTTGGTGAAGGTGTTCTACGAGGTGAGATGGTGTGAGTGGGCGTCGGTTGGCGTGAGGAGGTTGGGGGGTTGGAGTGAGAAAACTTGGTAGATGGTGCAGATTTTGTTGTGAAAAAAGTCTGAGAGGGTGTCACAGAGGGTGTGATGATATTTCTGGTAGCCGAGTGGTTGGTGAACTTCTTAACTATGTTGAGCAGTTCCTTGCTGTTGTTGGAGCTGTTTTGATGTGGGTGGCTAGGGCAGTTTTCTTGGTGTTCTTCAGGAGATGGTAGTATCGGTTGAGGGCGTCTTTGAATTGTTTTCAGTCCTCAAGGGTCTTACTGGCACGCCATTTTCTTTACTTCTGTCTGCAGTCACTTTTCAGGGGTTTCAGTTCTGCAGTGAACCAGTTGGGGTATCATGTTCGTTTCTTGGGGTTGGTGGCTTTCCTTGGTGTGACTTTGTCAGTGCTTGCTGTGATCCAGTTCGTGAGGTTTTCCTCTACTTGTTCTGATGAAATGAATGCAATGGTGATAGGTCCAGGTGAGCTTCTCGGTGTGGGTGTATTTTACTCTGTTGCTGGCTGAGAAGATGGGGGTTAAGCGTGTGTCCTGCGGAGTGGGTGTGGTGGGTGACAAGCTGCTTGAATCCGAGGTTAGCCATGCTTTAACATCCACCTTCAGAAGTGAGAGAATTGGCATGGTGCCCAAAAGTGGTGGTTGTACTGCAACTATAGAGGATTTTCCTGCTGTCATTGTATGGGGAAGACAATGCTAATCCGCACTCTGGTGGCATGAAGAGGAATTGCAGGTGCAAAGGGTCACAGCTCTAGAGCTGGAGAAATGTCATTCTCTGTCTTCAAGCAGTGAGTTGTGGAACAGCTGCTACAAAGGTTCCCACACTTTTACCTACAGAGGGAGAGGGATCATGCCCTGATTTTTGGTGGTATGAAAAGGAACTGCAAGTACAGAGCAGATCACATCTCCTCTAAGGCAGACGGAGATTGTGCCCTACAGGAGTGAAGATGTTGCTGATCAGCCCTTAAAACTCCACAAGACTTCGTGAGTTTCCTGGTTTCTTCTGCAACAGCAGAGTCATTATGATCTGCTCTCCTGTGGTAAGAAGTGGAGCTGCAGTCACTGGGGGTTCACAACTCCTCCTGCAGCAGAAGTGTTGTTACAATCGAGGGGTGAAAATTTGAACTGCGGGTACAGACGGATTACAGTCCCTGCTGCAATGGGAGCAGTGCCACAGTGCGCTGTAGAAAGTGAATGTAAGGAGCAATCAGGGCCGGCTCTAGGGCGGTGCGACCGGTGCCACCACACTGGGTGGTGACTTCAGGGGGGCGCCAAGTTTGCAAGTTAATTTTGGTTTTAAAAGCGCCTGCTGCCGCGTTCCTTGCCTCTAGAAATTTCCAGGCAAAATAAAAATGTCAAGTTAACTTTGATGATTAATGTTTTTCCTGGAGAGAGATCGGAGTTTTCTCTAGCTAAGGTCTTGACTGATCATAAAATAGCACGGAGGATTATTATGCCTGCTGCAAAGAACGTGTACCATGCAGATCACAAAGTGCTTATACTGTAAACAGGTGAGTGGGTTACTGCTTTGCGAAGAGACACCCTTTTGTTACTTGCAGTTTATAAGTTAATATCGTAATATAGAACAGTGAAGTATTAACTGTCATCAAAGAACTGCATGCACACTGCAAAGTATCGATTAGAGCAGTGGTTCCCAAACTTTTGACTCCTGAGGACCCCCATTGAGTCACCACTGGAAGCCGGGGACCCTCAAGCAATTTGTATGAGTTTAATTCAAATATTAAAACAGTAATTCGAAAAAAATACACACGTGTGCACACAAAACAAAGACTCAAAGTACTTAGGGGCAGATTTACAATAAGTGACGCATCCATGCATACCAGCAGGGATGCGCCACTTATTGTGTGCCATGCCTCCGCCAACATTGATGCGCCGCATTTACAATGCTGCGCCTCATGGAGCAAAAAAGCACAGATGCATGACGCATCTGTGCCGTAAAGGTGGCGCATTGCTGGAGTTGAGTCGCAAGCGCGACACAGCTCCAGCAATGCTCTGGGGGGCCGAATCTTGTTAATGCTGCGTCAATCCTTACACCTGCTTCAAGCAGGCGCAGGGTTTTGACGCAGCATGGGCCCCAAAGTGACTGTGTGAAATCTTGTAGATTTCACTCAGCCACTTTTAGGAGGCGTTCCTGTGCCAGAACGCCTCCTTCTGGCGCAGGGCTTTACAATGTGGCGTCTCTCTCAGATGCGTCACGTTGTAAATACCCTGCACCATGGTGCATCTTTTGCGTCGCCGCTGCATCACGAAAGTGACGCAACAGTGGCATAAAAGAGAAGCAAGGGGCTTGTAAATCTGCCCCTAAGGATTTTGGGGCCAGATGTATGACCATTTCATTTAGCGCCTCGCAATTGGCGACACATTGCGAGTGGCAAATTGCGAGTCGCTAAATGAAATGTACAACAGTGTGTTTAACACTGTTTCGGATTCCCAATGGGGTCGCAAATTGCGAGGTTCATTAATATTAATGAGTCTCTCGCAATTTGCGAGCCTATTGGGAATGCCAGCCCTCCTAGGTATGGTGCCTGCTGGGCTCTGCAGGCCACCATGTCTGGGACTGCTTTTAAATAAAGCAGTTAAAAAAAAAATGCAGCCCATTTACCATGCATTAAAAAAAAAAAAAAAAAATGAAACGTTTTCGTTTCATTTTCTAAGGGCAGGCAGAGGTCCCTGGGACCACTGCCTGCCCTTAAAAAATAATTTTGCATGCATTTGAAAGGGGAAGGGGTCCATTGAGGACCCCTTCCCATTTGCAAATGCATTAGCATCTACTTGAAGAAAGTGGTAATTGCAAGTGTTTTTCGACCGCAAAACATTTGTACATGGTTTTAAGACTCGCTATTTGGAAGAGAATGCCCCTTTCAAATAGCAAGTTGCAAAACCTATTTAGCGAGTCGCAAACAAATTGCGACTCGCGAAATAGGCAATGTACGTGGCCCAATACGTTTTTGCATGTGAAAGCGGGTTCACAAACCCGTTCACGCATATAAAAACGGATCGTACATCTGGCCCTTAGTATTTTATATTGAAGTAATAGCCCCTCTGTCACATGTATTTCATTTGTTTTATAGCATCTCTCATACCATTGTAGGATGTCAGAGCACTTTACATCACACACATATAGAGACATTGAATCGTACATGTAAATCAGTGTGTATATAAAATGTTTAAAGAGTGCTTGGTTTGGAAAAGCACAAACTCAGGATTCAGAACATAACACAGTGGCTAGCACTGACTTTAACATGAAAAATGTAAATCCACCCAAATAAATCTTTTTAGCAGCATCAGGATAATGAATAACTGGGAAAAAAACAAAAGTTACTAACTGGTACCATGCAGTTTGCAAGCAGCTCTTTGATGACAGTTTATAGGTCCCTCTGCTACATTACGATTGTCACTTATGAAGTGCACAGTAACAAAAGAATTTCTGTGACAAAAGCAGTAACCACGAACCTATGCACATAAAATACTGTTTTTTTAAATACATGTTACACGTTCTATGCAGTAGGCACATTAACCCTCTGTGCTACATTAGTTAAGTCAAAGCTGCCGCTAAACAAAACTCTCCTCACGCTCCAGCAGGTACATTAATCACTGGCTTTATCTTGACACTTTTATTGCTGCTGGAAAGCTGTTAATTATACAAGAAACTTTTCTGTGCTTTTAAGACTGTTGCCTGCGGACCCCCTGGGAATGTGTCACGGACCCCTGGGGGTCCGCGGACCACAGTTTGGGAAACACTGGATTAGAGCATAGAATAATGTTGCAAATAGGGTTCATTTGGGTAGAAATCGATTCTTATTATTAAAGAGAACCCACACCTATGGTGTTCCATTTTCAATTCTGAGTTTGTGCTTCTCCAGACCAAGCACTCTTATACTATCCTGCCTACCAGTATAGATGACATGTCACTCCTACACCTTGTAGTTCTCTGGCTTATGTACCATTTCCTAAACACTGATTTGCACATGTATGATTGATTGTCTCTGTGTAATGTGTGTGTGATGCAAAATGCTCTGACACTACATTGTTATGAGTTGAGCTTTATTACTAATTAAATGCATCTGAAAGAGAGTGGTTGTGGGGACTTGAGGGGCACTGTCAGAGGGTGGCAGTGAGGGAATCCGTGGTGGAGGTGGTCACTACCTCTACCGTGGATGGGGGGGTACCAACAAACACTGTCTCACCATGCGCCACCAGTGCTAAAGTTGGCCCAGGGAGCAATGCTTTTTAAAACTAGAAAAGGCGTGTCTGCAACAGCAGGAGCGCTATGACTCGCCCTTTGTGGTAAGAAGTGATATAATAGCTTTAAAGGTGGCCTCACGGCTGCACTGTGGCGCCAGAGCTGTTCGCCCCTTGTGGTCATGAGTGGGACTGCAATAACTGGGAGCCTTAAGTTACAACTAGCCCTTCAGTGGGGAAGAGAACACTACACACGGCGGTGCAGAAGCGGGAGGTAGGCAGAAGCCCTGGCAGTACCTGGGGTTGGCTGTGTGCGGGGGTGTCGGGTGGCCTCCGGTGACCAGATGCCATGCTGCTCTCATCTCCGACAGAGAAACAAGGGCTGCCCGATGTCTTTTGTTCCACAGTCCCGAGTCGCCTGTCCTGGAGGAGAGAGGAGAGAAGAAGAAAACTGATGAGAAAACCAGAGTCCGTGAAGAACTGGAATGGGGGTCAGCACGTCAGACTGGAAAGGCAGGGATGCTGTAGGGCAGGGCTGAGGCACACAGGCAAAAATGTGCATGGGTCGCTGGACTGGAAAGGCAGGGATGCTGTAGGGCAGGGCTGAGGCACACAGGCAAAAATGTGCATGGGTCGCGGGACTGGAAAGGCAGGGATGCTGTAGGGCAGGGGTGAGGCACACAGGCAAAAATGTGCATGGGTCGCGGGACTGGAAAGGCAGGGATGCTGTAGGGCAGGGCTGAGGTACACAGGCAGAAATGTGCATGGGTCGCTGGACTGGAAAGGCAGGGATGCTGTAGGGCAGGGCTGAGGCACACAGGCAAAAATGTGCATGGGTCGCGGGACTGGAAAGGCAGGGATGCTGTAGGGCAGGGCTGGGGTACACAGGCAAAAATGTGCATGGGTCGCTGGTCTGGAAAGGCAGGGATGCTGTAGGGCAGGGCTGAGGTGCACAGGCAGAAATGTGCATGGGTCGCTAGACTGAAAAGGCAGGGATGCTGTAGGGCAGGGCCGAGGTACACAGGCAAAAATGTGCATGGGTCGCTGGTCTGGAAAGGCAGGGATGCTGTAGGGCAGGGCTGAGGTACACAGGCAGAAATGTGCATGGGTCGCTGGACTGGAAAGGCAGAGATGCTGTAGGGCAGGGCTGAGGTACACAGGCAGAAATGTGCATGGGTCGCTGGACTGAAAAGGCAGGGATGCTGTAGGGCAGGGCCGAGGTACACAGGCAAAAATGTGCATGGGTCGCTGGTCTGGAAAGGCAGGGATGCTGTAGGGTAGGGCTGAGGTACACAGGCAGAAATGTGCATGGGTCGCTGGTCTGGAAAGGCAGGGATGCTGTAGGGCAGGGCTGAGGTACACAGGCAGAAATGTGCATGGGTCGCTGGTCTGGAAAGGCAGGGATGCTGTAGGGCAAGGCTGAGGTACACAGGCAGAAATGTGCATGGGTCGCTGGACTCGAAAGGCAGGGATGCTGTAGGGCAGGGCTGAGGTACATAGGCAGAAATGTGCATGGGTCGCTGGTCTGGAAAGGCAGGGATGCTGTAGGGCAGGGCTGAGGTACACAGGCAGAAATGTGCATAGGGCTCTAGACTGGAAAGGCAGGGATGTTGTAGGGCAGGGCTGAGGTACACAGGCAGAAATGTGCATGGGTCGCTGGTCTGGAAAGGCAGGGATGCTGTAGGGCAGGGCTGAGGTACACAGGCAGAAATGTGCATGGGTCGCTGGACTGAAAAGGCAGGGATGCTGTAGGGCAGGCCGAGGTACACAGGCAAAAATGTGCATGGGTCGCTGGTCTGGAAAGGCAGGGATGCTGTAGGGCAAGGCTGAGGTACACAGGCAGAAATGTGCATGGGTCGCTGGACTCGAAAGGCAGGGATGCTGTAGGGCAGGGATGAGGTACACAGGCAGAAATGTGCATGGGTCGCTGGACTGAAAAGGCAGGGATGCTGTAGGGCAGGGCTGAGGTACACAGGCAAAAATGTGCATGGGTCGCTGGTCTGGAAAGTCAGGGATGCTGTAGGGCAGGGCTGAGGTACACAGGCAGAAATGTGCATGGGTCGCTGGTCTGGAAAGGCAGGGATGCTGTAGGGCAGGGCTGAGGTACACAGGCAGAAATGTGCATGGGTCGCTGGTCTGGAAAGGCAGGGATGCTGTAGGGCAAGGCTGAGGTACACAGGCAGAAATGTGCATGGGTCACTGGACTCGAAAGGCAGGGATGCTGTAGGGCAGGGATGAGGTACACAGGCAGAAATGTGCATGGGTCGCTGGTCTGGAAAGGCAGGGATGCTGTAGGGCAGGGCGGAGGTACACAGGCAGAAATGTGCATAGGGCTCTAGACTGGAAAGGCAGGGATGTTGTAGGGCAGGGCTGAGGTACACAGGCAGAAATGTGCATGGGTCGCTGGTCTGGAAAGGCAGGGATGCTGTAGGGCAGGCCGAGGTATGCAGGCAGAAATGTGCATGGGTCGCTGGACTGGAAAGCCAGGGATGCTGTAGGGCAGGGCTGAGGTACACAGGCAGAAATGTGCATGGGGCTCTAGACTGGAAAGGCAGGGATGCTGTAGGGCAGGCCGAGGTACACAGGCAGAAATGTGCATGGGTCGCTGGACTGGAAAGGCAGGGATGCTGTAGGGCAGGGCTGAGGTACACAGGCAGAAATGTGCATGGGTCGCTGGACTGGAAAGGTAGGGATGCTGTAGGGCAGGGCTGAGGTGCACAGGCAGAAATGTGCATGGGTCGCTAGACTGAAAAGGTAGGATGGTGTTGGGCAGGGCTGAGGTACACAGGCAGAAATGTGCATGGGTCGCTGTACTGAAAAGGCAGGGATGCTGTAGGGCAGGGCTGAGGTACACAGGCAGAAATGTGCATGGGTCGCTGGACTGGAAAGGCAGAGATGCTGTAGGGCAGGGCTGAGGTACACAGGCAGAAATGTGCATGGGTCGCTGGACTGGAAAGGCAGAGATGCTGTAGGGCAGGGCTGAGGTACACAGGCAGAAATGTGCATGGGTCGCTGGACTGGAAAGGCAGAGATGCTGTAGGGCAGGGCTGAGGTACACAGGCAGAAATGTGCATGGGGCTCTAGACTGGAAAGGCAGGGATGTTGTAGGGCAGGGCTGAGGTACACAGGCAGAAATGTGCATGGGTCGCTGGTCTGGAAAGGCAGGGATGCTGTAGGGCAGGGCTGAGGTACACAGGCAGAAATGTGCATGGGTCGCTGGACTGGAAAGGCAGAGATGCTGTAGGGCAGGCCGAGGTACACAGGCAGAAATGTGCATGGGTCGCTGGACTGGAAAGGCAGGGATGCTGTAGGGCAGGGCTGAGGTACACAGGCAGAAATGTGCATGGGTCGCTGGACTGGAAAGGCAGGGATGCTGTAGGGCAGGGCTGAGGTGCACAGGCAGAAATGTGCATGGGTCGCTAGACTGAAAAGGTAGGATGGTGTTGGGCAGGGCTGAGGTACACAGGCAGAAATGTGCATGGGTCGCTGTACTGAAAAGGCAGGGATGCTGTAGGGCAGGGCTGAGGTGCACATGCAGAAATGTGCATGGGTCGCTGTACTGAAAAGGCAGGGATGCTGTAGGGCAGGGCTGAGGTACACAGGCAGAAATGTGCATGGGTCGCTGGACTGGAAAGGCAGAGATGCTGTAGGGCAGGGCTGAGGTACACAGGCAGAAATGTGCATGGGTCGCTGGACTGAAAATGCAGGGATGCTGTAGGGCAGGGCTGAGGTACACAGGCAGAAATGTGCATGTGTCGCTGGACTGGCAAGGCAGGGGTGCTGTAGGGCAGGGCTGAGGTACACAGGCAGAAATGTGCATGGGTCGCTGTACTGAAAAGGCAGGGATGCTGTAGGGCAGGGCTGAGGTACACAGGCAGAAATGTGCATGGGTCGCTGGACTGGAAAGGCAGAGATGCTGTAGGGCAGGCCGAGGTACACAGGCAGAAATGTGCATGGGTCGCTGGACTGGAAATGCAGGGATGCTGTAGGGCAGGGCTGGGGTGTACTGGCAGGGATGTGTGTATGCTCGTGTACAAAAAAGGGAGGGATTGAAATAGAATCAAAGAGCTATGTATTAGTCTCCGGATTACATTACAGGACATCACTATGTGTAGGCCATATTTCTGAAATAAGAAGGGCATGAAGGTCAGAATTCGGGTGAAATGGCAGAGTTGGGTGTGAGTCTCTGCTGGAGTAACAGGGGTGCCGAAGGCAAAACTGAGGCGCAGCGGCAAAGCTGTGTGTGGGCCTCAGTAGTAAAATTGCAAGGGATGCTGGAGGTTTGTGCCAAGTACCGCTTGAGCTTCGACATATCCAGTATCCTCCTGGTTCGAGCGTCTCCAAGATGTGCCCGGCGGCATCCTGTCCAAGCTGACCACACGCCTATCCTGAAAGACAAGCATACTAGCTAAAAAAACAATCATGTCAACATGATTCACAGTAAAAAATAATCTCAAAATGCCATGGAGAGTTTAGGTTTCACAGTAAAGGTTACCTGTCCGTAAATCTAGTTCTCCAAGGTTGGTCTGTTTACTACATTTAAATGCTTTTGTAAGTCAGGTGGGGAACTTGGTGCCAAATACCATCACAATAATGTTCATGTTTGTGACCTAGGGTGGTCACTTTAAAACAGTTTTTAGATTTTTCAAGCAGCAAGGGAGATTGACTAGCAGCCATTTAAAAATGCCCTCAAAGGCCAATGCAATAATATAAAAAGTATTAATTAACAAGTCAAAACATTACTAAAGGATCTTTGCTCTGGGAGGCCATGAAAGATGCCAATGCAAGAGAAGTAGCATTATAGCCAAATAACCTCTTCTGCATTCACGTTTTTTCAGAATCGCATCCTTTAAATAGAGTATCAAGGCATAATACCCTGGTGGAAGGACAGAAGGGACCACTGGTACCGCTCACAGCAATGTTTATTGAGTTAAATTCATTTTCATCGTGGTTGTTTTCACCACAGAAACCAGGCTTTCACTTTTTGTAGCATGAACGTTTCAGAAACAGATCCACATGCTTCATGTATGCCGTCATCCCTGACAGACACAATATTCAGGGGTGCTCAATGTGAAAAGACATTTTCTGGGAGATATTAAATAATTGGCAAGGGATTTGTCAATGTAGTAAAATTCCAAAGCGATGTTAGATTCTGCTAATGGTGTTGTTCAGTCTTCAAAAAAATGAAAGAGAACTAACTTACTTCACCTTAATGGTTTTTAGACCACTTTTGACCCTCCCCGGGAACGATCCAGAAACTGGTGTAGGGAGCATCATTAGCAGCATTGTCACCATCCCCGATTTATAACTACGTCTGATTGGCACCATCAGGATTGACATTGAAACACATGCTATCAAGGCTTTCAATGTCAATGCCAATCGCACCATCTAGGAATTTCATCCAAGGTGAGATTTTTCATTTCAAGTCTGGAAAGCAGGAGAGCGGGAAGGAAGACAAGCAAGAGAACACTTGCCTTCCACACCCAAAGACAACATGTCCACAAAGACCGATCCGCTTCAACCTTCTCCCCCCACCAAAGCACAGTAGCTATTAAGCTTTACTTCTGCTTGAAAAGTTCTCTATCTCAGGTTATCTACAGAGGTGTAGATTCCAGGAACCTTTTAAGGACTTCTCTCTCATTGGGGACTCCAGCAGGCAGCAGAAGTAGTAGTGCTGGCGATAAAAGAAAATCCTCCAATTTCTAAATCCGAAGGAGAATCCATCGGTGCAGGTTATTCCCCTGCAGGAATGCACCCTCTGCATTTAGCACCTCCTTCAGTCATAAGAGGCTTCTCCATTACGATCCCACCTTTAATTGTGCTTTGGTTCTTGTTCAATGCCCCGAGATAGCGGAATGGAGTTTGAGCTGAAGCAGGAATTTCAAATCCTAAACTCTTGGCAGAGTAGTTTACTTGGACTCCTCTTAGTTTGCCTCTCATTATTTCATATTCACATGGAACAGATTCCCGTAGGTATTTATGTGTTTTGCCCTGCTGAAGGTGTCTGGTGGGCCTCAGTTTCCAGTGGTGACCTGCTTGTGACAAGAAGATTTTTTAGGTTCTTTGCAAGTTCAAATATGACTTCAGACACCTAGCACAACAACACAGGGCAGATAGCCCCATACCGTACAATATTGACATGCAAGTGGTACGTGTCATGTCATATGTCAACAGACTACGTAAACAAATGATGGATGGAATGCTGAATAAATCATACATTCACCCCAGTCAAGAGATCTGGGTTAAATCCATTGTTCTTTTGCTCACCATGCCACCCCAGTTTAGACCCAGCCATATGCAAACTAGTCTTGACCCTGTGCCTCATAGGACCAGTCCAGACCGAACTGCCAAGCCTGGTCCTCCCTGGACCGTAAACAAGCATCCTGGGAATGGTTTCGGGGTATGTCACCCTTCATCAGCCAGGCTAGCTTGAATCCAGTGGCACAGTGAGCAAGGGACCCACGTCTCGGCATGCCCATACCACTTTAGGTGAAAAGTGCTAAGCAAATAAATGATGGACGGAATGCTGAATAAATCATACACTCACCCCCAGTCAAGAGATATGGGTTAAATCCGTTATTCTTTTGATCACCATGCCACCCCAGTTTAGACCCAGCTATATGTAAATCAGTCTTGACCATGTGCCTCATAGGAATAGTCCTGAACGAACTGCCAAGCCAGGTCCTCCCTGAACCGGAAACAAGCATCCTGGGCCTGTTTCTGGGTATTACCCTTCATCTTCCAGACTAGCCTGAATCCAGAAGCACAGTGAGTAAGGGACCCGCGTCTGGCCATGCCCACCCCACTTAGGGTGAAAAGTGCAATGCAAACAGGGAGGACTTGGCCAAGCAGTTCGGTCTGGACTGTTCCCATTGGGTGCAGGGTCAAGACTGATTTACATATGGCTGGGTCCAAACTAGAATGGCATGGTGAGCAAAAAAAATGATGGATTTAGGCCCAGATCTCTGTTCTGGGGTGAATGTATAACATTGTTCTGCATTATGTCCATCAAATGTTGTTTTTGCATTTGTCACCCAGAGTGGGACGGGTATGCCCAGACGTGGGTCCCGTGCTCTCCATGCCACTGGAGTCAAGCTATCCTGGCTAATGAGGGCTGAAAGCCCGAAACCTGTCCTAGGATGCTTGTTTCCAGTCCAGGGGGGACCTGGCCTGGCAGTTTGGGCTGGACTGTTCCCATTGGGCGCAGGGTCAAGACTGATTTGCATATGGCTGGGTCCAAACTGGAATGGCATGGTGAGCAAAAAAACCGACGGATTTAGGCCCAGATCTCTGTATTGGGGTGAATATATGACATTGTTCTGCATTCTGTCCAAAAAATTTTGTTTTTGCATTTGTCACCCTGAGTTGGACGGGTATGCCCAGACGTGGGTCCCGTGTTCTCCATGCCACTGGAGTCAAGCTATCCTGGCTGATGAGGGCTGAAAGCCTGAAACCGGTCCTAGGATGCTTGTTTCCAATCCAGAGAGGACCTGGTTTGGCAGCTCGGGCTGGACTGTTCCCATTGGGCGCAGAGTCAAGACTGATTTGCATATGGCTGGCTCCAAACTGGAATGGCATGGTGAGCAAAACAACGATGGATTTAGGCCCAGACCTCTGTACTGGGGTGAATGTATGACATTGTTCTGCATTCTGTCCATCAATTGTTGTTTTTGCCTTTGTCACCCCGAGTAGGATGGGTGTGCCCAGACGTGGGTCCCGTTCTCTCCATGCCACTGGAGTCAAGCTATCCTGGCTGATGAGGGCTGAAAGCCTAAAACCTGTCCTAGGATGCTCAGTTCATGTCCAGGGAGGACCTTGCCTTGAAGTTTGGGCTGGACTGTTCCAATTGGGCGCAGGGTCAAGACTGATTTGCATATGGCTGGGTCCAAACTGGAATGGCACGGTGAGCAAAAAAATACTATGGATTTAGGCCCAGATCTCTGTATTGGGGTGAATGTATGACATTGTTCTGCATTCTGTCCATCAATTGTTGTTGTTGTATTTGTCACCCTGAGTAGGATGGGTGTGCCCAGACGTGGGTCCCGTGCTCTCCATGCCACTGGAGTCAAACTATCCTGGCTGATGAGGGCTGAAAGCCTGAAACCAGTCCTAGGATGCTTATTTCCTGTCCAGGGAGGACCAGGCCTGGCAGGTCGGGCTGGACTGTTCCCATTGGGTGCAGGGTCAAGACTGATTTGCATATGGCTGGGTCTAAACAGGAATGGCATGGCGAGCAAAGAAACAATGTATTTAGGCCCAGACCTCTGTATTGGGGTAAATGTATGACATTGTTCTGCATTCTGTCCATCAATTGTTGTTTTTGCATATGTCAACAGACATCTCTTCTACCACCTCAGACTTCTCATATAGGTGCATACGTATAAGCACTTCAACATATTGCATGGATACAATATGTTGAGAGCCCGAGCAGTCAAAAAGGAGTCCTGTGTGGTATATAACCTGGCTGAACATCTCAAGCAAGAAGAAAGAATTTGCTTTTTAAGGAACGTCCATGGTGGAATTAAACACTGTCCCATAAAGGTGATGTTTTAAGCGAGCATAAAGTATGACTGTTCCTAGGATGTAGATAGGTAGCCATCTTCAACATTCCTTTGTCTCCGCAAGTCTAACTCACCTTGCGGATAGAGTGATTACAAAGGAAATATTCCAACCTGGGCACTGCCACCAGACAAACATGAGGGCCATTTTGAAAGACACAAGTCAGCACAAGTAAAATATTACTCACCTATAACACTAGTCTTCCATCAAGAGTATCTTAATTAAATGAATAAACATTAAAATATCTCTGAACTTGAGGGGGATACAGGGATCCCACATTCGCACAGATTCTGAGTGATTCCAGTGAAGGAGAAAGAAAGGTTACCTTTATTCCTAGTTCCCCATCATGGGTATTCTATCTTAAAAACACAAACAGCAGAATATGTCCACATATATACTGGAAACTGGAGCCATAAATGTGCAGAGATATTCTAATGTTTAAGAATATCAAAGAAAATCCCATAATTAAAAAAACCCGATATAACTTTACCCACGCACCTTCATTCCAAACTTGTAGTAATTAGCATTTGGGAAATTAAACTCTTCGAACTAGTACCTAATTATTTATACTATTAATTATGTAAGTCTTCATGCCTTAAGATATGTGAGTTGAATTTTCTAGTCACTTTCTTATTTTTTGGCACCTGCATGTGGGCTCTGACCTCTCTCTATTTCTATATGGATTTAGTAGGGAAGAGGGTCTCAAATTTGAAATGACTTTTTCTCACTAATATTAAATTAGATGAAGTTGTTTTGATTACTTATAAAAAAGTGTAAATATCATAACTATAAATTATAAAGGATTGTTTTTGTAAACATTTATATGTTTATAATAATGTATGGGATTTTTGCATTTATTATTTGTCCCCCATTCAAACTCTAAAAAAAGACAACTTCGAGACTTTTCTGCATATGAATGTCTTTGTCTTGAAGTAGGTGGGATGCATTGTCCACCGAAATAAGGGGCTTATTAGGATGGCGGGCGGACTGAAGTCCGCTTGCCACCCTAGCGGTGATGGCCCCGCAACACCTATTAGGATGCGACCGCCCCAATGCCCATGAGGCATGCTGTGCATTGCCATGCACAACGTGACAGGCACCGCGCTGTGCCTGCCACCTTTGCATGGCAATGAAGGGGGTACCATAGGTACCCTCCAAGTGCACCCCCGCCCCGCACAGGGCCCTCAAAGCAATTCCCCGCAGCCTCTCCATGGCGGCAAAAAGCCTTGTCCGCCCGTCAACATAATATGGTTGCCACCATGTTATGCCCCAGGTCTGCCCGGCCGGCAATCGTAACGATTGCCAACCGATGGAAAAGCGGGGGACGGACTTTCCGTCCGCCACGGTACCCCCGCCATGCTAATGTGGCGGGGGTAAATCATGTTGTCATGGCGGGCGGATTGCCACCGACGGCCGGGCAGTGGCGATCCACCCGCCATCATAATGACCTCCAAAGTGTTGATGTTTTTTTGCTGGGTTTGCTTGACACGGACCGAAGTGCCTCTGAGTCTTGCAATCAAGGACGGTTTACAGTATATGATCCTCTCTGTACTAGAAACCTTACTGTAATAAGTGTATGTGTGTATACGTAGGAGTGTGTGTGGGTTATGGGGGTTTGTATTGATGTGATTCAAATAATTATATTTTTGTACATTTGTAATAATGACAATAAAATGGTTTATATATAACAATATTTTCACTTAGGGTGGAAAGCAAGCTATATATTTACCAGCTGCTAAATATGAGTTGGAGGTAGGCACTTTTTTTTTATGTTTTGTTTGAGATATTGATATTCCTACTTGCTACCAGTAGTTAGAGCCCCCCGTTGCTTCTTAATTTAGGCAGTATTTTATCATGAAATTGTGTTGGTTCTTCCATGTGACCGCTGTGCTTTACCCCTGAGTACAGATTCACTGTTGCTGCATGCCCGCCTCGAATGAGCTGTAACTCTTCTCCAAAGAGTGCAGCTAGCTTTGACATAACAGAAAGTGATGACAGCAATACTGCAACTTGTGATCTCTTACTTGTACAGGAGAAGGCCTTTCCTTGATTAATCAGTGTTCAACTGGAGCTTCACGTCTTTTGCCCTTTCTATAGAATCCACGGCATCTACAAATGTCCAGTGAATACAGAGGTATCCGTAGCAGGCATCCGTGGTACACCCTTGTTGACGATCATTAGATCATTGACAACAAAAGCATAATTGATGGTGAAAGAATCATTGACGACAACACTGTTGACTACCACCCCAAGGATGTCCCTCCTTCTTCCCTCAATGACGCCATTGACGATGATACCATCAACGTTGACGATGATACAGTTGATAACGAGAAATCCAGGAACGGTGCCAACCACATCATCAACAGTGTATTTTCCACTGCAAGTTACCTTGTTAAGTATAAAGGTGACCGCAAGCCTACCGTACCAGATAGTGGTACTGAACTGGAGACAGACCGCAGCGACCAAGATGCCTTAGAGAATGCCTACAGTCTTACTCAACTGGATGCAGATTACATTCCAGAGTTTGAGGTCGAAGCCCTGGAGAACAACAATCAGGACTAAGAGTATTAACCCTAGATCTTCATAGTTGGCAACTCTCCTCTTTCTTATTGACCTCCATGTTATAGCATACAGCCAAAGGTCATTCAGGTGGTTTCTGCATTTGTGTCAAAACACATGATGGGCATTTTTCAAAGGTTACTTCTTTTTCAACCTACAGGGCAACCTACGCCTGCCCCACCCTTAGTACCTACTGCATCTATTCTACCTCCGCTTCCGCCCCCGCTCCACTACCTATATCTCAAACAACCACTGGTCCCACCGATTATTAAAGACATGGCGGATGAAGACTCATCATATTCTGTGTATTCAGATTTGAAAGAAGACTGTGAACTTCCACAGGGAGATGACAGAAGTGATCCGGAATGGGATGACTACAAGGAATGCGATAAGTCACCTCCAACCGGATTCCCATCGGGACGACTTAGCCCAGTTTTATGCTCCACAGAGAGAGTTGGTAAAAAGTTCAATCTCCCAATGGCTTCAGTGGAGCAGAAATGCTTTCTTTATGATTTTTAACAACAGCAAACCAAATTCACACAGTCCATACTATTCTGGGCCACGTCTAGACTAAAGGCCTAAAACTGATGAGGATATCTGCTATGGTTCAAGCAGTGGCTCCAAGTTTGGAGAAAAAGTACAGGGCCCAGATTCAGCATCTGCCTGCCTCAAAGGTCACCAAAAGCCAAACTCGTAAATAACAGCGACACAGATCAAAGTACCTGATCACTCCATCATCAGCCCCTCTGGACAGAGATGGCCTCCAAATTGATAATTTTGGCCAGAGAGAGTTAGTTTAATGGTTTCAACTTCAATCAAAGCTGCCAATGCTTTAGCTGTATTGGACCATTTAGATCGTCAGCAGTGGCATGCCATCTCACCACTATTAAACCTCATTCCTGAGGACAAGAAGAAAGCTGCAATAGCAATAATCAAGGAAGGAGCAATAACATCTGCAGCAGTCATTGATGCAGCAATAAATGTTTCCAAAGCAGGTTTCTGTCAGCTGGCAGGGGCAGTGGTGTTAAGACAGTAGGGATGGGAGGGATCTACAGCTTTCCGTCTAAAGGTCCATGAGTCCAACCAAAGATCCTCGAATTGCCCTTTGATGGTCTCACCCTTTTTGGGAAACATGTGGATTGGGCCCTAGAGAATATTAAGACAGATACAGACATGTCTTGGTCCATCCACTTTCTGTGGCTCACATAGATTCCACGCTTACCTGGGAGCCTTCAATGAGTATGGGGGTCAAGACAGGTCCTATTACCACACTCGACAAATCGGATAATAGAAAGGGTACACAATCAATCGGATCCAAGGTGAGGGTATTGCAGATCATCCAGATGGAAAAGGAGCCCCTCTAAAACGCATTCCTACAACAATCAAAACAGAGCGTTACTTCCTGCAGCTGCCCACCACCCCTCTCAGTCTCAGCAGCTCGGGGTAGAATTTTCCTTTTATCCCCTCATGGGGGTCCATAACATCGAATCCATAGGTATTTGATTTTGAATTTTTGAATTTGAATTGGATTTATATCGCGCACAATTGACCTTTGCAGCAGAGGAGGCAGAGGGTGGTGCATTAGCTTGAGAACAGCCATGTCTTTAGTAGTTTTCTAAAGCCGAGCAGTGTTGGGCAGCTTTTGATATTCATCGGGAGCAGGTTCCAGAGCCTCACAGTGCCCAGCACAAAGCTTCTTCCTCCCCAACTAGCTCTCTTGAATTTGGGTGTCTGGCGGAGTTTACTCTGTGCTGAACGCAGTTGCCTCGAGGGACGGTACCAGGAGAGGTGTTGTTTCAGGAAAGTGAGTCCATTTCCATGAACAGCTTTATATGCTAAGCATAGGGCCTTAAAATCTATCCTTTTCTTGACAGGGAGCCAGTGTAATTTTTCCAGACCTGCGGAGATGGAATGAAACTTGGAAATGTCCAACAGTAGTCTGGCGGCGGCGTTTTGTGCTCGCTGAAGTTTAATCATGTGTTGTTTCGGAAGGCCTAGGTATAGTGCATTACAATAGTCCAATTTGGACAGGGCTAGGACTATTACAAGCGTTCTTACCGCTTCAGAAGGAATGAAGGGACGTACTTTACAAATTAATTTTAGAGTGAGGAACACTGACGAAACAACTTTATTGACCTGTTGTTGGAAGGTCAACTTATTGTCAAAGATAACACCAAGGTTCCTTACTTTCTGGATTGGGGTAGGGGCAGCACCCATGCTGGAAGGCCACCAGATTTGTGCCCAGAAAGATATATCAGCGCCTAGCAGGAGAACCTCAGTTTTTGCTCCGTTGAGCTTCAAACAGTGAGATCCTATCCAGTTATTGTTGAGGGACATACACTGGTTGAAGCGTTCTGCAGTGTCCTTTGGGCTGCTGGAGATCGATAACACAATCTGTGTGTCATCAGCGTATGACAAAATTGTGAAGCCGTATTGCCTGATGATCTTGGCTGGGGGGTCACATAAAAGTTAAACAAGGTGGGGCTCAGAGAAGAGCCCTGTGGTACCCCACAAGGCAGGGAGAACTTGTCTGAGCAGACGTCCCCTATCTGGACATATTGATAATTGTTATTCAGAAAGGATTTAAGCAGAGTTTGGGCAGAGTTCTTAACTCCCATCTCTTGAAGCCTCTCGATTAAGATAGCATGGTTCACGGTATCAAAGGCCGCCGACAGGTCTAACAGGATCAAGGCGGACTTGGCACCTGTGTCCAGTATGGCACGTATCGCCTCTGCTGCCATGATCAAGGCAGTTTCGGTGCCATGGCCAAGACGGAAACCATACTGAGAGGCGTCCAGTAGGTTTGCTGATTTGATAAAGGACGTGAGTTGGGAGTTTAAGATTTTCTCTAGGATTTTTGATGGGAAGGGAATCCTTACTATAGGTCTGTAGCTGTTATTGTCGTTGGGGTCTAGATTGGGATTTTTCAGCAATGAAAGGATGGATATAAGTTTCCAAGCATCTGGAAAGACACCTGATCTAATGACCTCTTTAAAAAGAATGCTAAGTTGTTCCCTTATTATGTTAGGTGCCATTTGGAAGATGTTGGGGGGACAGGGGTCAGATGGCGCACCGGATTTGATTGACTTAATTACAGTTCCTACTTGCTCTCTGTTTGGTGATTCAAACGAGTCTAGGGCAGTAGAGGGGGGTGAGGGACTTATGGCAGATTTTGCTGCTGTGTTAGCTTCCCTGTCTATGAGTGAATAGAAGATAACTTCTACCTTGTTCTTAAAAAACCCTGCTAGTTGGTTGCAGAAAGCTACATTAATAACTTTTTTAGGTGGTTCGGGAAGTTTGGCTAGCTCTTTTACTGTTGCGAATAGAGTTTTACTGGAATTGCCTGCTTGCTGAATCTTGTTAGAAAAGTATTTACTCTTCTTTTCTAATATCAGTTTTTTGTAAGTGCTCAAAGATTGGGAATATAGCGTTTTATTAACTATTGAGTAGTTACTTCTCCAGCGCCTCGCTGCCTGTCTGCAGAGTTGTTTCTGTTTGCGCAAGGCATCACAGAACCAGGGCTCAGATTTCTTTGCACGTTTGTTAGTTGAGCTTTGTCGTTCTGGTGCCAATGAGTTGACTGCGGATTTAATCCAATTGGAGAAATTATCTGTGGCTTTATTTATATCACATTTCAGGTCAGGTATACAGGAGGTCAAGATGTTTTGCAACTGCTGTGGGCCAATGTTCCTCCAGTTGCGTCCTGTGGCTTACTTGAGGGGAGTATGCGCCCTGGGGATATGATGGTTGGTGGTTATTGTGAACAGAATAGCTCTATGGTCTGACCATGGGATTGGCAGAATTTCTTGAATTTGGAGGTGTGAGTTGGAGGTAAAAAGTCCATCCAGGGTATGACCTGCTTCATGTGTGGGGTGATGAACTTTCTGTTCCAGGGAAGCATTGGACAACATCTCTATTAGTGATGTTGATTTGTTATCATTTGGATTTTCAAGATGGTAGTTGAAATTGCCTAGGATACAATAATCTTCAGAAGTGGTACTTGACTCTAATATTTGACTAATAGTTTCCTCAAATTTGGTTTTGCTTTTAGAATTGGGGGTCTATAAAGTAGGGTGCCATTAAAGGTGTAATTGGCACTCAGTTTGATTCTAAAGGAGAGTAGTTCACATTCGGGGTTACTTCCTACCGGGGAGCCCATTAGTTCAAATGAGTTATTGACAATGATAGCTAGACCACCTCCCCGTTTTTCTTGTCTATCATTTTTTAAGATGGAGAATCCTTGGGGAATGGCCAAGGCTAGATCGCAGTCTGTGGTACTGTTCGCCCATGTTTCGGTCACAAAGGCCAGGTCAATTTTATGCGTGGATAGGAGTTCTTTAAATGATATATTATGCTTTATGAGGGAACGAGTGTTCAGTAGTACGCCGGTCACTATCTTGGGGGTTGGTGGTTGACCATTTACGTTTAAGTTTTCTGTGAGGCATGCTTTGGTTTTAATATAAAAGAATTTTAAGTTGCAGTGTGGGCATGTCCTAAGCTCTTTGGCAGGATCAAGCTGAACACAGGGGCAATTGGTGAAACTTTTATTGAGGTTCATAAGAATTGCATTTGAATAAGTCAACCTTTTACTAGTGTGTGAGATGTTCTGAACAGGGGGTGTGGCCCTAGGCCCGGTCCAGGCGTGGACGGGCGCAGACGGGCTTTCCTTCAGCGCGTCCGCTGTGCGTCTGCTGTTGCATCTGAATTCATGCCGGTGGCAGGGGGATTTGGTGCGCGCACGAATGCCTGCCCCCTATGACCCGGAAGTCAATCAGGGAGTTCCGGTTTGAACTGCCCTCCACTGCAAACGGCACCAGCAGCGGTGGAACGGGGCAAGAACACGGAAAGCAGGTATGTTTGACTTGCGGTAGTGTTCTAGTACTGCAGCTTGGAGAGTTTTAAATAACTAAAAACAGCATCTGAAACAATTTTAAAAAAGTGAAAAAGATTCAAGATCCTGTGCTTTCTTGCCCGGAGATGCGTGAAGCACCAGTCTAGTTACAATTGCGGCTTTAGTGAAACAGAGACAAATAGTACGCGGCATAGACCTACCGCTGGTAGCTATGGAAGTGTGGAAAATTAAACACTCAAGACATGCATTGGAATTTGTACAGAAGCCACCTGTCTGCCCGCCCAAGAAAGAACACCATCTTCACTTGAGGAACCAGCAACTAAAATTTGTCTCTAGAAGTAAGATCCCAGACAAACCAAGGATTTTACTCCAGGTTATTTATTATAAGAACAGGACAATGGAGGCTGATTCTAGACCTCTAAGAACTGAACAAGTTCTTGAAAAAACTGTCTTTCCACATGATTACCATCCAAGAAGTCCTCCTGTTGATCCAAGAAGGCGACAACCTGACCTCCCTGGATGTGGTTATCCATATCTCTAAACACCAGACACATTAGAAATGCCTCTGCTTTTGAGTGGCAGGGCGACACTACCAATTCAAGGCTTTTCACTTTGAGCTCAGATCAGAACTTTCGGATATTTATCAAATGCCTAGTGCAGATTGCTGCTTTCCTCGGGCAAGGGGGTCATAAAGTGTACCAGTAGTTGGTTGAATGAATGGTCAACGCTCAACAAGGGAAGAAGCAACAACTACTATGATCACATGCATCAGCCTGTTTTACAGATTGGTACGGACACTAAACATTCACACAAATACTTTATGGAACCAAAATAAAACTTCAATTCCTAGGAGCTATACTAGACAGCCAATTAGGAAAGGCTTTTCCCTCATAGGATAAGGCAAGGAAGCTCAAAGTCATGGCAAAGGATTTCTAAACCAGTCATGATCAGGCAGTACAAGCCTCTGCTGGGCCTGATGCCATCTTGCATAGTCATTCTATTCTTTTGCAGGTTCCAACTAAGACCCATCAAACAAGAGCTGGACAGTTAATGGAAACAAAAATACGGCTCATGAATGGCACAGTCCAAGTTACAAGATGACTGAAGCAGGTTGAAATTGTGGAGATTCATTACAAATCTCAATACAGTCCTCTCTTTCCATCCTCGTTTAGACAACTAATGTATTGATGTGTGACTGGGGAGCTCATACACAAGAGCTGTCCACCCCAAAGTTCTCTACTCAAACATAAAGAAGATGCTCCATTTCAATTTCCTGGAGCTTTGTGTCCTATGACTCGGACGAAAAGTATATTTCCCAAAAGTGGCAGGTCAAGCGGTCATCTTCGGGATGGACAATGGTTTACATTGCCAAGCAAGGAGGAAGAGTGTCTCAACCTCTCTCCGAAGAGGCCTAACAGCTTTGGGGCTAGACTATTTCTCATCACCTGTACAACGCTGTGAAGCACCTCCCTGGATGTCAAAATGATCAGGTGAAAACACGCAGCCAACTCTTTTTGGACTGTCATGAATGGGAGCTTCACCAAGCTAAAAATGGACTACCTCTTTCACAAATGGGGTGTTTGTCACCCAGAGCACCAAAAAATTCCAATGTTACGCCAGCAGGTCCCATTGCATGGCCTTTTCGATCAACTGGTCCATCGCCTTTGCATACACCTTTCTGCCATTTCCCCCTGAGCCCCAGGGCCCTAAGAATTATACCCAGATACTCACTGCCCTGGCCTCACCAGTACTGGTTCATTGAGCTCCTGAAGCTATCTGTCCACCCATAAGTACCACAGAAGATGCACCCCTATCTCCTCTTCAGACACAATGAAATTCTGCATCACAACATCCTATTGTTAAACCTAACGCCATGGTACCCGACGATCTAGGATTGGTTATCGATATCTCACACCAGAATGTAGAAACTTCCTGGGACAAGCATGGGTGCCAGCTACCACAACACCTGTAGCATCAGATGGAAATGTTTCTGTGTCTGGTGCTGAACCAAAGAATTCCACTCAGTGACTATAACTCTTCACCAAATACTTACATATTTACTGAGGCTAGCCAAAAGTGGTCTTAAATACTTGTCAGTGTAAGTCAGTTTGGCAGAGGTCTCATGATTTTAAAGAACGGAGGATAATTCGACCACTCTGTTCACACCGAGGATAACAAAACAATATAAGAAGGGTCGTTTAAGAGCATTTCCTCCTCTTTAGTGCCGACCAGTACCCTGGTTGTTTAATACTATCCTGAGTAAGCTCATGATGCTTCCATTCGAGCCAATCCACAGATTGATTTCCTAGAACAATGCTTTTCTCTTGGCATGTATATCAGCTTAAAAATCTCACTCTCAGTTTTTCTATACTGATTCACTCGATCTCCTATAGGCCATAGAGCATTTGTAGATAATTCCTAACAGGAAATGTATCTAATTTTTTGCAAATGCCATCCCTTTTTGTAAACCGCCAGTTTGCGGCAGAAAAATGGCAAACACAAACCTGCACAAGATCGGTATCCGATGTTTGCAAAACTCTTATGACCCCAAGACATGTTGCCACTGGAAGAGACTTTCCAGGTGCACTTTGAGGGAGAGAGAGAAGATTTGCCTCCATGGCTAACTGGAGCACTGCAGACGGCAGGATTCCCGGGCTAGGGAGGCTTCTGATGGACAAAGAAAGACTGCACCCTCTAACAGTGCCTCTAAGTCGAGCTCAGAGGTCTCTTGAAGGAGGAGATCAAAAAAGAGAATTTCTGGAGGAAGACATCGCACCCGTTTGACGCAGAGAAGAGGTACTGTACATAGTTGCTCACCGTCAAGAGCTGGGTCAACGTCAAGAACTCTTACGATGTCGAGGAGGCCACCGTCGACGTCGAGGGAGACTTTGATGTCAAGACACCATACAACGGCGCGAAATTCAATGTTGAGACATGGCTCGACATCAAGCCAACATACACCTGCCTTGACCAAGACAGCAGAGTGGCTTTCATGGATGAAAATGCGCAGACTTACTTCAGAGACTGATACGGAGTACTCTAGATTAGCGACCATTCTGGATACACAAACATTGCCTAATTGTGCAGGGGAATCTACTCCTCCTCGGCCTTCACATCCTCCTCCTCCTCAGCCCACTATTCTAGCTGTCCCTCCAGTGCCATTTGTGCCAGTCTCTCTGCCACCACAAGCTGCTAAGAGGGTGACACATACACCAAGGTGCCCTATATCTTCTCACCAATGAATCCAGACCTCACTCCTATAGATCTAGGTCAAGGTCAAATTCAGATTGTCAGCATCGTTCAAGATCTTGCAGGCACCGTCATTCAAGATGGAGAAGATACTCTACATGTAGATCAATATCTTCCCAATCTCGCCATACGTCATCTTCAGGATTGTATTAACCTACCTTAATGGATTCTCCTCCACCAAGAATATCACCAATAGATGATATTAACACCTTCCAGGAAGTTCTTATCAGGAAAGCTAACAAATTAAATACAGATTTACTGACTACTACAACATCCATGTTGATAATCTTTGAGACACTTCATCAAAGGGCCCCATGTAGACCACTACTACCTTTGGTTCCAGGACTTCTAGAACGAGCTATGGAGCTTTCCCTGACTCCGGCTGCTGTAAAGCGTGCTCCTTCATGCCTCCAAAAGAAATACAGATCACAGTACCAAGGTCCGTCCTTTCTTTGCACAGACCCAATTCCAGACTCAGTCATTCTTTCAGCAGCTTGGAATCTTCATGCCATGTCGCCATCTTCTACGATACCTCCAGATGAGTGCAAGTAACTTGATTCAATGGACAGGAAGGTCTGTGAAAGCTCTGCAATTTCCATGGAAGCTGCTAGTGCTACTGCTCTCCTACAATGCTATGACAGGTTCTCTTTGGAACTCCATTCAACAATTCATGGGCAATCCTCCCAGAGAAAAGCGTCAGGATTTCTAAGAAATTGTCAATGAAGTTATGATGGTGTTGAACCAGGTTATCAGTGCTGCAGCAGATTTCTCCACTGCAGCAGCACATGGCTACTGTCATGGCCTGGCTCTTTGGTGCCCTCGTTGGTTGAGACTAACAGGCTTGAAACCTGAAGCCCAACATGGTATTCTCAACCTGCCTTTTTCTGGTAACACCTTGTTGGGCTCTCATGCTGACAATGAGATGTCTAGGATGAGTTTGAGTTTGGCATACCATTAGGTCATATGACTGCTGCTATTTCCACCAGAGAGCTCAAATCCCTCATTGGTCTTCAGGACAGTAGTAACAACAAACATCTCAGGCACAAAGGCATAAACAACAGCACCGTCAGTCAAAAAGCAGAGGAGGAAAGAAATAATCGGCCCAAGACACTAAAACAAAGGGTGGCAAACAATGAGTAATTTCTTCCCCTTTTCCGTTGCCTACTCAGGTAGGGGGAAGCATAATGCCTTTCTTGCAAGAATGGCAAAAGATAACTACCAATAAATAGGTTCTGAATATTGTAGAGCATGGATACTGTCTCAGATTCAAGTGTCCATCACCATCTACCATTGGACCTCAAAAAAGTGAACAAACGAGCTTGCAAATAAAAATTCAGGATGCTGGCTCTTCATCAGATCTATCCTCAACTGCATCAAGGGGAATGGCAATGCCCGACAGACCTGCAAAACGCAAATTTACACATCCCAGTAGCCAAAAAACATAGAAATTCCTGAGGTTCGTTGTAGGAAAAGACCACTATCAATACAAGCTCCTTCTCTTCAGCCTCAAGTCTGCACCACAAACATTTTCCAAATGCATGGCGGTTGTAGCAGCATCTTCCTCTGTCCATATCAGGGCGATTGGCTCATCGAGGCATCTACCTATCAGCAAGCAAGCCAACATTGTTACCTAAACTCTCAATAAACTAGGTCTGCATGTAAATCACAACAAGTCCATCTCAACCCCTGTTCAATTTCTTTATTACCTGGGTGCAGTTATAGAGACACTACAAACAAAAATGTATCCTTCGGAGGAGAGTTGATTATCTATCCTTCAGAAATGTTCAATCTGAAGAAAACATCCCATCCAACAGTTAGACAAGTCTCTTCTCTCCTGAGTTCAGTGGCGTTGTGCATCTTCATAGTCCTGCATACACGTCTCTTTATGTGGCCTCTCCAACAATGTAAAGATCTATCCTGCACTCCTTTGTTAATGCCAACTTTATCAATTATACTAAAAACTGAATGATCTTTGTTGGGAGCCTCCCAGTGGTCAGTTGAGCCCACAACTGTTACTGAAACGCTATGTAGAGGCCTAGCACAAGCTAGGTCTGAGAACCGGGAGCTCACCTATTGTCCCTAAGGTTTCAGGTAAGTTAATACATTAGTAGCATTTAATCATAAATTCAACATAAATATTTGTGTCAATTTGATTTGAGCCAATTTTATTGACTTATTTGGTAACCATTTATTCGGTTATACTCATAACATGTCAAGAAAACAAATATATTTGCATACAAAAAAATATATAATAACATCAAATTGTGCTCATTCACATAATACATAACAACCAAAATATCAACATTTCCCAATGCATTTCGGGTCGATTCGACCCTTCTTCAGGGGAATTTCACTTTTGGTAGTAAATTGCGAGAAAATTTCATGCACATCAATGAATGAATGAAATGATCTTTATTCGGATTATAATAAATCCATAAAAGTACATACAGAATGAAACATTAAAAATGCATTAAAAACATATCAGTCCGGTGGTAGGCACTGTGAAGTTAATAAAAATGATTGGTTCCTTTATAACACGTTTGAGCTTATACAGTTTAGAGATGACATTAGAATTAACAATCATTCCCACGAAGAAACACAAAAAGTGTGCATGTAATCCGAGTCCAATACCAAGTAACGTAGACTATGAATAGGGCACCCAGCCCGAAAATCCGTGCTCACAACCAATGAGTGTATCATGCAACTAAAAATAAAATAAACAAGAAAAGAGTGGAAACCTCTCCCTAGAGATTAGAAAATGATTTCAGAAGTGTCCATGAAGTATGCGTGGAAACTAAAAAGGATGTGCCTGTCAAAAGTCCTCGAAATAAACACTCTAGTGTAGTGCAGAAATGTGCAAAACCGATTCTATAAAAATCACGTAAAGGGTCATGAAGATACGTATGACTGACGTGATTGTACAACAGAAAGGTGAACTAATCTTACCAGCTACGCTATGGCCGGGTACTCAGCCGAGTATTGATGAAACCGATGTGAAAAACAACCGCTATAAAAAATGTAACAAACGCTATGATGACTCCATTCACCATTTATGATAAAACTGCATTATCGACAAAGTCACAAGTAAATGTTCTCACCGCACAGTCTTTCTTGCCAGAGTATCAAAACTCTCTTCCCTCGTTTCTAACAGAGCCCGCAGGCTAGCCGATCTATTAAAGGAACAATAAAAGAGGGTTTGAAACCCGATCTCTGAGCTATGGTGAAGTTGTTAAACAAACGCCATTACTCTGCAAACGCCTACCTTCTTTCCAAACGGTCTGCGGCCACTGGCTCCTGAATAGCTTCCGGTGTAAACATCCGGTTAAGGCGGCGTACATTAAATATTGAACCGTGACGTGCAAACTCTTCGTTACTCTACGTGTCACGTAGACATTGTAGAGATAAAAAACATCCAAATGTACGTGTTCTATGCCGATGTTCTTAAATAGTGAGCGTTAAATATACCTAGAGCGGATAACTACGTATGGTATAAAATATAGCGAGCGCATGGGTGATGTGCATGCGTATATACAAAAATAAAATCAATGAATACAACGTGTGTTAGAAAATAATAAAAGCATAATAAAAAAACGCTAAAAAAGCTTAAAACGTATAAAACAGACAAACCAACCATTGGTGACTAGATGCAAATGATTATACGAGTTGCCATCGAGGTTATCCAACTGGAATATTGGAAAAGGCAACGCAAAAAGTTTCTACAATGGACAGAGACACTCTGTTAAAAAAAAAGGGAGAAATCTGCAAATGATCGTATAGTTTTTGTAATGAAACATTCCACACAATCGCTGAGGATTAAACAGATTCTTAGAAAGCGATGGGAGATGATAGCGAATGAACCTGACTTCGCTAACTTATTCAAGACCTTCCCAATCATAGCACACACAAGAGCTAAAAATATTAGAGAAATACTGAAGAACCCTCGACATCACCCGAAAGTACAGTACAAAGGCATGAGGAAATGTTTTAATTGTGGCCAATGCAACAACACAATCGTCAGTAAAGAATTCAAGCATCCCCATACGGGTAAAGCGATCCAATTGAAACATAGTGGTGATTGTAATACAACTGGAGTGATTTATGCGATACTATGTCCATGTGGACTCACCTATGTGGGAAGAACGTCGCGCAAAATCAAAACCCGAATTATTGAGCATAAGAGTACCATACGTAATAAGTCAACAACATCTACCTTAGCTACACACTGGAATAATTCCAGTCACACAATACCGCAACTGAGATTCACCATCTTAGAAGTGGTTGAGAAACATCAGGGTGTAGATCACAATATAGCCTTGGCACGAAGAGAGACAAGTTGGATAAAAAAGCTAGGAACACTGATACCAGGTGGGCTTAATGACCAATATGAGATGGTATGTTTTCTATAAATGGAATACATTAAGTGAATAGATTTGCTCATGTCATTATAATGCCCAGTGCTTGCTCTCTGTGATTACTATTGTACAGGATTGACAATCTATCCCATTCTTTATTAGATTCTTGCTTTTGACATAGATGGCAACTCGTATAATCATTTGCATCTAGTCACCAATGGTTGGTTTGTCTGTTTTATACGTTTTGAGCTTTTTTAGCGTTTTTTTATTATGCTTTTATTATTTTCTAACACACGTTGTATTCATTGATTTATTTTTGTATATACGCATGCACATCACCCATGCGCTCGCTATATTTTATACCATACGTAGTTATCCGCTCTAGGTATATTTAACGCTCACTATTTAAGAACATCGGCATAGAACACGTACATTTGGATGTTTTTTATCTCTACAATGTCTACGTGACACGTAGAGTAACGAAGAGTTTGCACGTCACGGTTCAATATTTAATGTACGCCGCCTTAACCGGATGTTGACACCGGAAGCTATTCAGGAGCCAGTGGCCGCAGACCGTTTGGAAAGAAGGTAGGCGTTTGCAGAGTAATGGCGTTTGTTTAACAACTTCACCATAGCTCAGAGATCGGGTTTCAAACCCTCTTTTATTGTTCCTTTAATAGATCAGCTAGCCTGCGGGCTCTGTTAGAAACGAGGGAAGAGAGTTTTGATACTCTGGCAAGAAAGACTGTGCGGTGAGAACATTTACTTGTGACTTTGTCGATAATGCAGTTTTATCATAAATGGTGAATGGAGTCATCATAGCGTTTGTTACATTTTTTATAGCGGTTGTTTTTCACATCGGTTTCATCAATACTCGGCTGAGTACCCGGCCATAGCGTAGCTGGTAAGATTAGTTCACCTTTCTGTTGTACAATCACGTCAGTCATACGTATCTTCATGACCCTTTACGTGATTTTTATAGAATCGGTTTTGCACATTTCTGCACTACACTAGAGTGTTTATTTCGAGGACTTTTGACAGGCACATCCTTTTTAGTTTCCACGCATACTTCATGGACACTTCTGAAATCATTTTCTAATCTCTAGGGAGAGGTTTCCACTCTTTTCTTGTTTATTTTATTTTTAGTTGCATGATACACTCATTGGTTGTGAGCACGGATTTTCGGGCTGGGTGCCCTATTCATAGTCTACGTTACTTGGTATTGGGCTCGGATTACATGCACACTTTTTGTGTTTCTTCGTGGGAATGATTGTTAATTCTAATGTCATCTCTAAACTGTATAAGCTCAAACGTGTTATAAAGGAACCAATCATTTTTATTAACTTCACAGTGCCTACCACCGGACTGATGTGCATGAAATTTTCTCGCAATTTACTACCAAAAGTGAAATTCCCCTGAAGAAGGGTCGAATCGACCCGAAATGCATTGGGAAATGTTGATATTTTGGTTGTTATGTATTATGTGAATGAGCACAATTTGATGTTATTATATATTTTTTTGTATGCAAATATATTTGTTTTCTTGACATGTTATGAGTATAACCGAATAAATGGTTACCAAATAAGTCAATAAAATTGGCTCAAATCAAATTGACACAAATATTTATGTTGAATTTATGATTAAATGCTACTAATGTATTAACTTACCTGAAACCTTAGGGACAATAGGTGAGCTCCCGGTTCTCAGACCTAGCTTGTGCTAGGCCTCTACATAGCCTCTCCAACAATGCCTGGAAGATCAATGGTATCAGACCTCAGAAAGATGGGAAGACAGGGTGTTTCTGGCCACTCAAAAATTCGCTCACATAGTGTTGCCACTCAGAGAATATCCTCAAAGGGGTGAATTTCCACCAAGACATTCCAGCCCAAACCATAGTGAAGGATGCCTCCTTGACAGGTTAGGGTGCTCATATGGACCATCTACAGATTCAAGGCCAGTGGTCTCAGAAGCAACATCCTTACCACATGAACCTTCTGGAACTGAGGGCAGTACATCTAGCCCTGAAGTCTTTCCTTCTGTCATTCAGAAAACTCTCTTCTTGCTCAGATGAATAATACAACAACCATGCATTATCTGAACAAGCAGAGTGGGATAAGATCCAGACATCTGTCCCTCAAAACACAAGCAATCTGGAAGTGGCTCATTTCTAGGAATCTCAAGATTACAGTGGTCCATCTTCTGGGAACCCAGAATGCTCAAGGAGACGCTCTCAGCAGAATCATACAAGAAAACTACAAACGGGTTCTAAATTACGCTGTACTTCACAACATTTTCTCCGATTGGGGTTTTCCCCAAATAGATCTTTTTGCAGACTGAGAAAACAAGAAATGCCCAAGCTTCACCTCGAGATTCTACCAACCAGACACACTGGGGAATGCCCTATGGATCGACTAGTCAGGCAAATTTCTTTACACCTTTCCTCCAGTTTCCCTACTGCCAACAGTGATCATCAAGTTCTCACACTCGAAAGGCAGAAGTATTCTCATTGCTCTGGAATGGTCTCTATAGTGGTGGTACATGGATCTCCTTCACAAGTGTCCACACAACAAGCTGCAGTGCAGACCAGATCTTCTTCGTAAGTTCAAAGGTCAGACTCAACATGCCAACCCTCCATATCTGAAGTTGGCTGCATGGCTCCTGACCTCATACAATATGGCCATCTAAACATTCCTCAGGAATGCATGGATGGGCTAACAGAAGCCAAGAGACTATTTACAAGGACTTCCTATTCCTTCAAATGGAAGGGGTTCTCCATCTGGAGTTCTCAGAACAATGTCAACCCTCTTACTTGTCAGGAAGAGGCTAATCTTCCATATCTTGTTCATCTCACTTAAGCAAAATTGAATTTCTCCTCAATTAGAATACATCTTGCAGCTATCACAGCATATCGAAAATGTCCTTCACAAGCGTCCTTTTTCACAATGCCGGTCGTTAAAATGTTTCTAGAAGGCATTTAGAGGATATATCCTCCACTCCGGAAACCTTTTCCTCTGTGGGAATTAAACATTGTCCGCTCTCCCCTGATGGGCCCTCCCTTCAAGCCCATTCATAAAGCTTCTCTTCAACACCTCTCTTGGAAGGCTTCTTTCTTGGTAGCCATTACTTCAGCTTCCAGAGTTAGCAAAATACAGGCTCTCTGTTCACATGAACCTTACACAGTATTCCATAGCAACAGGATATTGATGAGGACCCATCTTAAATTCCTCCCGAAAATAGCCTCAGATTTCCATGTCAATCAGACTACTAATTTACCTACATTCTTTCAAAACTTCTCTTCTTCTGCAGAGAGATCTTACCACACTCTTGAAGTTAGGAGGGTGTTGAGGTTCTATCTAGATAGGACAAAATGTTTGAGAAAATCAAACTATGGTTCTCCAGGGACAGGATAGGCCACTCTCAAACAATCCTTATCTAGATGGATTGTCTCCTGCATAATCCTTTATTATCAAAAAGAAAACAATACCCTATATGGTAAACCCAGGGCCCAATCCACAGGGGATAATTGGTCACGGCTGCTTTGCTTAGGAACATCTCATTTGCTGAGATTTACAAGGCTGCAACTTGGAGATCAGTTCACATCTTTACGAGACACTATTGTCTTGATTAGGACGCTCAGACTGATGTCCATATGGTGCAAGCATCTCTAAAGAATTTGTTTGCCTAATTTTACTTTTTTCCTTTACTATCTCTTCCTTTGCAGAATTTTTGGGGGATCATTTTGTGAATCTATTAAGTGATTATGATTGTCAATGGAGATCCCCTGAAAGAAGGAATGTTTTCTTACCTGTAATCCTAGTTATCTCTCAGAAGAATCTCCACAGAAATCATACGCAATCCTCCCTCCTCCCCTACGGAACAGATAATACATATTTACCACTATACTACTGTCGCTTATCAAAAAGAACTGAGAAAACTGCCACCTTCAGGGCATAATGGGACACTGGTGGCCAGAAGGCTCTAATGGCGCAGTGTCCTATTTACATTGTTTCAATGGTGCAGTCTATACAGGCTACATTGCTATGCATTATTTCTTAACGTACTTGAAAAAGTAATAAGAGTTTATGAAAGATATTTTTTAAAAGATCACTTTTCAATTTGTTTACGTGATTTTGATAGGGATGGCCCTTTTTTCCTTCTAAATTTTAAAATGGAATTGCATAAACATTGGCAATATAGCCTCTTTTTAAGGCTGCAAAAATATAGCATGTTAAAATGTCGGTCACATATGTTCCTGGCCTTTTCGAAGTTAGGCGAAGTATATGTGACTTTGAAAGAACTGCTCCAGGATCCCCGCACGTAGACAGGACTATTCAGTGCTAATGATTTCAATGGAGATTACCCTGAGAGAGAACTAGAATTACAGGCAAGAAAACATTTCTATTCAGATTCACCCAAATAAACCTATCATTCTGCTGTCTTTTGTCCCAAATCAACCAACATCAGCAGAAAAGCAATTGTACTTGGTTGATGTGCGCGGGTGCATCAGGTTTAACATGGACAAGATGAAAGAGATTTGATTTTCGAACCAACTGTTTGCATCTTTCAGCCACTCAAGGATTGGCTTTCCCCTGTCCAAAAAACAGGGAATAACATGTTGACTATCAGCCTGTTTCACCTTGTACCACAACAAGGCAAAGTGTCCACACCAGTGAAGAGCCTGGGCGCATTCTACCAGGAGCACACAGTAGTACTCTATGCTGAGGTGCCTTTGCAAGGCTACCTGGAGGAGCAGACACACATTCACAAATCACTGGTGCTTTGATGTGAAAGCAGAAGCCAACTCAGCTGTGGTACAGACTTGTTTCAGTGAATGTGAACCTGATTCCGGTTTTCTTATATTTTTTAAGATTGTTATGTACTGTTTACTATTCTGATTGAAGCATGTGAATATATAAAAGATATAGAGATGGAAAAAAATGAGTTACTTATCTGTAACTCAGTTCTCCAATGTTGGTATCTTTCATATATTCATATGCAACCCTTCCTCTTCCCTGGCAGAAGCTAATTTATTAGAAGCTTTTCTCACACTTTGTCTATGAAATCTGAGCATGCACTACTAAACAAACACTGCTATAGAGGCCTATGGCCATTTTAACACAGGTTATTGTTATTTAAGATTGCCGGGGATTCCCAGCCTGATGACAGGGAATGAATGATTCAAACATATAAATATATTAAAGATCCAAGCTAGAGAAGTGCGATACTATTGTTTCATGACATAATATGAGGTATGGTAATATTTATAAAGAAAAAGCCCACTTGTCACTTGTCAAACCTATGATCTCCAAGTGGTTTACATCCAAAGTATGGCATCACCTCAGGAAGGAGATCAGAAAGAGGGACATGTCTACCCACATGCCTATTGTACCTTCACAGTACAGTCTTAGACTATTGAGATTAGACTAAGTTTGCAGACATGGTGGGGGCGTGGCCGGACCGCGGACCAAGATGGCTGCGTAGTTTCGGAGCTCTGCCGAACTCCCCAGAGACAACGACCATCCCGGAGCCTGCATGCAGTCCTGCAGTGTGGTGTGGCAGTAACCGTGCCCTACACACCGACCGGAGTGCAGCGATGTAATTGTTTCGCTGCTTGGGGACCCGGGGCCGCTCCGCCCATAAAGTGTGTGCTGGGGCCTTTGTCTCATGGCTGAGCCCCAGCCTCGATTGCGCCTGGCGTGCCGTGGGGGGCGGATGTTGCATTTCCTCCTCATATAGGCGCGCGCCTCACCGGGCTGATTCGGAGGATTGCGGGGCCCCCGCTGGGGCCGCAATGTCTCACTGGCTGCTCTGGACCCCTCCTGCGACATGTATGGCAGTGGGTAAGCCCACGCGTATATCTCACATCGGAGGCGCTCTGGCTGCATGGCTGGCACTGCGCTGAAGTCCCCCAGTGCAGTGTGTGATTACCGGTCAGCGTATTTTGGGCCCCTTCTCTGCAATTGGGCTCCTCAACCAACACCCCTAGCCCCCCCCCCCCGGTTGGTGGGCAGAGGCCCATAGCGATCTGGATGCACTGGATGGCCTTGCAGTAGTGTATGTTTCCATGATTGGGATAGCAGGATCACACATTGGCACCCTTCCTCCCATGAGGCCTGAGCTGTGGTGACTTGGGATTGTACAGCATTGCTACCTGGATGCCTTAACCTACGCCAGTTGGGGGACCTTGCTTACCATCACGTCAGGGGCCGGCTGGAGATGCATTAGAGAGCCGTTTTCTTTGGCGGTATGACCAATTGACTGATTGATAGGGCGGACGCAGCTGTTCTGGTTGCTTGGTGCCTGATCGCAGTCCCATTCTCTCCTAATCCCCACTCCTAGGCCCTGGGCAAAGGGTACCCGAAGCAGCGAAAGCTAACATTTGAGAAGACAGGTGGGGGTGCGGACTAGGCGCGCACCACGATGGCTGAGGGTGGTGACCAGACTGCCCCCTGCCTTAGGAGGTTGCTCAGGGAACTGAGGCGCTATTGGCAGAACTTAAGGCGGGCTTCTGAGCATTAGATTTGCGTTCCGACACCCTCGACAAGTGCCTTGACACATTGGGGGCCCGACTGGACCAGCATGATAAAAGACTGGACACAGTGGAGGGCAGGGTCTCTGACCTGGAGGATGGTGCTGCCCAAGCAACGAAACGTTTGGAGCGGATGGAAGGCCTATTAAAGAATGAGGCCATGAAGAATGAGGACCTTGAAGCCCGCAGTAGGCGCAACAATGTCCGCATCATGGGCGTGCCAGAGTCTACGAACACGGGTCAGCTGGATGGGTTTGGCAAGGAACTTCTGGCTGACTTGTTCGGTCGAGAGTCCTTCACCACTACCTTTGTTGCTGAAAGGGTGCATAGATCTCTCGATCCACAGCCCAATCCTGGTTACCCTCCTCCACCCATCCTTGCACGACTCTTGAACTTCAGAGATAGAGATACAGCCTTGCGATTGGCCTGGGAGCGTGGATCACTGGACTGCCAGGGTGGTTCAAGAGGCCCGTCGAAATTTGTAAAGGTTAAGGCCGCGTTGCAAAGAGCCGGTCTAAGGTATGGAATGCATTATCCAGCGCGTCTGAAGGTGGATGTCAATGGCAGATCGAAGATCTTCGACACTCCAGCTGAGGACCAGGAATTTCTTCGGCTCTGCTCCAACGCTGGCTCGCTGAGAAAGTCGCCCACGCCAGAACGATCGCCACAGATACCGAACTCTGGTTCCAGCATGGAATTGTTTTCTGTGAGCTGAGAGACCTTTTTATGGCGAGACATTGGTAAGTATCAATGTGTATTTTGATCTATGTTCTTTCTTCCAGGTGTTTTGTGCTCGCGATGGTTTATGTTTGTGGACTCTGGGCTCTGGCCCTAAATATATTCTGTTTGCAATACATGTTTCTTAGGTCTCCGGGGACAAGGCGAGGCGTTGCGTCTCCCCCTGTGCGGTTGCACATTTCTTGTGATGTTTCCATTTGGTAAAATATAAGTTTGCTTGCTACCATTATAGGATTGTGGGTGTTCCCCCTATTTTCGATTGAGGGGATGGGTGGTTGGGTGGGGTGTGGGGTATTCTTTAGAGCTATGGTATTACTTGTTCCTGTCTGCATTGTTTGGGTATGAGGTTCCACAAGCGCATGTTGACACATCTGTGCCCTTCATATTCATCCCCACTTGTGACGATAGCGGGTAGGCACTCCACTATTTCAGATGTGAATTATGTCACACGGAATGTGCGTGGTCTGAAGAACACTCGAAAAGGTAAACATGTATTGAATTATTTGCAGCGTCATAAAGCGGATTTGGTCTTTCTGCAGGAAATACATTTGTCCCCCTCATCTCCTACTTCATTCGCCAGTAATTGGGAGCGCACCGTTATTTTGCAAACTATAGCACGTATTCTAGGGGAACTGCCATACTCATACATAAATATTTACCTTCCCAATTGTATAAAGTTACAGCGGATAGGGCGGGTCGATACACATTGGTGACTGGGAAGTTGATGAGATGCAGCATTGTTTTGATGTGTATTTACACGTCGAATGTGGATTACCCTAATTTTTTTCATTCGTTGCATGCCTTATTGATCCCCTTTGGTGCCGATTATGTTTGCTAGGGGGGAGATTTTAACCTGCTTTTGCAACCTGCCCTGTACAGCACAGCGCCTTCCCCTGCCACGGAACCCTGTGCCAACAGAGTACTTAGTGACATCTGTGACACACTTGGTCTCATCGGCATATGGGGCATGCGCAACCCTAACATCTCAGCTTACACGCACTACTCAGCCCCCCATCATACTTGGACACACCTGGATTTTTGGCTGGTCTCCCGTACGATGGTTCCTTGGTTTCGCACCATGACCCACCTGCCTAGAACCTATTCTGATCACTCACCTGTTTGCATGCATGCCCAGATTCCCAGGCCAGAGGGTGTTGAGCGACAATGGCGGTTCCCGGGACAGACCGTCAATGATGCTGTATTCTCTGCGAAAATCCGGGAGTCCATAATGACTTATTTTAACGTAAATGTAGGCTCTTTTGGCACATGGGTGACTGTGTGGGAGGCACTTAAGGCTTTTATATGGGTTGGAATGTATCGGAAAACACTCTGAGATTTTAAAGTCCTTGAGAGGCACGCTGACTCGCTTAGAGGACCGGTTGAAAATATTAGACGCGGATCTGCTTGTACACTCAGACCCTACTAAGCTGGCCAATCGCTTGTTGTTGCTGGCTGAATTTCGGGTGACGGCAGAGAGTGAAACAAATTCCCTGGGGAAATTTGTCACTGTCAGGCGATATGGAGAGGGGGACAGGCCAGGTCGCATGTTGGCTCAGTTGCTGCGGCCTTGTGTGGGGAAGACTTACATTGCTTCTATTCAGTCAGAGGACGGGCGGCTCTATACAGACACGACGGACATCAGAAACAAGTTTTTTCATTATTACACATCTTTAAACACTACGCACATGCAGAGGAACGAGGATGACTGCAGGGCCCCTTTAGATGAAATTGCTATGATTTGGCTCGAGGATTACATGCAAAAAATTCTAGCTGAGCCATTTTCTAAAGAGGAACTTATCAGCTCCATAGATGCCTTAAACAGCACCACAGTGCCCGGCCTGGATGGTTTCACAGGCATTTTGTACAAGCATTATAAAGATATACTAGCGCCTTATCTCCTTGGGGTATACAATGAAACCCTGGAGAACAAATTATTGTCACCAACTTTGCGCGAAGCCGTAATTGTATTATTGCCCAAGCCTGGAAAGGATCCATTGCTTTGCGGTTCTTATAGGTCGCTATCGCTGCTAAACTTGGACTATAAGATCCTCGCCAAAAGGATAACGTTGAGGCTCTCGCTACTCTTGTATCGCATCATATTGCCAGTGCAGTCCGCTTTTGTTCCCCATAGGTCCACTGCGCTGAACTTACGTGCATGGTTTGCAGTAATACATAGGATTACACCTGAGCTCCCAGCTGCGGCAGTCCTGTTGGACTCCGAAAAGGCATTTGATTAGGTGGAATGGCCTTTTATTTGGGCCGTAATGAGGAAACTAGGCATCCCAAAGGGCTTTATAGACCTCACTGCATTGCTGTATGCCTCTCCCACCGCCAGGCTCCGCATGAATGGTACCTTATCCTCCCTCTTTACTCTTACATGTGGCACCAGGCAAGGTTGCCCGCTCTCTCCGTTACTTTTTATTCTGGCATTAGACCTCCTGGTTCGCCACTTTCAAGAGAAACATCTCCACAGAGGTATACAGTTTAATACAGGCCCCCTCCTCTTGTCACTCTATGCCGATGGGGGCATACATGTCCTCGGCTAAACTTCACCCGATTGATCCTTCCAGACCGAACAGTTGTAGGAAGTGCAACAACCCCAAAGCCGATTTCCCCCATTTGACATGGACTTGCCCCAAAGTAGTGGATGTTTGGGTGGTAGTCTTGGAGACACTGTTGCACATGACCCAGCTTGATATAGACCCCTCCCCAGAGGTCGCGCTCCTAGGGTACGTCCACAATATGCCAAAGAAAACACAGAAATGTACTGCTCTCGCACGGCTACTAGCTAAACACGAAATAGCGCTTCGATGGGGCAGCAATTTAGCGCCTACCAAGAGTGCATGGCTTGCTAGCCTCACATATTGCAACACCAATTGTGAATTGTACTGCACTTTGCTTCCACCCAAGGCCCGTCCAAAATATATCTTGAGCCCGCTCAAGTCATATTTGCAGAGTTTGGACCCCAGTCTCTTCGCCCAATCCCCTGCTGGCATAGTCTCGACTGGCGTGGGATGAATAGGTTACACAGATGTTACTGGTATTTACGTGACGCTAGGTACATGGGAGAGTGGGAGTTTGCAGGTTGTGGGTCTGGGTGTTGAAGTGACCATTCAACTTGTGATGATCAGACACTGTAATACGGTGGTATTCCTTTATTTTTGTATGCCATGGTTTATGTTAGCACATTGTGCATGGAACTGTTTTGTATCGCTATTAACAGGAACAAAACTGTCATGACACCATTTATTGTGTATGATTGAAAAATGATAAATAGAGTTATAAAAAAAAATTGCAGTCATGGTAATGGCCTGCATCATAAAGTTATCTATCCTTCTCCCTTCGGGGACAGGAGCTGCAGTATACAGAGGCATGGTTGTTGGAGCATCACGTTTATGTCATAAAATTGACCGAGTCAATCTTGTGGTACTCTGTGTGGCAAATAAGTGAATTCTCTGGGGCATTCTGTTTAATCTCAAAGTAAGGAACAACCAAATAAATGGTGGCTGAGTTTGCATGAGATTATTTCCTTTTACAGTGCCAGGGGTCTCCAGCCAGTAGCTCGCGAGCTACTTTAGCTCTCCAGCTACCCACAAGTAGCTTCATTGTGTGCAGCCCAGCTTATTAAATTAGAAAGTTTGTGCTTGGTTGAATTAATATACATATAACAACATTGAAATTATACAACACTAATAATATCAGTAGCTCTCAATGTGTTTCATTGAACATAAGTAGCTATCAGTAGAGAAAAGGTTGGAGACCCCATACACATATGTGGCAAAATATGAGCATTATGTTGGCTGACTTCAGAATCGTTCATATATGTAAAAAAAAAAGAAGCACACATGGCAACAGATAAGATTAAGATGGGGGAATACGGATTTTCTTAAACCAAAAATGGCTTTATTTTAGCTGACTCCCACCTACAATTTCCTCTCCTTCAACAGAAGTCAATACGGAACATATATACCCCCGATTTGTTTTCAAAATCTCCTACTTCCCAGTCTTAAAATGCTGGCATGCCTGAGGAAGTTCTCTGGGTCTTTAGTGGAAATCAATAGATTGAATCTCTTAGAGGCTATTGCGGCCAGACTATAGGACTTTGTAGTGTCATCTGGTGACAAGCAGCTGTGCCCCCCCCCCATTAGGGAGGAGGAGCGACGCCCCCCAGCAGCCAGTGCAGAAAAAGTGAAAATTAAAATAGAAATAAAAAGAATTACCGTTTTATTTTTCACTGCTCCCAGCCCGAGCAGTCTTTGGGGCGGGCATTGCTGCTGTCTGGAAGGAGGGGAGTGGTGCTCACTCCACCCCACCAGTTTACACTGTGCAAGTCACTTTGGCCAGCTGCTGTGCGACGGCCAGCCTGACACGTGCAGTGTAAACCTCTCCACATATCTGTCACAGACAGCTGGGTGGCGGGCAGGCGCAGGCCCACTGTGCCTGCTGGAGCATCGAGGCAGCCCACTCCAGTCAATCCTGGCGCTGCTCTCATGCTTCTCTTCTGCAGCATGAGAGCAGTGTCGGGGTTTGCAGAAGGGGGTTGCTGAGGCCCCAAGAGGTGCTGTTGTTGTCCAAGAATAAAAAAGAAAAAGATGGAGGAGAGTGAAACACAGGTAAGTACATTTTAAATTTCTTTTAAATATTTGTGGCCCCCACTGGGTTCGTCTCTCGGTCCCCTCAACACTCGTCCAGTGTTGAGGGTCACCGCCAGCCACTGGTGACAAGACTGATGGGGGGATGTGGGGAAAGGTTTTCATGCCCCCCCCCGATTCAATGCGGTCTCCTATTTCCATCAATGTGATGCATCCATTTGCTTCCTGGCGTTCCCTTGGGTACCTCAATTGCTCAGCCTCCGCTTCATTATCCTCAGTGTATCAGCTTCTACCTGCTGAGAGGCTGTGATTGACTATGGAGAGGCATGTTGTGCTAGTGCTGTTATCTGTGGTGGTGCTGAAGGAGGCTGCGGTAATGAATAAGGTTATTGAGGGTCTGGAAAACAGGTGTTGAAGTCCTGCATCCCAGCTTGCAGGTCCTTGAGGATGTCACACAGGAGTTGGGACGCGTTATCATATTACCTGTCATAACTTTCCCGTTACCTTGGCCTGTCCTCATGATATTTTGCCCCACCCCCAACTTCCTGGAATTCTGGTGATGCAACAGGCCTCCAAAAGCATTTGCGGACTGAAGGTAATACAGCCAAAAAGCCATTGCTGACTCCGCCATCCACAAGCAAGTCTTCCAGAAGAATACAGTAACTCGCCTGTAACTGTGGTTCTCCAGCAAAGGTATCTTCAATAGGTTCACATACTTTATTAATTTCCTGTTTTCTAAGTGGGAGTCACTCAGTAACTTTGCCATGGCAGTATAAGGCACGACGCTACAGGAGACATACTACAGTGAGAGCTAGTTGTCTTTCTGTAGATGGATATGCCTTTGCCTTTTTTGTGCCTGGTGCTGCTCCTAAGAAGTGAAACTTCGAAGATTTGCTGCTATTGAGCTCGAGACTATGTGATTTGAAAAGTCAGATACAGACTGCTATTGAGTTTGTAGAGACCTTTTCATCTCTATTTTTCGAAGAATCTTGGATGACCTCATTAGTGGTCACACCCACATCGTCTTCCCATACTTCTTGGTGATCTGCATCTCATGGGTCCCATACTCTCCATTCCACTGGATTCAAGCTAGACTGGCTGATGAGGGGTGATACCCTGAAACCGGTCCTAGGATGCTTGTTTCCGATCCAGGGAGGGCATGGCAGTTGGGGCTGGACTGTTCCAATGAGGAGCAGGGTCAAGACTGATTTGTATATGGCGGGGTCAAACTGGAGTGGCATAGTAAGCAAAATAACAATGGATTCGAACCAGATCCCTTGATTGAAAGTGAGTGGTTGAAAAGTTTCACACTCCGTCCATCATCTTGTTGTGTTTGCGATCTGCATCTCCTCTGTCACATTCTGCCTTATCCTCCTGTATAATGAAGATCTTTGCCAGAAGTTCACCCGTGACCTTGCTGAACGATTTATGAATCAGTAGCAGTGACACATGACACCCATGGACAAAACGAATGTGGTGCAGGTAACCCGTTTCCTTCCAATCTGTGACACTCTTTTCTGGGTCCTAATTGGGGTGTTCGTCGTTGGACAGGTCGGCGATGAAAATGCAGCCGTTGATGTGGGAGCAGTTATTGGAAGGATCTGAACTGAGGATGTAGCTACACACAGGGCGATCGACGGTGTAAGCACTGATGATGTCAAAGCAAAGAAGATACAAATGCTGGCTGCAGATAAGGAAGAAAATACCTTTTAACAGTCACAATACGAAATAAAATGTTGCCCTGGCTCAACAATCTGAAAACATTACTCATCAGATAAGATTCTGCCAGATTAGTGACCCCCAGTGTTAGGATGAAGTGTGGAAAATGTAGGTCAATAAAAGACTGCTGAATCTGTGGTGAAATCTTTGCTACAGTGGCCTCTAGGGGGAGTGAAGTGCAGAGTATATTCACCTCATTGAATGAAATCTCTGTGAATGTGCTACTAACCAGAAACACTATTCCATAGCTTTTTGTGCATATTAATGGTGTCAATATGGTTCACTGCTATTGTCAAGTACCATAGGATTTCCAACATGAGGACAGGGAATGATTCAAGCATGTTCATCTATAAAAGCTCTAATGCTGGAAAACTTGATTTCTAGCTACAAAATGTCTCTTATCAGAAAGCTTTTTGCAACAATGGCGATCTTAGAACCTTTTCTTCATCCCTTTGAGCCCCAATGTTGATCATGGGGCAAAGGAGGAATAGCAAGGGTATCACAGGTGAACTGGGGCGCAGTGATACAGATATTTATTAGCAACTCTTGAACCATACGGTGCTTGTTGGTGTTTAAAATATAATATTTTGATGGAGTTACCTGCAGGGGTGCTGGTACATATCGGCCAATCTCTGCTTCAGTGTGCCGTCGACTTGGGGTAGGTTGCGGGGGTCTATCGGCCACAGTACTGAAACCCCGGGTGGCAGGCGGCCGGTCGAGGCTCCCCACACGTCTGTCCTGGAAGATGGTGTACATGTTAAATATTTACTAGTCGTGTAAAATCATGGCAGGTCATCAATTCGAATATTTTAATATTTAAATCCCCCTCTCCAGGGTCTGTGACACTCCCATGTTTATCCCAGAAGGTACTTTACTTGGTGCCCCCTCCCCTAGAGCTATGTTATTTCTGTAGCCCCTCCACCAGGTGTCACTGTAAGAGTAGGACTTCTCTTTCCTGTCAGAGGTCAAATGTCACTTAAGAGTTCTCCCGTCCCTCCCCAATCAAGGACAGTGCTTTACTATATCTACCCAGTAACTGTTTTACTTCAGCAGCACTCAGAGTCCCTTCCAGGAAGTTTTGCTCCAAAAGAATTACTTAGCTTTAAATCCCCCAAAGTGTTGTGTTGCTTCAGCATCACTCCAAACCCTGGCCATGTAACACTGCTAAGTGTAACATTTTGTACCACATTTTGTAGGCACTTTATTATGGTCAGTTTGATTGTCTGATCATACCTCTATCACGTTGACACCTTAATGAATAAGTTACTTAACTTCGGTAACGCCTTATCTGGTAGAGACAGGATCTAGCCGCAGATTCCTTCCTTATCTTTGAATAATCCCCAGGCGTCAGACTGGATCCAGAAATGTTTTCCACAGCAGTACCTCTGTGCATCGGTAGAGGGCGTTGAGCGACTCTTAGCGACGTCGTCCACTGGATGTGACATCGATAGAGTCCATATTAGCCCTCCCTTGACACGCTGATGTCAGTTTCTTCCATGATCGCTTTCCGCACTAAAGAGCGGAGCCACTTATAGAAAATGCTAGGAAACAGTGTGCCCAAAAATTATTTTCTTTTTGTAAAACGTTTGTTATTTTATATTTATAAATATCTTTTTTTAAACTGAAGGGCACGAGAATGCCAGAGAGATCTGGGAACAAAAAGGTCAACCCACTTCGCAAAGCGGGGAGGAGGGCGGGTTGGTAAGGAATCTTCAGCTAGATCCTGTCTTTACCAGAAAGGAGTTACCGAAGGTAGGTAACTTATTCATCTGATAGACATCAACCACAGATTCCTTACCTTTGAATTAGAAAGCTAAGCAATACCATCCCCGGAGGAGGGTCGGCAAACTGGTCCACGAAAGATCCCTGACTAGGACTAGCCAGCCTTTATGAGAGAGAGAGAGAGTGACCGGCTGTCGGAATTGTAGATGAGAGAGAAGACGCCCCACCAGAAATACTGTAGAAAAAATGGGAAAAGACACCCACATCAGAAGAATAAGGATGGGTTAGAAGAACACGTCAGATAAATCCCACACCATACTGACTCCCAGGATATTGTGGCATAGATTTGTAAATTTTGCAGCACAAAAATGGACATTTTGTGGCATTATTGCAGAACTTTATTTTACTTGTAATCCAGCTTTCTGAATCCTTCCAGCTGCTTCAAATGGACTGAAACAGGCCACTCTCCCCATGTAATGTTCCCAAAAGCCTATCGAACAGAGCTTGAGGGGCGTTGATCAAAAGTTTACTCATTTTGCCCTTGGTTCTGAGGTGGCTGGCGGCTCTCGCTCTCTCTCTCTTCCTCTCCTCTCCAGTCCCCTCTCTCTCTCTCTCTCACCCTCTATCTCCCCTCATTCTATCTCTATCTCGCTCCTTCTCAACTGCTGAAAACCTTTGTCCCTTCCAGCCGCTGCAGCATAAGTTTTAAGATGCATGCATATTCACAGAGGGACCTCAGACATGACAGACTGGAGCATTTTGCTATACCTGAATGGGGAACCTGTCTGCTGATTCTGATAAAGAGGCCAGAGACTTGAGCCCAGCAGGGCCCATGGAAGGTTAAATGTGTACCGGAGCAAATATTAAAAATGCGCCTCGCTGCTCCCTTATTTTTGCCTGTTCTCTCCCTTCTCCTGGTCTCTCCTCTCTCTCTCTCTCTCCCTCTCCTCTCGCTCTCTCTCTTTCCCCTTCATCCTGTCTCTATCTCGCTCCTACTCACCGGCTACAAACCGTGAGTTCAAGGAACAGCGATTACTCTCTTTTTGCTCGCCTTTCCTTCATTCGTTCCCCTGTGAAATTGATCCCAAAAAGAATAAGCATTGGCATAGCCAATATGTCTTGCTTTTGGGACCTTATAAGTATTTAGTTATGCAGCAAAATATCCTTGGCGCAACAACATCAACTGTTGCGTGGCTAAACACTTATAAGGTACAAGGTTTAGCCATGCAACAGTTAATGTTGTTGCACCAAGGATATTGTGCTGCATAACTAAATACTTATAAGGTCCCAAACGCGAGACCTATTGGCTATGCCAATGCTTTTTACCAATATAAACACATTTGTGTGTTTTTTTTTTAACATCACAAGCCAAGGCAAGTCCGCAAAGGGCACGTGAGGAAGTGAGTCACCTCGTTAAAGCAAGGAGGGCACACTAATGCTGCACAGCCTGCACAGAGCACACTCCCATCATAGACGAAGAATGCAAGGAGAAGACCCAGACCACAGGGCAGCATGGAGAAGACAGCAGGGGAAATGAAGAACCCTGAAAGATGAGGAAAGCCACACCTAGACTGCCAAGAAATGAGGGAGGCCAAAAGGAAATTAATTTACAGGAGCTGATGGTCCAAGACAACGAAGAAGATGGGAAGGCCACAGGTGACAGGACACCATAGGTCCTATGGTGGTTATGTTGTCACACATTCTACATTTGATTATAGCATTCTGAGGCCCCACCTCCTTCCTTGTGTAATTCTTATTATTATTTTAAATAAGTTGGCAGGTCTGCTGCAGTTTGATGCCACAGAGTGAGTGAATGTGCTACTTTGATGGTTTCTTAGTATTATGTTATTTACGTGCAATCCCTCACTCTTAATGCACAAAACCAAAGACGTTTGTGTTTTATTGATTTAGTTTAATTGCTTCATTTAACGCAGTTTTAAATGTGCAAACTAAATCAACCTGCCACTTGCTTTAAGTGGTATTTACTTTGGATGAGTTTTAAGCTGCGTTATTCCTGTAATTGCTAAAGAGGTGCATGTGATTTGAAATAATGAAAATGGCACTGGCTTCTCTATTGCTCTCTCATCTTCTGGCGTAAAACAGACTAGTTAGTCCTGCCCTGGGCAGAACATGAAGAGTGCTAGAACTATCTAAAATGAATACGCTTCAGACGTTTTGAAGAGGTGCACATTTTCAAAACTAGGCTCTTCGACCAAATTGTAGGCGCTGTCCTCTCTTTGTTTCTATAGCACCTAGAGACGATTTGCGTGTGCGCTCTATGCTTAGTAAATGCCAATACTGATTAAACAAGCATTGAAAATGCAATAGGTCTCGCAATAGAATAGTTACACATTTTTCGTTTTGCAAATGGATGAGTGGTGTTGCGTGGATGAGTGGCGTTGCGTGGATGAGTGGCGTTGCGTGGATGAGTGGCGTGTGTGAGTGGCGTTGCGTGTGTGAGTGGCGTTGCGTGTGTGAGTGGCGTTGCGTGTGAGTGGCGTAGCGTGTGTGAGTGGCGTTGCATGTGTGAGTGGCGTTGCGTGTGTGAGTGGCGTTGCGTGTGTGAGTGGCGTTGCGTGTGTGAGTGGCGTTGCGTGGATAAGTGGGGTTGGAATGCAATAGGTCTCGCATTAGAAAAGTTCTAGTTATTGGTCTTGTAAATGACATAATTTATTTATTTTTGCGTTGTTAAAATAGCTATATTGATGGCTTTGTCATTTACAAAGCCAATAGTTATAACATTTGCAAATGTGACACCTATAGCATTTGGAATGCAACATGTTTTGTATTTACGTGACTTATATGGCAGCTCTTGTCGTTATGCTACATCTCTAGATAGTTTTATCTTCCGCAAATGTGACACCTATTGTAACACAATATGTGTTGTGAGGGTGAGTGAGGGTGAAGGGTTGAGGGTGAGGTGTTGAGGGTGAGGGGTTGAGGGTGAGTGAGGGTGAGGGTGAGTGAGGGTGAGGGGTTGAGGGTGAGGGGTTGAGGGTGAGTGAGGGTGAGGCTGAGGTGTTGAGGGTGAGTGAGGGTGAGGAGTTGAGGGTGAGTGAGGGTGAGGGTGAGTGAGTGTGAGGGGTTGAGGGTGAGTGAGGGTGAGGGTGAGTGAGGGTGAGGGGTTGAGGGTGAGTGAGGGTGAGGGTGAGGGTGAGTGAGGGTGAGGCTGAGGGGTTGAGGGTAAGTGAGGGTGAGTGAGAGTGAGGGTGAGTGAGGTGTTGAGGGTGAACGGTTGAGGGTGAGGGTGAGGTGTTGAGGGTGAGTGAGGGTGAGGCGTTGAGAGTGAGTGAGGGTGAGGCGTTGAGGGTGAGTGAGGGTGAGGGTGAGTGTGGGTGAGGGTGAGTGAGGGTGAGTGAGGGTGAGGCTGAGTGAGGGTGAGTGAGGGTGAGGGGTTGAGGGTGAGTGAGGGTGAGGGGTTGAGGGTGAGTGAGGGTGAGGGGTTGAGGGTGAGTGAGGGTGAGGGGTTGAGGCTGAGTGAGGGTGAGGGTGATTGAGGGTAAGGGGTTGAGGCTGAGTGAGGGTGAGGGTGAGGGTGAGGGGTTGAGGGTGAGTGAGGGTGAGGTGTTGAGGGTGAGTGAGGGTGAGGGTGAGTGTGGGTGAGGGAGGGTGAGGGTGAGTGAGGGTGAGTGAGGGTGGGGGTGAGTGAGGGTGAGTGAGTGTGAGTGAGGGTGAGGGGTTGAGGGTGGTTGAGGGGTTGAGGGTGAGTGAGGGTGAAGGGTTGAGGGTGAGAGGGTGAAGGTGAGGGTGAGTGAGGCTGAGGGTGAGGGGTTGAGGGTGAGTGAGGGTGAGGGTGATTGAGGGTGAGGGGTTGAGGGTGAGGGGTTGAGGGTGAGTGAGGGTGAGGGTGAGTGAGGGTGAGGGTCATTGAGGGCGAGTGAGGTTGAGGGGTTGAGGGTGAGTGAGGGTGACTGAGGGTGAGTGAGAGTGAGGGTGAGTGAGAGTGAGGGTGAGTGAGGTGTTGAGGGTGAGGGGTTGAGGGTGAGTGAGGGGGAGGCTGAGGGGATGAGGGTGAGTGAGGGTGAGGGGTTGAGGGAGGGTGAGGCTGAGTGAGGGTGAGGGTGAGGGGTTGAGGGTGAGTGAGGGTGAGGGTGAGTGAGGGTGAGTGAGGGTGAGTGAGGGTGAGGGTGAGTGAGGGTTAGGGTGAGGGGTTGAGGGTGAGTGAGGGTGAGGGTGATTGAGGGTGAGGGGTTGAGGGTGAGTGAGGGTGAGGGTGATTGAGGGCGAGTGAGGGTGAGGGTGAGGGGTTGAGGGTGAGTGAGGGTGACTGAGGGTGAGTGAGGGTGAGTGAGTGTGAGTGAGGGTGGGGGTGAGTGAGGGTGAGTGAGTGTGAGTGAGGGTGAGTGAGGGTGAGGTGTTGAGGGTGGTTGAGGGGTTGAGGGTGAGTGAGGGTGAGGGGTTGAGGCTGAGTGAGGGTGAGGGGTTGAGGGTGAGTGATGGTGAGGGTGAGTGAGGGTGAGTGAGGGTGAGGGTGAGTGAGGGTGAGTGAGGGTGAGTGAGGGTGAGGGTGATTGAGGGTGAGTGAGGGTGAGTGAGGGTGAGTGAGGGTGAGGGTGAGTGAGGGTTAGGGTGAGGGGTTGAGGGTGAGTGAGGGTGAGGGTGATTGAGGGTGAGGGGTTGAGGGTGAGTGAGGGTGAGTGAGGGTGAGGGTGATTGAGGGCGAGTGAGGGTGAGGGTGAGGGGTTGAGGGTGAGTGAGGGTGACTGAGGGTGAGTGAGTGTGAGTGAGGGTGGGGGTGAGTGAGGGTGAGTGAGTGTGAGTGAGGGTGAGTGAGGGTGAGGTGTTGAGGGTGGTTGAGGGGTTGAGGGTGAGTGAGGGTGAGGGGTTGAGGGTGAGTGATGGTGAGGGTAAGTGAGGGTGAGTGAGGGTGAGTGAGGGTGAGGGTGAGTGAGGGTGAGTGAGGGTGAGTGAGGGTGAGGGTGGGTGAGGGTGAGTGAGGGTGAGGGTGGGTGAGGGTGAGTGAGGGTGAGGGTGGGTGAGGGTGAGTGAGGGTGAGGGTGGGTGAGGGTGAGTGAGGGTGAGGGTGAGTGAGGGTGAGTGAGGGTGAGGTGTTGAGGGTGGTTGAGGGGTTGAGGGTGAGTGAGGGTGAGGGGTTGAGGGTGAGTGATGGTGAGGGTAAGTGAGGGTGAGTGAGGGTGAGTGAGGGTGAGGGTGAGTGAGGGTGAGTGAGGGTGAGTGAGGGTGAGGGTGGGTGAGGGTGAGTGAGGGTGAGGGTGGGTGAGGGTGAGTGAGGGTGAGGGTGGGTGAGGGTGAGTGAGGGTGAGGGTGAGTGAGGGTGAGTGAGGGTGAGTGAGGGTGAGGGGTTGAGGGTGAGTGAGGGTGAGGGTGATTGAGGGTGAGTGAGGGTGAGGGTGAGTGAGGGTGAGGGTGAGTGAGGGTGAGTGAGTGTGAGTGAGGGTGGGGGTGAGTGAGGGTGAGTGAGGGTGAGGGTGATTGAGGGCGAGTGAGGGTGAGGGGTTGAGGGTGAGTGAGGGTGAGGGGTTGAGGCTGAGTGAGGGTGAGGGGTTGAGGGTGAGTGATGGTGAGGGTGAGTGAGGGTGAGTGAGGGTGAGTGAGGGTGAGGGTGAGTGAGGGTGAGTGAGGGTGAGTGAGGGTGGGTGAGGGTGAGGGTGGGTGAGGGTGAGTGAGGGTGAGTGAGGGTGAGTGAGGGTGAGTGAGGGTGAGGGGGTGAGGGTGAGTGAGGGTGAGGGTGAGGGAGGGTGAGGGTGAGGGAGGGTGAGGGTGAGGGAGGGTGAGTGAGGGCAAGGGTGAGTGAGGGAGGGTGTGATGCGAAAGCACAACATCTGAATCCCTGAGCTTGTGTTTGAATAGAAGATTGGAATACATTCTGAATGGCGTGCACTGTTAAAGCTTACCAACGGCCGGTGCCATGCTCTGCTAATAAGAATTAAGCTGCAAAAGCGCCTCACTCATGAGCCTGCACACTTCATTTCAAAGCAATATAAAGATGACTTGTTCCCGAGAATGTTTTATGGCTGCCTCGTTGTCGCTCTTGTACTCATCCGACCTTATTAATGTGTCTGGTATTAACAAAATAATTTTCTTTTTGCCGATCTTGCTTTATTGCTTTCCAAATTTAGAAAAAAAAAAGAAACGATAACGAGCTGGCAAACAGGCTAACACACTCGTCAAGCCAAGTTGTTTTTATTGCTCATCACAAAGGAATCAAAATGCGCTCCGAGCACTTTCAATGCAGGTTTCCGTGATTGCCCGAGACAGCGTTTGCCCAACAATGTCACAGAGGTCAGCCGAGAAATAAAATATGATATGCTTTTTTCAAGAAAGCACAACATCTGAATGCAGTGTCCGCGGTGTAAGAAGAGCCCTGGGGGAGGGAGCGAAAGGGATGCACTTGCAGAACAAAGGCAGACCTTCTGCTAATTGACTGAAAAATTAGCCCGGCCCCCTGTGGGAAGCACGCAGGCCAGCAGCAGATGGAGACACTTCGGACACTGTTGCAAGCCAGGCTCCCCACAACCTGCTGTGAAGCTGCCCGCAATTAAGGGTCACAACACTTTCTTGTTTAACAGAACACAAGCAAGATGAGAAAAATAACAAGCATTGACCGCCAGTACCACTCATTTTTAGCCAGCAGCCCTTTTGTCATCAGACTTTCACCTTGAGCAGGAAAGAGGAAATCATTAAATAGAACAAGGGAGGAGAGAAGGAAAGGTGACAGAGAACTGCTGGAGGAGCAAAGAGGAGAAAAGAAATGCACACGGCGGGCAGGGGAGGGGGCGGAGCGGGGAGAGCGGCATGTGGGTGTGAAGAAGCCGGGGCCTTTGAAGTGAAGCTAAGCTTCACTTCAAAAGGTGTCGGAGGAATGCGGCTGAGGGAACAGACGGCGATTGCGGCTGAGGGAACTGATGTGCACGCGCTTTTAAGCTCAATGCACATGCGCATTGAGCTTAAAAGTCACGGGCACTGCAAGGAATCGCCACGATTCCTTGCAACTTGGTTAAAGACTGTTTAAGCCGCAATAGGCTCGCAAGCTCGATGCGCATGCGCATCGACAGGCGAGACCTAAAAAGAGATGAGAAAGGTTGTTTCAGGGAGGAAGGAAGAGATGTGGGGCAGTGAGGAAGTAAACAGGAAGAAGAAAAGGAGGATGGACCCAACGTGGAAAGGAGTAAAAAGCCTGCAAGGAGCACAGGAATGTCACAGTGAGAAACAGGAGGATCGCTGGGAGTAGAAGAGGGGGGATCAGAGAAGAGGAGAAAACACCAAAAATTGAAAGGGTAAAGCAGGCAGAGGAGAGAAGTTAAGGTACGTGGGGAAGGGATGGCACTGGGAAATGAGACTATACAATATTAAAAGATAAAAAGAAAATGCAACACTTGGAAGAAAGGAAACTGCAGGGAGAGCCAAAAAGACTGCAAGAAGAGGGTGAGAAGTTGAACAAAGTGACACCGGGTGAGATTTAAGCCTTCCAACAAAACAAGTGACGGGCTGCTGGTGGCGAGCGTGAAATTTGCGAGTGGTTTGTACGTGCGCGCTGAGGAGAGGAGTCTGCTCTTTTTGGAATCACACACTCATGCTTGTGGCACGCCCCTGCGCGCTTCCGCAAAGTGTATGCCGCCACAAGCACAAGTGTGTGCTTCGAAAAAAAGCTGAACAACGGCTAAAGGTCTCCTATGCAGCGTCTTTTTCCAGACAATTTTCTCTTCCAGAGTGCAGCCTTGTGGTAGAAAAAAATGAAAGAAAATAATGTTAAAACAAGAAAAAGTAGCCGAAAAGTGGCCTGATTGGTTTTATTCACACCTAAACACATTAGCGCCCCTTTACAGTTTGCCAATAAAGCGCTACTTTTGTTTTCTCGTCTATCTTTCATAGCATTGTTTGCCCCTTTGTTCTGTGAGGCGGGCGCAGCTGAGAATGCAGACTCTTAATTTGTACAATTGTGTTAATGGGCAGGGCCCACTCAAACAATTATACTTTTACTTCTGTAATCCCATATGCAGAAGGAGGACGCAGGCAGCTTTTATGGTCCTGCGGCATCACGTAGTGGCGTGTGTGTACGTACAGCAAATAAGATGGCACCATTTTTTTCATGTCTGACGGAGACCTTTTTGGAGGACACAGAGAGAAATATTGCGGCAATCGCGCTCCTCAGCTGATTTCGTGATTTTGAGAATCGCGAAATGCTGGAGGGTCTGACTACAGAGCACCCCGAATGGTAACCAAACCATTAGTGTTCGGTGCTGAAGGCCAAGAATAATGGCTAATACCATTGAGTCCAAGTTCCTTGCAATAGATGCAAGTGATGCAAAAGCACCTCTCAAGCCAGATAAAAGCATGGCAAACAACAATAACAAGGACTGCCATAGACCATCCGCAGCAAAAGGAAACAGAGAGAAAATAGAGAGAAAAGCAAGCCCTCTGGAACCATGTAATGGAGAACCATAGAGGAGGAAGGTTTGCGATTGCAAAGCAACAAACAAGTGAAGGCCCTGTGGGACACAAGGAAAAGCACAACAACGTAAACAAAAAAGTGTGCCCTCCTAGAAAGGTAGCATAACATGACTGTCTATAGAGATAGCAATACGTATAAACAATACATAGAAATGCACCATATACACTGTACAATAAAATATACCCAAGAAGGGAACCTAGAAACGTGCACAACAGTGGACATTGACCAAGATGTGATAGCGGCTGGCCGGCAACAGCCATACAGTACCGCATAAAGGAATAGAGGATGTGAAGATATCACACACCCCAGTGTTATATTCCATATAGGTACCCTAAATAGGCGCAGGTAACATTGCAACCTTTCACCTATATTCTTCCCTACATTACATACATAACGGTTCTTAGGGACTGACCTTTTACTTAGATTCAACACTGCATTTAGAATGCAGGTTTTTCCCTAGTTTGAATCTCATATATTATGCATGATGTTTCTTGGAAGCACATCAGGACTACCATCTCCTGTATAATACCTCTGTATAAAGTTCTGGCCCGATGTCATCCTTTAGGCCGACACAGTAACACAGCAAGGTAGGACCTCTAGGGAGACCTATGGGTATATATACATCACATCTTGCTTAGGACAGAGGAGACCAAGACTACCCGGCTGACACACTGACCAGAGACACTGAGGTTCCTGCATGCAGACGCTCCAGCTTGCAGACAAACTAAGCGAGCAAGGGTGGCTGAGCCAAAGGTAGTATATTATTTCCACAATTCTGTCGGATCAGGGTTGTCATGTTCTGAGGTTGCCAAGAACTATTCTCTCTCCGATAAGAGGAGATTCTAATGGCACTGTGAGCTAGCTGATACAAAAAGGCTAACATACCCGGTGGGGGTGTACGGAATCAGTCTGCCACCAAACCCACAGTTTATGTTATCTAAAGGTGCAGATCCTGTATACTTTTTGTAGGAACTACTTGACATGGTGCCCAATGTTGGTTAGGTATTTATTTAACAGTAGAATCTGGGTAGTTCAGTCGTGCTATTCTCAGAGACCCCGACTCACAAAACACCAGAGACGTCTGGAGTGGGTAAGCACAAAACTCCAGCACAGCTGAGTAGGCGGAAAAATCCTATTTATTAGCTGTTAGTTAATTAAGCTTGAAGGACACATTGTTACTAAATTGTGCATAAACACCGTATCTCAGTTTCCTTGGAAAAAAGATCTTCTTTACAAAAATGACTGAGGACAAAGATAACTGTAAGGATGGGGGCGTACATACCGTACAAACACCATGGTGGAACCCGAGCCCGAGCCCTTCTGACAGTCCCTTTTCGACTTCTCCTCCACAGACCAACGAGTGGGAAGAAGGTCTGGATAAAGAGAGCGGCTCCTTTAAGTGGGCGTCGACTAGTGAGGAGGAAGGCACGGCACTGCAGGACGTCAGAGGTCACAAACCAGTGAAAACCCCGGATGTGATGTTCACGTGGGGTGGAAACACCGCGTACAGGAAGGAGGGAGCGGAGGAATCGAAGGACGGGAGCAGAGACGTGGAAACGGAGCAAGCGGACCGAACAGGACCCCACGGAGGTGCAGACGGAGGAGACGAGGAAAAAGGCGAGCCAGGAGGCCAACGACCCCGCGAACCGCCGTGCCACACTCCCGAGGGAGGAGTGTGGCTTTTACAGGTACGGCGGCGTTGGGCAGCCTGGGTGGAAAGACGTAAAGCTAGCGTGTAGCGTGATTCCCAGTTTGTCACTACCCTGTACCTACCCTGTATCGACCTTCCCTTCCAATACCTTTTTCCTTCCTTGTTTACCTGATCACCCCCTCTATGTTCACGGAGCACTATCATTTAATTCGCTATATCACTGGGTTTTAACCCTCACTCCCTGGGTCCTTTGGTGCAACCCCACAGAGGACTGTAAACTAACGGCCTCCCTTCTTGTTGGTCTTTCCTTCGTACGAGGTACACCCGTCACCACCAGGAGAGAAGACCCTGCTTCTGTGGGATAGAAGACCAAAGCCACGGACCCCAGTACCTTTGCCCGGGAAAGACTGACGTTTAGGACCAGAAAGACGTTTATGTCCAACCCCTCAAGAACCATAAAAATAAAACCTTCTTTAAATCCTACACCTGGTGTCACGGTCGTCCCTACTCCCACGCCCACAATAACGTAATAGTAGATCTAAACCTCTCAGCCGGAGAAGAAGATGCAGATGCAACACAAATTGCAGAACATTTTAGACATACAGCCCCCCTCACATTTCTAGAGCATGGACTAACAGCTAGGGGTGGCATAGTAGCTTTCGTGATTGAGGCACACAAATCCTACAGGACAGAGGTATTTTATTTGTGCGTTACATTCCCAGCAGCAAATGCAAGAACAAAAACATTTCACTCCTACACAGAAGTAGATGCACCAGCGGAATACTGTCCATTTGAGGACATTGAAGTTCCGCTCACGTACCAGGAACACTTATACTAGTTTAAAGGTGCCCTACCCCACATAAGAAGAGTGAATATTAGGAAACCGGACAGGTATCAGGATACTGATACACGTTCCTCTCGTTCCTTTCAGGGTCCATCGAAAAACTCAGAGAGGGAAGGACGGTCAGACAGACAAGAGTGTACAAAGTCCAGAGACAAGCAGCACGCTCAAGATTACACTTCTAAAAAAGAAGAGAAACCAGAGCAAAAGCCACAGTTCAAAAAGAAGAAGGTTGCAGGTCTAAAGATCAGACATGCCCAGAATTCTGAGGACTCGACCACTGAACGGAAATGGCTCTGATGATGCTAGACAGGGCGGCAGAAGTAACAATAGCTCGCCAGAAGCAAATGGAATTTTTGGTGATAGCAGACTTGGATGATTATATCACGGTAGAAACATCTGATACTAGGGTAAGTGTCCCACATAAAGCATATGAAATAACCCTCCAGATGGAAGGAGACAAATGTAGAACAGTGAGAGGTTTCTTTTGGGAGAACCGGACGTTTGGCTATGACATTCTGTTGGCTGAACGAGATTGTCTGCCAGCATGGATTGCCCTAAAGGGGAAACGGTAATACTACCGGCATTCTCAGACCATATTCCCAGGCACTTAAAACACATATATGCACAGGAGTGGGCAGTAGCCCAAGCACCGTCATTATACAAAAACCATGTTGAATGGTATGAGGATTCAACCCACCATGTTATTCCTTTAAAAATACTCCAACTGCACAGAGGCCGTATCCAATAAAGCAAGAAGCTAAAAAACAGGACAGGGAGATCTTAGATCAACTTTAATACCAAGGGATGATCAAAAATTGCACCTCATCAATGAATAATCCTTTGTTTCCAGTCATGAAACCTGACAATTCATATTGTTTAGTTTTAGATTACAGACATTTAAACACTTGCACTAAGACATTTGCAGTCCAAAATGCACACAGTGCCGCATTAATGAATAACATTGTGCGGAAAAAATATAAAATGACACTTGATATCTCAAATGGATTTTTCTGCCAAAATATAGTGCCTGAAAGCAGGTATCTACCAGCATTCTCTGCTCTAGGGTCCCAGTGGCAATTTTGTTGACTCCCCCAGCCCAAAGTTGTTTTCGACCAGAGTTACTTCAAAAGTTGGATGAAGAGGAGTTGTCCTATGTGGCTGATATTTTTCTGATGGACGATGACCTAGAGGAGCACCTGAACAGAGGGAATACCATAATTTTGGGATTCGCATCTGAGGGCTACAATTTCAACTTTATAAAAATCAAAAATTGCCCACCTGAGTATCCGGTTTTCAGGATATGAGCTTTCAAGTGAAGGAAAAAGCCTTGCCACAAATTATTTAGATAAATGTGCGCTGCTTCAACCTCCAAAATTATGAAAAAATGTACAATCAATCCTGGGTTTCCTAAATTTTGGTAGAACATACATTTTGGATTACGCAGAAAGAGTAAAACTTTTCTACGAATTAATAAAACCTGATTTTTCAGTAAGACAATGGGCACAGGAACACACAGATACACTTTGTTCCTTACAAGCTGACATGTTAGCTTCCAAACACTTACAGACACGCGTAAACCTACGGACCTGGTGATCCGTATAATTGCGGGTCAATCTGGGTACACCTATCTGACATATAATGAAGGCAAAACAGTACCAATTGCATACAAATTACATTTGTACACAAATGCTGAGATGCGCTTCGCATTTACAAAAAAGATGCTGACAGCAGTACAGACAGCTGTAGTGAGAGAAAGAGCCCTGGCTCAGGGCAAACTAATAATAGTAGTGACCCCAGTTCCAGCCATAGAGGCTGCAACAAAGGCTGTCGTTCCAAGCGCTAAACCCTAAAATCCGAGATGGGTACATTGGGCTAATTCTCTGCAACAGATGTAGAATACAGATACGACCCAAATTTAAAGGCACAAGCATTCCTGCAATACGAACAAGAATATCCTCTACCAAACGAAATAATGCCTCAAGATCAGTATCAATATATATATTAACACTGACGGATCTGCTCAACCGGCCATAGAAGTAAGCAACAATACAGCGCGGCATGTGCAATCGTTAAAGGTCGCACACGGGATGGAAAGTTCCATCCAAGTTGCACAGAAACACAATCTGTAGGAGACTGCACGGCACAGCTGGCAGAGTTAAAAGCCTTGATGCTGACCCTAGTACGGATCGAGAATTCCCCACACTAATTGTGTGTGATTCGTTTTATTGTGTACAGTCATGTAATGAAAACTTGCAACACCGGGTTCAAAACAGGTTGAAAGATGCAAAAGGTGACACAAATGCTATGGGAACAGGTAGTGAAGTTGAAATCCGAACTACATAGGTCTCAAGAGATATATACATTGAGTCATCACTGTGATGGCGTTCAAGGGAATTCATTGGCTGATAAAGCCACAAAGGGTGCTGTACGCATGGCTTCCGTAGCTGCAATCACTCGTTCTAAAACGAGAATAGACAGTGAGATTATGGTGGCTGTCATTGCTTCACGCAAATACAGCAAGCAGTACCAAAAAGATTTCCACTCAAGTACTCCTACAAGTTAGATGGCAATAATATTCCATTTGCTCAGATTCCTGGAGTGGGGGACAGAGTAATTCCAAACATGAATCGTAGGTTAGGTTTAATTCTAGCAGCACACAAAGTGATAGGTCTACCACCACAGGAGTTACGGCGACTGTTTCTTTATTGAAACAACGCTATTGGTGGCCTGGGTTAAGAAAGGAGACTAAAGACATATTGGCACCAATGTTCCCTCTAATTTTTTCCCCCTGTGTGCGGCAGTGTAGGGTCTCTGTGCGCTGAAGCCATGGCTATGTGCGCCAGGAACAAGCCGCGTGTGTGTGCAGCGCTAAATATCACTCTAAACTTTAGCTTAAAAAACTGAAAGAATTGAGCTTTTCCACACATACAGCGCCATGTTAAGAGGCTTAAGGCAGATTTGAAATTTGGAAACACACGCCATGACATGAATTGGCTACACTTCAGGTTTAGAAAAGCATAAGACTCCCAACTGTGGAAACAAGCCAGTAACCCACTGCCATTAACAGTGAGGGCCACTGGAAATAAGCCAGAAATACACTGCTAGAAATGGCGAGGAGGGAGAAACTGGAAATAAGCAAGATGTATACCGCCATTAAAAGTGAGGATCTGCTACACTGGAAACAAGCCAGAAGTACAAGCTCAATATAAGTGAGGACTCTGGAATTGAGCCAGAAATCCACTGTCATTAACAGTGAGGATCCAGACACTTGAAATAAGCCAGAAATATACTGCCATTAAAAGTGAGGGCCCAGATACTGGAACTGCCATTAAAAGTGAGGGCCCGAAACCCTGGGCCTAAGCCAGAAATTCACTGCCATCAAAAGTGAAGGTTCTATACATAGAACTGAACCATAAATACACTGACATTAACACAGAGGTGGCTTATTTGCTTCTATGTTAATGGCGGAGCAAACGTGATGCGGTTTCTGGTATCCTCATGGGCCAATCAACATATTTTGCATGGTTTTGCACCCTATCACTGCTTTGAAGGGGTCTCCCATGTTGAATGTGGCGGGGTGCCAGAGACACCGTGCCAGGGCAGCTCATCTGGAGAAAAGACTTGTGAAGATGGCTGTAAGGTTGACTTTTCAGCTGTGACAGGAATTTCTAGCCCTAGCGCATCAAATGCCTGAGTTCTGAGAGTGTTCATGCGCTTAATGTAAACAAAACCTTTTTTTAAAACATACCTACATCACCGGTACAGTTGTTTGGCTTGGATTTAGCAGGCCCTCTGATTCATGGAAATACATTAATGTGATCCAGCCCCAGGGCCCCCAACTGGTCTACCATTCTCCATTTTTCAGAAAATAAAAATAATTTTACGTTCTGTTTAATACAGAAATTGCTGCCTTAAATACTGCCATTTTATAAATCAGGTGCGACTATAAGTGATGAAATACGGTATAGTCATTGTGTTGACAACTGTAGATCCAGACGACCTGGATTCTAATCAGGCATTCCTCAATCAGTCACACTGTGTGATCTTGAGCCTCTTTTCCACTGTCTAGGTTCTTATATAAAGTGGGAAACGCATAGAAGGAGATTAAATAATGGTAGGAGCACTGCTTAATTTGTGCCATGTGTTCTCAGGCGATGGGCATCGGCATTCACTTTTGGGGAACGGTACTTCTATTTCTTCATCAGACCGTGACCCCGATCAAGAGAAAGAAATCTAGAAAAGTAGGAAAGAATGAGGAAAAGAGAGACAGAGAAACCGTGAGAACGCAGGGACAAAAAAGAATGTGGGAAAGTGAAGTAAGGAGAAAGGAGTGGATGGTAGTGGAGGAAAGAAGCATGAGATGGAGTGGAAGCTTGACTAGACAGCCCTACCTCTAAAGCACCTTGGCAGTCTCACAATGAACACTTTATTTTACAAATTACCCACTGATGTATGATGCTATATATAAACAGCTGGATATTACAAGTCACTTACTCGATCTTGGAAGGAAGACAGGTGGCATCGGGTATATTGGAATAAAATCGTGTGAGCTGTAGGGAAGCTACAGATCTCGGCAGGCACACTCAGCAGACTAACTGGGAGAGCCCCCTTACCCTGGGTACATATCCTGGAAGTGGCGCTGCCTTGTAAGCTAAGATCATAAGAGTCTAACATGCACCTCAAGGATAAAGGGTAGCATTGCCCTAACGTGATTAGAAGCAACAGCAATATTTCAATAGGAGGCAGATTGTTATGTGGTTAAAAGCCACCAGCTCTGTTGAGTATGAACCAATAACACCACATAACCAGTGTCAATTAGTAATTCTTTGGCCACAGAGCTTTCCACATCATTTTGGATTTACCGAAGACTATCCTACCAGAGCCCCGCTGGATATGTTGTGGTAGGCTTCATGCCGGTTCCATAACCTTCCGGACAGTACTTGAAATAGAAAAATAGAAGTGCAGGTAGCCTGAACCAGAGTACCTGCTTGTTTCTTGTCTTTCCAATTAAACGTATTATGTCACCCTTCAAATGTGCCGTTACTCTCCCTCTCAGAATTAAAAAGTACCAGTATTCTCCCTCTCAAAATAAACACGCATTGGCATAGCCAATAGGTCTCACCTTTGGGGCCTTATAAGTGTTTAGCCAGAGCTATTGACTTTGTCAATGTCTTTAAGCTGTGCTGTAGAGAAGTGTGGCTGCTGTGCAGCTTGCTGAAAAGTTTTAATGAAAAAGTGTCAGAATAATTTTTGTTACCTTATATATGACCAAGAAGGCATTATGTACAACTGAACGACCAGATTAAAAAAAGTATTTACAATAAAACATTTCCTCAGTTTTCTTTTGTTCTTGCAATGCTGGCAACTTGTTTCTGCCTGAGTGATGCTGTGGTGGCGCTGAGTGATGCTGTAGTGCCCCTGAGTCATGCTGTGGTGGCCCTGAGTGATGCTGTGGTGTCCCTGAGTCATGCTGTGGTGGCCCTGAGTGATGCTGTGGTGGCCCTGAGTGATGCTGTGGTGGCCCTCAGTGATGCTGTGGTGGCCCTGAGTGATGCTGTGGTGGCGCTGAGTGATGCTGTGGTGGCGCTGAGTGATGCTGTGGTGGCGCTGAGTGATGCTGCTGTTGCGCTGAGTGATGCTGCTGTTGCGCTGAGTGACGCTGTGGTGGAGCTGAGTGATGCTGTGCCTGTGTTCTGTGGGCCCCATTACTAATTTTGTATAAGGTTACCAGGTTCATTTACAAGTATCTTTTCCACACCAGTAGTTTTCTTTGCATTTTGCTGTGGTGCTACTGAATTTATAAGTGGGTAGACAAGACCCAAAGTATCAGGAGGGAAAGAAAAAAACGATTCTGTTAAGTTTTGCTTTATCCATAGTTGAAATAATGAACCTTCTGTCCTTTAATGATCGAATGTGTAGCTCGAGATGTCTCGCAGTTCACACAAAAGATAAAGGGACAGTAAGTGACAGAGGACTGGGAGTTTAAGAGTGAGGAGGAGAAAAGCAAGAAGCTAGTGATAAGAAAGAAGGGGCAAGTGCATTAGAGTTTGCAAGGTCTTCAAAGAGGCCTGAACAGCGTAGCATGGAACTGGGGAACCAAGTTTGAGTTTCGACCTCAGCTCAACATAAGATTCTGGCGAAATCGCTTAATCACCCTGTGCCTAAAAAACGGACCCTGTGTAATATAATCTAGTGTTTTTGAAAAGCGCTAGGATACCTTTGGGCCAGATTTGCGCTAAGTAAAACTGCAAAGGGAGAGAAGAGAACACCATGTAAAGGAGGAGAGGGTGTAGCACTGTTAGCACGAGACGGTGACCCAAAAAGAAAGGAGCACACGTTTAGTTAGTGCATACAGTAGAGTAAAAGTGTTCAACAAAGGGCTTTGATGAAGGAATTAGAGAGGTATTGGGAACGAGAGGAAGAGATAAGAAAGGGGTCGGGGAGCAGAAGGAAAGAGGCAGACAGGAAAAATCAGGAAGAAAGAAAGATGGTGAAAACCCCGGAGTAATAAAATTGGAAAGAGAGAGGAAAATGAATAGAGGCTAAAAAGTCAAGAACTTGGGACAAGCGAAGAAGAGGGCCACAGGAGGGTGGGAATGGCTAAAAGGAGGGAAGAAGTGACAAATGCACAAGAGAGACATGAAGGACTAATGAGGGGGAAGAACAAACTGATTGTGAGGGTTAAAGTGAAAACTAGGAGTCAAAAGCGAAATATGTGTGTGGGAGTTCAGGCTGCTTTGCAGAGACTAACATAAGGAAAGGGTGGAAGTGAAATGGCAAGGACTAAGGGATTTAACAATAGGGGTGGGTGTGCTTGAGGGTGCTGTTGTAATGGGCAGACCTGGTAATGGAAGAGGTGCGAGTCTTTATTAGTAAAAGCTGATATACTTATTATACGCGGACTGTAGGATGTTCAGACATACACTTGCAAAATGCATGATGGGCGTTTTTCCCTCAGTAATGTGTGTAGACTAGCAAGGCTTTACTGGGCAGGCAGTTTATAGTGAGCTAACACGTCTTAATAGACCGCATCGATATTGCTGTCAACAACTATAACACACTTGGTATCGTACTGCGTATTATTTTTGCATGAAGGTTTTGTTTGCCTCCTGCATAAAAGTTTAATATTTGTGGTTGTTTGTTTGCAAGTTGTTTACTAGGGAAAACGAATGCTTTAGTGTTTCTGTTGCTTCAACATGTTATGGTTATTTAAATGAGAAGCACAGATCCTGTGTCGAATAAGCAATTTGCATAATTTTTGTCTTCGAGCCTGCACATTGAAAAGAAGCGTACCTTTTTGATTAATGTTTTTTTAGCATTTCACAAAGAATGTATCTGATGCAAGTTAACTTGTGAAGCAATTGACGATGGTTTTCTTTTAAGTTTACTCTTGCGTACTTCCAAACTTTTACATAACACACACATGCCCGAGCTCAAACGACAACTGGTTGCGGTGGGAACCCAGCTCCACAACTGACAAATAGGTAAACCGAAGAGCAGCCTGCTGAGCAGTGGCATCAAAAGGGTATATGTAGCCTACCCCTGCAGACCACCTTCTGATATTTACACAAGAGTTCTATGTATGTAATTTTTTGTTTAACCGGCTTCTGGCTCACGCCTCAGGAGGTTAATAGATCCTTGCTCTTCCTCCTCCCCCTCATTCCTGGCCGCTGCCAGCCTGAAAGTGGTAAAGACGGGTGTTGGGCAGCTGCGGGAAAAAGAAAAACGCGATTTGCTGCTATCTGTTCAAGAATTATTTAAGGTCACCAGGGCAAGACTCTGCTGTGCCCATGCCTTAAAACGTCCCTGGCTGCAGTGGGATGCAGGGCTTCCTCCTGCCTCCCCCTCGCAGCCTGGCAGGGGGATTGGGGAAATGGGCTAATTGAAAGTACATGCTGGGCTGTCCTCACGCGGCAGCAGATTGTGTGCTTTTGTTTCAAGTATTCTTGTTAATCACAGCTCCTGATGCGCTGCAATTAACATAAATACTTAAACAAAAGCACACAATCTGCCGACAGCCACACTCTACATTCAAAAGAAGAAATAAGTGCCCTCCATAACAACACAGGCTGCCGCAACACTTACCTGCCGCTCCCTCATCTTCTGTGGAGTTTAGTGTATTCCTTAGCTCTCACCAACCTGATAACAACATTTTTTCGCGCCACTTGCTTTTTAAAAGTAAGCGGTGCGAATGCTTGGAATGTGCTGTGTGTGTGCGCGCTCCACACACAGCACTGCGTGACGCGTGCACATGCGCGCAGCTTATTGGGAACAGTGATTGGCACATGCATCAACGTAGGCTTTTGCGATTCCTAAATAGCGATTTTTAAGGAATCGCTATTTAGGAATCGCAAAAGCCTATGCATGTAGGAATCGCTATAAAAATAGAAATTCCTAAACATTCCTTAATTGCTACCCCCAAATTGCTAGTCGCAATTAAGGAATGCTGTCCCATTCATTCCTATGGGCCTACAGGCCCATAGGAATGAAGTGGAGATTGCATGAGCAATTTATGAGTACCAGTAGGTACTCGCAAATTGCTCATGCATTTTCAAGGGTGCAAGGGTGTCAACATGACACCCTGTTGCACCCCTGAAATTGATCTCTGCACATATGTTGCACACACACATGCCCTAAGGGCATGTGTGTGCACAACATGAAACTTTGAAAAAAGCACAAAAGTGCATTTTTCAAAGTTTTAGCAAATTACCATGAAGTTCAACTTCATGGTAATTTGCTACTCCTATTAGCGAAATCGCGAATTTTTTAACTTTCATGCATTGCATTTAAGGAATCTCAATTTGGGATTTCTTAAATGCAATGGCAATTTAAGGAATCGCAATTTAGAGATTCCTTAAATTGTGATTTTTGCATTTGGGATGATCCATCCCAAGTGCAAAAATACCGGTGGCAAAGGGGCGGATTCTGAGAATCTGCCCGTTTGCGACCGCTATTTGGTTTGATGCATGGGGCCCTATGTCTTGAAATACGACATCTGACAGCAGATGAAAGGCTCCACCGTAATACGTCCAGCGCAGACTCCATTATTAACATCTGACAAACCACTAGAGGGTGTTTAGTTGGACCACTGTGGCCCTTAACAAAGAGATGGGGCTTACAGGTATATCATGGTTGCAGTGGATTCTTGAACAAGATTCCTATGGGTGTGGCCCCAGCACTCGCTGACGCTCAAACTGTTATCAAAGATTTGCGAGTCTTCATAGGGACATATGCAATTGGCGAATTACATTCTGACAAGGGCCCTCCTTTTAGCTCTCGGGCTTACAAGGAGGCCATGCGAGGACTGGGTGTAGCATTGCGGTACTCTTCTCCGTACCATCCCGAGGTAAATTCGGTAGTGGAGTGGAAAAACCGAGACTTAAAGCAGTCTTTAATAGCTAGAGTATTAGGCACGGGTGAGAGTTGGGTAAAACATCTGTATGGAGTGCAACAAACTTTGAATAACATGCCAATAAGTTCTCTAGGCGGGTTCACTCCATATGAGGTCCTATTTGGGACAAGAATGTGGTCTTGATCTTGATTGTGAAGGAGCACTGGCGGATGAAAAACTGACATCCATGATCGTTTGGCTGTTTTACAGGATCTAAATGAATCCAGGACACAACAAAGTAATATCCACTTGAAGCAGATCGCCACTGGGGAAGTCAAATCAGTCACGGCAAGACCTGTCTGGATCCCAAAAGTCAGGGATCTGGTCAGAGAGAAAATAGCGGACAAGAAAGAATTTGGGCCATCATACAGAAAGCCTGTACAGGTCCTAGCAGTTGAAGGAACAAGAACTGCACTTTTACCGCCTCTTGCCAGGAAAAAGGAGAAAAGATTTGTCTCAATCCTTTTTATTTTATATTTTTATTTTATTCTGACAATAAAATAACATATAGAACATAATATGAGTACTTGACATGATCAGTTGTAGAGCAATTTCAGTTGGCCAGTGTTTATAATACATATCCACTACAGGGCTATACATTGAGGGACATGAAACATGAAAAATCCAATTGTATATAGATCATGACATCAAACACAGACATTTCCTGTACAACGCCAAATGGGTCATAGGTTACCTCATTCAGGGTTCTTCCCTCCTCCTCCCAGACAATAAACCCTCATTTTCTGCCTCTCCCTCCAACTCTAAGCCATAATATTTCATCCATGGTGCCCATATTTTCTTAAATTTCCGCTGATTTGTCTCAATCTTAATCAAACCACACTATGTGGCCGATACGGAGTAGTAGGCCACATGGACTCAAAAGTAGCAGACCCCCTCCTCTCGCTACAATTCAAGAAGTTCAAACGGAAAGACTCATCACATTCGAAGAGTTCCCTGCACGGAATGATGGACTATGCAATAATGCTATGGAACTCATTCCTCTTGAACCTGAAGATCAAATTCAGAATCAAAGTGAAAGACAAATTTCAATTTGACCAATTAAAATGTGTACATCAACATACCTCAACAAGAGAAAACTATGATTTCTACAAATCCTGATGCACTACCAACAATTTATCGAACTGCTTCTGGCTACCATAAACAGGGGACACCTGTAGGTTGTGTTCGTGGACCTGAAGACCTCCTTTGATTCCATAAATCGGGAACAGCTGTGGGCCACCCTGAGGGATATGGGTATGCTGGTCTATTTGGTCAACATCTTGATCCGTATGCACTATGAAACCTATGCAAGGGTCAGATCGAGCAGCGACGCTGCCCTTTCTGGGAAAATATCTATACAGAAAGGAGTACGCCAGGGGTGCGTCCTGGCACCGACTCTTTTTACCCTTTTTAGAAATGGCATTATAGGGGAGCTTTTTAATTGTGGTGGGGACCCCCCAAAATTGGCTGGTCAACAGATCCCATGTTTATTATTTGCTGATGACACACTACTTATTGCAAAAACTCTAAGTGGCATCCAAAATGTGTTAAATAGATTTGAAAAGGCTTGCCAGAGTAGGGGTTTAATGATAAACTGTGGCAAAACAAAATATATGGTTTTCAACCCTTATAAGAAAAGCACAGGGCCCTTGTTTTTGGACTCCCAGGCTCTAGAGAAGGTCAAAGCCTTTGATTATTTGGGAATCAGGATAAGTGAAGATGTATCCTGGTTAAACCAGATTAGAAAGAGTACTTTGACCCTTCAACATGTTGATAGAGTACTACTGTGTAAGATCAGAACCTCCCCTTATAGACCACTAGCCCCTATATTAGAAATTCACAAGGCAAAGGGCTTAGGAGCGGCCCTCTATGGGGCTGAGATGTGGGGTCTGGATAATGTAAAAGAGTTGACCTGGGCCGAAAATAAGTTTATAAGGGCAATCGTGAACCTCCCAGGATGCACACCCTTAATACCCCTTATAATTGATTTAGGGTTAAGATGCATAGGATATTATGCTATCCTAAGGGCGCTCACCTTTTGGCTAAGAATCTGGGTGAGTAGAACGAAAGTACCCCTAAGGTGTGCTATGGGCGAACTCCTTGATTTACATTAAAAAACGGGGCGGGTCAAATGGCTCAAACAATTGAGGGATTGGTTCACCAAGCTTAGTATGAGTTATCTATGGGATGAACCAGGGTGTATTCAGAAGGCGACTATTCCGATTTTTAAAAAAAGGTTCTGGGCTTTTATGGACCATGAATACTTGATAAATAATTTTAATGGCCCGCTTACAATACATTTTCTTAACTTTAAATGCGAGCTTAACTTTGAACAGTTTTTAGATGACATTGAGCCCCTTCAGGCCAGAGCTATATATTTGCAGTTCAGATATGGGATTTTACCATCATACGCTAGAAGAAGTACCTGGGCTAATGCACTATTTTCATCTATATGCCCTGTGTGTTTGGATAAACCAGAGACCATAGAACATTTTCTCTTTTTCTGTACTGCATATAATGATTATCGGAAAAAATGGATCATCCCTGTGTGTCGCATTTTATCTTGCATTCGCCCCTCTGATGCCATTAGGATATTCACGTCTCATAATACCAGATGGTTTGTATTTGCACTAACTAGGTATCTTTTGTACGCGTGGCGGAAACGCATGAAGTTTTTATTAACTTAATTTTAGTATATGTATAACAGTATTTATTGAAATGAACTATTACTTCTTAACTATTTCTGTTCTCATTTGGAACATGATGTTATTATCAAATTTTACTTAAATGTTTTTGATATTGTATTATGATGGTTTTTATTCCTGTAATATGATCAATTTCTTCTTGATCGAATTAAATTGCTTGCTTGCTTGCTTCTGGCGACTGCATAAACGTTGAAAGGTTTTCTTTGGATTCAAGTGGACCTGAAACAATGCCAGCCCAAACATCACGCAAGCAGCAAGTTAAAGACTTTCTGAACTTTCTTAAAAAGACATACCTGGTGTCACCTTGGGTAGAACTATGGGTAATCACCGGGATACTTGTCTTTCTTTTCTGGGTAGGTTTAGAAATCGTTTTTAGCATGCCTGTTAATGGAAAATACCTTCGACAAAGCTCTGCAGCCCAAAAGGGGAATTTAATTTTAAAACCAATCAATCTCACTGAGAACAAAGATTTGTCATCAGTCAACATTACAGCAATTCCTATACCTGATGGAATAGTTTGGGACAAGGCTGATTTCGATTTATGTGGTCCAACTGAACTTTTAAGAATTCCTCATTTATTTAAAATGTCATTCAGTGATGTCATTACCTCAAGTACATTTTCTGATGATTGGGATTTTGAAACTGTAAATAACATGTTGTCTGATTTGGAACAATCTGCTGCATTTTCTAATAGTGAAACATTGGAAAGCACACCAGATTTCGATACAATGTACTGTTATCAACATTATGGTCATCACTTTCTGCATAAATCTGCTAATCCTAAAAATGTGTTCACATACCACCAGTGAGAACATTGTCCAACACCGCCGAAAGGCAGCTCAAAAACATTTACACAAAAATGTCCATATTTTTCAGGGTTTAATATGTCTGACCCAATCACAATTACGTTCTATTATGTTGTTAAGCTGGACGCTGCAATCTTTGTATGCAGGCTATATGCCGTGGCGTTTTATTAACAGCATATTTCGGATGTATGATGTTACAACGCATACTTTTACATCGCATGCCTTTACAACGCGGTATTTACAACGAATACCTTTACAACGCATAATGCTTTTGGGCGCTGGATAGTGAATAGTTTAATTTACTATTCCAACTCCAGTCCCCGTGGATAGTAGGGAAGGTGTTGGATAGTACATTAAACCTATTCCCTATCCTAGAGCGCCCCCCCAGCGCAATGCGTTGTAATGGTTTGCGTTGTAAAAGTTGCGTCGTAAAGGCACTGCGTGGTAAAAGTTGCGTTGTAAAGGTTGTTCACCGCATATTTCTGTTCTCTGAATACAATCTAACAGATAATCAGATAAAAAAGGCACAAAGGGGAGCAAAATATACAATGCTGCGTATCGAAAAACTGAATAGGTTACCATTTACAGTGGCAGAATCACCGTCCACAGAATTGCTAATCCATGGCCACATAACTCTACCGTTCACTAATTTTTAGTTTCAGTATTGCCTTGAACAAAAGCAAGCAGGCAGATATGAAAAAATGGGTAAGGAATACATCAAGAAATTATGGGAATTACCATACAGATTTCGATGCTGCAGTGGGGATCGAGAAGTGTTTCTAAGCGGTACAAATTGCGAGAACGCTTTAAGTGGATCACTCATATCAGGCTATAATGCTGCACGGGGTTTGTAATGGTTGTGTAGCGAACTTGTCCTGTCATTTCAGGGGTGCCCCAGCCGCAGTGATTACTCCAACATTCAGGCTACTTTCAAATGGGAATTACTTGATGCTGAATTGTCAAGGCTGCTGCAGAATGCTCCCGGGCATCGCATATCTGGTAAACATGAGCTCCAGGGTTACTTGTTGTATGCAAGTATTGTTTCCACCGACACATACAGTCAGGGAGGCACCGTTATGGCCTTCACTGATTGTTTCTTTAATACGGTTTGATACTCTAAGAAGAATGAAAGCCATGCTTTTACAGAAGTCTGTGTCCTTAACCTCCAGTCTAGAGACTTTTGATCTCCAGATCGCAAGGTCTGCGGCAGAGATACAGGCACTTATCCATACAAACTGCCCTTTTCATTTCGCAGAAATGGTAAATCGTATCTTTAACATGTCTGATAGCACAGGCATAGTCCATCTATTGAAGAACATGGGTTCTGGACTTCTGGGCACCTTTCAGACGGTACTTGGAGTTATACCAAACTTTATACACTCCATATTCGGAAGCATCTTTGGAGGACTTCCACTAATCCTGCTTCTAATAGCGGGAATCCTGATTGTTTTTCACCGTCTACGCAATGGACATCCCAGTCACCAAGGAAATGGAAAAAGCACTCCTGGAGCGTAAATACCGTGATCGCATGGTACAACTTCTTGGCACGCATCGCCTAACAGAACTAAGTGCATCTTCGTTCTTGTCATTTGGACCAGTCAAGATGGACTGCATCTTACCTGTCCTCCGATGCGTGTTAGACCTTTGTTTGACACTCCCATCTTGTGCGCAACTGGACGTGAATGCTCTACTGGACCTGATAACGGCCCATGCTCTGCAGTGTCCTCAGCGTATCCCAATGTTGATGGCGACATTCCTTGAGCCACCGCAGGTAGTAACTGCACGTGTTGGTATGGACACCGGCTCCTCCACTGACACCCAGGATTTGGACTACGCACAGGCTGCCCTAGCACAGGCTGCAGACAGGGTGGAACATCATCTGTGCTCAATTGACGTACTCTGCGAGGTGATACAGGGTCCGTCTAATGTGGAAGCAAGCCAGAAAATGTTGCGTCTACCAGCCAGGACACAAACAATTGACTCATTTGGCTTGTCATGTGCTGGAAGAAAATCGCCCTTTTTTAAACAAGCTCAAATTTGGAACTCAAAAACAAAATTGACATTCCTTTCATTTATTGGGCATACTTGGCTTTCCAATGCTTATAGTGGTTCGGAATATGACTACGGACACTTTAGAGCTATGGCTTGCAAACATTTTCTTTGAACATTTTAAAGTTTTTTAGAAATCTTTTAGAAGTTTTAAAAACATTTTATCTAAAACAAATGTTTTCTGAACTTTGAGCATACCTATATCTAGTTAGGATAGTAGTATGGTAATAAGTTACATATGTCGTCCAGTCAATAGAGGAGTGGGTGTTATATTCCATATAGGTACCCTTTATATGCGCAGGTAACATTGCAACCTTTCACCTATATTCTTCCCTACATTACATACATAACGGTTCTTAGGGACTGACCTTTTACCTAGATACAACACTGAATTCAGAACGCGGGCTTTTCCCTAGTTCGAATCTCATACATTATGCATGAGGTTTCTTGAAAGCACAGTAGGACTACCATCTCCAGTATAATATCTCTGTATAAAGTTCAGGCCCAATGTCATCCTTTAGGCCGACACAGTAACACAGCAAGGTAGGACCCCTGGGGAGACCTATGGGTATATATACACATTACATCTTGCTTAGAAGGACAGAGGAGACCGAGACTTCCCGGCTGACACAGTGAGCAGAGACACTGAGGTTCCTGCATGGAGACGCTCCAGCTCGCAGTGGTCCCATATTCTCTCATTCTCAGGTAATGGGGTTAACTAGATCCTAGAGGGAATCTTGACATAACACCTACACAGACGCGAGGTACATTTAGGTACATCTAGTTAGTGAGGCATCTTAGGAGTATGCACTTTTTAGCATGTATTTTATGTACTTGTATATATTCATGATTACTGCAAAATGGTATAACTGTACCATCCCTTTACTTTCATAGTACTTCAAATCATATATCTCTGCTACTGTCCAAGGGTTGTTACAGCTCATCTATTCTACACTAGAATAACAACTGTTCAATAAACTCCTATTGACAAACGACCAGTATGTTTATTCTGTGTATCTTTGAGACAAACTAAGTGAGCACGAGTGACTGGCGTGAAAGGTAGTATATGGTTTCCACGATTCTGAGGGATCAGGGTTATCATGTTCTGAGGTTGCCCAGAACTATTCTCTCCCTGATAAGAGGAGATTCTAGTGGCACTGTGAGCTAGCTGATACAGACAGGCTAACATACCCCGTGGGGGTGCATATAATCAGTCTGCCATCAAACCCCCAGTTTATGTTATCAGAACGCGCAGATCCTGTATACTTTCTATAGGAACTACAAAGAAAGGCAATCGGCCATAAAACAAAACAACTGTCTGAATGGTGACAATAAGATGGTTGAGAGATGACAGAAAGGAAAAACAGCAGGTGAAAAACAACTCGCTGGAATAGAGCAACAAAGACCACCATCTGGGACTGTAAAAAACAAGTTGAACAAAGGCCAACACAGGGGAGCCTATTCAGACAACCAGTCTCCATCTCAGGAGAAAGAAGTATCAGAGAGTAAAAAAAAAGGGGGAGGGCTGGTTGAAGCTGCAGAGAAAGACAGAATAATAAGAGTGGGAAGACCAACACCACAAGCGGAGGTCCACAACCAACTGATCAGCAGAGAACTGGAGTGACAGATGGAGTGGCAGCGCACACAGCTTAACAACTCCGGAGGCTACAAAAGAAATGTGTTCATAGGAGACAGGACCCATAAAAAGGGTCAGAAGGTATAACTGAAACACAGCAAGAAACCCATAGTATATGACGATTATGGAGGAGAAAAAATCTCACCTCTTCCAGAAGAAGAGAAGGGAGAAAAGTCCACAAGCAAAAGGAAATCTTCAGTGTCCATGGGACAGTCTGTGTCCAGCCAACAATTCCCGTGACATCAAAAGTGAGGATCTCAGTGTCACCCGAGAGCATTATTGTTCCACTCATGAGTACAAAGGATAATGAACCTCCAAAGAATTGGAACTTTATCCTTGCTCACGAGAAGGGAAGGAAAGTCCCTAGAAGAATCTGAAAGGCGTACCAAGCCTCCATACAAACCAACGCCAAGAGAGGGTGCTCAGGGAACACACGTATGAGAAGAACAAACAGTTTGTAACTAAGGGTTGGGGTTGGTATAGTAAGGGTCATGGGAATGTTTCCAGCAAGGCACTAAGACATTGCCCAAAGCGAAAAGCAATAACAGCTTCACACAGGGCAGAAGCAGAGTAAAAACAGACCATGCAGTGGCATGGATGAGAAAGGAGAGCAGATTAGACCACCTTGCCAATAAACGGACAGGGTACATCCACAAGGAACCTTGAGAGAAGAAGAAATTACATGAGTCCTTTGTATGCATGCATAACAGAAACTAGCACAAAAAGGAGCTAAGCCAGAAAGAAAAGAAAGAAAGAACATTGTCTAGGGCACGAGCTGACAATACACCGTAGGTCAAGAAGTATGCCCTCTTACTTTGCGTCTGCTAGGAAAGAAGGGCACCTGATAAAGTGTAAGGAAAAGAGCCAGGAGAAACCCCATGCAGCATTACACCAAGCACATACTGTGATGTCCCCTATAAGGGCTATCAAAGTGCCAGAAACATATGGGTGAATTCCCGTAGAACATACTGACAAAGTATCCTGGATGACAGGGAAAAAGGCAACTGTTCATCCGCACAAGAGAAGCAGAATATCCCAACAGAACCTGGGTAGAAAAAACAAAAGAACATTTTACATTAACAGGCGTGAAAGCCAATAGGACCATAAAACAAAATGCCTTAAATTATGGGGACCATAACTAGTCTTTGATAGGTCAGACAGCAATACAAAATACTTGCAGGATGCAGGAGCACCTCATCAGGTGCCACTCATAAGTGAAGTGGGAAAAAAAAAACAATGGCACAGTTCCAAAATGGCTCACATGTATAAGAAAAACCAGGTGGCCATAACCTGTACAAGCTCAGTACAGGGTAAAAAAGAGGAACGGATGGTATAGCAAGCATGACTTAAGATTTCGCTCCACCTCAACTATCCCATAAAAAGGTGTAAAGCGGAGTTAGCTTGAACCCCCAAACAGATGTGTACCATCAAAAGACATGTCCACCAAGGTGGATTGAACTGCCTCTGAAAAACCAGAGGTGCATAGCCAGGCACGCCGGTGAAGAGCTACTGAAAGAGCAATGGCTCACCCGAGAGATCCTGTGGTATCCATGCCACAGCGAAATCTGCAATTTAGCTGTCTGATGGCCATCCAGGAGCCACTGAGTAAGAATGTCCTGGGTGTCATCAGAGACGGAGGGGAGAAGACAGGAGACCGAATCCCACAACATGTAAGCAAAACGGCCCAGAACACATGAGGTATTAAGGGACTGCAATGTGGAACTGGTGGCTGAAAAGATATATCGACCGAGAGCATCCAGACACTTAGACTCCTTGTCTGGAGGGATGTCAGACAGGGTGCCGATGTCAGGGGAGGCTGCAGTAGCCTGAACAACAAAGCTGCACACAGTAGGCTGTCAGAAGAGGCAGGTCAGGTCTCCAGGGGCAGGACGGTACCTATGAGCTATAGACCGTTCAATGGAGGCATTGGAAATGGATTTAGCCTAAGAGCCCAACAGAATATCAAAGAGGCCTTTACCGAAGGGGAGCACAGGCTCAACCCCCATCTGGCCCTGATGAAGCACCCCACTTAGGGAATCAATGGTCACCTCTACAGAAGGGAGCTGCAGCTACAGAACCACAGCAACCCTCAACAGAAGCTCAACTAAAGCAGAGCTAGCCTCAGTAGTGAGGCTAGGAGGAGAAAACCAGCCAGAGGATGTGGAAGAGTCAGACACTCTATGAAACTCCGGAGAAGGCTGAGTAGTGTCACTTATGTCATCACAGACATCACCAAAATACTCGTCTCCCAAGGAGAAAATAGCAGGGGGCTCCTCTGAAGGCGAACAAAGGTAGTTTAAAAAGAACTGGACCATGGAAGCCGCTCCCAGCGTCGAAGAGGCGAAACCTCAGCATCGGGTAGGAAAGATGTAGTACCGGCGATCGGTGTCATCGACGCCAATATCAGTGGATCCAACACTGGCGTCACAGATGGGACCCCCGAAGGGTTGTGCATCGGAGGAGATATGGGTTTGATCATGGACCCAGAGGGCCTCACTGACACTGAGGGACGTTCTGTCGGCTTGGAGTCAGTCAAGGCTTCTCTGACCTCCTTAGGGCCGAGACAAGCATCAAAAGGAGGTGGAGAACCAAAAATAGCATGATGGGAGAGATAGTTTTTCCTCACCTGATCCAGAACTGCCTCAGCACTGGGGAATACCGAAGGCGCAGGGCAGATTCACGCTCCGACTCTACAACTGGAGGAATAGAAGTCGTGTCAGAGACACCTGGCATACGCAGTAAAGTGGGGGAAGATAGCGACTTCGACCGCCTACGTTGTGAAATACCAGCCAACAGCGAAGATGAAGGACTTCGGAAGCAGGCTCCTGAGCGGTCTTCAGAGGGAGAAGAGGACTGCGACTGACGAGGGACCTCCAACCACTGCACCGCTAACAGTGTCATGCGGCACTCCTGCGATGCCGACAACCGAAGCTGAAAATATGAGCTGTACACTTTGGAGTCACAGTCGTAGTACACAGGACCCCGAAACATCAAGAAAAAGGTACACTATGTCATCGATAAACATCGAGATAGGCCAAAAATGGCCAGATGTACCACTCTCCGGGTCCGCAGGGAAGTGCAGAAAGAAAGAAACTGACGTCAGCATGTCAGGGAAGGGTTATATGGGCTCTGTCGGCGTCACATCCAATGGATGACATCGCTATGGAGTTGCTGCTGTGGAATTAATTTCCAGATCCAGTCTGGCGCCTTGGGATAATTCAAAGGTAAGGAATCTGCGGCTAGATCTTTCTATCAGATTAGAATTTACCGGTGTGCTGTGCATATCAATAACAAAGAGAATATCCGCATCTCGCTCAAAGATTATGGTAACATAATTAAACAGGATAAACTATAACAAGGAAAGTAAGTGACACCAAGGCATGATATCATGAACTGCAGGTAGAGAAGACGTACACATGAAAAGTCGAAAATACTCCATAAATAGAAGATAAAGGGAGAGGGTAAGGAAAATACGGGGTCCTCGGAGGAGAATGGAGAAAGTATGATTGAGGCAGGAAGGAGCACAGTGGAAGGATGAAGACTGAGAGATTGACGGGAAGGCATGAAAAGGAGATGAGTTGGGGCAAGCAGACCTTCAGTGGAATCATACATGAACCATTTCAGTCTGTTAAAATATAAACATGTTTTTAGCTCTCTTCAAAAGTACATTAGGGTCTCAGCACACCTCTGATCAACTGGGAGTTTGTTCTACAGAGAAAGTACTGACTAGAAGAATGATTACATTTCAGCTTTATGACTTCTTTTTTTGTGATTTCCAAAAAGTGGCGGTATAATCTTCAAATTTGTTTTTCTGTACTAGACAGATTAACTAGGATTGTCTGGCTGTTGTAGTCCAAATGATTTAAAGGTGCTGCATGCTAGCCAGAAATGCATTCTTGTTTCCAGACAAAGCCAATGAAGATCTTTAGTGGCAGTAGAATTATGTTAATATGTTCATGAGCTAGAAATTAGCCTTGCTGCTGAATGAAGGACACCTTTAACTGAAGTTAGTGAAGCATTAGGTGTGCTCACTAATATGGAGTTCACATAATCGATCCTTGTTTCAGCATTGCTTGCACAACCTGGCAAAAATCAGTGGGCTGAAGAAATGGTCTCATCTCTTTTCATGTCACAAGGCATGTCCCTGGCATTCAAGACAGCATGCTCAATATGTGCAGACATGAACAAATGTAAGGCCAGCCACATACCTAGAGGTTTATCATCGTAGGATAATGAAAGTGTAATGCCTTTGGTATGAAGCTCTTTAAGCCACTCTTTGTAAGGATTACCTTCTTGAAGTCTTCTGATAATGATAAATAATTTTTTCTTACGCTTTAGGTGATTAGAGGAAATCCAGTCTTGTATACTTGAGGCATGTTTTCAGTGTGAGAATGTCTTGACTGGAGGGGATCTTCAAGTAGATCTGAGTATGATCTACACGCTGGTGAATGACTACATATGCCTCCTATGTTATAATTCGCAACAGCGTCATATAAGTGGTTGCATAGTTCATCAAGACTCCTTTCAGCATAGTCAGTCCTACTACATGCCAGGTTGAGGATTACGATCGCGACCCAAGCCTTCTGACAACATCATCTCTCCAGTCACTTTACTACATTGCAATGGAATTCTGCTGCAGAACTATATGCACTGCCGCCACGCCCCAAGATACCCTTATTAGAATGCACGATCCGGGACCTAATCCCTCTGTTATACTGTACTGCTATTAGAAGCCACACCTTTTTAGAGCCAGAATGTATTGCTCTCTTCATCAGGTTTTCCGCAGCGACACTTCAGACCAACTTTTGCTATGGCTCAAACTTTACAGCCTTCTATGCCCAGTCAGATGCTTGAGTGACACTTGCTTTGCTTTGTCCTGAAGAGGCCTGAAAGTACAAGGACAAAACACGTCGACCCACATCACCCAGGATCAACGCCATACAAGAAGAATACATATAGAATATGAACTGTGTTATAGACTACTGCTAAAATTATTGAATCATGCACTTTATTTTTATGCCAGATTACCAGATCTACTGTATTTAGGCATTCTTACCTGGAGACAGTACCGCCCTCCCATCATTCCATGTGGACCAATGCGTCTCCTTGTCCAAGTTCTACGCTCCTCCACATCCCTCAAAAGAAGATAAGCAACTCCACTGTCTCAACCCAAAAAGAGTGTGGTCGTTCCACCCTGACCGCACAAGAGAGTTCCGGGTGGACGAACAACTCTCCGTGAGTCAAGTTGGAGCAAAAAAGGCTCAGGCAGTACAGAAAAGAACCATTTCTCACTAGGTAGTTCTCTGTATAAAAATCTGCTACACACTGTTTAAGAAGCAGCCCCCTGACCGCTTATGAGCTCATACCATCAGGGCTAAAGCTGCTACCACTGCGTTAGCACATGGAGTCCAAGTCCTGGACATCTACCAGGCAGCAATGTGGGCGTTCCTGCACACGTTTACCAAATACTTGTGCCTAGACAGTCAGGTCCACAGAGATGGGCACTCCGCCCGTTTGGTCCTGCAGGATATTTTAGTTTAGAATTTGTCTGCAGCCCACCATTGGAGATATAATTGCTTGGGTATCTATTCAAAGACAAGAAATTTGCGGCTACATGTCTATCAGATGAACAAGATACTTACCTTTGATAATGCATTATCTGGTAGAGACAAGATCTATGTGCAGATTCCTTACCAAACCCCCATCCTCCCAGCTCTGCAGAAAAGCTTTCTGGGTTAAGGCTGATCCCTTTCAGGTCCCTAATTTGGACACACCAGTGTCAGTGTACTTCATGGCTCCACTCTCCTGGCGTGGAAAGTCTTGAAAAGTAACTAACGTCAGCGCGCTGAGGTGGCACTTATATAGTAGACGCGGGCGTCACTTCCGGTGCAAGCGCCGCAGTTGATGCTACACACAGCTGACTGATGCCACCTACTGGTGCACAGGGATACTGCTCAAGGAAAAACATTTCAGATCCAGTCTGACCCCTGGGAAATTCAAAGGTAAGGAATCTACAGCTAGATGATACCTCTATCAAATGTAGTTGTCAGTTGCCATGTTGACTCTAGGACAGCAATGTCTCTAACAGAAACTGAACTTAGATTATTGTAATAATTGCGATTTAATTCTAAAGGGTCATTCTAGCAACACTGAGATAACAAATACTACGTTTTCCCCTTTCTAACTCTATTGAATTTATCCTGCTAAAGCTCTTTTTACAGTTACTATCGAGCCTCTACAAATAAGATGCATTGACTCATCATCAAAATCTTTATTCGGTTGTTAAAACAGAGCAACCATAAAAGTACAATAAAATCACATTTTACAAAATCTCATCATAAAATACAGATACTTCATCACCAATCAGGATATAATAGACTTTCTTAATCTAAAAACATTTTTAAAAAACGTCGAAATAGATGCAATTGTTAAAATATTATCCAAACTTTGAACAGCCAAAAAAGCAGGACGGCAACGATTCATTTCCATAGTCTTTATCAAGGGGATAATCCATCTTCGTCTTGGGATTGAACAGAATTTGCAAAAGAAAAGGATATGTATGTATGATTGATCAGAAATTTCATCACATGGGCATTTCGGTAACATTTTTGTCCCGTCATTCATATTGGGGAAGCTAAGTGACCTGAATATTAGATTTAATCTAAAACGTGTTAGGAAGAATCTCTCTTGATCGCTCATATGCAGTTTTAGATATGGCTGTATTTTTGTTGTAATTATTGTCAACTGATGGGCGACCACCGTTTTTTTCACCACCTCATTAGTTGTTCCACACTTTCCTAGGTGGCTCATACACTTTTCCTTGAGATCTTTCCTAGAAATGTCACACATAGATAGGGGTTCGGTAAAAAGATTTTCCAAACCTAAGGCAATGAGAAAATTCCTTACATAACTTAGCCAACCAAACCTGCCACCATTTTCTAACCTCATCACATCATTCAAGATGGAGCGGTTTAGTTTACATTCTTCGGTGGTCCAGGCCCTATGCCATAACAGAACTGGAGCAACCTTTATTATATCTTCTAAATATGGTTCTCCAAGTTCAGGGAGAGGGGTTGGCCTAACGGCTAAGGCGCTCGACCTCGGAATCTGGGTTGGAGTCTCGGTAACGACGCCAAAAACCCCCTGTGATTCTGGGCAAATCACTTAATCTCCCCGTGCCTAAAAAATTAAAGTGTGTGTCCTCATGTAACGTAACTGGTGCTATGTAAAGCGCTCTGATAACTGATTCGGTTCGGTTCTAGTTCGCGCTATATAAAACTCTGCAAAAAAAAAAAAATAATAATTAAAAAAAAAAAGATGGCAAACATACATAGATACGCTCTCTGGAACAGTTAAAAGATACTTCATAAAGGAGTTTTCCATCACCTGTAGTGTTCTTACATTAGCATACCCCACCAAAATCCAGCGCTGTATGTGACAGTAGCTACGCAGGTCGCTCTATATACTGTAAGCATCTCCCCAATTGGTTTTCTACCCATTCGTTTACTAAAATTTTTTAATGCCATTATTGATTTACTGAACAGTAACCTTCTTGTTTTAATTGCATTATTCCATCGACCAGTATGATCGAATAACACACCTAGATACGGAAAGGTTAAGGTACTGTCAACTGGACTTGAGGAAACAAAAATTATCCTTTTCTTTCTAGATGCACCATGACCACAATTCATACTGAAGGTCTTAGTGCAATTTATCCTTAGGTCCAATTTAGTCATAAAATCGGTAAAGGAAGTAACTACGGTTTGCATGGCCATTGATGTTCTTGCCATAAGGACAGCATCATCAGTGTATGATAACGCTGGGATTGGTCTTTTACCAACCATCGGCATGTCCTTGCACTCCTGTAATAATATTCACTACACATCGTTAATATATAGTGCGAAGAGAAATGGGGCAAGGACGCATCCTTGGCGTACTCCCCTAAAAATTCCAAAAGTTTCACTACATTCCCCATTTTTCCCATATCGGACTCTGGCTCTTGCCCCCGAATAGAGTTCCTTAAGAAATTGGACTATTGTATTCTCAACACCCAAACTCTCAAGGACCCTCCATAGTTTGCAATGAGTGACGCAGTCAAATGCTGACGTCAGATCAACGAAGGTTAAAAACATACAACCACCCTTCACCTTAGTATATTTTTCAATAAGGGCGTGTAGGTTCAGACACTGATCGATCGTACTCAATCCCTTTCTAAAACCATATTGAATGTCGGTAATAATTGCATTGTCTTCCGCCCAGGACTGAAGTCTATTTAAAATTACGCGGCCAAAAATCTTGATTGTAGAGTCCAGGAGCGAGATTGACGATAGCACTTACAGCTAGATCTATCGCCTTTCTTATATATTGGCACTAATGTAGACTCGCACCAGGACGATAGAAGGCCTTTACGTGAAGTAACATTAAAAAGCTGTGTGAGAAGCGGGGCCCACAGGCCAGTACTATATTTATATAAATCTGCTGGCACCCCGTCGGGTCGGTGTGCTTTCCCTGCCATACTTTTGAGAAAAGGGGGAGTCAGGTCCTGGGACGTGCAATCGGCTGGACCATAAGTTATACTTAGAAAAAACAAAATGCCAACTGCACACTTACTTTGGGTCCTCTATTTTGAGGAAAAAACCAAGTGAAACTCCTAGGTTTATTTGGGTATACTGCTATTACCCTCTTCTGTTTATTATTTTCAGTTTTTTGCCATTTCATATATGAAAAGGACACTTTACATATTGCTTTGTTCACACATAAAAACAATTATTTACAACACAAAACATTTTCATAACATAAATACACCAAATTGTATATACACAGTTATTTGTTTTGTTATATACACAAAAAACAAGCGTTCATTTTCTTGCAAAGACAAGAGTCACGTTTTGGACTCGGAGTTTAGGTAGACAGTTAATTATTGAAATCACGAATTAATAGACAACAAATTAATGAAATCAAATATTCTTTTCAACGAAATAGACCATAAATTCATTCTTTAGTCTATTAGAAAACTGATGTCTAATCTCTTTTGCGCCAACGCGTTTCAAATCCGGTATGTTCACTCAACGGATTCTCATCAGGGCTCTGTCTTTATAGATTTATCTAGAGGTGTATAAAACAAAACTCATTTTAGCTTCTTTGTCTATAGTTTTTGAGCTTCCATCTGACCAATGCCAATGTCACTAATATTACCTGTTTTCCAGCGGTCGCCGGTCCGCAAGTACTATTTTATTCTTGACTGAATTACTTTCACTCTGCACCTATAGGTAAATAGGGACATAGTGACTTTTTCTATTTTATCCTGGCAGAATAACAGAGGGCACATATCTACTTGACATACCTTTATAGATCGAGTCTTTGCCCCTTCAATCTCTTCGGTTTTAATTTCAGTTATTGTTGGTCGATTACAGCCTACAATTGATAAGGCATTTGTTTTAGAATAATACTTGCAATGAGTCGAAAGAGAATTCAGTCAAGAATAAAATAGTACTTGCGGACCGGCGACCACTGGACCGCTGGTCCTAGGATGCTTGATTCCGGTCCAGGGAAGACATGGTTTGGCAGCTCGCCTGGACTGTTCCCATGAGGCACAGGGTCAAGGCTGATTTGCATATGGCCATGTCTGAACTGGGGTGGTGTGGTGAGCAAAAAAACAATGGATTAGACCCAGATCTCTGTAACTGGGGTGAATGTATGACATTGTTCTGCATTCTGTCCATCAACTGTTGTTTTTGCATTTGTATCCCCAAGTGGGACGGGTATGCTCAGACGTGAGTCCCGCGCTCTCCACACCACTGGAGTCAAGCTACCCTGGCTGAAGATGGCTGATAGCCAGAAACCGGTCCTAGGATGCTTGATTCCGGTCCAGGGAAGACATGGTTTGGCAGCTCGCCTGGACTGTTCCCATGAGGCACAGGGTCAAGGCTGATTTGCATATGGCCATGTTTCAACTGGGGTGGTGTGGTGAGAAAAAAAACGATGGATTAGGCCCAGATCTCTGTACCGGGGTGAATGTATGACATTGTTCTGCATTCTGTCCATCAACTGTTGGTTTTGCAAAATAAAACAAAAGCATTCTGTTTTGGAAAACTATCTCCCACACCAAATCAGTTACCATCTCCCTTGAAGAGTCTGTTAATGATCAACTGATACATTCAATACTGTCTCGCAATTTTGAAGGAGCCCCTTTCACACCCCTTCCAAACTGCAATTTGATATGGGTCACAGAACCCATTTTATGAGTAGGGAAAACACTTCTGACTTGCAGAATGGGTTTTGTGCATAAGAATGGACCCTTTTGTGATTCGAACCCTGTGAGTATGTGAATCTCAGAGTTTGCAACCACAAAAATGCTTAGTACACCTTGCCCATTGCTATAGAGTGGGATGATAGAGCACTGAACCTTCCTTTAAAGCCCAGCTGAGAAAAGTACAATAGGCTGATGAAACAAAGTATCACGCCAATGTACAGCACTATAACATGTACTGGTGGCGACTCAATGTTCCATCCAATCCCTGATGCAATCTTGTTGCGTTGCACGCATGATGCACAAATCCTTGAGTGGGGCTGAAACATGGGTGAGTATTGTATCCCTCTTTGTCATGTTGGCAAGTTGTCCTTAAAATATTTCCGTCCTTTTGGTCAACCCTGTTGCCATATGGGAAGGAAGGTTTAGTAAATGGCTCCAGAGGCCTGCTTAGAGAAATACATTTCACCCTACGGCAACGAGTGCTGGCCAGTGCTCACACCCCTATCTATACACAACAACTCTTAAATGCAAGGCCAAAATGAAAAAGACTAAATATTCAGTGACTGGTCAATCGTCAAAACCAGAAATGGATATTCAGTTTATGACTAATAACAATACGAAGAGAAAAAAAACCTCTTCTTACTAATCATCCTCATGATACAACATCTAAATAGATTCGTCCAGAGAGAACCCTTGTATAAGACTTTTACCCCAGCACTGCACGAAATTCCTTCTGAATGTTCAGCATAGTGAACTAGTCTAGTCCCTCACCATCATGATGTGCTCGGCCCCCTCCCACTACAACTTTAAATGGATGAGAAAGGCATCAATGAGACTGCATCCACTTTGAAACACCTTCAGCTGAAGACAATGACAATCTTTTAGTTGTTGCTCATAGAAGTTGCAAGCTAAGGTGATAAGGAGTCGTACCTGCTCATCTCGGCTGCCATCCCTCAGAAAGATCTGCTTTTGTCGCGAGATGGAGACGGTTTTGTAGTATGCCACCAGGGCATTGACGGACTGGAACTTCTCGGACCACAGGTAGTAGTTGCCTCTGGAGTCTCGCATGACCTTAAAGTGCTGGACGTCGTCTTCATGCCTAATAACAGGAAGGGGCAACCATCAAACAATGACTATATTGGCTCAAGAGGATTCACCAAGCATGAAAATACCCAAGTATATGACCACAGTGAGTGCGTCGGCTACACAACTGTGGCCACAGGGCAGACCCCATTTACCTTAGGCCGTGATTCTATCATTTCAAAGCTGAGGCTTGGATCTTCGGATATCCCTCTATGACTGTAGGTAACCACTGTAAGTGATTGCTACTCAGAACTTATGCTACCATTAACTTGCACTTCTCTCATACCTCAAGTCCATCCTTGGCCAATTAATTGCAGGACATCTCAATGTGATCATGCTCAAAGATTGACAACACTGGATGTTTCTTAAACGTCTTTTAATGCATTTAATATGTCGCATATTTTTTTTAATGAAATGCAATTAATCCTTGATTCAAACACTGGCTCGTCCCACCTGCAATTTTCCCAACTCCAGAAAGACTCTTCACTGGGATCTCCGATTCAGATAACCCAATGCCATGGAGGCAGGAAAGGATCCACTTGGGATACCCACTGACGGAAGAGATATGAGCTCCAGAAACTATGCACCCAGGGAACCGGCCAGAAGAACCCACCTGGTGAGCTTCTTCTATCATTAACACCGGAGGCATCTTTCCCAACCATGAGCTCTTTTACTGCCACAAGCGCCCTTCACCAAAGGCTCCTGCCAAGGAGATCTGAAGCTAGGCACCCACAAAGCTCTGGAACCTTCCTTGGCTGAGGCTTGCAACTAACTCCGGCTTAGGTGGTCTTTACGAGAGTTTGAAAGCTGAAAAGTAACTTTTATTACCAGTTCATGTTGCATACCCATGTAATTGACTCACAGCTTGGCCCGCCCACAGATCCCTAAAAGGCCGCTATGTGCACTTTGAAAATAGCTGCACACTTCTTGAACTCATGTAGATATTAACCTGCCTATGTTAACTTCCATTCTAACAAATTTCCTACTAACCTTAATAAAAAGTGCTTTAGTTAATTTTTGATCAGCCTTTCTCTTTTTAGAGCCCCATGTTGAGTGGTGCCTCAAGAAGATATACAAAAACGAATGATCCCAAGTTTTAACAGGTGCAAGAATGCACCTGGTAAATTCAAATGCTCTTCCACCAAGATTTTACACCTGTTGTAAGCAGAAAGGACCTAGTGTCATGGGCTCGTATGCAATGACGGACTGGGTAATTCAAGGCCCAGTATGTTATTCACCATTCAGGGCCCAGAATCTGGTGATGGCCGGTAACGGAGGTGGAGATACCACCTGGACCAGTCCCTGCTCCTCCAGTTACCATCCATCTATTAATAGCTCCCTTGGTGGTTGTTTTTTAATACATGCTCACTATTTTTATGCTCGCTGAGCCATAGGATACAATCTATCACAGCTGATGACGGGTGATACCCTTAAACCAGTCCCAGGAAGCTTGTTTCCGGTCCAAGCAAGACCTTGCCTGACAGTTCAGGCTGGACATTTCCCATGAGGAGCAGGGTCAAGACTGATTTGCATATGGCTGGGTCCAAACTAGGGTGGCATAGTGAGCAAAAGAACGATGGATTCAACCCAGATGTCTTGACTGGGGGTGAGCGGTTGAAAAGTTTCAGCACTCCGTCCCTCATCTTGTTGTGTTTGCTATGTTCACTATTTTTATAGCACACAATTGTCTCAATCTCTTTATCTCTTAGCTGAGTGGTGGTGTGCTTGTTCATTCTTAAATCCCCCGGCACATCTGATCACCTCGGCCTGCAGTGCGACGGATGACTGAGAAAAATGTCAGTCGGACATTTTGAAACATCTATCTGCAAACCTGTAGACATGGACCTGTGGGAGCTCAGTTAAAATAAGTCCAAACTTTAGCTACTATTCGAGGCCTGCCAGTCGTCTTCACACACATTCCCTACCGGCTGGGCATCATTCTGTAAACCCGGGCATTCATGCTGTAAACCCGGGGATATCGTTCTGTAACACCGGGCCATCATGCTGTATAGCCAGCCATCATTCTGTCAGTCAGTGAATTTTGGCCAACATACTGCAAACCCAGGCGATAATTCTGTGTCCTTTTGGCCACCATTCTTTGAGCTTCAGCTACCATTGTGTAAACCTGGGCCATCATTCTGTAACCTTTATCCGTCATTTTGTAACATGTAACCATTATTGTGTAACAGGAAGAAGAATAAAATGTAATTTTGTAACATGAGCGCAGTAACCTCTAAAACGTGTTCCTCATTCGATTCTGGGTTAACTGTTAGAATTACTTTTGTTTGTAATACAGTGTGAATTAATCCAATTGTGTGAGTGCAATCAATTCCAAAATGAAAGAAGTTATCATTCTTTTTAATAAATCCGTTTGAACGCATGCCTGTTCTAAATACAAATTATCTTACAGTAAAAAGTGCCCCCTTTCTTTCCTAGGTCCCTGCAGCCTACCGTTGCTCATTAGCCTGCTCTAACTTGACTTCCTAACCCCAGAATTTTTTCCCGCTGTGCATCTAAATCATTGGTAATACACGCAGTTCTACAGCCAAACAGCAGGGGTCAGTATTGCACCACATAACCCACAATCTCAGGCGAGAAGTGTTTAAAGGACAAGTATTTTGCAAGGATTAAAACAACGGCTCTATTACCAAGCAGCTCACAAGAAGCTCCACATTTTACTATTATGTTTGTGGAGTTTTTGCTGTTCCATAATTCTCTTTCGGTTAGAGGAGTTTTAAAAAGGAACGTGTTTGAGACTAAAGCTTTGCGCTCGCTACCGAAAATACCTGAGTGTCGGTCGGTCCTACTCTTAGTCACCTGGAGCTCTGTGCTTTTCCCGAACAGGGCAGTGTAGTAAATCCACAAGACAAGTGGATGATTAAAAGTAGAATTTATTCAGTTGAAACCTACACAGCTCTTTATCTGCCAGACTCCTCTGTGCCAGATCCAGTTCCTTCTATGTAAACTTAACATTCCACTATGGGCAAGATACAATGACCTCACAGTCATAGTGACAGTAGAACATAACAATTTCATTAAAGATACAGTACAAGGTTTAGAATATAACATACCTAATTTTCTTCCCAAAGGAAAGAACACAGTTAATATGAACAACAATTAGAATACATAGTCTAAAAATAAGGGAACAGTACAGGAAAGAAAGAATAAGGATCTGAAAATTAATGAACAATGTATAGAAATAAAACAGTACTCAATCACGAAATCTGCAAGGTAAATTAATAGATCTGGTACTCTTTCTACGAGATAAATTCATGTCGCTGTCATGTTCATCATGATTATCAGCAACAACATTTGCTTTCACTTTAACAACTTTCGAAATGTTCCACCAACACCCACCTTCTACTTGAACAGCATTGGTACCAATACGTACAATTTTGATGGGCTCACTATATTTACATTTTCCTTTCTTTGTGTGAGTGGATTTCTTAATTCTAACAAGATCTCCTACATTTAACATGACCACCTTGACGTTTCTCTTTTTGTCAAACCATGCTTTCTCAATTCAATTCATAAAGCTTTATTCGGAACGTTAAAAAACATGTCCATAAAAGCACATACATTTACAGATACAAGCATTTCTTTAAAAAGAAGAAAAGAAAAACATATGATACATATATTATCCAGAGGGGGATGGAATGAATATTTAAAAAAGCTTAAAAACACATGCTTTTCCTTGCGCTAATTGATTTAAGCAAAAATGTGGCAGTAAAAAAGCAAATGTCCTGGTTGTGCAAATTAAAAAGCAGTTTCATAGAGTCCGTGATTGTTCTCACTCCAAATCTTTTCAACATTGGCTTTAAATAAAGTTTCCGTAATTCACTATACAATTTGCATGATAAAAGAAAGTGCTTAGTGCTCTGTTCCGTTTCATTATCACAAGCACAGGGTCCTGTGGGACGCAATTTAATATCTGGGCACGCAACAAGATAATGTACTGTTCCCATCCTCATTCTGGTTAGTACAAACTGATGCGAAACTCTGGTTACCTGTGACAAGTACGGATGAAATCCAATAAAATCATTCATGCTATTGTACAGTATACATGTGGATAATTTAGAATCCTCAAGACAATGCCTTTCATTGCAATGATTCAAGAAAGTTATTTTCATATTTAATTTGGAGATATCGGAGGTACTGTAAGGATCATTGATCACATTAAGTCCATAGATCTTTAGGAAGCATTCAATAATGTATCTAATCCACGGGATTTTAAGATGCTGGTCCAAAGAAAGGCAATCCTCAATAATAGCTCTATTCAATGAGGTGCCATCGCTCAACCAAATAGAGCGCCACAATAATAGTGGTCTCAATAAAATCATGTCATTTAAAGGTTGAGACCCTGTTTCCTTGTGAACCAAGGAGTTGGAGGTAGATTTGGGTAAACACAGGAGTCTTTTCAGGAAGTTATTCTCTTCTACCTGAAGGCTCCCTGCTGGTGACACACCCCATACACCTGCCCCATAAAGGGCTACAGAAAGACATCTAGATTGATAGATTTTTAACATGTCTTTGATGCGTCTACTCCCCAGCTTCTTGGCAAATACAAAAACCCCATTAGTGCTCCTGATCATCTTTGTTTTAACAGATTTATGTTCAATATCCCATCGACCATTATTCGAAAAATTAATTCCCAGGTAGCAGAAGTTTTCAACTTTTTGGACTGGTTCACCATCAATAAAAAAATGGGATTTATTTTTCAGTTTAGCTCGTCCAAGCCCGCACTCCATCACATATGTTTTGGATTTATTAATCACCAGTTTCCTATCTTTGATGAACTGCACAAAGCTGTCCATCAAACGTTGAAGACCTAAGGGGGTCCTAGACAGTAACACGGCGTCATCCGCATAGAGTAACACGGGTATGTTAAGATTGTTAACTCTAGGGGTATCCTCCGTGACTGTCTGCAGGACAGAATCCATCTCATTTATGAAGAGGGTGAAAAGCAGGGGTGCTAGAACACACCCCTGTCTAATTCCCCTCCCGATCCTGAACTTAGTCGTACACTCCCCATTAGGTCCATATCGGACGCTGGTACTAAGCTTTTCGTATAGGCGGGCTAGGAAATAAATAATACCTTTGGGAGCCCCCATTTCTATCAGTTTGGCCCATAGTATAGCGTGGTCTACCATATCAAAAGCGCTGCTTAGGTCAGCAAAACATAAGTAAAGCGACCCTTGTTTGGCCTGGGTATATTTCCCTACCAAAAGCTCTAAATTCAGACACTGCTCAATGGTGCCACGCCCTTTTCTGAACCCATACTGACAATTAGTTAAAATCTCATTTGTTTCTGCCCATTCCTCTAATCTTACTAAGAGGACCCGACTCATAATTTTGACAGATGAGTCCAGTAAAGATATTGGTCGGTAATTCTTGGCATCTGCCCGGTCACCTTTTTTATAAATAGGAACAATTATTGATTCCTCCCAAGTAGACGGTATTTTACAACAAATAGCTGCATTGAAGATTTTTGCCAACAATGGACCCCAAATCTCCGGTGCAGTCTTGTACACGTCTATGGGTACTCCATCGGGACCCTGGGCCTTACCTCCCTTACTGGCTCTAATACTGACCATAACCTCATCAATGGTGATGTTTAAGGCTGTAATAGGCCAGCCTTCTCCATTGGGGACAGGTCTATTACTCGTATCAAAAATAATAGAAAAATGTTGGATCCAAGATTCCATACTCACGTTAGATGTGAGTTCTGGAACCTTTTCATCTTTTAGGAATTGGCTATTTACCGTAGACCAAAACAGAGTGCAATTCTTCAATTCTGCTGCTTGGTTCAGATTGTCCCATGCTTCCTGCTGTAATTCGGTTTTTCTACGTTTAAGGATCAAATTATAATCCTGCCTAAGATTAATCACCATGCTCCTATCTCTTGGTTTAACTGCCAAGGCATTTTTAAGATTCCTTCGGGCAATAGTGCACGCATGATCAAACCACCCCCTTTTATATCTATCATTGTGACCAACCTTTTTGGTAAACTTCTTATTGATGGTTGAATTGATTCTATCAAAGTGGTCAATACTGTCGACCGAGGTGTCATCCTGTTCTAGAATTGCCGTAATATCTATTAGACAACTTGTGATGATGGCCTCAGATGTTATATCCGCTTTGTCTCCCTTCCACCTCAGCCTATGGCCATTCCGCCTATGAGGTACAATATTAACAATACTACCTTGTTCACATATAGGGACACGGTTCCATATTATTACATCAGTAGTTAAACAGTTATGATCACTTAGCATGACATCAACCACCTTGATCACAGAGCATAACGGGGTAAGGGTTGAGGACATGCATATAAAATCAATAATAGTGTTAGCGCCCCTTCCTTTAAAAGTCGGTATATTCTCGCCCTCATCATTTTTGGCATTATCCATAATTTCCATATCATGGTCTATCAAGAAGTTATTCAGGGTTTCTCCATAGGAGTGATGGGGAAAGTGGACTTCAGCATCCCCCAGACGATTATACAGCCCACATAACTTCTGAGATGATAATGGGCATACTGAGACATTAAAATCCCCCACAAAAATAAATTCAAAAACACCATTAAAATTGTTGACACAATTGGTCAATGCCCTATCTAGTTCATTAATAACAACATGTCTAGTGCCATCAAATATGTTATTGTAGAAATTAATTAAAAGTATATTTCTACCCGCTTCTTGCGCTAGCCATAAAATTTGTGAATGGTCCCCCACTTTAACATATTTTTTCACCAGAATAGGCAACTTTACTGAAATCAGCATCAACAACCCTCCTTTAGCTCTACCATGGGTTGAGGCCAAGGCAGGAAGTTCATAGGATACAAAGCCATCAATGCCCTTAAAGTTTTTACACCAGGTTTCCTGAAGGCAAATGATGTCAAATAAATTCACAAAATCTATCCATCCCAACATATCCTCCTTGGCCACTAGGCCTGCAATATTCCAACTGGCAATGTGGCAAGTTATTCTATCACTCTCATGGCTAATAATAAGCGGTTCATCACTAGGTATGGACATGTTATCCTCTAAATTAAAAAGCTCTATGTTATACATTGTATTTGAGACATCTCCCCCTACTAATGTACACTCTTCAATCACGTTATCATCTGGTTCATTCGCGTGGGTAACTACTGTTCCGCAATTATTACTAGGTACATCACCCCGGAAGGGGTCAGTCTCATGTCAATCATTCTGATCCAGAAAACTCAACGACTGATACCTATTCTGAATAGGGACTTGGTAGACCATCCCATTGACAGGCGGAGGGATGATACCATAGTTGGTAAGAGGATTGGGGGAGTAAGCTACAAATTTGTTCCCCAAATTGTTCCCACCTATCGCAGAACTCATCGCATGCATCAGCGGGGTAAATGTGCCATCATGGAAACCAGAACGGGGATTAGGCAACACAGGTCTATTTACAAAGGGTGGACAGGTGAAGTTACTTGTTACCCCCTCCCCGCAATCAACAGAGGGTGGCCTGCTAAGATGGTTATAAAAGTAGCCCAGAGGTCTAGCAACTACATCTGTCTCTGACTGCGTGAGTGAAGCTGCTCTAAGGAGAACAGTCGCAACGTGTTGCGGATGTTTAAAATTGATAATCACGCAGTCCCCCCCACATGTTTTTCTTGTATTACCAATCCAATTGACTCTTCTGATCGAAACAATTTGATCAGAGTAGCCAACTGGAAAACCACAGTGGCGGTTTAACCAGGAAATTGTTTTATTCTTCAAAGATTCCGCTGACTCCTGGGTAATAGGGACCTGGGTTAAAATCGGAACATTAGTAAGTACCACTACATAAGGTACACATTCAGGTGGAAGGTCAACTGGGCGCCTACATATCCGCATGGGTACACCATTCGTTCCCCTTGTTACAGCGGGCAGGGATAATCCAGCTGATACCGGGGCTGCCCTTACACTATTTGGGGCCGGTATAGGTCTAACATTATTCTGTAAAATACCAGACCCTGAGCTTGAGCTTGAGCTTGTCGACCCAACGCTTAATTGCTGTAAAGGTCGGCCTGCCTCCTGAGCTATCATATGGCTAGGTATAGGTGGCTCATTGGGCTGTTGTTTCCTAGTATTAGAGGACGGGGCACTATTAGTAGGTCGTAATTGTGGTAGCGCCCTGTTAGTAGTAGATACAGTGGTTGCACACGCCGGCATTTTGAAGATAGATATAGATTTTTCCAATTCGCCGGCATGCTGATCCACCGCAGCCCTTAATCTTACTACTTCTGCCTGCAGATCATCGATTTTAGTTAACAGGGGGTCTACTACCCTATTAAATTTATCGTAAATACTACTCAGTAACAGGTCAATTTGGTCAGGCATAATAGAAACAAAATTGTCATTTGATAATGCCCCCATTTCATCGGCACTCTCCTTATGTAAGGCATCTTTTCTATTCTTTCTGTTAGAGTTATTTCCCCGCTTAGGTGCCATTTTCTTACAGGCACGCATATATTTAGTAGCCCTAACAGATGGTTGTAGTGTACCTTCGGGGTTCTCACTTGGATCATTTTCCGCCCTGATTGAAATATCTAATGCCGTGGTTAAATCAACATCAATATTATCATGCTCCGCTAATGCAACAGTCTCGCTGACAATGTCAGTATCCGCAATAACTGCATTATTTACATCTGTAGATGGAATTGATGAAAGGTCTGGAACAATACTTTTCCCCAATGATTTCCTTCTGTCACAATTGATTCTAGACACAACTTTTAGCAAATAGTTATCGGGTAAAGTTGTTTGGACAGACATTTTAGGGTTGATCAGGTGCCTCAAATAAATGATATTCAATAAAAACAAAGTTTCATATGTAGTAATCACCTACGGGTTCTCAACGGTCAAGCCAAGGGGGATGGCCCGGCCCGTCCTCGTTCGTCCCCGGACGGCCACAGACGGCCCACCCTCTGCCCGGGCTCAGCCCGGCGACGCCCGCGCGCGTCCCGCGACGCGGGGGACTGTGCCGGCTTTAAACGCCTCCTGGCGCTGCTGGCTGCGTGGTTTGGTTGACGTCGCGCCGCTAGGGCTGCCGGGAGTTGAAGTCCCGGGGCGGCGACGACGTTATGGCTGCCTCCGAATGACTCTCGGCGGTGGCGGCGTCAGGAGCACCCAGGTAAGCCCCTACAAAGTTCTTAGTCCCCCATGCTTTCTCTTTATTCTGTGCTATATCAGAATTAATTTTGACTGTATCTAAAACTGACTCAACGTCAGTTAAAGAATGGGACCACTTGCTCATCCACCCAGGTCGAAAACTGGTATTAGATCTTCTACCTCTCAATACTTCAAAAGGCGAAACTTTTGTGGAAGAGTGCGGTGTTGTTCTGTAAAACCAAAGCATGCTTTCAATAGATGTAAGAACATCAGTTGGCCCTTTACAGCCCAACTAACGCAATCACCCACAACACGGTTCATTCTTTCTACAAGGCTGTTGGTTTGTGGATAATAGAGAGAGCTTCTAAGGTGTTTGATCCCACAGGTTTTAAGAAAAGTTTGAAATTCGACACTAACAAACTGAGTCCCATTATCAGAGATAATAAATTGAGGAAAACCTTCTCTCAAGAACACTTCTTTGTGAAACTTGCTAATATTATTTGAACTAGCTTCCTTCACTACTTTTATCTCAGGCCACTTGGATGTATAATCCATTAAAACAATAATGAACCTCATCCCCAAAGGTAAAACTTCATAAGGACCCATAATGTCGATACCTACTTTGACCCATGGGCTTGTTGGGCACTCAATAGGAGACAAAGGTGGAACACTTACTTTAAGTGATTTCTCAGAAGAGCAGCACACAGGACAGTTTTCAACAAACATCTTGATTTCACTATCCATGCTTGGCCACCAAAAGTCTTGTCGTATACGACGTATTGTAAGAGACATGTCTAAATGCCCTTCATGAGCTTCTTTCATAATGATAGCCCTAAGACAATGAGGTGGAATAAGTTTCTCACATCTTAGTATTAAACCATCTTCAATCGAAATTTCTGACTCTACTTTCCAATATGGTTGCAACTCAGAAGACAAAGATTTCTCTTTTGGCCACCCATTCTTGATAAAATTGAATACCTCTTGTAAAATCTTGTCTTTTAACAAAAATTTCCTCCAATCTTCCTCAGACCCAACAGCCAAAATGGGTACGTCTATTGATGCCACAAAACAATCTTCTTCATCTTCATCATTTAAGTCTTGAAAACTTGTACCCTCACTCACATCACAACTCTGTGGGTAACGTGACAAAAAATCAGCCCGTGTGTTTCTTCCACCTGAAATGTGTATGACATCAAATTGATATTGAAGTAACTTGGTAACCATTCTAGTGATCCTTGGTATACAACATTTACTAGGACCTGCAGACAACATAGATACAAGTGGTTTGTGATCTGTGATTAAATTGAAATGTCTACCCCAAACATACGGTCGATACTTATCAATAGCCCATACACAAGCCAACAGTTCTTTCTCTATAACAGAGTATTGAATCTCAGCATTCCTAAGAACTCTGGAGGCAAAAGCAACTGTATATTCTTGTTCACCAGACCGTTGAGTAAGAATAGCCCCTAAACCCACCTTGCTTGCGTCTACTGTGATGAAACAAGGCAAATCAGGGTCAAATGGTGTAAGGGCATCACTTTTCTTCAAAATATCCTTCACTTCCAAAAAAGCATGATCACAGTCTGTTGTCCATGAAAATTTAGTAGACAATTTGAGCAAATTGCTAATGGGTCTGACCAGTGACGCATAGTTAGGTACAAATCTTGAATAATATTCCAATAATCCAAGCAGTGACTTAACCCCAGACCTATCTTTAGGTACTGGTGATTTCATAATGGCATCAATTAAACCTTGTCTTGGTTTGATCCCTTCATGAGAAAGTAAATGACCTAGGTATTCTATCTCACTGCAACTGAACTTGCACTTTTCAGTTTTCAATACAACTCCTTTTTTTTTTTAATTTCCAAGACTTTCCTAACAATGTCATCATGTGTATCATCATCTTTGGCATATATTAAAACGTCATCTTGAAAAACAAGAACACCCTCAACATCTCTTAACAAATTTTGCATCACCCTCTGAAATACTGAAGCTGCAGAGGCTAATCCAAAAGGCATTCTTTTGTAGCGATAAGTACCAAGAGGAGATACAAAAGCTGTTAAGGATCGTGAATCAGGGTGAAGTTCTATTTGATGATAGGCACTAGCCAGGTCTAATTTCGAAAAAATGTTAGCACCTTTGACACATGTAAATAGGTCTGTAATCTTAGGCAAATGGTGGGAGTCAACCCAAATCTCTTTATTTAAGGACCTACGGTTGACACAGACTCTTAGTTTTCCATCCCTCTTGCGTGCGACCACAAGAGGAGACAACCATAATGATGAGTCAGTAGGTTCTATAATTCCCTTTTTACATAGCATAGTAATCTCTTTGTTAAGGTCCTCTTTAATGCTAAAAGGAACACTCCTGAGTTTGTGTTTAATAGGAGTTGCTCCATCCTTAACTATAATTTTATGTTTGAAACCAGTGATCTTACCTAGTTGATCACTAAAAACAGAAGGAAATTCATTGACCCACTTGGTGCTTTCTTCTTCACAAGAGACAAGCAATACTTGTTCTTTTGCGCCTGGTCTAAGTTGCATGCCAAAAAGACCCTGGTGAAACCACCCTAGGATATTCAATCCCTTGACAGCTACATACATTTTTCCTCTTATTTTCCTACCTTTAAATTCTAAGTAATCCTCGAAAAATCCAAGTAATGCAATTCTACGTTTTTCATAAGAGATAGGTTTCCTGTCAGGAGGAAATAATTCTCTCTCTCCCCACGTTTCTTGAAATAACTCTTCAGTAATCATGGTGATCCTCGAACCAGAATCTACTAGAAGATCAAGTTTCTTATTACCGACAAGTATTTCGACAATAGGATCAACACAAGTTGATGGATCACCTGTAAGAGGTATTGATGTTTCACTAGACTCTGTATGTTCAGTGATAACTGAGACAATTTCAGTTTCTGAGTCATCATCCGATTCAACTACACAAGCTATAGTTTTCTTTTGAAATTTCTTTTTTAGACAAACTGTGGCAAAATGTCCTGTTTTCTTACAATAGTTACAAATAGAATTTATTGCTGGGCATTTCGCTCCTTTACTATGGACAGAACTGCCACATTGTAGACAAATATTGTTAGGTACAGACACAGTGTCTTTGAATCTCGGGGAAACATTACTCGTAGTTTTTGTGGATTTATTTTTAGCTTTCCTTGCATTACCAACAAAATTGACGCTGTCAATTGGTTTGTCTTCTAATTCTTTAAGGGAAATATGAGATGTCTCTATACTTTTTGCTACCTTAATGGTTTCATCAAGGGTAGGATTGTCCATGGAAAGTAACTTCTGCCTAATCTGTTTATCTTTACAATGACCAACGAATTGGTCACGAATTAGTTGTTCAGTAAAGTTGTCAAAAAGACAGACAGAAGCCAACTTCCTGAGACTGGATACATAAGCATCAACATCTTCACTTTCAGATTGTTTCCTCTTAAAGAATTTATGCCTAAATACAATCAAATTGGGTTGTTTATCAAACCTAAGTTTAAGTTTGGTAACAGTAATTTGATACTCATCAGTAACTTCGTTATCTCCAGGAAGATCAGGTAAGTGCTTGAAGATAGATCTACCTTCGAAACCAAGAGAATGCAGTAAGAGACATTTTTTTCTTTCATGGCGATACCTTGAAGCTCCGATGGCACCTAAATATGTCTCGAAGGCGTCGAACCAAATATCCCACTTTACTGGAGGATCTCCTGGAGTATCAAGAAAAGATGGAGGAGCATTTATAGACTGTAAAGAAGACATTATGGAAGATAGAGTTAATTTTCACCTGAGGAAATACAAGTGTAAATGTCTATAATAGAACTTAATGTTTCATTTGAGAAAAAAAGAACACTTTTTTTGTTGTTGTTGTATCTAGGTAAAACTAAAAACAATGGTTCTCTTGAGAAAAGAATGTTAATTGTTGGAGAATAGAATCTCTGTTGAAGAGGTAATGTGACACTGTAGAATGGAATCTCTGTTGAAGAGGCGATGTGACACTGTAGAACTTAACTATCCAAGAAGATTATTTTCTTGAAAAAGAATGTTAATTGTTGAAGAATGGAATCCTTTTAGAAAGCGCTGTGACACTGTAAAATGTGACAAATAAAGAATGGAATTCCGTGGTTAGTGCATTGCTTTGTGGATGGAAAACACCACGATGGTTGGCAAAAGAAACGGAGCATGCGCAGTGTGGTTGATAATATGACTCCACGATGGTTGGCAAAAACGGAGCATGCGTAGAAAAATTTAGTAAAGTCTCGCGCAAGTTCACGTCATATAGAACTCTCGCGCAGAGGTCTTGTTCGACTCTCGTGAGGAAGACTCGCTCTAATGCTCGCTCTTGGAGGCTGGATGTACTGGTAAAGTTTACTTTCAAAATTTGCGAGCGTTATACATATCCGTCTTAAAATTGTGAGCGCTTTACATTTGTGTACATATGTCTCGTTACTCTTTTCGCTTCACTCGATGTGCAGGAAAATGCGTGTGTAGAACAAAATTATCATATAGAAAGTTTCGTTCTCAGCTCAACACAACGCCAGCGCTGCAACCATATGTCAGTGGAAAATCATACACTGCAAATAAAATAGATGTAATGCCAACGTTGTAACCACATCATTTGAACATGACGCGCTGCAGGCGAGACAGTTCTAAGGATTAGTCAGAAATCGAAAATGTAGTTTAGAAATATTTTGAAATCAATTTTAGAGTCACTTATCTCAAGGCGTCGAAGTTCTAAGTTGAAAGCTTGTTTTGAAATTCTTTGATGCGGAGCTGGTCTTCAGACTTGTAGAGTTGAAAGTAAAATTGAAGAGTTCATTGAAAGAAAGAGGCAGTTGAGGCAGATGGCTTGATGTCGATTTAAGAAAGAAATTCTTTGAAAAAAATTTGTTGATAGATGCGTGGGTTCAGCTGTGTAGGCCCCGTCGCCAAAAATATGTAGTAAATCCACAAGACAAGTGGATGATTAAAAGTAGAATTTATTCAGTTGAAACCTACACAGCTCTTTATCTGCCAGACTCCTCTGTGCCAGATCCAGTTCCTTCTATGTAAACTTAACATTCCACTATGGGCAAGATACAATGACCTCACAGTCATAGTGACAGTAGAACATAACAATTTAATTAAAGATACAGTACAAGGTTTTGAATATAACAGGCAGGACCTGTATACCTCCGTGACATGGAGTTTTCTGCTCTTGATACTTTTAATACCGAACATGACCCGCATGCCTCAGTGACAGGGAGCACTCTTCTCTTCCCACCTTTCATGTTAGAAATAACGAATATGTCTCAGTGACCTGGACCACGAGTTTTCTTGCTTATTCTGGCTACCTGGTATTTTTTGCTGCACGCTGGGAGTAGTGGTTCCTGGTCATCCCTTATGAACAGGAAGTCTTTCTAACTCGGCTCTTGCACCCCTTTTAGGTCTCGGCTACAACTGTTTGAATCAGACCTATTGTTTCCTATCAGGTCATACTTCAGTATTTGGGTTCTGGGAGGGCCATAAAGATGAATGGGCAGACCATAAAACTTAACCCTGGGCAGTGAACTCCGCTCGCGGAGTTTGCGAAGTTTTCCACAATCCGCGTTACGCGGAGTAAAAAAAAATGAGTTTTTTACCTCGCTCGTGTTCGTCAACGTCAAGTTGGCAACTGCGAGCGAGGAAAATCAACCTCCTCAAAGCGGGGGGGGGGGGGGGGTCAGGTTCCTCATTGCGAGTGATCGCGTATGCTTGCGACTGCTAGCGTTGAGAAACAGCCCGTACTTCCAGTTTTCGCCCTGTGGTTAATTGGGATGAAGCCGATGAAGGTATTATAATCATATTTGTAACACAATTAAATGAGAACAGTCCGCCCTCTTTGTCACAACACCACGTAGGGCGCCTGGTGTGCACCTGTTCATGTGCAACGGCTAACTTTTGGCAAGTATGCCTGCACAGCGGCTGCTTTCTTTTATATTACTTATTATATATGGAGTTTGTTTAAATTTGCAACACCCAGCCTATGAGTATTACATCCTCTCTGAGTGGATGTATGACGTTACAACGCATACTTTTACATCGCATGCCTTTACAACGCGGTATTTACAACGAATACCATTACAACGCATAGTGCTTTTGGGTGTTGGATAGTGATTTATTTAATTTACTATTCCAACTCCAGTCCCCGTGGATAGTAGGGAAGGTGCTGGATAGTAAATTAAATATATTCCCTATCCTAGAGCGCCCCCCAGCGCAATGCGTTGTAATGGTTTGCATTGTAAAAGTTGCGTCGTAAAGGCACTGCGTGGTAAAAGTTGCGTTGTAAAGGTTGTACACCTCTCTGAGTTCTCGCCTTAGCTCAGCCTCAGCTCATAATGTTGAGACACAAGAGAGACAAAAGAACACAGTCTTAACCTGCAGGTGGGAGGCTTGTTGACTGTCTTGTAATGTGATGGTCCTGGCAGGGACAGAATAATCGTAAACATAGGAGGGTGCGAATTTTAGCTGTCCTATCTCAGCTGACATGCTGCACTCCAAGTACATTACCACCAAACAACATCTTTTCCCTGAGGAGAATCACACTGAGATGTCCTCGAATCATGAGAAACAAACGCTTTGAAATAAGTAAAGCAAACAGCTGTAACTTTGTACTCGCACCGTTTTGCCTGTTAGCGCCCATGTCTCTTCTGTTGACTGTTGTCTATATTGGCACTACTAAAAATATAGAATTAAGTTTGAAAAGACTTTATGAGAGCCTCGAGTAGAAAGGAAGTACAAAGGATTTTGACCTTCCCCGGCTCCATGTAAATATGATGTGGTGACCAATACAAAGGAATAAGGTCCTATAATTAAGTGCCATAAATTTCCTTGTTTAAATATTTGGGCATTGGAACCACAAAATTGGTTCTGGAGAAAATGTCTTTGCTCCTTTGTGTTTGTTTTTATGTTTGTAGATAGTGTAGATATTGTACAAATGTATATGTTCAAATATGTTAAATATGTTTGTATATGTATAAAAAAAGTAAATGAGAACTAGAAAAAGAGAAAATTAATTTTTCTTAGGAAAAAAAGATATGGTTTACTAAAATAAGTTTTAGAATCCATTTTGTTGTTTGTTGGATTTATTGAACTAATTGGATGGTGACTAGATGAATGATGATAAAGTAGACAGATTTATTCACGAATGTATTTAAGAAACTGAAGACAGATAATTGATGGTACCTGTCTTACATTAGAGATTCCAGAAAATATTACCATAGGCATCATTTTGATAAGTTTAGTTTACATACCCAGATGCCCAAGTGGTTTAATGGGTTGCCCCTGTGATAATAGGACATGTCTCTTCCTGGGGCAGTGGGGAGCGAATCCAGCAAAAGGGAAATTTTTGGTAATTACTACAGCAAAGCAGAATAGACGAGCACTCACTGTTGTGACAATATATATTTTGAATATAAACCTCTCCTGAGCACATGTGATGCTGGAGATAACGGCATCTTAAAAAATACTCTCAGTAAATGGTGATTTAGCAAGAATTAGCACACATAAGGTCCCCTTCACAGCGAGGGTGAACCTTGCCCAGGCCAAGGCCCCTATAGCCTCCCATCTGCTGCCACGGGCAAGCAGTGGACATTACTAGAGAATGAACCGTGCTAATGTCCTTCCCTGACGTTGCCATCTTGATCCCTGACATCAGGGATAGAGGGGCTGTCCAATATGAGCCAAATCATTCAGAAAACGCAACTTTTCCCCGATCTGAATTGGGGGACTTCAGAGGCAGCACAAGTCTTCCCTTCCGGAAAGGAATGAGAGTCACACGAGCCAGCTGGGAGGAGGTGCTGTTGCTTAGAAAGGGAACGTGTGTTTATTTCTGGCTAGTCCGACCATAACATTACTTCAGTGGCAAACAACTCCTGAAATATACGGAGGGAAGAAGGGGGAACTTCTTTCACTGAGGCTGAGAAGGAAAAGGGTTATTATTATTACACTAATAATAATGACATGCTTCGTGCCTTGCCTTGGCCGAGGGACAGACTGGGGCAGGAAACTCATCCAGCCTCCAACGTAGGCTATTTCCAACGCCGCAGCGAGTTTGCCCACTGGAAATTCAGTATCGTAATTTCTGGCGTGGACACGAACAAAGTGCAGGAACAGCAGCCAGCATAATTAAAGGGCTTGGCCGGTCATGAGATTATGTCCCGCTTTTTTGCAGTAAGCAAGGAGTCTTTTAGTCCGTGTGAAACCAACCTGTAAAAATTGTGAAGGGTCCTCAGAAGCGCTGCGCAGCAGAATGCGGGCGGCAATAACGCTTGACAGTCTGCTGTGCGTAAGTGGAGGCTATGTCAAAGCACGTCGGAAGCGCGTATGAGGGCCGTGCGCTCCTGGGCCAAACCATAATTTCAGATTACACATGGCATTTGAAACTCCCCCGTGTTTTGTTCCGCAGCTGGGTGTCATTTAAATAAGATTCAATGTCTTGCTGCCTTCAAGCTGACTGCTGACAGGTAGGGTTAGGACATCAAAAGACGCATCACTTGTTAATTGCGCACATTATCACAATTACAATACTACATGAGTAGAAGCTTCCTCAGCGCAGCCAATTTATTAGGTCTCGACTATTATATCCCGCAAGGGATAAATGGACGAGAGTATAGTGGGCAAACCAAGGTCTTAAACCATTGCGAATTTCGGACAGTTCGTGTGGTGCACTCGTGCGGAAAGCGCGTCCACATCAAAGCCATCAGCCTCCCTCCCACAGGCATCTGATGCTTTCCCAGTGTGTGCAGTGCACGCTCGGCCTCACTTCTGCTCCCCCCCTAATTACATCCCGCTTTCACGCAGTGAGCTTCACCTCAAAGGGGCCGCCAATGCTTGTTAGGAACTGGTTTCGCTCCGAGCTGCATCTGTTTAAGCCAGGTCTCTGAGACAATGTGCTGCTTCTGTCAGCATTCCGCCTCAGAGAGGGCTTTCGCGGCCGAGGCTTGAAATCAATAATAGGCCACAGACAGCACGCAGTGCAGCACTCATGTGCACGTATTCGACTGTTGTTGCTGCTCTTCTCTTACGGACTTTAATAATATTTCATAATTAGTAACAGAGGGGATTTTTTTTTATTACCGTGTGGACTTTTTTATATTTCACTATGAGTCATTCCATTGATCCCGGCTTCCTCACGAAGCACAACATAGAGAAAGAAACAGTAGTAAGGGCAGGGTTACCATGGAGAAAAGAAAACTGTGTGTGCCCACTTCATTGAAGCAGCCGCATGTGGTTCCTTCTGCTCGGAGCATATGGAATATTCTGTTGGGGCATTGCTTGTCATCCTTTAGGCACACGCGTTGTTGTTGTATCCTACAGAATTGTCAGGTGACCTCCAGAATTCTATGCTATTGATGCTGTGTTTTTATTGGCACATGATTGTTAACCATTTCCTCCATGCTTTAGTATGTGTGCTCAATTATTTCTTTTGAAATCAGAGGTTAAGTGATCCTTCACATTGAATCTTAGGACCCTGAGAAGCATTGACCTGGGAACGCCGGCAAGCCATTACATCCAAGAACAAGCATTTGAAAACCCAGTAGGCCCGGCCTTGGCAGTTTTGGACCATGGGTATTTATTTTCTTTCTTGTATAAGCAAATGCAGCAAAAATAACAATCACAACAATCACTCAGCACCACCACATTATCACGCAGCACCACCACAGCACCACTCAGAACCACCACAGCATCACTCAGCACCACCACAGCACCACTCAGCACCACCACAGCACCACCACAGCATCACTCAGCACCACCACATCATCACTCAGCACCACCACAGCACCACTCAGCACCACCACAGCATCACTCAGCACCGCCACAGCATCACTCAGCACCACCACAACCATCACTCAGCACCACCACAACCATCACTCAGCACCACCACAACCATCACTCATCACCACCACAGCATCACTCAGCGCCACCCCAGCATCACTCAGTGCCACCCCAGCATCACTCAGCGCCACCCCAGCATCACTCAGCGCCACCCCAGCATCACTCAGCGCCATCCCAGCATCACTCAGCGCCACCCCAGCATCACTCAGCGCCACCCCAGCATCACTCAGCGCCACCCCAGCATCACTCAGCGCCACCCCAGCATCACTCAGCGCCACCCCAGCATCACTCAGCGCCACCCCAGCATCACTCAGTGCCACCCCAGCATCACTCAGCGCCACCCCAGCATCACTCAGCACCACCACAGCATCACTCTGGAACACTACAGCATCACTCTGGAACACTACAGCATCACTCTGGAACACCATAGCATCACTCTGGAACACCACAGCATCACTCTGGAACACCACAGCATCACTCTGGAACACCACAGCATCACTATGCGCCACCACAGCATCATTATGCGCTACCACAGCATCATTATGCGCCACCACAGCATCATTATGCGCCACCACAGCATCACTCAGGGCCTCCACATCATCACTCAGGGCCTCCACACCATCACTCAGGGCCTCCACAGCATCACTCAGGGACTCCACAGCATCACTCAGGGACTCCACAGCATCACTCAGGGACTCCACAGCATCACTCAGGGACTCCACAGCATCACTCAGGGACTCCACAGCATCACTCAGGGACTCCACAGCATCACTCAGGGCCTCCACAGCATAACTCAGGGCCTCCACAGTATCACTCAGGGCCTCCACAGCATCACTCACAGCCTCCACAGCATCACTCACGGCCTCCACAGCATCACTCACGGCCTCCACAGCATCACTCCGCGCCATCACAGCATCAATCTGTGCAAACATTCAACAACAACTGGTTCAAATATGTTCTCTCAATGTTTCAAGCTTTATTACAAATGTCACAAAAAGATGTTACTATTTCACTTCTGTTGTTGGATTTTCGTCACAATAAAATACACTGAACATAATCTTCACAAAAGTTATTTACAAAAGTTTAAGCTATTGCCATTATAAATTACAATCACTTTTATTTAAGTATTAAATATTTAAAAAAATTAAAAGCCATTGTTATTTGTAATATCAATACATCTAAGTCACGTAAATACAAAACATGTTGCATTACAAATGCTATAGGTGTCACATTTGCGAAAGTTATAACTATTGGCATTGTAAATGACAAAGCTATTAATTTAGCTATTTTCAAAACCAACACATAAATAAAAAAATTGTCATTTACATGACCAATAGCTCAAACTTTCCTAATGCGAGACCTATTGCATTGCAAATGCTTGTCTTACATCGTGAGCGGCGCCCCTGGTGACCCCTAACGGCACACCGGGGTGCCGCAGCGCATAGTTTGGGAACCACTGTATTACGTTATTATGTTACCTTTTTTACATGTTAACACTGTGTGGAAAAAGGTTGTATGCAGTTAAGCCAAACAGGCCTAAAGAACAAGAACCAGTGCTTGTCCAGTTCTCGAAGTTGAAGTGTGCCAAACGTGTGAACCATGTGCTCACGGCATTACCTGATAGGAGAGAGGGAAGGACCCCGTCTTGATCTGAAGTAACGGAATGTCAGACCGGTGCGTGGTGATTTCTCAGCATGCAGGGACCTTCGGTATTCACAGAAGTGCCTCCTCTACCAATCTATCTGGATGGCTATTATTTATAATAAAAATCAGTCTTCACAATGTGTGTCCTAGATTTGTGATGTTATGAATATGTGGACAGCACTGTCGCCTCGTTGATGAAGATAGGATGACTTTTGTACCTAGTGCGTAGAGAGGCCTTGTACATGATGTTCAAGGCATCATGATAATGTTGTGCGAAGCTTGATGTGAAAACAAAGGAGTTTCAGAGAAACTAATCGAACATCGATGTGCATCCAAATGTGTGCAAAAGGTCACTCCTGAAATGTTATTTTGTAGGACAATATAAGGAACTAGCAGCCCGTCCCGACATTGTCCGGGTATGAAATAGAATGTGTGTAAGGTGTGTATTTGGCAAGGGCAATTTATTTTAAAATCTTGCGGTAGACAACATTTTTTGTTTCATTAGAATCGGGACGGCTGCAGGACAGCTGCAGCCCTGGTTGATGTTAGCAGGTGCGTGTAATGTCGTTGAATGAGAGAGTTATCAGCCGCGGGTAAATCCGTTTAATGAGAGAGTTGAGTGACAGCGAGTAGGAGAGGCTGCAGTAATTGTCCCCGCAGACACGCTCATTTGCGTGTTCCCCTTCGCTTGAGGCCCAGATGCAGGCCTGTTTGATGTTAGCAGGCGCGTGTTCCCCCGCTTGAGGCCCAGCGGCAGCCCTGGTTGATGTTATCAGGCGCGTGTAATTAGTGTACTGATCCGCCGCCTGAGCCCGGCTAGAGCCCTGGTTGATGGTAGCAGGCGCGTGTAATTTCGTTGAATGAGAGAGTTCAGTAACAGTACGCAGGAGGAGAGGCTGCAGTAACGTTACTTACCACGCCTCCAGCTGAATGCGTTTGTCATGCCCCCAGCACTCGGCCACAGCAGACGATCTTCTGATTAATGTACGACCCACATGGCATGAAGGGCGGAACGTAGCACACGCCCCCCGCATTTCTCACGCCCCCAGCGTGCCCCTTGATGCGATGCAATTGCGTTCACATGGCATGAAGGGCGGACACACGCCCCCAGCGTTTGTCACGCCCCCAGTGTTTGTCATGCCCCCAGCACACGCCCACAGCCCACAATATGATGGCCGTACCACACGCCCCCAGCGATAGTCACGCCCCCCAGCCCACGCCCACAGCACAACGCAGACACGCCCACAAGGGACTACTTTGCCGGCACAGTTCTTTTACCTTTTAAATGTATATTGTGGCCGTCTGCATAGCCTATGTCCTTCTGCTGCAACTGCCCTTTCCAACGCTGTATTGGGTGTTGTGATTGGTGCTGTGGTTACTGAGATTACCCGCCTCAAAGGTTTGGGCTCTCTCTTTATAATATAAGTATGGATATGGATAGGCTGCCTGGCTACATGGGCCTAACTCGGGAATATAACAGCAATAGATCACAGCATTCTTAGTAACATTTGATCCATGTAAGATAGCTTTTGTTAAAATCTGCTTAGTATGCAGCAGATGGTGGATTATATGCCACATACATATTTACGTGTAAAATGATGTGGCTTCAGAATCGCATAATTCCATTGTCCCTGACTATAATCTATTTTCGTCTATTCATGTGACAAAATGAGAGAATTTGCTGGGAGAGAAAAAATGCTAATTTTCCAGTGCCTCAAAGTGGGGTGAATGTTCTTTAAGTTTCTTTAAATTATACTAGCAAGTTCTGCCTTCTGTGAGTACCTCAGGCGATCGAGTGTAAGCAGAACAGCGGCAGCACATGCTCCCAGTGCTGCTATGGAATTGTTGCCAGTGCCTTCTTTGTATAATAGGAACTTGTACTGCTCCTTCTCATCTGTATCTGTGTTGTATTAGTGGAACTTGACAAGTCTTCTCACTTAAGAAGAGTCACAACTTTGCCATTGTCAGAATTTATTTGGTTTTATATAGTGCCATAAGCAGGGACAATGGAATTATGTGATTCTGCGGTAACAATGTATTCTGCATAGCTATGGATTTGGCACATATTCCATCATCTACTGCATAATTTGCAGATTTTAGGAAAAAGAAAATTGCTTCTGATTCAAATGGATCAAAAGTTGCTAAAAAGGCAGAGGCATGTGTTGCTACACAGTGGAGTACCGAAGAAAAGGTTGACTGGTCACCTTTCCATTGCCTACTGCTGAATTCTCGTTTTAAGCTGGTACTTATAAGGTGAAATCTTTGCCAAAACAGTGTTATTTTTTTAACACACAATTTTATTGATTTTTACAATATATTACATATTATGCAGGAGTAATGCTTCATTAGTAAGTACAGTATACATACATTTTATATTGTTAATGGCAGGACATTACTTCATTTCGTATATAGAGTAATATAAGCTTTGATGATTGGGGGCCTGCATCATGGAGTGAGAATTGCTGTGATTGTTACATTTTTAAAATTAACAGATAACAGTTCGGAGCAGAATGCTCAACTCTTCCCCCCTCCAGCCTCTTATAATAGCATTCCCCATAAAACTTTGCTTGAAAGTTCTTGTCAAAGCGGTCCATACCACAGCCAGCGGGAATGGGCCGCATGGGGCATGGTGGGGGGGATCGGAGTGTGAGGGAGGAAGGGCGGCGGAGGAAACGAAATAGTGGATGATAGGGGGAGGGATGAAACAGAAAGGAAAGATGATCACTGTGGCACCATTACTACTTTTAGCCCATTGCATTCAAGAGTAGCAGCTAAACATTTGTGGCGGTCCCAACCTCCACGAAGGAATGAAGGCCGCCACCGACTGGATGAAGATCAGCCGACTGAAGCTGAACACGGACAAGACGGAGGTCCTTATCCTCGGCTCCAACCCTTCAGCCTGGGACGACTCCTGGTGGCCTACGGCACTGGGAGCAGCCCCGATACCCACCGACCACGCACGCAACCTGGGAGTCATCCTCGACTCAACAATCTCCATGACCAAGCAAGTCAACGCAATCTCCTCCTCCTGCTTCAACACACTCCGCATGCTCTGCAAGATCTACAGGTGGATCCCGACAAATACAAGAAGAACAGTCACCCAAGCCCTCATCAGTAGCAGACGCGACTATGGAAACGCCCTGTACACGGGGTGAAAATTGCAAAAAACACAGTTGATGGACAGAATGTAGAACAATGTCATACATTCACCCCAGTACAGAGATCTGGGCCTAAATCCATCGTTTTTTGCACTCCACACCACCCTGAGTTAGACACTGGCTATATGCAAATCAGCTCTGACCCTGTGCATCATGGGAACAGTCCAGTCCGAACTACCAAGCCATATCTTTCCCAGACCGGAATCAAGCATCCAAGGACCGGTTTCTGGCTATCAGCCTTCATCAGCCTGGATAGCTTGACTCCAGTGGTGTGGAGAGCCTGGGACTTACGTCTGAGCATACCCAGCCCACTCGGGGTGAAAATTGCAAAAAACACAGTTGATGGACAGAATGTAGAACAATGTCATACATTCACCCCAGTACAGAGATCTGTACACGGGAGCCCCGGCCAAGCTCAAACGACTGCAACGCATTCAAAACGCCTCTGCACGCCTGATCCTCGACGTACCATGCCACAGCCACATCACCCTGCACCTGAGAAACCTGCACTGGCTTCCAGTCAACAAGAGGATTTCCTTCAAGCTCCTCATCCACGCATGCAAGACACTCCACAAGACCGGCCCAGCCTACCTCAACAGATGACTCTTCTTCTACATCCCCAACCGCCAGCTCCGTTCCGCCGACCTCACCACTGTCCCTCGCATCCGAAGAACAACCACCAGCGGCAGATCCTTCTCCCACCTCGCCGCCAAGACCTGGAGCACCCTCCCACTGAGCCTACGACAGACCCAACAGTATAAACAGGGGTGGTCCCAGGACGTATAACATCAATAAGTGTTAACAGACAAGACCAATTATTAAAACAAAAATCACAGAAAAATAAATCAGAATACAGTTTAAACGTACAGTGTTATTTAATCACACTGATATTGATCATTGGTTATTCAAACAGAGTACATATTAAACATTAAATGCATAAATAGTAAAAGTTGTAGTGCCCAGGGGGAGGGATAGCGAGGGTAGTGATTCAGGTGAGGTAGTGGAATGGAAAAAAGTGCAAAGCACATGTAGTACAAGCACATGTTAATTGTGTGCTGAAGGACACAAATCAAAATTCATATTAAGAGTTAGAGTACATAGAATCTGTACTAGTCTGCCATAACACATATAACAGCTCAGTAATTCAAGTACTGTAGGCAAGACTGGCATTGGGCAGTTGTCGACGTTTCAACCCCCTTCCGAGCGTAGGCCACCTCGGGAGCCTTACAATGGGGGTCTTCCTCAGGACAGTGTGTAGGTGGAGTGGGGTATTGGGGCACCGTCAATGGGAGTAAAAAGGTTCCCACACATCACTGGTAGGAACAGGCATGGCGCCGGAGGCTCATGACAAAGGAAGAGTGAGACAAGTACTCAATGAAGGGTTGTATACACTCCTATCCAAACGACTCAAACGGACAGGTGGGTTGGAAAACAAATCTAAAAATCCATTAACTTCAAAAACCCAACTCAATCAGGCAACCTTCTAAGGTGATACGATCTCCGGGAGCTCGTATCACCTTAGATGGTTGCCTGAGTACTTGTCTCACTCTTCCTTTGTCATGAGCCACCTACACACTGTCCTGAGGAAGACCCCCATTGTAAGGCTCCCGAGGTGGCCTACGCTCGGAAGGGGGTCGAAACGTCGACAACTGCCCAATGCCAGTCTTGCCTACAGTACTTGAATTACAGAGCTATTATATGTGTCATGGCAGACTAGTACAGATTCTATGTACTCTAACTCTTAATATGAATTTTGATTTGTGTCCTTCAGCACACGATTAACATGTGCTTGTACTACATGTGATATGCACTTTTTTCCATCCCACTACCTCACCTGAATCACTGCCCTCCCTATCCCTCCCCCTGGGCACTACAATTTTTGCTATTTATGCATTTACTGTTTAATATGTACTCCGTTTGAATAACCAATGATCAATGTCAGTGTGATTAAATAACACTGTACGTTTAAACGGTATTCTGATTTCTTTTTCTGTGATTTTTGTTTTAATAATTGCTCCTGTCTGTTAACACTTATTGATGTTATACGTACTGGGACCACCCCTGTTTATAGTTGAGTACCCAGGTCCCGGTGATTCCGGGTTTACCCTTTTGTGTAACCTACGACAGACCCAAGACCTGCTGACCCTCAGGAGGCTACTCAAGACCTGGCTGTTTGACCAGTAGTGCCCCCCCCTTTTTTCCCCCCAGCACATTGAGACCCTCACGGATAAGTAGTGTGCTCTACAAATTCTTGATTGATTGATTGATATTTGCATTAATTGGCAGTGATGTTAATTTTGAATTATTCCAACAGTTGAGCCCAGTCCAGAGAGATTGGTTTCTTGCGAAGGCCTCTATATTCCTCTCTTTGGAAAGCTTCCCCTTCTACCTTGGCCCAACGTATTACCTCTTCTCCCCAAGCTCCCCTTCTCGGGGCTGCATGAGATTTCCAACGCTGTGTGAGAAGTCTTTTGGCCAGTATTAGGGAGAGATCAGTGAATCGTCATAACACTTTGGCTTTCCGTGGTAGAGGGGATAGTCCTAGCAGGCATACCTCTATCATTGACCAAGTGGGTCTTTCTGACAATTGTGATAAGCTATCAGTGACCTCTCGCCAATACTCCTGTAAGCAGGGGCAGGACCAAAACATATCAATCAAATTGGCTCTAGGCACGTGGTAGCGAGGTCAATTCGAGGAGGCTAATGGGTCCAATGTGTGAACATTATAGGGCACCAGATATGCTCTATGTAACAGAGCCAGCTGTATAAATTTGAATCGAACATTTCGGGATACACGTCTGGGATATTCAAGGACTATGGCCCATTCCTTGTCTGTGAGCGCATGCGCAATATCCGCCTCCCATTTCTGAAGGAGGGGCGATAGCGAGATTTCCAGATGTCCTCTCAGTCCTCTGTATAGCCATCTGACCAAATGGCTCCAGTGACCCATTATGTGCAGTGCCTGCGACAATTTGAATGCTGGGGGCTCTTACTGTTCAACAAGCCAATATTTATGGACAAAATGTAAGATGCTGGCGTGAGTCAGAAATAGTGTATTAGGAACCCTATAAGTGAGTACCAATTCAGCGAGGGGCATTACATTTCTGTCATTGAATAAGGAGCCCACAGTCGTGATTCCTCCCTCCTCCCATGGTGCTAACCTGTGAGAAGTTAAACGGCCATGTGGTGTTGGGAGACCACAGAGGGGAATGTTCAGGGCATATGGAGTGGGTGTGTTGGTGTACCTCAACGCAAGCTTCCAATAGTGGAGCGCTATTTGAAGTAACACAGGGATATCTTTCGGTCTCCCAGGTTCTGGGGAAAGCAGTGTCTGCAGTGTCCCAAGCTGTAACTGTGTCGGTGTATACCCAATTTCAGATAGGTTATGCCCAGCAATCCAATATGCCAGCCATTGTAGTTGTCTATCAATGCAGTATGCCTTAAAATCCAGGGCTCCCATACCCCCCCTTAGACGTGGGCATCTGCAATTTAGTGAGGCTAATCCTGCGACGCCCAGTTCCCCATATCAAAGATACCAACAAGGAGTTTAACATTTTAAAGACCCATGCCAGGACCACCACTGGGAGGTTAACAAAGTAATATAGGAGCCTTGGCAACATCACCTTTTTTCCTATTGCAGAGCGTCCTGCCGTGGACAGTGGTAATTTCGTCCAAAAGGCCAACTCCATCGATTAAATTACCATCCAGTGTGTTGCGTGTGTTCCTATAAAACTGAATACAGAGATATTTAAAGGTGTTTGGTTTGACTCAGAGCTGCTCAACCCCAAAGTGCAGGGTGGGTAAAGGATATGTATCATAAAAGGAATATGCTACGTACTTTGAGGCATTCAAATGGAGTTGCGATGCCAAAACAGTGTTAACTTGTAAAAATGTAAAATTACTGAGTGCTATCACAAAATGTGCCACATTACACCATGTAACTTAACTTTTTTTGGAACATAATTTAGTCAATCCTGTCACGTAATTTGTTTTTCCTCAGTCTAAGGTATTGACATTACATATGAAAGTTACACAGTTAGGCTTTGATAGCGAGGCTGCAGGCATGTGTGATTTTGCTTTTCATTAACTAAAATAATAAAACATGGGTTTCTCCCCGTTATTCTCTGTAGGAATAGCTCTGCCATTTATGGAACAGTTCTTTTTATTTGAGTTCGAACAAGCCATAACACAGCTTACGCCTACAACCACTGACCGGCAGCGAATGGAATGCGAATGAAAGGTACACAGCATTATGCCAACAACCCGGAGGCCGGCAGCGAGTGTTGTGAGAAGTTGGCCTGATATGTGATGTCCACTATTCTAGTGGGCACCCTGTATCAGTCCAAACAACCCTTATGGTGATGGTTGTAAAGTCAACCTTATAGACCAGCTATCCTAGTGGTAGCATGGACAAAGCAGTCTTAGGCTAAAACTTCAGAGGGCATGTGAAGCCAGCTGTTTTACCATATGTAACCCCTTGAATACCAAATGAAAGGACACCACACAGGTTACATATAAAATATATATGTATTTATTATAAACACAACCCCTCTGAACTCTTTATGAGGTCAGAGGCTAAAGCACATAACAAGAAACTTAATTATTATACAGTAAGTTGCACAATATACAGTAGGGCCCTAGGGGCACGTAAAACCATATACTAAAATAGTGGTATAAGAACCACGTCACGAACAAAGGATAGGCCTAGGGCCTAGGGAATCGCTGGGGCTACGCTGTACTAACAAGAGTTAGAGAGCAGGAGGCCCACGGGATGCGTATGCAGTGTCTTTACACACACACGAGTTACCATAGAGTTAGAATGGGAACGAAAGAATTACAAACTAGTTCTTTTAGGTCACTTCCGGATGGACTAGGAGAAAGCTACTGAAAACTAGGACACTAGGATAGTTAATACCCACAGGAGCACCCGAGTACTCGCGTTACCTCACCCACTGGAAGCAGGTGCATAGGTGTCAAAGTGTGTCGGGTTTCGTCGCTGAATCCTATGGAGCCTTGAAGAAAGATGCTGCAGGCGACCAGGAGAGAAGTGTCCGGTTGGATCCGAGGGCGGATCGAGGATGAAGAGTACCTGAAAGCAGAGGGGACAGAGTCTGGGTCACTAGCCAGTGACCAGGAAGGAACCAGGAAGGAACCAGGCGATGTCGCGAAGCAATCAGGTGATGTCATGAAGCTTGACTCTGCAGCCACGTGGACCAGGAGGCGTCGACGATGACTAGGAGCTGGATACGGACTGTCCCACGAAGGATCTCGCTGTTGGCGGCGTCGGCTTCCGGATTGGAGTCAACAGGCCTTGGCAAATGCAACCCACGCAGGAATCGAATATTCGCTTAGGTTTAGACCAGCAAGGTCTATGGGGCTTCTCCTTTGCAGGGAAGCAGGGGTCCACCTGGAAGGGTATACTCAGATGTGAGTCCCTTGCTCATTGCACCATCAGGATTCAAGCAAGCCGGGCCGACGACGCCTGAAATGGCAGAAACCGGTCCCCGGAAGCTTGTTTCCTTCCCAGTATAAGAATTGGCTTGGTAGTTTGGTTTGCCCTGTTCCCATCATGCACTGGGACAGGAACAGACTAATTTGCATATAGCCAAGTTCTGAGCTGGGATGGTGCAGTGAGCTAAAAAACGGTGATGGATCAAGCCCTGATCTTTGGACTGGGTAAGAGTGGTCTGCTTAATTCAGGCACTCTGTTCATCACCACCCCCTTTTCTGAATCATTTTGTCCACCATAAGCGTGGAAGGGTATTCTCAGATGTGAGTCCCTTGCTCATTGCACCATCAGGATTCAAGCAAGCCGGGCCGACGACGCCTGAAATGGCAGAAACCGGTCCCCGGAAGCTTGTTTCCTTCCCAGTATAAGAATTGGCTTGGTAGTTTGGTTTGCCCTGTTCCCATCATGCACTGGGACAGGAACAGACTAATTTGCATATAGCCAAGTTCTGAGCTGGGATGGTGCAGTGAGCTAAAAAACGGTGATGGATCAAGCCCTGATCTTTGGACTGGGTAAGAGTGGTCTGCTTAATTCAGGCACTCTGTTCATCACCACCCCCTTTTCTGAATCATTTTGTCCACCATAAGCGTGGAAGGGTATACTCAGATGTGAGTCCCTTGCTCATTGCACCATCAGGATTCAAGCAAGCCGGGCCGACGACGCCTGAAATGACAGAAACCGGTCCCCGGAAGCTTGTTTCCTTCCCAGTATAAGAATTGGCTTGGTAGTTTGGTTTGCCCTGTTCCCATCATGCACTGGGACAGGAACAGACTAATTTGCATATAGCCAAGTTCTGAGCTGGGATGGTGCAGTGAGCTAAAAAACGGTGATGGATCAAGCCCTGATCTTTGGACTGGGTAAGAGTGGTCTGCTTAATTCAGGCACTCTGTTCATCACCACCCCCTTTTCTGAATCATTTTGTCCACCATAAGCGTGGAAGGGTATACTCAGATGTGAGTCCCTTGCTCATTGCACCAACAGGATTCAAGCAAGCCGGGCCGACGACGCCTGAAATGGCAGAAACTGGTCCCCGGAAGCTTGTTTCCTTCCCAGTATAAGAATTGGCTCGGTAGTTTGGTTTGCCCTGTTCCCATCATGCACTGGGACAGGAACAGACTAATTTCCATATAGCCAAGTTCTGAGCTGGGATGGTGCAGTGAGCTAAAAAACGGTGATGGATCAAGCCCTGATCTTTGGACTGGGTAAGAGTGGTCTGCTTAATTCAGGCACTCTGTTCATCACCACCCCCTTTTCTGAATCATTTTGTCCACCATAAGCGTGGAAGGGTATACTCAGATGTGAGTCCCTTGCTCATTGCACCATCAGGATTCAAGCAAGCCGGGCCGACGACGCCTGAAATGGCAGAAACCGGTCCCCGGAAGCTTGTTTCCTTCCCAGTATAAGAATTGGCTTGGTAGTTTGGTTTGCCCTGTTCCCATCATGCACTGGGACAGGAACAGACTAATTTGCATATAGCCGAGTTCTGAGCTGGGATGGTGCAGTGAGCTAAAAAACGGTGATGGATCAAGCCCTGATCTTTGGACTGGGTAAGAGTGGTCTGCTTAATTCAGGCACTCTGTTCATCACCACCCCCTTTTCTGAATCATTTTGTCCACCATAAGCGTGGAAGGGTATACTCAGATGTGAGTCCCTTGCTCATTGCACCATCAGTATTCAAGCAAGCCGGGCCGACGACGCCTGAAATGGCAGAAACCGGTCCCCGGAAGCTTGTTTCCTTCCCAGTATAAGAATTGGCTTGGTAGTTTGGTTTGCCCTGTTCCCATCATGCACTGGGACAGGAACAGACTAATTTGCATATAGCCAAGTTCTGAGCTGGGATGGTGCAGTGAGCTAAAAAACGGTGATGGATCAAGCCCTGATCTTTGGACTGGGTAAGAGTGGTCTGCTTAATTCAGGCACTCTGTTCATCACCACCCCCTTTTCTGAATCATTTTGTCCACCATAAGCGTGGAAGGGTATACTCAGATGTGAGTCCCTTGCTCATTGCACCATCAGGATTCAAGCAAGCCGGGCCGACGACGCCTGAAATGGCAGAAACCGGTCCCCGGAAGCATGTTTCCTTCCCAGTATAAGAATTGGCTTGGTAGTTTGGTTCGCCCTGTTCCCATCATGCACTGGGACAGGAACAGACTAATTTGCATATAGCCAAGTTCTGAGCTGGGATGGTGCAGTGAGCTAAAAAACGGTGATGGATCAAGCCCTGATCTTTGGACTGGGTAAGAGTGGTCTGCTTAATTCAGGCACTCTGTTCATCACCACCCCCTTTTCTGAATCACCTGGAGCAACCAGGCAGGTGTTGTAGATACAAAGGTTTGTCGTCACAGAGGCCACTAGCCAACGGGCAAGTGACCGGACAGACGCGTCGAGCAGGAAAATGCAGAAGGGCCCCACGCAGAACTCGTGGAGGTTGGAGGGCTGATCTTCGGTGCAGATGATGCTCGGGGCTGGGGCTTCTCAATCCCCAATGCACAACTTCGAGGGTGCCTCAGAAGCTGCACAAGTAGCAAGCTTTTCAAGATGGCCAGTCCCACGTCTCTCGTCGCCTCCACGGGTCTCAGCTTTGCAGGGATTGTGGATCGGGGTTAGAGAAGTCTGGAAGTCTAGCTCTCGTTGGACTCTGCGCTCGGGCTCCGGCAGGAGCGTCGACAGAGTAAACCGCTGATCGCTGGATGGTGCCTGTTTGCACAGGGTGGTCACTCCTTGACCACAAGGGAGATTCTTCAGTCGTCTTCTGTAAGGAGATCGTTGAAGGTCCAGAGTTTCGCTTCAAGTTTCAGTTCAGGATAAATCTAAGGTCTTTAGACTCAGCTCCTACCTATATTCTAATCTGGTGGGCTGGATTACCTGCTATGTCCCTCCTATGGGTGGGACCAGGGAAGGGGGTGGTTACACCCCTTTCCCTTTGTCCAGTTTCGCGCCAGAGCTGGGGCTGGAGTGCTCCAGCAACTGGTTTGAACAGGGCTATGCATGGGGCACCTTGTGTGCCCCAGGCAGTGTCTCATTTCATTCAGCCCTCCCTGCCCCAATACACTATTGCCTGTCTGGGGTGGTGCTAGCACCTCCCAAGGCAGGAAACCTATTGTCCAAGCCTCCCTCGCTGGAAGGACTCCCAGCAGCAGGAGGTCAGACTTGTGTCTGTGGCAGCAGCATCCATTTTGTGATGCTGAGGCTCTGGTTAACTTTAACCGGGATTAACAGGAACAACATGTCTTCTCCCTCTTGAAGGGTGGAATGCTACCCCCGTCGCCAGAACTGGTGAGGGGGTAGTATTCCAAAGCGTATGACACCTTACACGACATGTTTTGATAAAGCCAAACCAAAGTTAGCAATAACTGCAAGGATTATAATGCACTTAAGAGTATATGGTATGGCTATATCATAGAACAGCTATATGGACATGGTTCCGAAAGCTGCAGACAGGCTCAGCTCATGCTAGAGCACCATCTCACATAAAACCAAGCACTCTGCCTTCAGGAATGTTAAGGCCTGCCATAGGAGTGACTTATAGGTGCATATGTGTCTATATATAATGGTAGGTATAGGAATACTATACCTAAGCAAGGGGTGATTACACGACCTTGCCCCAGCTGAGTGATCAGCCAGTTGTGTCAGTTTGGATGGCCAGCCAGGGGTGGCAAAAGATATGCTGCAGCCCCTGGTAGGCCTTGGGTGCACCTATGCCCTGGGTACCTATGGTACACTGTACAGGGACTCACAAGAGTGACCCATTTTCCAATTGGTGATGTACCTAAAGTACATGGTATGAATTTAGAGAGAGAACAGCAGGGCTGTGGGTCTGATTAGCAGGCCCACAGCCACATTAAAGTCGAAAACCAGTGAAGCAAAAAGCAAAAAGTGGGGTGACCATAGGAAAGCAGACCCTACTCTCCTACAAGTGTCGTGATGAGATAGTTCATGCATTTGAAAAGCGATGTGCAATGTCAGTGAGATAACCATGTATAACTAAGAAAAAGAGAACAAGGAACCAGCCCAAGAAGAGGACCCCAATCTAACCCACCCCCCTTTGTCCTCCCCGCACCACCATGTGAAGAGCTACAGAGCCCTGAGCCCTCGGAGGTGGTAATGTCTCAGTATAGATGCATCAGTTGCTCCTCAATGTGAGCCTGTGAACTCTTCCTGCCTGTTAGACGTAAGATTTGTGAGTATTGGGAACAAGTCACCTCCCTAAATTCTTTTGCTAGGATTGTGATAAATGGTGTCCATAACTCAGAATAGGTTTGAACCTTGTTATCGAGCATCATTGATATGCCCTCCATGGTTAACACAATCCACAGTCTCCTCAGCCATGCCATATGGTCTGGAACTATTGCAGTTCCCCAGTTGGCCAGCAGGCCCTGTCTAGCGCTGTTTAGTGCTAACGCTATTTGTCTCCCAAAGGAAACGTCAGGGGATTGGAGAGGTCCCAGAGGGTATAGGCTGGGAAGCATGGGATGCTAGTGCTAAAAGCTTTATCAATGTCGTTAAGGACCAGCTCCCAATATCTTACCAGTTTGGGGCAGTGCCATAGGAGGTGTATTAGGGATCCTGTCTGCCAATACCCTCGCCAGCATGACGCGGAGTGATCTTTGTTTCAGTCGTGTAGTCGGGTCGGTGTTAGGTACCAATAAAATGCTACTTTGTAGGCTGCCTCTGATCCCGGCATGTCATGTGGTGGATTCTATAGTGTATGTCCTGCCAGTCTTTATCAGATAGTGTTCGGCCCAGTTCTATCTCTAATCTCAGCAGCGGCCTGGACTTGGCGGCTATAGGGGTCACTGATAGGAAAGCGTAAAGTTCCGTGAGGGTGCATTTATCATCTTTCTTGGTTATAGGCCATTTGTCAAAGTGGGTCATTGGGAGGGAAGCACCCGGTCTCATTCCTGGGGAGATCACCCAATGTACTACCTGGTTGTAAGGGAAGAGGTCAGATGTCGGTAGCAAATAATCTCTCTGGAGTTGGTCCCCTGGTGGTCGAAAATTTAGCCTGTTCTTTTGCATCCCTGCTCACGCCATCGCTGAAATATCTCAGACTCACATCCTGGGGGGAAATCCAGAATATCTACCATGGGCGTCATTGGGGAGGGGAACGTTGTGAGGTTGTGGCGGAGTGCCGTTGCATCCCATACCTTTAAAGTGGTTGCCGTAACTGGGGGAAGAGTAAAGCCCCCTAACTCTATGTTTGCAGGAGAGCCAAACCTCTCTCCAGATGTTTACTCCTGCGATTGTTTGGTCCATAAGGGACCAATGTTTCTCTGATAGGGGATTGTTCCATTCTAGTATGAAGTGTAGTTGGGAGGCTTGGGAGTATCTTGGGATTATGGGTACCCCATCTCACCCTCCGCTTTGGGTTTAGCGATATGTTGGGAGCATAGGCGCAGTTGTTTGCCGCCCCAAATAAAGCGGTTGATGACATTTTAAAGGTTCTGCAGGGTCAGTGAGGACGGAGACAAGGGGTTGGCCGGAAACACAAAGAGAATGCGCTATACCCGCGGCTATGCGCCCAGCCCACGAAAGGCCCGTCCGTGAAAGGGAGTTAAGGTCTTATTGGTTTGGTCTATTAGAGGGTCATAGTTGGCCACCAGCATCTTTTCAGGCATTCGAACGAAGAGGATGCCAAATGACACTGCCAAGGCTGGGCGGCAGAGAGGTTTAGGATCTGGGACTTTGCGAGGTTAACCTTTAACCTGGAGATGGCGCCAAAGAACCCAAAATTCTTCCACAAGGGCGGAGAGTGAGATCGTAAGGTTCATGAGGGAGAGGACCACGTCATGCGCGTATAAGCTTATGGTATATGTGTCTGCCCCAAGTTGGATCCCCATGATCAGTGGGTTATCTCTAATACTTTCCATGTAGAGTTCACAGATCAATGGGGACAGGGGGCAGCCATGTCTCGTGCCTCAGCGTTTGGGGAAGGGCCTGGAGAAGAACCCGTTGACCTTGACCGATGCTTTAGGGTGCTGTAAAACAGTGAGTCCAGGCCAGCAACCTGCCCCGAACCCAAACGGGCGAAGTGCACTGAATAAGAAAGTCTAGTGGACTCTGTCAAATGCTTTTTCCATGTCTTCCCGGGACAGGCAGATGAGATCCGTGAGATGTATAAGGTGTTTTGTGTTGTCCTCACATTGCCTCGAGGGAATAAACCTGGGCTGATCCGGGTGGATCATGCCTGCCATGAGGGGATTGAGGCGCGCAGCTAAAATGATCGTGAACATCTTCGGTCCGTATTGAGTAGCAAGATTGTGTGGTAGCACCCGCATTCTAAGGGATCCTTGTGGGACTAGGATAACTGAGATGGAGGCCTCAGATAGTGAGTCAGGTAGACGCCTTGTGTCGAGAAACGAGTTGAACAACCATGCCAGTAGAGGGGCTAGGATCTGACAATACTTTTTATAAAACAAAGGGGTGAGGCCGTTGGAGCCCGGTGCTTTGGAGAGTTTAAGGCGAGTGATTGCCTATTTCACTTCATCGACCTGGATGAGGTGATCCAGCTCTGAAGCTATTGCAGATGGAATCTGAGTTAGCTGAGCATCCTGAATATAGGAGTCTACATCACCGGAGGGAGAGTCCTCTCCTGCATATAGCCTGCTATAGAAAGCTTGGAAGACCTCAGCAATCTTGGGGTCTGAACATACTTCTGTTACAGAAGGGGTCAGAATCATGGCGACCGATCCAGAGGTTTCCTTGTGTCACATTCTGTGAGCTAGCATGCAGCTGGAGTGGTCACCGCCAATATAGAATTTATGCCAGAGGCGCAGCAGGGCATATTCCCCTCGGTCAAGGTCGAGGTGCCGTAGGGCCAGATGCTGTTTTTACAGTACCTTCCACACTCGGGGAGTGCATGAACGCTTATGAATTGACTCAAGCTCTGCTGCTGCCGTCTCAGTCTGTTTACCCTTTGCTGCGTGCAGCCTATTCTCTACCGCGGAGCTCGCTATTAGCTCCCCCAATTCCATTATTTTTAATGCCTCCCATATCAAAGCAAGGAGCGCATCTTCGTGGTCGTTAAGGCTAAGATAATTTGTGATAGTCGTGTGTATCATGTTTACCAATTGGTCAGATTGTAGCATGGCATCTCAATCACCAATGAGAGGGGCTGGTTAGGAAGGCGCCAAGATTCAGTGATAGCGTGATTGGGGCATGATGGGACAGGGAGCGAGGCTTAATGGTAGTGTCCCGTACATAGTCTTTCAATGCATTGGTTATGAGGAAATGGTCTATGCGACTGTAGGATTTATGGGTAGCTGAGTAAAATGTGTAATCATTGGCATCAGGGTATGTGTGTGTGTGTCCAGATGTCGGTGAGTGAGCATTGTATACAAGCGGGCGACAGGGCTCTAGTCTTTGTTGTGCGCTGGCTCAATCGGTCAAGGTTGAGATTGCCCCTAATAACTATGGCCCGATATGGGAAGGTTAAGACTTGTTCTAGGGCGTTAAGGAGGAAGTGTTCCTGATTTTCATTTGTAGCATATAAGGGGGCGACTGTGAACTGCATTGACCCACATTGAAGCCTAATCCCCAGTGCCCTGCCTTTGATTTCCATGAGTGTGGATATGATCTTCCAGCAGAACTTCTGAGCAAGCAGAATGACTACCTCATTCTTTTTTGTCATGAACTGTTGTGGGTACCACCAGGAGCGCATGCAGTGAGTGTCTTTGGCTAATAGATGCGTCTCCTGGAGCATACAGATATCGCAGCTTGACCGCTCCAGGAGAGACAGGATCACCTTGCGCTTTACTCGGATATTTTGCCCTCGTACATTGAATCTCAATACCTGCAAAGATTGTGCAATGTGGCAGCAGGGAGGTGTGTTCCATCCAACTTGCTATGCATGTGTCTCTCTAATGGGACAGGAGGGGAGCGCTCGAAGACACTGATCCAGGTGATGTTTGAATGCAATGGACAAGGTGGATGGTGCGGAGAAGAGAGAAACAGAAGGATAGAAAGATACCCAAAGCTGCAAAAGAAAAAACAATAACAGTTACATCAGAAGACCACAGTATGTCTGCTCCAGTGGATTGGGGTGGCCTGTTGCCACAAATGGCAGGTCTGCCCCGCAGGAGGGTCAGTCACAGTACCGCAGGATCCATCAGGAGCTGGGTGGGAGAGGATAGAGTCCACAATGTCTGCAGCCATCCTGCCGTCCCGTAGCCACCATCACACGGCTCTCTCCACAGCTTTATGTTGCTAGGCTGCTGTCCTCTCATGAAGCCTCTGTGAGGGCAGAATCCACTGAAAGGGCCTGCAGGACCGCCTGCCGTTCCTTGCAGATGGTATCCGGGTCAGGTTTCGTTCTGGGTCGGGCGCTCCCAGCTAGCTGCCATGTTTGTCGCTGCATTTTGCTAGCACTGGGGGAGAACGCCTGCTCCCCGACGCCCCCGGTGTGTTGATGTGACGTAGGGCACAGGCCTCACTGAGTGATCTAATCTGGTGGAGAGTACCTTCGTAGCGGAAGATTATGCGAAGGGGGTGCACCCATGCATTCGGGATGTTTGCTTTTCGTAAATGCTCTGTGACTGGGCGGAAAACTTTTAGTTTTTGCAAGGTGATCTGGGAGAGATCTTAATATAGCACTGGAGTGTGGCCTTTGAACTGGTTCAGGTGTGCTTCCTAGGCTTTTTTTTGAGGGGGTCTCCTTGATTTGAAAATCGTGTACACACACCAGAATGTCCGCTGGAGAAACCTTCTCAGACCGTCCGGGTCCTACACAATGGAATCGGTCCAGCTGCAGGGTGGGCTCATCTGTATATTTGCTTATTTTCTCCCCTGAGGCGGAAGCCGGGGGATCTCTGTTTTCTTCTGTGCTCTATTTTAAAATTGTTACATGCTCGTTATTGAACTACGAATAACGTATTTTATGCACTGTAAATATTTTAGCCAGCAATTTTTAATATATCATTCCCCACCTCGGCGCGAGACTTGCGTCGCTCCGAGGCTGCTCACCGACTTGCCCTGCCACAGAGCTGCTGTTACTAGGCGCTGGCAACTCACTCGATCCACCTCAGCCGCCATCTTGCTCAGGGTAAGGCTGGTGGTCTAGTTGTTCGTCCCTCCCGCCCTCCCAGGATATTTAAGGGTGTGTCTTGAGCTCCCCGTGATATTTGCTCATTTTCTCCCCTGAGGCGGAAGCCGGGGGATCTCTGTTTTCTTCTGTGCTCTATTTTAAAATTGTTACATGCTCGTTATTGAACTACGAATAACGTATTTTATTCACTGTAAATATTTTAGCCAGCAATTTTTAATATATCAGTCCCCACCTCGGCGCGAGACTTGCGTTGCTCCGAGGCTGCTCACCGACTTGCCCTGCCACAGCGCTGCTGTTAGTAAGCGCTGGCAACTCACTCGATCCACCTCAGCCGCCATCTTGCTCAGGGTAAGGCTGGTAGTCTAGTTGTTCGTCCCTCCCGCCCTCCCAGGATATTTAAGGGTGTGTCCTGAGCTCCCCGTGATATTTGCTTATTTTCTCCACTGAGGCGGAAGCCGGGGATCTCTGTTTTCTTCTGTGCTCTATTTTAAAATTGTTACATGCTCGTTATTGAACTACGAATAACGTATTTTATGCACTGTAAATATTTTAGCCAGCAATTTTTAATATATCATTCCCCACCTCGGCGCAAGACTTGCGTCGCTCCGAGGCTGCTCACCGACTTGCCCTGCCACAGCGCTGCTGTTACTAGGCGCTGGCAACTCACTCGATCTACCTCAGCCGCCATCTTGCTCAGGGTAAGGCTGGTGGTCTAGTTGTTTGTCCCTCCCAGGATATTTAAGGGTGTGTCTTGAGCTCCCCGTGATATTTGCTTATTTTCTCCCCTGATGCGGAAGCCGGGGGATCTCTGTTTTCTTCTGTGCTCTATTTTAAAATTGTTACATGCTCGTTATTGAACTACGAATAACGTATTTTATGCACTGTAAATATTTTAGCCAGCAATTTTTAATATATCATTCCCCACCTCGGCGCGAGACTTGCGTCGCTCCGAGGCTGCTCACCGACTTGCCCTGCCACAGAGCTGCTGTTACTAGGCGCTGGCAACTCACTCGATCCACCTCAGCCGCCATCTTGCTCAGGGTAAGGCTGGTGGTCTAGTTGTTCGTCCCTCCCGCCCTCCCAGGATATTTAAGGGTGTGTCTTGAGCTCCCCGTGATATTTGCTTATTTTCTCCCCTGAGGCGGAAGCCGGGGGATCTCTGTTTTCTTCTGTGCTCTATTTTAAAATTGTTACATGCTCGTTATTGAACTACGAATAACGTATTCTATTCACTGTAAATATTTTAGCCAGCAATTTTTAATATATCAGTCCCCACCTCGGCGCGAGACTTGCGTCGCTCCGAGGCTGCTCACCGACTTGCCCTGCCACAGCGCTGCTGTTAGTAAGCGCTGGCAACTCACTCGATCCACCTCAGCCGCCATCTTGCTCAGGGTAAGGCTGGTAGTCTAGTTGTTCGTCCCTCCCGCCCTCCCAGGATATTTAAGGGTGTGTCCTGAGCTCCCCGTGATATTTGCTTATTTTCTCCACTGAGGCGGAAGCCGGGGATCTCTGCTTTCTTCTGTGCTCTATTTTAAAATTGTTACATGCTAGTTATTGAACTACGAATAACGTATTTTATGCACTGTAAATATTTTAGCCAGCAATTTTTAATATATCATTCCCCACCTCGGCGCGAGACTTGCGTCGCTCCGAGGCTGGTCACCGACTTGCCCTGCCACAGCGCTGCTGTTACTAGGCGCTGGCAACTCACTCGATCCACCTCAGCCGCCATCTTGCTCAGGGTAAGGCTGGTGGTCTAGTTGTTCGTCCCTCCCACCCTCCTCCAACTTCCTTTAATTATGTATAAAAATAGTAGGCCTCCCCGTCCGCGCATCGGGCGCGCCGTCGGCGTGCCGAAGGCGCGCCAAAGGCAAGCCCGTCTGCACCCGTCCGCGCCTGGACCGTGCCGAGGGCCACCCCCCCTGGCCAATGCGCCCCGTCCCCACGATGCTCTTATTCACCGACTATGCTCCTACAGATGCGTCCTCATTACCATCTGGAATGCCAAAGATTCGATCCACTATCCTTTCTTGGTAACCTAGCCCAGTCCTGTTCGTACTGTAGGACATCAATGCCTCTCCATATTAAATCTTCTTCCGGCACCAATAACATCTCAGCTAAATCTATATCCATAGCCCTCTCCAATGTCCGTTCGCTCGGTAAACACCGACAGGACATAGCTGATCTCATAGAGGACAGGAAATTAGATCTTCTATTCATGACCGAAACGTGGATGGATAACTCCTCCGACCCAGACCAGGTGATAGCAGTCCCGAGAGGTTTCTCCATCCATAGACTAGATAGACAGCGTAAAAAAGGTGGCGGCGTAGCAATTATTGCTCGCGACTTTTTTCGTAAGAACTAACGCAATCCCGTCACCTTCTTGTGAAGCCTTACAATTTGCCATCAAGTTAACTCCCTCCTACAATTTTAGAGGGATTCTCTTATATCGACCACCGGGATCAAGAGCAGGCTTCATTTCTGACCTTAGTTCCATCCTGGAATCAGCGGCCCTTGATAACTCTCTAACAGTCCTCAGTGATTTTAATTTTCACTTAGACAAATCAGAGGATAGAGACACTGCATCCCTTATAGCGGACATGACAACCGTCGGTCTCCCATTATTGGTTAACTCTTCTACGCATGACGGAGGGCACATACTGGATGGCATTTTCTCCAACTTGGATGAAATACATATATCTCAAATCCTTCCCCTTACTTGGTCGGACCACCATGCAATTTTGGCCTCACTGACTGTTCACGATCCTGGTTCCTTCACTTTACCCTCTAATCCCCGTCAGCCGTTTCTTGCTTGGAATGATATCGTTAGTTCCAGTCTGAAAACGCTCCTGATTAATTCCAACCCTTCTCTCTCCGTTGACCCTAATGTCGCCACAACACAATTTCATGACTGGCTGGGTTCTGCTGCCACCTCACTGGCCCCTGTCAAACAGCTGACCCATAATAGACTTACCCCTTCGGCCCCCTGGTTTTCTGAGGAGCTAAGAACTCAGAAACAAATTTGTAGGAATAAGGAGAGGCACTGGCAGAAGGATTACACGGATGATGCCTAAACTCGCTACAAGGAGATGTTGGCCAAATACAAAATCATGATCAGTGACGCCAAGAAAAAGTTTTTTAGCGCAAGGATCGAATCAGCTAAAAATTCTACCAAGGAACTTTATGTCACCACCAAGCAGTTGGCTGGTTGTTCCTTTAACCTGACCCCACCCCCCTCCCAGTCTCTCTGTGACGCTTTGGCCAACTTCTTCTTCAGTAAGGTTAACGATATTTTTTTGGCTTTTTCAAATAACACCAACTCCCCCTCTATAATTACCACCTTAACTTGCACGGGCCCTATTTTTACCCAGTTCACAGACATTTCTAATACCCAGACGGCGGATATTATTTCCACGATTAGATCCGGCTCTGCACTTGATCCTTGTCCTTTCAAAATACTTCCACCCATCATTGATGTTCTTCTTCCTGCTATCACCTCAATTTGTAATTCCATGTTTAGAACTGGTATCTATCCAGCCGCCCTCAAAAAAACTCTCCTTAAACCTTTACTGAAGAAGCCACATCTTGATATGGATGAATTAATTGCCAGCCTTCCACTTTTGGCAAAAATTGCCGAAAAAGCGATGAATCAACAACTGTCGGCTTTTATTGAGGAACACCATCTACTCGATGAAACCCAATTTGGCTTTCGCCGTTTCCACGGTACGGAGACGGCTCTGATCAAAGCCGCGGACGACATCCGATCCATCCGAGATGTTGGTGGAACAGCAGTACTGATACTGCTAGATTTGTCAGCAGCCTTCGACACGGTCGATCATTCAATTCTGATCGACCATGTCGGAAATATGGGTATCCAACTTACTGCCAAGAAATTATTAGCATCTTTTCTGGCTGACAGGACTCAGGCTGTCACACTGGGCCTTTTTCAATCGTCCGATCTGTCGCTGCCATATGGGGTACCTCAAGGCTCATCCCTAAGTCCGACACTTTTCAATATCTATGTGTCGGACCTTGCCAACATCATTCAAGCCCATGGGATGAGCCTTACTTCCTACGCGGACGACACGCAGTTGGTCTTGGCCATTAAAAATGACGGCCACAAAATAGCCGAAGACTTCAAAAAGGGCATGTTGGCAATTGGGGACTGGATGGCCTCCAATTGCCTAAAACTTAATTGCGACAAGACGAAAGTGGTCATCTTTGGACAACTGACTCCAGATTGGTCCTCTGTCTGGTGGCCCACGTCTCTTGGACCTCCCCCTAAACCTGTCAGTAAAGTGAGGAACTTGGGAGTGATCTTTGACGACCGCCTCAATTTTCTCCCCCACGCCAATCAAATCGCTTCCTCTGCCTTTTACAAACTAAGGCTTATAAAGAAGATCCTTCCCTTTCTCCCCGAAACAGCTGGTAAAACCTTGGTAACATCACTGGTACTGTCCACTCTGGATTACTGTAATGCTCTGTTCATAAATGCTCAAGTAAGGGTCATTAATAAAATGTAAGTCATCCAGAACTCGGCAGCCAGGCTTCTGGGCAGAATTCCGAAATACCAATCTGTTACAGGAATCATCAGACACCTACACTGGTTATCCATCAGAAACAGGATTTAGTTCAAAACCCTCTGTATAGTGTATAAGGCTCTGCACAATCAAGGACCTGCTTTTCTCACACAAAATCGGATTCCTTACTGCCCCCCCAGATTGTTACGTTCATCCACCTTAAATGACCTAATGGTTCCCCGTACCAAATTGGTTTCTTGGGGTGACAGAAGGTTCTTGGTATCAGCCCCAAAACTGTGGAACACTCTACCCCATGCAATAAAAACAAGCCCTTCACTCTGGTCATTCCGCAAACAGTTAAAAAGTTGGCTGTTTAACCAGTAATCTTCAGATCCTCTTCATGGAGTACATACCTGCAGATATTCAGCGCCGAGACGCCTACGGGCCATTGTTCGCGCTTTATAAATATCATTAATAAATAATAATAAATATGCCCCAGGAGGTGTCGGAAGAGATCAATAACATATGCTTTTAAGTTGGATCCTTCTGCTTTCGATGGCACCCCCCTTATGCGGATGTTGTTTGTTCTCGCACAATTCTCCAGGTCCTTAATATGTGCCTGGAGATAAAGGTTCTCCTCTTTGAGTCTTAGGACCTCTTGTTGCAGCCATCCGAGTTCCTCTTCACGGCTGGTTTCTCCATCTTTCAATGCGGCCACTCTTTCGCCCACCTCGTCTATGTCTTGCCAGACCTCCTGGAGATCTGCTTTCATAACCTGTAGGTCGGCACGCAGGGATGTGAAGAGCTATTCCAGGAAGGCTTTAGTTACTGGTCCCTCTCTGTCGCCCGGGTCCGTTTTGTGGTCACCGCCTGCGTTTGCTTGTCTGTCATCTATGGCAGAGCTTTCCTGCTTACCAAACATCTCCTTGAGGGAGCAGTCTTTCGTAGACCCATTTACTGACATGCTGCCATGATACAAGAAGTGCCCGGTGCTTCAGCCGTTCTTGCCCCCATTGCCTCCTCTTTTCAGATTCGCCCTTGCTTGAAATGGCCTAGTTGCTCAAGAGTCAGGTCCCTCAGGAGTCGGTAGTCCAGTGGAGTGGCTCTAGCTTGCACATCTCTGGATTCTAAGTTCCTGAGCCTGTTCCCTGACCAGGCCACAGCATTAGCTTACAGTTGCTCCCCCAGACTGCTGGCAGCAGACTGCTGGGCCCTCCAAGAGGAGGGGGGAATCCGCTTCCGTCATGGTGGTATGCAGCCTAGGTGAATCGCTCCCCCCTAAATGCTCAGTACCCGAGGGGCCATATGCTCTTTCTTTGTCACTTCCCCTCTCCTCAGTAGTTCTTTCAGCAAAGGTGGAGTGTGGGGGGGAAGGGGGAGGATAGCTCTGCCATTTAAAGGTGAGACGTTTTGACATTGCCAATGCTCGTTAAAGAGTAGGATAAAAGGAGAGGCGAGAAACAGCTAGGTAGAACAGAGGGAAGTGGGATAGAGAGGGGTTAGAGCGAAAGAGTAGTTTTAGATCAGAGAATGGAAAGATGGTGGCTAAAGACGGTGTATATGCAATGGAAAGAATGTGGGACGAGATGGGATAGAGTAAAGGGAAAGTTGTGGGTTAGAGACAAGAGTGTAAAAAAGACAGGTGGGAGAGAGTGCTATACAGACTAAAGATTGACATGGGGAAGAGGAAATGAGCAAAGGAGAGTGAGAAAGACAGAGCTCAAGAGCAGAGCAGGGATGCAGCAGTGAAAGAGGCTGGGAGATGTGTAGGAGAGGAAGGAGAAAGTTGGAGAGACAGAGGCACCAAAAGGACTTGATAAGACAAAAGGCAAAGGAGAACAACAGGTAAAGGATGCAGGAAATGGCTGCAATTCTCCTCAGGATAGGCAGACAGTACCAACTGCGCAGAGCAAAATAAACGTCAGATCCTGGGTATACCTGAGAGTAAGAATTCAGAAGTAAAGAACGCAAGGGTACATCTAATTCCAGATTGTCATAAAGATGCCTATCATTGAATTGCTGATGGCATTCTCAGGGTCCCACTGAGTGGCACCAGCCTCACCTTTAGCAATAAGAATTCCCTTTCCCACAAATAAATGTACCCCAGATAGGGGAGTACCAGAAACAGAGTCAAAGGATCACTTACATAATAGTGAGGCATTCAATATCGAAACACAAAAATGTTGGAAACTAAAATATCCTCAGCTTTAAATAAACATATAGTATGTCAAAAATATCGATTCACATAATATGGACTAATACAATATTGTCAAAATAATTACAATATCATTAATACATATTCAATAAAACACTTTATTAAAAATAAGCATGAAACATTTCATACACAATCAGATTGCAAATAGACTTATTACATCACCAAAATATTTACAAATCACCCCAAAAATATATATAACTACATTCATAACAATATAACATAAGAATATTGCTGTTAGCCACAAGCATTTATACATCAACTTAAATATTAATATATATATATATATATATATATATATCAATAAAATGATATTTAAATCTATATATCACAATGTATAAATAAAACCTACATTAGCATTTACTATGGAAAGACATAACTGATAAAAAGAAATTCAAAATAAAACTAAACCAATCAATAATATCAAACTATCAACGACTTTAACCAATAACATCAGACAAACAATTAAATCAACAATATAAAAGGCACACTAATTTTACCAACAAAATACTTCTAAAATGACAAATAATGCAAGACAAGGAAACTCTGCCGGATTCTTCAACCAATTGCAATAAACACACAGTGCCCACACCACAATTACTCAATGACTGGTTTGAAAGGGTAAGAAGCCAATTTATTGTAACTTCCCTTAGACAGCGTTACTCTGTGTCCATTATTTTATACTTTTTTTGGGTTTTCAAAAACTCATAACAGAAAAAAGGGACAATAGATTCAAATATTTACAAGACTAAATACACTTTGTACATACATTCAAGACCAACATTATTTACACGATAAAAAACGTTTCTGCATCAAACATTACAAAGAAAAAAATTATGATTACATCACAAACAACAATTATTACAATCAAAACATGAGAGAAACTAAGATTAAGGGGGAATATAAGCAATTTAATAACTTGTAAGCACTTAAATACTGGACCAGCCGGCCCTAGTAATTTAAAGATGACAATTTATTCCACCCAAACAAAAACTGCCGACGCGTTTCAAGACCAGGCGCAAAGTCACTGGTCTTTCATCAGGGCTGTAGATTCTTTGTATCTGAAAGATGCAAAGACAATGTTTCACTTAACCTGGCATATGGGTTCCTTATTTTCATTCAATGGCTAAAAGTAATTCTGAGCTACATACCAATTCTGTTTAAAGGAGGACTTCGTGATCAATCTTGTAGTGGTCCTGTTGCTAATTAATGTGGGGGCCAGACAGAGATGCCTAAAAAGATTTTTTGAGAATGTGCGTGAATTACAATTTGACCCGCTCATCTCTCTAATTATCAAGGTCGAGTTCACAACTCAAGGAAAAGGAAGCGTACCTTATTATTTGGGAACTGCCGGATTACGGCGGGTTCACTCGTGCAGCGTGACCATCAGGTTTGATTCTTAAAAAAATGATGTAAATTTGTATTACTAGCGGGGCAGTGGAAAAACAATATGTGCCGGTAGATGTAGTCTGCCAAATCAGGGAGTTAGCCTACCTTCCTTCTGTATCGTATTCTTACAGGTATGAAATGCCACAATCAACGTCCTGTAATAAAACAAAACGCGATCTTAGGGATATATTCAAGCATATATTAGTGTAAGCTCGATGCGTAGTGAAGCGGTGTTAGGAAATACCTGCTCCTCTGCCACTGCACGCCAATACTGGGGTCTGCTTTTTCTCAATGAAAGATGGCCGCCGTACTTTTCTGTTTGATTTATGCTCGAGCATGTGTGAGTGCATTCTGGGACTTGTAGTCACTATCGTCAAGACGCCAAAGTCTGCGCAGTGAAGGCACATAAAAAAGCGTCCTGTCTGCGTCTCATTAATGCTATGTCAATGCGATTAAAGCTATGTGTAAGTTGAATAGATATCTATATCTGCGCGCTAATCAATTGAAAAACATGTTGGTACTACACCCAATGTTTATTTAAACTGGTGTAGATTTAAAACATAGTGTGACTCTAGCAGTCATGATTAATTTTACATTCTGAAAGCATCTCGGCTCTGGACCATACTCATTTTCGGTTTCATGAAATGGATTACGGATGCCAGGGATGTCAAACTGATGCAAGTCGGGACATGTGGGTTCCACCAAAAATAGTTATATATGCGCAATCTCAGACAGGTTGTTGAGGCCAGTCTGTGCGCTATTAAACTTAAGGATGAGGTAAGCCTCTTTCTGTAACAGAACGCGCTCGACGTCATGGCATTTGGACTTAAAGTTCACGGTGTACAATACAGACCATTTGAATTCTTGTTCGTTGTGACCTTTTTCGCAAAAATGCTCTACCATTGGAGCAGACATGACCTGCCTCTTGATGCGGGATCGGTGCTGGCTAATTCTTTGATTCACTAGTTGGCTAGTTTTTCCTATATAAATTGACTGGCACGGACATAATACCATGCAGACAACATTCTTAGTTCTACAGTTTGAGAAATCTTTGTGTCTCCACTTTGTGCCTAGGTGAACGAGCTCGTCACCCTCAATTGTACTGGAACAGGCGACGCAATTACCGCATTTGTGGTGGCCTTCAATCGGCTTAAGGTTCCATTGAGCCAATAGATCGTTTTTGGGCTCTGGAATGACAATGTCAGCCCGAATGAGTTCTTGGCCAATGCTGCGATTTTTTCTGTAGGCAAAAATGGGTTTGGGGAACGGACAGTTCAACCCCTCCAATAGATGCCAGTTCTTTAACACAGCTTGTCGTAGTTTGTGTGTGTCAGGACAGAAGGCATTCCCTAGGGTATACTTAGCACGCTTAAGTGAATGCTTGAGGAGCTTCTTAGGGTAGCCCCTCTCTTGCTCCACATTACAACACCCACAACTGAAAAGAAGTAAAACAGTGTGAAACATCTAAAAAGAACATACATGGAAGTATAAAAAACAGTAGTTGCATACATTTATAAGTAAATAACAAATGTATAAACTTGTTTTTATTTATACTATTAGACTACTTTTAGATACAATGCCACAGCAAGCCAAATATATAACATCCCCGAAAGGAAAGCAAGTACTGAGTCACACGGGTTACACCTACAACCAAGAAAGTGCATCAATGGAAAATGGGAATTGGAAATGTACCAAATATTATTCTAACACATGCTATGGGAGGACCACTACAAAAAATGATGTAATTAATGTAAGAGAACACAACCACTCCTCAAATGGGACAGAAATAGAAGTAAGGAAGATAGTGCAGGATATAAGCTAGGCAAGCACTAGCTCCGAGGAAGCCACAACCAAAATCCTATAAGATGTACTGCCTAAAGTCAACGAGCACATCACAGGGCACTTACCACCTTTACTCACTTTAAAATGTTTAATTGCACAAACTAAAAAAGCCACCAACGATACGCCACCAGCCCCTAGAAGGTACCAAGATATAGAAATACCTCAACCTTTAACAATGACACATAATGAGGAACATTTCCTTTTATACGCCAGCCTCAGACTGAAACAGCTAGTCGACACACCCTCGCACAGAGCTGGCCACACTCTGGACACTATCTTCACGGGAGGAACAAACTTCCGGTTCAGCCACACCACTCAGCCTCCCTGGACAGACCACCACTGCGTCCATTTCACCTTCAAAATCACCAGCACACCCAAGCCCGTCCCGAGACCGCCACAGAGAAACTGGAGCAAGGTCACAGAGGAACTCCTCACCACCACCCTCCTCCAAGACCCACCAGCGCCACGACCGACACTAACTCCGCAGCCACAGAACTCCACAGCTGGATCGCCCGCTGCGCCGACATACTCACACCCCTCTGGCACCCCACCAAGCAACGCCCACTTAAGGCCGCCTGGTTCACCACAGAACTACAGGAAGCCAGACACTCGTGCAGATGTCTGGAGAAAACCTGGCGAAACCAGAAAATCGTGGAAGCAGGGAACACCCACAGGAGCGCCCTGAAGGAATATCATCAGCGCATTAGGGACACCAAACAAACCTTCATGAAAGACAAAATCCAGGCCAACGCGACCAATGCCAAGGAACTGTTCAGCTTCATACAGCAGCTCACCAAGCCACCCAGAGAAGCCACGGGCGTCACACCCTCCCAGCAACTCTGCGACAAGCTCAGCACATACATCCACCATAAGATCAAGGACCTCTATGACAACTTCAGTGAACCAACGCAGAACATCACCCCCCCTCCCATCACGGCCGATCAGCCAACGACCTCGACCGAAGCCTGCTACCATCGAGCACATCACAGCGACCATGCAAAAAACCCACTCAAGAGCCCCCACGGACCCCTGCCCATCGCACATATTTCACAGGGCCGCCACCGCAATCGCACCCAAACTGGAACGGACCATCAACGCCTCCTTCACGCCCGGCATCTTCCAGACGACTGGAAGCGGGCGGAGGTTAAACCCCTCCTCAAGTAGCCCACGGCCGACCCAACAGACCTGAAAAACTACCTGCCCATCTCTCTCCTCCCTTTCGCAGCCAAAGTCACTGAGAGACATATGAACACTCAGTTGACCATCTACATCAAAGAGAACTCCATCCTAGTCTCCTGCCAGTCCGGATTCCGCAGCAATTACAGCACCGAGACCGCTCTCTTCGCCGCCACAGACAACATCCGCCTGCTATTCCACCAGGGACACACCGTGGCCCTCATCCTTCTAGACATCTCTGCAGTCTTCAACACCGTCTCCCATCGCACCCTTGCAGCCAGACTTCACGACGCCGGGATACAAGGAGCCGCCCTTTAGTGGATCCGATCTTTTTTCACGGGCAGAACCCAGAGGATCAGACTCCCTACCTTCCTCTCTGAACCCACCAACATCAACTGCAGAGTGCCCCAGGGCTCATCACTTAGCCCCATGCTCTTCAACATCTACATGGCCCCCCTCGCCGCCATCGTCAGACAGCATGGGCTCAGCATCATATTTTGCACCGATGACACCCAACTCATCCTCTCACTCACGAAGAACCGTGAAGACACCAGGCTCTGCTTCCAGGAGGGAATGAAGAAGGTGGCAACCTGGATGAACGACAGCTGCCTCAAGCTCAACTCAGAAAAAAATGAGATCCTCGTCCTCGGACCCTACACCTCCGCCTGGGACAACTCCTGGTGGCCCTCCGCCCTGTGCAACCCACCCACTCCTACAGACCACGCACACAACCTCGGCATCATCCCAACTCATCCCTCGCCATGAACCGCCAGGTCAACGCCGTTGCTTCCACTAGCTTCAACTGCCTGCGCCTCCTCCGCAAGACCTTCTAATGGATCCCCTCGACTGCAGAAAGACTGTCACCGGCGCGCTCTTAATCAGCCGACTGGACTATGGCAACGCCATATACGCCTGAATCAACAGATATCTCCTACACAAACTACAGACCATCAAAAATGCTGCCGCCAGATTCGTCCTCGGGACCCCACGCCAAGAACACATGACCCAACACCTTCGAGACCTACACTGGCTCCCTGTCGAGAAGAGGGTCACTTTCAAACTCCTCACCCACGCCTACAAAGCCCTCAACAACATCGGACCCAAATACCTCAATGGGAGACTATCCTTTCACGTACCCAAAAGGAACCTCTGCTCCGCTGACCTCGCCTTGGCAGAGGTCCCCCACATCCACAGAAGCAGAACAGGAGGGAGAGCCTTCTCCTACATCGCGGCCAAGACCTGGAACAAGCTCCCCGTTAACATCAGACGCTCTCCAACCTGCACACCTTCAGGAATGACCTCAAGACCTGGCCCTTCGACTGATCCGGAGTCCCCCCCCCGCCCCCTCCCACGCCTTGAGACCCTCACGGGCTATATAAACCCCTGATTGATTGATTGATTGAACCTAAACAATGAGAAACAAATCCTAATATTCTGCACAGCAAATAACTTACTAAAACTAAGCCACTGTCAAACCTGGACGATGGATGGGACCTGTAGAATGTTTCCCAAACCATTCACTCAGATATACACCATACAAATATCCCTTTAAATATGCCCTACTATCAAATAAACCAAGCAGCTCTTATTACAAACTCTTAAACCATGTTGAAAAGAAAACAAATAACTACTACCCACACAAATAATTAATGACTCCGAACAAGGAATGATTCAGACAATTTTAAACATTTACCCCCACAGGACCTAATTATTAGTTTGGCGGTACGATGGCCTGCTGAATCCATGTTGGCGGGGCGGCCACCGCTACACTGGCTGCCTGACTGCCGTATTCCGAGTTTGGTGGACGGACTGCCACAGGACCACTGCAACCACCGGGGATCCGTGATCCCGGAGAAGTGTTGCAGCGGTCAGAGGCTGAGCATATTACAAGTTGCTTCACTGCAACCTTTCTCACTGCGTTGAGCCCGCCATGGAAAGGGTAGCGGTGAGATAACTGCCCGTGTTGCCTCTGTGCAGGTGAGTGCATGCAGCGGGGCACATGTTATGCCCCCCCCCTGCATGTTTGCACCCCCAGTTCCTGCACAGGAAGAAATGCACAACATGGTGTATTTCTCCCTGTGAAGGAACATGCTGCGGCACTGCTGTTTTATGGCTCTCCTTTGAGCCTTGGAAAGGCACCGCAAAGGGACTGCCTCAGCAGGGCCCCCGCCAGGATTAAACTCGCAATCTGGCAGGGGCAGTCTGACTACGTGTTTGGCGGTCTTGCAGCGGGGCGCTGGCGTGGTGGCCAGCTGTGAGATTGCCAAACTCGTAATCAGGCCCTAAGTGTAGAATATGCTACAAACAGCCAATTCGCCTTTGAAATAAAAAAAATATAGCACTAGTTTATGTCCTTGTCACAGTGTAAAACGGTCAGGGACAACTGGTGAACAAGATCCTTAAGTATTGCCCGGCAATGTCGCCACTTGAACCCACAGAATATTAACCAATGAAGAGGCAGGCGCTGGAGACGGGAAGGCAGGAAACAAGGTTTATTCTCTACGGAGGAGAACACGTCAGTTAGACAGCAGGTATCGTCATGAGGTGCTCTAAACGCATCTCTGAGGCCTGGCCTCTTATATACAGGTTTTATTGCTTTATTATAGATTACATGTTCATGGCAATGCTTTGATGTACGGAAAGACATTCCCGGAATCTCCCCTTCGGGCCCGTTCCCACACACATTTACAGTAGAAGTCCCCACCCCGGTCACAACAGGTGATGATTATCGCGCAGCTGGATATTCCGCCGATTCATGGAATGTGGGGGGTTTGATCGGATCTCATGGGGTGGGGGCTTTGATCAACTCGGGGGTCCTTTGATGAGGGAAGCTTTCTACTGTACGGGGAGGGGCGAGGAATAGTACCGGCAGAGCTGGGTGTCGGCCTGGGAACGAGGAAGACAAACGGGCACACACAGGAAAAAGGGGGTTGGCATCAAAGGGCCTGGGACCATGAAAAGGAATGAAGGGAGGTGTCGCGCTGGGAACAGGATGGGGTTCTGAGGCAGAGCTGCGCTGAAGAGGGGTTTATGACTCAAAGCAGGTGCGAGCAGGGGGGGTTGGTCAGCGTGCAGGCTTGGTGAGGGTGAAGGGCTACGTCGGGGGCCAGTGGCATGCAAAAGGGCTATTCTGATCGAGGCACCTAAAATGGCGGGCGCGCACGACAAAAAGTGTGGCATCAGGGGGAAAGGCAAGATGGCGCAGATAATGTTTACCAAAATCGTACTAATTTTCCACAGTCCTCCCTTTAACATATCTAGCCAACTTGTCTACTCAATGTCAATCTTCATCAAGTTCTTAACCTCGGCATCATATAAAGCTCCCATGCGTTCGTTTCCAAAGTCCACAGTCTTAGGGCAAATACAGTTTGCGCATAGTGAACACAGGGGTGGCAGACATTGGATTCCTAAGCATAGACCACATATTACAACTACAGGAATCAGGATAATGGTGAACAGTCTCCAGCCCCAGGTCTTAACAGTGTTCCAGAACCAGCCTCCAAGCGACCATTCTTCCTGCTCCTGGTGGACTTCTGAAGAGAGTCTGTGAAGATGTTCGATGGCCTTGTACACTGAGGGCGAGTTGTCCGGTATGTATGTACAGCAGCTGGACCCAATAATGCGGCATGCTCCACCGCGGTCCGCAAGAACCACATCTAGGACAAGGCGGTTCTGAAGGGCCACCAAGCGGACTGCTTGGAGTTCGGCGGTGTTGTTAGCAAAGATGCCAGCCGTGATGTTCATTGTTGTCTCAACTGCCTGGGTCAGATGTCGGATGGCGCGGCTGTTTGCCATCGGGCCCCAGAGAGGAACGAGTCCCTTCATAGCATCGAGGAACTGCGCCCCAGTTGAGTCGGCTTGCTCCATGTCCTTGGCTCGTTTTTGTCTATGGTGATTCGCTGGAGCCACATAAGTCGGAGGAAGGATGAAAGAGATGAAACAAGTGCCCCCCCAGCCTTTGGGGAGCCAGGTGTAAGCTTTTGTGCCACAGACGAAATACATGTTCGGGGACGATACAAAGGAAGGTGGATCCATAGAGTCCAAAGTTCTGGTAAAACGGCAAGCACTGTGACCCACCGGTTGTGTCCCAAGTCCTTCTATGCACAGGTGGCCTGTGACGTTGATGACTTACAGGGCTACAGTCAGGGTGGCGGCCGTTCGTTTCCGCAGATAGGAGAAGGTGGGCCTGATTGGATTGTTGAACACCTGCATTTCGATTCGCTCTTTAGCAGGGATGTCCATTTGGGTGGAGTCGTTGGAGGTCTGCGGACAGAAATGTGTCTTTGTTCTGTTTCGCCTGACCCCGTGAGAGAAATGCATTATGGTTTTGCTGGAGGTGGTGTTGTCCTTATAGCTTTCTTGCAGGAGGATCAGCCAAGCAAGGCAGGAGCCATGAACTGAGAAAGGTGAAGGGATGAATGGTATCGAGTGTCCAGTAGCGTGGGGTAGCAACCCACAGATCCAGCAGTTGGTGGCATTGGTGGCGAGATTGTGCTGGTGAAGAAGCTGTACGAAAGAGTTATTCCAGAACTCCTTTCGCCTCTCTCTGAGCTGAGGAGAGAGCGAAATCAGATGATGTTCCTTTGTGGTGGTAGGCTGAGCGGTGGTCAAGAATGTTTCGTGCGCGGGTGCATTTTCTTCCACAATCCAGAGTGTGGTCATGAGGAGAAAGCAAAAAAGGATTGTGATGAAGAGTGCGATTGTCTTTGAGCTGTGGAGTCCGTCTGTTCTTGGGTTTCTGTAGTGGGTATTTCCTGTTGCCTCCATCATCTTCTTATTTGGCGCTTCCATCATCTTCATCTTCAAGGTGCTCGGTAGTGGGCAGAACCACAGACTTAGTTAGCTTCTCTCCAGGTGACCCTTGGTTGCTTTGGGTCACCGTTCTGAGATTCAACTTGGTTTGTGGTCTACTTAGCCGAAGCTCCCTCCTTTCGACGCAGGAAATACCCTTCCCTGGATGGCACGGTGGGATCAGAGAATCTCGAAAGTTCAAGTGCCTCGGTGTCAGGATAGCAGGTTAGCGACGGTCGATCCTTGTTCAGGAGCTCTTCTTGGTTGTCGATGTTGTCTGTCGTGGCCAGGGTTGCGGAGACCTTCTTACAGTGGTGTGCGTGCAGCCAATGTCTTTTCCCCTCCACACGAAGAGCTGTCCGGGTGGTGATTAACACTTGCCAGGGGCCCGTCCACCGGGGTTCCAAACTCTTCGACCGCTGAAAATTTCGGATCAGCACAAAATCCCCGGGTTGGATGGTGTGTCCCGGACCCCTGGAAGCATCGGGGATGGCCTGCAGCACCTGCTGATGAATGACAGACAGAGTTTCAGTCAATTTATACAGATAATCAGACATTAGAACGTCCGGGACGTCATGAATGGAAGTCGGTTTCGGCGCTGACCAGACGCTCATGGGTCGGCCGAAAACAACTTTATAAGGAGTCAAATGATGTTTAGTGGGAGTGGAACGCATCGATAGCAATGCCAGTGGGAGGGCGTCTGGCCACTTCAGACCTGTGGTAGCCACTATCTTGGCCAGTTTAAGCTTCAGTGTGGCATTGTGTCGTTCAACAAGCAGACTGGGGTGGAAGACTGCGTGGAACTTCTGTTTGATGCCCAACCCTGTAAAAACCTGAGGCGGGTCGGGGGCAATCGATATTTGCCCGGCGGTATTGCCTCTGTGACCCTCTAGTTATTTAATCAATGAAGAGGCAGGCGCTGGAGACTGGAAAGCAGGAAACAAGGTTTTTATTCTCTCCGGAGGAGAACACAACGAAACGGACAGAAGGTATCGTTCTGAGGTGCTCTAACTGCATCCCTGAGGCCTGGCCTCTTATACACAAGTTTATGACTTTATTGTACATTACACATTCATGTTAAAGCTTTGATGTATGAAAAAGACATTCCCGGAACTCCCTTTGAGCCCGTTCCCACACACATTTACAGTCGAAGTCCCCACCCTAGTCACAACAGGTGATGAGTATCACGCAGCTGGATATTCCGCCGATTCACGGAATGTGGGGGTTTGATCGGATCTCATGGAGTGGGGGCTTTTATCAACCCGGGGATCCTTTGATGGGGGGAAGCTTTCTATTGTACGGGGAGGGGCAAGGGATGGTATCGGCAGAGCTGGGTGTCGGCCTGGGAACGGGGAAGACAAAACGGGCACACGGGGAAAAAGGGGGTTTGCATCTAAGGGCCGGAGATCATGAAAGGGAAGCAGGGAGGTGTCGCGCTGGGAACAGGATGAGGGCCTGGGGCAGAGCAGCGCCGAAGAGGGGTTTATGACTCAAGGCAGGTGCAAGCAGGGGGTGGTCAGCGTGCAGGCTTAGTGAAGGCGAAAGGCTATGTCAGGGGCCAGCGGCATGCAAAAGGGTTCGTTCTGATCGGGGCATCTAACAAAATGGCGGGCGCGCACGACAAAAGTGTGGCATCGGGGGGAGAGGCAAGATGGCGCAGATAATGTTCACCGAAACGTACTAATTTTCAACAGTCCTCCCTTTAACATATTCAAGACATCTTGCTGGTTCATTTTCTACTCGGTTCTATTGTGGTGGGCATGAGAAAGAAAACGGTAGGAACCCTAGATGAAAAGAGTCGTAAACAATACATTTTAACATTTCTAGTTTTTAGGAGGTGGGCCTATTTGATAAACTTTGATCAATTTGTTTAGCAGGAAAGTCATAGAAATGCAATACAAAAACGATTCTGTAGCGTGAGCAGCAAGTACCTTTCATACTGGCAGGTGATTACATATATATCAGGTTCGGATTGGAGCATGATCAATACAAGGGCGGCTGGGAGAGAGATGAGGTCTAGCAGAAACGGCGATTGGGGATGTCAAATGTTCTTTGCTGCCTTTCGTTGGCGCTGTTGAGCACCGGCGGTGGAGCTACGAGTCCAGCTCAGTTCTAAGTTCTGCGTTGCAGGGCACGACCCTTTCCTCGCGTTCCTGGTCGGAAAGGTCCCTTTCGCCCTGTGTCCTTTGAGGTGATTGTCAGAAAGTTCAGATGGAAGAAGAGCGTTCAAAACAGTCCATAGGGTAGGTCAGAGGAAAAGGGGGATGGAGCAAGGCCAAATTAGGAACAAACTAGGGGAACGAGAGACTTCCAATAGGCGAGCGTGTGACCGAATTCAGAGAGCGGGGACTTGTCGACAGACACTAGACATCGAGCAGGGGCATCAGGTCGACCCTTTCTTCTCATGTTGTCGAAAACAGTGCCTCGTCCTGCAGCTCTTTTCTGTCGTGGTCTCGCCTTGGCTAATGTCGCAGGTGTTCCTTAGTCTGCAGTCAGGCCTCGTGCTCCCACATCCGGTCCTTCTCTCCTCCAACAGCAGTACCCTTAAACAAGTTTGAAAAGACAGTTTTTAGAGAATTTGCAGATGAAGATAATCAAAAAGTCTATTTCTCTCCCAGCTCCAGGCAAAGAATGAAAATGCCCGTTATATTGGTGTTCACAACTGGCATATGAATGACCGGAGACGGGCTTGTTGGATTTACTATGACTTTCCTTTACAATTATTTACTACGCAGGTATTTTGCCGGGAGACGAACATGGCTAAACATTTCCTTTCTATTGATGCATCCTGCTTTTCAACTACTACGGGGTTCATTTTGATGATTTCTTTACCTTGGACTAGTCTGTTAACCTTGTAAAACATCATTCTGGATCCTACGTAACATTTTACAGCCCGATTACTTAATTAGGAAGGACAGGGGTTTTATGGGAAACAACCAGGGACATAGGAAACTTGTGGTAAGGGCATAAATCGACCCATCTCTCACAACCGGAAATGAGGGGTAGTTTCATAATTCCAGTTTTTTGGGCGGCTGATACAGGGGAGGTAACAGGGGTGATCATTTTTCCGGTTTTTGGGTATTGCGACATTTCGGGGAGGGGAGGGTCGCGTATTCTGAGGTCCTTGTTTTATACCATAGGAGCCGTTGACCTGTAGTTCCCTTATTTCGGGCCAGATTAGGGAACCTCTGTCGCCTTACCTGTCCTTTCCCTTACGGCCCAACCTCGGTTCATTGGCTTCTAGCGGAAAAGGAGAGGTAATGACGCGGTCTCAGGGTGATTGTATTAAAGACAAGTTTTTGTGCAAATACTGACGGTATTTGAAGCCAATTAGGTGGTGTGCTAGGGGTGGCAGTCTGCCAATTTCGGGGCTAATCACTCGGAAGAGTGGGAGTAAAAAAAATAGAGGGAGAGAGAGAGAGAGAGAGAGAGAGAGAGAGAGAGAGAGAGCGTAACGGCAGGCTAAATAGTACACGTGCAACAGAGAGGGTGGCAGTGTATTCAAGAAAGGCTATTTAGTGCATTACGCAGTAAAGGGCATTCACGGGTCTGCGTTAGGATCTTGTAATCATGCAGTTTGAGCATTAGACAGGGTAGAGGGGACGTGCTTTGAGAAAAAGGAAAGAAGAAAGGAGGTACCATGTTGTCGCACTTCTCGCATTCTCGGTCCTTCGACCAGTTGGGTCGACGCCTCAGTCACACACACACATTCCCTCATAGTTTCGCATCATACGTGACATGGGTTCATTCGTCCAGTCTGGTTTAAGGGTGATCACTTTTTATCAGGTTGTGCTAATTTTTCGGGTTTGTTCGATACGTGAGTAGTCTGCAGGCGTGCTTAGGCACCACCTTGCGGCGCTAGTCCGCTTCGTGTATTAGACATGGCAAGGCTTCGGATCTTCGCCACACCTCGGCTGTAATTTCTGATGTAACCTGCAGAGGGAGGAAAAAAGGGGGGTGGGGGAGACAGCGTTCGCGCACATTCAAATACATGGATTCATAAGTCCTTTACTTACCTCTTACTCGTCTTTCCTCCTCGGGGCAGGGTCCCCGGGGATATGGTTTCTGGAGTCGGGGGGGGGTAGTGTGTCCATATAGGTCGTGGGCGGGGAAACGTAAAAAAGGAAACCAGAGGTGCTTAGTGCGAGGTATCTAGTCAAAGGATGTATCTCACTATCGGGATCCTTAAACCTCTTTCAACGCTGTGGCGTTCTAAGGTTCTTCGGTTCTTGGGTCAGCTCCGTTCCCTGGTACTTTGGAACGTTGTACTTTATAACATTTACATTATTTCATTTCACCCTCCCTTTACATTCCTTCATTTACACCGTTCGTTTTACCCATCCTTGGAAGTCAAGGTCTTCCTCTACGCGAGAGTTCATGGGTCAGTCGCGTACTTTGAAGGCGGAGTGTCGTGTTGTCGATCCGATCCGTCCTCCAGGGCTGGGCAACCATCTTCTTTTAACCTTAAAGAGAGAGCAGAGTAGGGTGCACAGAAAAGAACTTTCCCACCGACCCCACATTTTTTTTTAAATAAAGCATGCAATACCCGTCCATAGTTTCAAAAACTTTATTTTGCAAAATCATTTCAGCATGAGGATTATGAGGGTGCGGTCGTATTTGGCCGGTCGTGGCAATGGCTAAAGTGCGTACAGTGGGGGGTGTCGTTTGCAGCAATAAAAACATCGGAAAGTTTTACTCATTCATTTGTAAGAGACTAAAACGTCTATTAATTGGCTGGGGGTTCGGGGGCATTTATTTTCATAATTTAGAAGCATAATCATAATAGTGGTAATCAGATTTCCTATATGCATACCGTACGTGAGCGTCGTAAATGAGGTTTACATCAGTTATAAAAATATAATACATTGTACATTTGTAATCAACATTTGTAACGGGGATCCTTTCATACTGTTCGTCGAGTGAGTTCTCCTTGTCTTTTCTAGCCAAGTGTACAAAGGATCATATAAAATCTTAGAACATCAAGTTTATATTAGTGCGAAGGAACACCACGAGGTGTTCGTAAGTTCCGATTGATACCAGCGCCATTTTGGGCGGGGCCGGCTCAGTCCGGAAGCAGCATCAGGGGGAAATGTTTCCCATTACTGGCAGTTTGGACCAGAGTCCTTTTCGGCAGTTCTAGAATTCATGCTAACAGAAGGAGTGGCAATGTCATGTTTGTTTCGTTGGCGATCAAGGCAGCCGTCCCTTACCGGAAGCCTGCAAAGGCCGAAGGTTCCGCCGGGGACCTTTGTAGGATCTTCAAGGCTGTGGAGATGCTGTCGGAGATGGGGGCTCGTGCTCCAGGGGGCAAATGTTCGAGTTATATTGCTGGTCAAAGTTACTCTAGTGGCCGGGGCCCGCCTTCCAGCGGACCCAGACGCCATTTTGAGGCCCTACAGGGGCCACTCTCGTCGAGTTTGCAAGAGTGGGAGAGATCCTTCGGAGTGAAAGGAAGAGGTCTCTGTTTTGTGAAAGCGGGACGTTCGGCTGGGGTGCAGCTGTGATGCCCCCACCTGGGGGGCGAGGGAGACTGGTTCGCATCGTCTCCTTCTCCCGGTGCACTCCAGGCCGCTCCTTTTCATCGCCCCGCATGAAGGTTTCTCCACATCCGGTGTTCCCCAAGACCTGTGCTCGGTGCTGTGGGAGTATGGCCACCATTGCACGTTCGGTGCTGCGCAAGTACTGGGGTGCCACCATGGTGTGTTCGGTGCTGTGGAAGTATTGGCACCATCGCCTGACTGGGGGTGTTCGGCGTCGGGCCGGGGGCTGGGAAACCTCCTATCGGTGGAGGTGGGAGAGGCTCGTCCGCGTCGCCTCTCCCTCCCAGCCCAACTTGGACAAATTGTTGTGGAGGTACGTGCAGGACATCCCGCCGTCCAGGGCTGCTGCGGCTGTGACGGAAGAGAAAAGGAAGAGGTGCCTCGTTCTTCTTTGGACATGTGGCGGGACTGCTTAAGTCTATCCAGGCCCGTTGCGGCTGGCCGAGGAGACATGTGGCGGAACTACCTACAACTGCCCAGGCTGCTGGCTCCTGCCTCTCCTCCGGCTCCCCCATACGTTAAGATCTCCTGACCAAGAGTTGGCGGCCGGGCCCGCCTTATATGGGTTGCCGTTGGTTGGGCGTAGCCGTAACCCTGCCCTACTTTGGAAGGTTCCAGAATGGGGGGGGCGAATGTTCTGTTTGACTTTTATTTTCTACAGTTTACCGTTATTATTCCTTGTTTGTTGTGTTAAATTAAAAGTTCAAGTTCATTAATGGTCTACGGATTTTGTTTTACCATTTCTTTCTTTTCAGGTTGCTTTTATGCTAAGTTTCTGCTAACAGAGGTTGAGTAACACGGAAACACGTGTAGAGGGATGACGCAGATTTGTACATTACATACACACAAACTCAGACGGGGGACAGTACAAGTACGACATACAAAGACCCAAGACGAATATAAAACAGTTATTGGTCATAATTATCTCTTTCCGTCTGTGAATTTGAAACGAGGCTGGGTTCCCGTCTTGACGTTGCCCGACCTAGGAGGACTTGAGCATGCCGCTGAAATTGTCCTGGCGAAATCTGTGCCATCGGGCATAATCAAACGTGGTGGTTCTGTCTGGTCTGTCTATGTAAGTCGGGTTCTTCTTTGTCTCGCGCTTCTTCTTGTACTGCCGGTCTGTCGTTCCTGTCGGCCCTTTGCCTTTACTCACGCTCAGTAGAGTCGGGCATTGGGCTTTCCAGTGTCCGACATACCTACAAAAAGCGCATTGGGCTGGCCCTAAGTCTGGTCGTCTTTTGCATAGTGTCGGGGGATAAGTTGTGGGTAGCGATGTCCTGGGGTTGTCCTGTCGGTATATTTCTCTATTTGGTTTGTCCTCGTCTTTTCTCTGTCGTTGCATAGCCTCTCTGCGCCACATACCGAGACTGTCGAGCATAATTGGCGTTGTCTTATTATTTCGAAGGGCTATTTCTAACGTTTCTATTTTATCAAGGTCAAAGGATCCTGCCAGTGGCCACTGTTTGTCTTGACTATCTTCGGTATACCTGTGCCACAATTTATTATAGGCTATGGTGACTAATCCATAGTTTATGAACATGTCCTTATTAGGGGTGCCTTCTAGTGGAGCTATATGGTCCACCTCTAATACTCGGTCCGGGCTAAACAGGCTATTAATCAGTGGGGAGAAGACAGACATGACGGCTCGTAACGAGGGACTAAAAAGTCAGCACTGCCTATCTTATCACTAGGTGCAAAGACTGGACAGAATATTTCTATTCTACGTTGTTTGCAGGCAGTGAATACCTCATGGATCAAAATAACAAAAGACCAATAAATAACAATGGGGAGAATGAGTAGGTCCGCAAAGATCTGCGTTACCTACCCTTTTCACTATCTGCAAAAAGGGTGGTCTCTTCCCTGTTTGCAGACAGGGAATCTCCAGGAAACAATAGTTTGCGAACAACAGTTCAGTTTCAAGTGATTATTGAGTGGGGGAGAAAAAATAAGCACGGTTGCTGCCCTACCTATCCTCCACTGTTTGCAAAGAGAGAGCCCGTTGTTTCTCCGTTTGCAGACAGTGAATCTCCAAATAAATAAAAAAGGAGCAATACTAGTATTTTAAACAATCAAGCAATCAAGCAATTATTTCGCAACTTGTCGTGATTACACGACCTTACCCGGACCATGTGGACAGTTTCTTGTCTTCCGAATCCAGCGCCCGATCGTCCTCTTTTTCTCGTATTTCTCACGGCACTCCTGATGGTCCCCAGTCAGGACCGTAGATCACTCGAGAGAGGTCTGTTCGGAACTAGTGAAGTTCGGATGATCGGCTGCCAGACGAGGGTCTATTGGGCAAGAGCTCTCCCGATCGTTGCAGTCGTTCACTCTGTCGTCGGGACCTCTCCCACTGGATCCACGAGTCGCTGATGGGCCCCACGCTTGGGACGCCAATTGTAAAAACCTGAGGCGGGTCGGGGGCAATCGATATTTGCCCGGCGGTATTGCCTCTGTGACCCTCTAGTTATTTAATCAATGAAGAGGCAGGCGCTGGAGACTGGAAAGCAGGAAACAAGGTTTTTATTCTCTCCGGAGGAGAACACAACGAAACGGACAGAAGGTATCGTTCTGAGGTGCTCTAACTGCATCCCTGAGGCCTGGCCTCTTATACACAAGTTTATGACTTTATTGTACATTACACATTCATGTTAAAGCTTTGATGTATGAAAAAGACATTCCCGGAACTCCCTTTGAGCCCGTTCCCACACACATTTACAGTCGAAGTCCCCACCCTAGTCACAACAGGTGATGAGTATCACGCAGCTGGATATTCCGCCGATTCACGGAATGTGGGGGTTTGATCGGATCTCATGGAGTGGGGGCTTTTATCAACCCGGGGATCCTTTGATGGGGGGAAGCTTTCTATTGTACGGGGAGGGGCAAGGGATGGTATCGGCAGAGCTGGGTGTCGGCCTGGGAACGGGGAAGACAAAACGGGCACACGGGGAAAAAGGGGGTTTGCATCTAAGGGCCGGAGATCATGAAAGGGAAGCAGGGAGGTGTCGCGCTGGGAACAGGATGAGGGCCTGGGGCAGAGCAGCGCCGAAGAGGGGTTTATGACTCAAGGCAGGTGCAAGCAGGGGGTGGTCAGCGTGCAGGCTTAGTGAAGGCGAAAGGCTATGTCAGGGGCCAGCGGCATGCAAAAGGGTTCGTTCTGATCGGGGCATCTAACAAAATGGCGGGCGCGCACGACAAAAGTGTGGCATCGGGGGGAGAGGCAAGATGGCGCAGATAATGTTCACCGAAACGTACTAATTTTCAACACCCCTTTAAGATGAGTTGGATGACTTCGGCTATGAAGTGGGGGCCATTATCGCTCCATAAAATACGACAAAGGCCGTAACGGGGGAAAAACTCCTCCTTTAACAGTACTTTTGCAGTGGCCATAGCAGTGTTGTCACAAGTTGGATATGCTTCCACCCATTTGCTAAAGGCGCACACCACGACAAGTACATATTTCAGGCCTTGACATCTGTCTAGTTGGATGTAGTCCATCTGCAGGACTTCGAACGGGTGATCTGGGACCCCAAATCCCCCCCGGGGTACTACAGCTCCCTTCCCGGGGTTATGTTGCAGGCATATCAAGCACTGTTGGACCAGACGTTTGGCGGAGTCTGTGATTTTATCATTGTGCCAAACTCTGGAGACAAGTTCGATCATGGGGGCTGAACCTATGTGGGCTGGGGAGTGTGCCATAGTCAGTATGGGAATCAGGTACGAGTCAGGTAGCAACCATTTTTCGTGTCTCTTGTCCGCCAGCAGCCTTCGTCATCTTTCAACCCCACCCGTGCCCATTCAGTCAGTTCGTGCTGTGTGCTAGCCATTTGAATGTCTCTAATAGTGTCCCTAGCGTCAGTCCATTTTTCTGCTTGTGACCTGGTCACGTACATACGTGTTGTCGTCCTGTTTTCAGCTGTCGTTCGGGCAGTGATGTCGGCTAGTGCATTTCCCTGTCCAATGATGTCTGTCACCTTTTTGTGTGCCTGGCATTTGATGACGGCAAGCTTCTTGGGGAGGAGGACAGCTTCGATCAAGGCGGAGACTAGATCCCCGTGTAAAATGGGGGTGCCGTGTGAGGTCAGGAATCCCCTTTCCCTCCAAAGGAGCCCAAAATGGTGAACCCCCCCAAAGGCATACTGGCTGTCGGTGTAAATGTTCGCTGTGGTTCCTGCTGCCAGAAAGCAGGCTCGTGTCAGGGCAATCAGTTCCGCTGCCTGGGCCGATCGTTGCGTGATACGGGCTGTCTCGACTACAGTTCGAGCCGTGGTGACCGCATAGGCAGCGGAAGTGGTGCCGTCGGGGAGTTTGATGCAAGAACCGTCCACCCACAGCTCCCCGTCAGGGTCAGGGAAGGCCGTGTCTCTGAGGTCAACCCTACTCCTAGTCTGTTCGTCCGTAAGGGTCACGCAGTCATGCACGGGGTGTACATTGGGATCGTTCTCTGGCAAGGGTAACAGAGTTGCCGGGTTCAGTGTGGTGCATCTTTTCAGGGTGATGTGGGGTGCAAGCAAAGTCAGTTCGTATCCAGTCAGTCGTGCACTAGTTAGGTGTTGTGTCTTGGTTTGGTTCAGAAGGGTGTCAACTGCATGGGGTACCAGTACCGTGAGGGAGTTCGAGAGTACGATCCCCTCACTCTGTCGGATAGAGATTGCAGCAGCAGCTACAGCTCGAAGGCAGGCAGGCAAGGCTCTGGCTACAGGGTCAAGAGTGGCAGAGAAGTAAGCACATGGTCGTTGCTTTGGGCCGATGGCTTGCGTCAGGACAGATAAAGCACACCCCTCCCTTTCGTGAGTGTAAAGGAAGAAGGGCTTTTTGTAATCGGGGGTACCTAGGACAGGGGCCGAGCAAAGGGCATCTCGTAGTTCCGTGAAGGAGGTTTGACACTCAGCGGTCCAAGGGAGTGGGAAGGGGACGTCTTTACCTAGCAGAGAAAGCAGCGGTTTAACTACGAGGCTAAAGTTTGGTAACCATTGTCGGCAGAAGGAGGTGAGGCCTAGTAGGGAGCGAACCTGTTTCTGGGTCTGAGGGACAGGGGTTTCGAGAATGGTTTGGATTCGATCAGGGGTGAGTTTCCTTCCTTCTTTGGACAAAAGGTGGCCTAGGTAAGTGACCTGGGGTTGGCAGAATTGTAACTTCTTCTTGGAGACCTTGTGGCCGTTTTCCGCAAGGAAGTGTAGGAGTTGAAGGGTGGCTGTGACGGCTAAGGGGGCGGTGTCGGCTGCCAAAAGGATGTCGTCGACATATTGCACTAACACCACCCCGTCGGGTAACTGGACTTGATCCAGTTGTCTCTTGAGGGCCTGGCTGTAAATGCTAGGGCTTTCCGTGTAGCCTTGGGGTGCTCGGCAGAACCTATATGAGCGATTTTTCAGGGTGAAGCCGAAGAGGTATCGGCTATCTGGGTGGATGGGGATGGAAAAGAATGCGTTTTTGAGGTCAATGACAGTGAAGGTGGTGGCAGTAGAAGGAATCAAAGTCAGGATGGTGGTGATGTCTGAGACCACAGGGTACTGGGGTACTACCACTTTGTTGATCTCTCGAAGGTCGATGATAAAACGGTATGCCTTCTCATCTCCCTCTCCTTGTTTCTTGATGATGGGCAAGATTGGGCTATTGCAAACGTTGCTTACCACTTCCTCTACCACTCCTGCATCTATTAGTGACTGAATAATCTTTACCAATGCCTTCTCGCCCTCGGGCGATATCCGATATTGTGGAAGTTTCGGGAGTGTTGCATCGGGTTGGACAGTAATGCGTACTGGGTCAATCAACATGCGCCCTACGTCCGAATCCGTTTTGGCCCACAGATACGGAGGCAGGGTGTCGAGCAGGGATGTGTCAGCATCGGTGATGGAAAACATGCGTCGGGGAGGGCAATGTCTAAGCAGAACAGGGTTGTCGTAAAGAAAAACTCGAACTCCGTCCTGGGAACATCTGATTGTCGCTCGGAAGTGTTTCAATAAATCAAGTCCCATAATGGCGTCGGGGCTATTCGAGGAAAGCAAAAACGTGGTGTCAGTGGTGTTATTTTCTACATCAAAGAGGATCGGGGCAGACAAAGGGTTAGTGGAGGGCGTTCCATCGAAACCTGTCGATGTTATAAGTGAGCCAGACAAGGGTGCCCCCGGAATCAGTCGTTTAGATAACGCACTACGTGTTGCGCCAGTGTCTACCAGAAATGGAGACTTGGTACCCAGGACCTTAGCAGTGACATAAGGGCCTTGCTGGTCAACATAGAGCTCGACTGGATCCCTCCCTTGTCCTTGGCAGTCCTATGCAAAGTCGTGGGTGTCATCGTAGTCAGATTGCTGGTATTGGTTCTGTCGGGGTCGATCAAACATATTTGGTCTACCTGATCTGTCGTTAGTCGTGTCATTTGGGGGCCCTCGCTGTTGCCCCTTACTTCTCGGTCCGCTCGCTACGTCCTTGGGGTCTTTGTTCCTGATTATTTCCAGAAGAACTGGACACTGGGATTTCCAATGGCCAGTTCCTTTGCAGAAAGCACACTGGTCCTGTCTAAGGTCTGTACGTCCACTGTGGGTAGTCAAAGGGCGGTCCTGGGGAGATATAGCCTTAGGGGCGTTCGTCTGGTAGTTTCCCCGGTATTGGTCTCGCCCTATGGTCACCCCTTGCAGTTGGGCCATCATCACCCTCTCTTTCAAGTCCTTCTTCTTTTTCTCTGTTGCCCTATCGTTTTCGTTTTTCTGATGTTCATAATATTGGGCCATCTGGAGGATAGCCGTAGGTTTGGAGGCTGCCCAACTACTCTCGCTAGCCTGCAGTTTCTGGGAAACCTCCGACAACAGACCCTTGACATAATTCTGGACAAACAGATGGTGTCCGGTTGCAGTGGTCATGTCCTGGCCGCTGTAATCGGAGAACACTGTTTCAAACCGGGAGAAGTATTCAGATACATCCTCCTGGGGTTTCTGGCGACAGGCCGTTACTATCGACCAGTCCACTTTCTTTTCTGGGATCAGGGTTTTTAATTTCAGTACAATTTTATCTGGGAGGTCTAGGATGGCTTTTAAAGGCTTTTGTCCAGGTCCTCGTTGTTTATCAAGGGTATCGAGTTGTGTCCAGGTGTGTCCGAACAGCTCAAGGTGGTTGACTTTCCGGATTTGCTTCCACACATCAGCTGGTAGACATAACCCGAAAAACAAGTCGATGTCAGCTAAGGTCATGATTGTTGAACCTAGGGCTGTACCTAATTCAGTATAGAAGGCCGTGGGGTTTTTACGTAGGTCAGGCAGAGATTTCCGGAATGTCAGAATCTCTTGCCGGTCCCAAGGCTGGTAGACCCAGTTGTACACTACCCTTCCTTTTGCATCTGGGTGGTTTGCATCATCGTTAGTCCCTGCACCTCGTGGTGGAACCCAATAAGGGGCAGCCTCTCGTATCGGCATCATGGTGTTAGATTGCTCAGTTTGTGGCTCGGTCGCTACGGAGGTCGTGGGTTTAATCCCCGACTCACGCTCAGTGAGGTGGCGGAAGACCTCAAGCGTACGCATAAGGAGGTCCGTCACATCACATTCGCCCTCATCCCCGATATCGACCTTCCGGTACAGAGTCGTAAGGCTCTCGGGACCTTTGTCTCGATATCGGTCCTCGTATGCGTTCAAGACATGGTAACACAGTCGTACGGTAAAATGTCGTCTGTGACTCCCAGTATACGATTTAAACATATCCGTGATGTACTCTTCACCTTCCTTCCTTTCTACCAGTGATCTTACTATCTTGTCGATCCCCGTTAGCTCATCTTTGCTTAGTCTGTTTGTTCTCGTGGAGCCGATCCCTCGGGTCTCATGGTCGCCTAACGTCGTTGTTTGTGGAGTATTTGGTGCAAGGAGTTCGGCCGGCACCGAGACCGTGGGGGCCGAAGCTGTGGCACTACCTTCGTTTGTACCTAGGGGTGGTGAGTGTTGTGCTAAGGGTTGGGAGGGGGCATATGGAGGGGGCATGTAGATTATCGGAGGACCTAACAGCAGATCATCGTTGGCTCGTTGTTTCGAGGGTAGATCAGGGTAAAGCGTGGAGGACGTTCTAACCGGACACTGGCTTGAGGTTTCCCTTTCTAACTTCTGTTTGGCTTTCTCCCTTTCCTTTATCTCTTTTTCTAATTTCTGAGCAGCTAGGTGGGCTGCTTTTCGCAGCTCTTTTTCCAACCTACTCTCAATTTTCCTTCTACGTTGTTCGGTTTCTTTGCGCCACATGCCGAAACTATCGAGCATAGTGGGTGTTGTCTTGTTTTTACCAAGGGCTGTTTCTAGCGCATTTATTTTGTCATTATCAAAGGATCCTATCAGTGGCCACTGACTTTCTTGATCCTTTTTCGTATATTTCTGCCATAGTTTGTTATAGGCTATAGCGATCAATCCATGCTTCATGAACATGTCCTTATTAGGGGTGCCTTCCAGTGGAGCCGGATGGTTCATCTCTAATAGGCGGTCCGGGCTAAACAGGCTACTAATCAGTGGGGAGAAGACAGACATGACGGCTCGCAATGAGGGACAAAAAGTCAGCACTGCCTATCTTATCACTGTGTGCAAAGACTAGACAGAATATTGCTATTCTACGTTGTTTGCAGGCAGTGAATACCTCATGGACCAATATCAAATAGTCAATGTTCGGTAATAAATAATTCAGTGGGGAGAATAAGTAGGCCCGCAAAGGTCTGCGTTACCTTACCCTTTCGCTATCTGTAAAAAGGGGAGGGGGGAGCCTTTCCTGTTTGCAGACAGAGAATCTCCAGAAAAACAGTCCGCGAACAATAGTTCAGTTTCAAATATTTAATCAGTGGGGGAGAAAGACAGGCGCGGCGGTTGCATTACCTATCCTCCACTGCTTGCAAAGAGAGAGCCTGTTGTTTTCTCCGTTTGCAGACAGCGGATCTCCAAATAAATTAACGATGAGTAATACTAGTATTTTCTAAACAATTCAAATAATCATTTTGCCATTCGTCGTGTTTACACGACCTTACCCGGACCGCATGGACAGTTTCTTGTCTTCCGAATCCAGCGCCCGATCGTCCTCTTTTCCTCGTAATCTTCGCGGCACTCCTGATGGTTCCCAGTCAGGACCGTAGATCACTCGAGAGAGGTCTGTTCGGAACCAGTGAAGTTCGGATGATCGGCTGTCAGACGAGGGTCTATCGGACAGGTGCACTTCCCGATCCTTGCAGTCGTTCACTCTGTCGTCAGGACCTCTCCCACTGGATCCACGAGTCGCTGATGGGCCCCACGTTTGGGACGCCAATTGTAAAACGGTCAGGGACAACTGGTGAACAAGATCCTTAAGTATTGCTCGGCGATGTCGCCACTTGAACCCACAGAATATTAACCAATGAAGAGGCAGGCGCTGGAGACGGGAAGGCAGGAAACAAGGTTTATTCTCTCCGGAGGAGAACACGTCAGTTAGACAGCAGGTATCGTCATGAGGTGCTCTAAACGCATCTCTGAGGCCTGGCCTCTTATATACAGGTTTTATTGCTTTATTATAGATTACATGTTCATGGCAATGCTTTGATGTACGGAAAGACATTCCCGGAATCTCCCCTTCGGGCCCGTTCCCACACACATTTACAGTAGAAGTCCCCACCCCGGTCACAACAGGTGATGATTATCGCGCAGCTGGATATTCCGCCGATTCATGGAATGTGGGGGGTTCGATCGGATCTCATGGGGTGGGGGCTTTGATCAACTCCGGGGTCCTTTGATGAGGGAAGCTTTCTACTGTACGGGGAGGGGCGAGGAATAGTACCGGCAGAGCTGGGTGTCGGCCTGGGAACGAGGAAGACAAACGGCACACACAGGAAAAAGGGGGTTGGCATCAAAGGGCCTGGGACCATGAAAAGGAATGAAGGGAGGTGTCGCGCTGGGAACAGGATGGGGTTCTGAGGCAGAGCTGCGCTGAAGAGGGGTTTATGACTCAAAGCAGGTGCGAGCAGGGGGGGGTTGGTCAGCGTGCAGGCTTGGTGAGGGCGAAGGGCTACGTCGGGGGCCAGTGGCATGCAAAAGGGCTATTCTGATCGAGGCACCTAAAATGGCGGGCGCGCACGACAAAAAGTGTGGCATCAGGGGGAAAGGCAAGATGGCGCAGATAATGTTTACCAAAATCATACTAATTTTCCACAACAGAGGTAGCTAACCATTATAATTGATTAAAGAAAGCCCTTTTTACCAACAAAACAAAGACAAACTAAGCCCCCTAATAGATCATTTAAAAGACATTTGGGTTGGCAGACTGCATCGCTGCGATACTGATTCCAATCCAAATTCCATATACCAGGGTGGAATGTCTATGACAGCACCTTGGCACCAGGAAGCTAAAACAAACAGCACAGTGGAAGAATAGCCCAATGCCTTCCAATCCACACTAGGCAGAACCCAGCCAACACTCTATAAATTCATCGAAGCATTACAAAAAGAGCAAAGTTACCAACAACTTTGAATGCAGCAATCGAATCGGTTAGCCACATTGCACCCAAACTTAGCAAACAACCCAAAAGAATGTACAGAATGCTACAATTTAAAGTCAAACTCTTCATAAACAACAAGGAGTACATTACTTAGAAATAATAGCCAAAGCATATTATAAAATAAATACTAACCTACAAAAGTCCCCAAAAAACTGTCACACAATCCAAACCAAGATGACAAATAATTTTTGATAAAAATAACAATAAACATAATATGTTTTTACATCAATCTAAACATTACCTAAAACTCTAATATTAAATAAGACTGAAATAATAAAATGATATATACATTATTTACATGAAAAATGTAAACCTGACCAACCAAAAAAGCTCAAAGAACAAACAAAATCAATAACTTAAGTTAAATTCAACACATGAACCATACATTTCCAAATAATGAAGTGTAGTTCCTAATATCCCAATAGGCTCTGCGCATTGGAATAATATCTTCAATAGTATAGACGTAGGACTGTGGTTAACTAGGTCTTCTACTGACGATATTAGACTTAAAGTTATGTGTGCCAGCTAGCTCAGAGTTCACTAGAAATTTTCTCGAATAGGCAAGGAGGAGTTTAACCTCCCTGGATAGACAAGAAGGGATTTAGTTTCTGACAACCATAGAACATGACAACTTTGCTCCCCCCTAATCAAGAGTATATCTCTAGAGTCGTGTGAAAACAAAAGACAATCATTTTACTCAGTCAGTACGTGCATACTTAGTTCCACCAGTTTGTAGAGATAGAAGAGATGGGCGTGTTCAATAAAAGGTGTTATTTATTGATCAGTCTCTTTTTCTCATACAAGAGAAATGAATCGCTACAGTAGCAATACTTAAGGTTAAGTAAAGTGCATACAGTAAAAGCAGGATTATAAAATAATACTGTAAAAGCATTGATATGGTTTTTTAGCCATATGATACTTTAAAATGGATAAAAGATATACATACATATATACATTGACTAATCGTACTGAACTGGTGCTTCTAACTACGTCTACCCCGGTGTACCTGACCTAAGCCTAATACGTGGGAGGGAGTAAGTAAGTAGCAGTTTAAGTTAAGTTTGTTTTGCCAAGAATCTGACTCAAGAATTCTCTGTAAGGGGTTAGTCAGTTCAGTACCTGGGATTTGGAAGGCTGGAGGGTTGGTATCGCTGTCTCAGGACTCGATATCCCAGTTACCCGCGAGGGCGGCTGGAAACGCCGGAGGCTGGATTTCTCGGCAGGAGAAAAGGCAGCGTCTCTCTCAGCGCGTCAAAAGGGAGGGGCAGCGTCCGTGGGCTTTTCTGCATCAGCTGGGCTCTCCGGCAAGTAGCGCTGCTCCAAGCTCGTCACCACCGTGTGTTTGCTTAGGGCAGCGTTGGTATATTTATACCTGAAAGGTGCCGAGTTTGACGTAAGGATGGACATAAGACGTCAGTAAGAATGTCATAAGGACTGGTCGTTCTTACATTCTTTTCAGGAGTTCTCGAGCGAAATCAAAACAATAGCTGCGGGGGATTTCCCAGGTCTGCTGGAGGTTTGATTTGTTTTGAGAACTCGGTGTGCTTTCTAGGGGGCTAGAGGGATAGTGCTTGCTTAATGTGACAGCATGTGCTATGACCTAATCTGAAAACAGGTTTCTGTGCCGTTGTATGGACATTAGTGAATTAATAACCGGACAAGGGTCAGAAATAGGAGTATCAATATAGGTACCTAGATAAACACACTACACCCACTCCACGATTTTATGTACATATTTACTAACCTAAGCAATAGTAAACATAACTAACAGTGCATGTGTATACCGAACCACCCCAAAAACACTTTTTTTTTTAATTTGAAAAATGGCGTATGCGAAATGCACGAAATGAGTATAGGTACTGTATGCATTCAAGTAGTATAATCATTCAAAAAGGAGATGCACATTTTATATCAGCATGAATGATTTGCGAAATTACACATGAAATGGCTCTTGATACAGAAAAAAAATTGCGAGACCATCTCATCACATATAAACACAGTTAATTGCATATAAGCTAGAGGTTGAGGTAATGTAACGTCCCTAGAATTCCTAAGAATAGAAGCTCTGTTCTCTAAGAATAGTTTTACTTTAAGCAGAAGATAAGTGCCAAAAAGGTAAATATTTTGGAATTGGGAAAAAAGTTTTCGCTTTTCATGGGAGAAGAGAAAAAATAGTTCACAGTCACTATGTTTTCAAAAGACTGAAGGCCAAATTCAGAGTTCAGGGAACGCCGTGTGCAAGTTTGTTTAAAATTCATTCTCTCTGTTCTGGTGAAAACATAATTTCAGACAGACTCTCGAAAAAACAGTCTACAGCTTCTGGTGAAAGTTCGACTAGGCTGGAAAATGTCGCTACCATGCAGTCATGCGCATGATTGCTTTCAATGATGGTTCGATCAGAATTGCTTACAGAAGGTCGTACCTGGTCGATGCTGCTTTCATCTTGTACTTCACTACCCTTCAATCGTAGTGGTGAAGTCTCCACGAATGCCGTCATCAGGATAGGTAGCCGCTGGGGACAGCACAATGCAGGAGCCTTTACTGGACCCAACAAAGTATCTGCATCCAATGGTACGTCCGATTGTAGTGTAAGACAGGTGTCCAACATGCATTCTTCGCCGCATAGCATGCACCTTAATACAGGCATTACACAATTCTGCCAGATCGGTCTGAATGAAAGAAACCAGGTCATATTTAGATCTCGTAGCCGGGCTAAGCCAAGGACTTTAGTTATGCGGTCCCGGTAGCGGATAGCTAGGATCGTTTCTTCCATTGTTGCTGGAGTCTTGTCTGTGACATGGCTTGCCATAACGAAGCAAGAGTAGCAAGAATAAAATGCCTGCTACGAGTCCCAACAGGAGTGGAAGTCCGGCAAAGATGGAATGGACGAAATTTGGAAAAATACCCAGGATCGCTTTGAATGGGGTTAAAGCTCCTGAAAAAACTGTCTTAAATACACTTGCGATACCACTTGTATCAGAAATATTTAAGATTTCGTTCAGCATTTCTGCGAAGTGTAGGGGGCAATTTGTTGATAACATTGAATGAATCTCTGCCGTTGTCCTTGCAACTTGGAGATCATACGTTTATTTTGATGACGTCAACTGGGTTGGCGTCTGTAGAAGCACAGTCTTCATTCTGCTTAAAGTATCAATTCGAATTGAAGAGATTTTTAAACTGGGCCATAACCTTCTCTCCCTGTCTGGAGCATCATTCGGGAACAATACTCTTTCACAGCACATGACCCTGGAAGTCACGCTTACAAGATAAGGTTTTCCTGGCAGCAAGCCACAACATCTGTGATCCACAATTAGAATGTAACTCCCGTTCGAAAGTCTTCTAAAGAATGGTTCTATTTGTGTTGCAGGTGTGCCTAACTGGTGACATGAAAGGTTATTTGAAGTCCCTTCACAGGCCCCATGCAAACTTATACCCTGACACAGAAGTATGCCACTTAGTGATTTTTCACAATTATTACCACTAAGAAATACACTCTGTCCTTTATTACTGACACATGTGTGTGTATAGGGCAAGTTCCATGTTGACTTAACGTATCCTTTACCCAACCTTTCATACTGGCCTGCCTGTATATATTTTTGGCAGTATTGAAACTGGAAAGTTGTTATCGGTATATTTATCATCCCATGTATTATCCATTCAATGACAGGTCGTTCTGACATTGTCAATGGTAATCTCTCAAGTTTTTCAATGCTCAGAATTGTATAGTCAGCACCCTTTTGTGCCAAACTGATTTGTTTATCAGTAAGGTTAAAGATATTAAATAGTGACGTTGTGTTGATTAAACGCCAAGGCACATAGCCTGAACGCAGATTTTGTAAGGTCCAGCCAAGCTGTACAATAGAACGTAATTGAGACTGACCGGGTTGCAACATCAGTAAGTCTTGCTCTATTATATCGATAGCAGAAGATACAATACTGTCCAGTGAATATATTCTGGAAGACAGAGTCATTAACCCATTGTCTACAACAGAAAGTGATTTTTCCAAATGAACACGGTCAATTTCCCGTATTTTTTCTGCTGTCTCAATTTGAGTTACTTTCCAAGCTTCGTTGTAAGCTGCATATATAGAGGCCGCTATGAAACGTTTTTGACGCTGTTTGCGTGGTCCCATGATGAAATCACGCAAGTCAGCACCTTCTTTAAGTAAAGTTAAGTGTTGCTTAATTTCTGACAGTGTGGATGTATGTAGCCTTTGAAGGCAGAGTTTCCCCACACTGTAAGTAGTTACAATCCCTGGATGTTGTCTCTGGGAGTATCTTGGGTCTGGCCTGGTCAATGTGAACCCCTGTATTTTGTTCAGGAATCTGTCTTGACAGTTATTTGTGTCTGTGGGCCAGATCAACCATTGTTTCCAATCAGGATGTGTTCTGTTTTGGTTTAAAATATAGGATATGTCTATCTCAACATCCGTAGTGCTATTACTGTTAGGTGTTGGTTTTGGAATAGACGGTTTATTAAGTCTTTGATTTTTGCTAGTCCAAAACAGGTAGTCTGTTGAATTGTGTCATTCAAAAATATAATTTGTTCTGGGATCATGCAGGCTCTAAATAATGATTCTATACCTTGCACTTGCCAATCTTTTGTGCCCCAGATCGTTTTCGTTTCAATGTTATTGTTCCAGAAATCAAAACCGAATGTATTCATTTTTTCAAAAAATGAGTCCGAATATATCAATTTTGTGTTTATAAGCATGGTTTTCACTCCTGTCTTATTTAACAATTTGAAATAAAATGATTCTGCATTACTTGTGTTAAACCCTGAAAAGTATGAATATTTATCAAAAAATGTCTTTGAACTGCCTTTTGGTGGAGTTGCACAATGCTCCCATTGGTTAAAATTTAAAACATTTCTAGGTTGAGTAGATTTATGCAGATAATGGTTACCATAATGGTTGTAACAAAACATTTGATCGTAATTAGATGAACCTTGCAAATAATAATGTTCTGTAAATTTAGCTGACATTACTAGATCAGACATCATATCATTAATACTTTCAAAGTCCCAATCATCAGCGAATGTGCTCGGTTTTACAAAGTCACTCAATGAAATCTTGAATTGATGAGGATACTTCAGGAGCTCAACCGGACCATATATTTCGTAATCAGTTTTGTCCCATGCTACCCCACCCGGGTATAGGATTGGCTGTGAAGTTTACTGAAGAAAGTTCTCTTTTCTCGATGTGTGAAGACTTGTGTGGTTTCAGGACCAAGTTGATATTCTGACTTGCTGTGTCCATTGTAGCATATTTTCCCTCAATGAAATGTCCCAAGCATAGTACCATGATGAGCCAAAGTATGAGGATGAATACTCCTAGTGCCACCCAAAGTTCAATCCATGGAGAAATCAGATAGGTTTCTTTTAGTTGATGAAAGAGTTCCTTTGCTTTGTCTTTAAAAGTTTTTGTTGTCGGCTGTTCCTCAGGTTCACTCAGATCCTCAGAAAAATCATCAAAGTTGATGAAGTAGCCTGATGCTGTTCGGTCAATTGTTTCAATTGCTTCTGGATTCCTTTTTGTTTTTGGAATTTTCTTTGTTTCATTAGCATAGTCTGTGGTTACATCATTGTAGACTGGTGTTTCTTGATTTAAGATTTTAATTTGGGTTTCAAGAGGTTTAAGTTCCATGGCTTTGTTGCATAGTCCTTGTTGTTTTACTGTAGGTTTATCAATTGTGATTAGTCTTTCAGTTTGAACCTCTGTGTTTGTAGCCAACTTTTGTGTTCTGCTGCTTCTTGGGAGTCCACTTGGCCTACTACTTGTTATTGGCCACATGATTGTGGTTTAACCAGGTCGATGGATACAACTTGGTTCTCCTTTTTACCAGCAAGGGGCGGTAGTACTACTGATCTTGTCCCGTTGACAGACAAGACAGGAACTGCTTTTCTGTAAGAAGGCCCAAATTCCTTCTTCACCGCGATCTTCTCTCTGACCAGATCCCCGATTTTTGGAATCCAGACAGGCCTTGCTGGGACAGGTGGTTTCTCCTCAGTGGTTATTGGCTGCTGTTTCAACTTTATGTTGCTCAGGTCTTTTCTTGTTTCGTTTAAGTCCTGTAAAATAGCCAAACGATCTTTGATATCAAAGCATTTTTCTTTAACCACTGAAGTTTGACTGTCGAGGTCCTGGATTAACATTCTAGTCCCAAACAATAGTTCGTACGGACTGAGACCTTTCAGAGAATTTCTTGGTAGATTGTTAAGACTACGTTGGACACTTACTAAATGTTTGACCCACCCAGCTCCCGAACCTAATACCTTTGCCGTTACAGATTGCTCTATGCCTTGGTTTTTTCTTTACACCATCCCGTCTCCCTCAGGAAGGAAGTGATAAGAGTCCCGCAATGCAATGCACATGCTGGCCATACGCCCCCCATAAGCTCAAGAGCTAAAAGCAGGGCAATGGTCAGAATGTAGCATGCCCCATGCGTATATGCCATTATAGACTCGCAAATCTTTATATAACAGTTCAGACGTCAGCCGAGAGCTGGGGTCTACATTTTAAGTGAAGATAGTCTCTATATGTTAATTTGACGCATTAATCATATTGGGTTTTTATATTTTTATTGTTTAATCCCGTCTTGAGCGAACCGCCATGGTAAAACACCGTCTCGGTCGCCACTGCGATCTCTGTTGCAGTTTGGACAGTTTTTTGCAAATATGTGGTGTTGCAGGCTCATTCCTGGCCACCAGTATGTGGATTGCAATTCTTCCAGAGAATCTTTTAGTTTGAGGTGTCTAAGACCCTCACCCATATGTGCGTCTGCTATTAACAAGCCTCTCCTGTTCGTGTTTGGAATTACTCTATCCCCCACTCCAGGGATTTGAGCAAAAGGAACGGAGTTCGCATCGATTATGTATGTATAATTGAGTGGATAGTTGATGGGTAGCGCTGAGCAGTCGCCTTTTGATGACGTTTTCACCGCCAGCATTGTTTCTCCGTCAATGTATTTTCCTGAACGCTTTTTTGTAGCTACGGAAGCCGATTTAGTTGCTTCCGCTGTGGCTTTCTCAGGCAATAAATTCCCGGCAACGTGAACGCCATCACGCTGATGACTCGGTGAGTGTATCACGTGAATCTTTGGTAGTTCTTCCTGTAAAAGAACTACTTGTTCCCAAAGCGATTTTTGCTTTATTGTGGCACCTGTGTCATCTTTGTATCCATTTTCAACCCATTTCTGCAAGTCGTTATTGTATGATTTGACGCAGTAATATGAATCGCACACTATTAGTGTCGGGAATTCGCGATCCGCATTATCTAGCGCCATTTTTAACGCTATTATTTCAGTTTGTTGTTCTGAATTATTTTCCACTGAGTGTGTTTTTGTAAATAGAGGTTTCAATTTACCTTCGCGCCACCCGTCTTTTGTAATCTCGCATGTGGCGTTATAAGCTTGCTCTCCCCACACTGAGGGCTGAGCATGTCCGTCTGTATATATTACACAGGCGTACTGTCGTATGGGCAGAATGTCGCCAGGCAGAGGATATTCTCTTTCATATTCTAGATCTTTTAATTTTTTTCATTTCCGGGTCAAAATAGTATTTCACTCTGTCTGTAGCAAGAGAATCTTCCCATTGTATCCATTTTGGATTTAGTGCCATTGTAGGTAAATTACATGGGCTTGTTAATGCCTCAAAGGCTGATTCTGCTGTTCTGACTGTAATCCGTCTGCCGTCAGCTTGGTATCTTTTTCTTGCTACAGATGTTTGAACTGCATGAACAATGTTTTCCTTAATGCTGAATGTTTTTTCCGCTTCTGTGTACAAGTGTGATTTGTAAGCTATTGGTACCGTTTCTCCCTCATTAGAGGTTAGGTATGTGAATCCGCATCTTCCTGGGATGACTCGGATTACAAGGTTGCGTGTGTTATCGCGTGTTTGCAGTTTTGTTTTAACTAACATGTCTGTTTGTAAAGATCTCAAAATTTCTGTGTGTTTTTGAGTCCAATTGATTCTTTTAAAATCTGGTTTTATTAGATCATAGAGGGGTTTAACCCTCTCTGCATAATTTATAATGTAAGTTCTTCCGAAATTTAGGAAACCTAGAATTGATTGCAAGTTTTTCAGTGTTCTAGGTGCTTGGATTACAGCACATTTCTCTAGGAAATTGTCAGCCAGGCTTTTGCCTTCACTTGATAATTCATATCCTAAAAACAGGACAGTTAGATGGGCAATTCTTGACTTTTTGAAGTTGAATTTGTAACCCTCTGCTGCGAACCCAAGTATTATGGTGTTCACTCTTTTCAAGTGAGTATCCAAGTCATTATCTGTTAGATAGATGTCAGTCAGTCAGAATATCTTTATTCGACTTATTCAAAGTCAAACAAAGAAAAAACAATAAAACATTTCATACAAAGTATTTTTCTTAAGAGCGATAATATAAATATACAGGTTTTTTTAAAAAGTATTATACACAATTAAAATGTTACGTTCATAAAATGATCATACATAATGAAACATTTACTTTAAGGCGAAGTTTGGCAGACAGCTTTCACCCTTGAGGCGGCTACCAGGAAATTAGCTATGCAAAAAGTAATGCGGGGATTAGGCAGTAATTGTAAAAAAAGCAGGGCCGGTCTCACTTGAGTGAAGCCGGCCTCTTTCAGGATAGGGAACAAATATTTTTTCCTCTGCTCTATATACAACCCACAAAACATAACGAAATGCATTGTATCCTGCACAGAAAACTGGTCACAGCTACAGGGAGGGGCTAAATCCGGCTTCTGCCAAGTTTTAAAAGAACCTAGATGAAAGTGTAACAAATTAAATTTAAACTTAGTTAATAAAAACCTATGGAAGGGGATTGTGACGAAACTAAGGTAAGATGCAAGTGAGGATGAGCTGACCAGGAGGCAATGTTCCCTTACTGATGGTTTCACCAATTCAAATTCCTCACGGCAGGCTTCCTTCCTTACCCTGAATGACTTTTTTATAAAGTCAATATCTTGTGCCTTAATTTTCTCTGGGGAGGAAAAAAGCTCCGAACGTCCCAAATCTGCAAATGTTTTAGCTAAATAGGCCAGCCATGGGATCTTGTTAAATTTGTCCAGGGACAAAACATCGTGCATAATTTTGTGGTTCAGGGGAAGTTCTTCGTTCATCCACATTTTCAGCCAAAAAATCAGAGGGGACATGCTCAAAGTATCTGAAAAATAAGGTAGGCCCACTTCTTTGTGGATTGAGTAAGTTGGGGTTGACTGTGGTACAGAAAGCAGGGTTCTAATAAATCTATTCTCTGCTCTCTGTATTAGATCTAAATTTACATACCCCCACAAAGCGGAACCATATAACGCAATGGCCACAGATTTACACTTATAGATTTTTAAGAGGGCTTCCATAGGCCTAGCCCCTAACTTGCCAGCAAAGCCCAGAAGAGCTGATGACGATCTAATTACAGCTAACCTCTTTGCTCTTATCTGTGGCCCCCAGGACCCTTTCTGGTCAAACAATACACCTAAGTAGGGGAATGTGGATACCTTAGAAACAATGTCCCCCCTGCAGAAAAATGTTTTATGACTTTTCTTGTTGCACTCTCGCCCCATTACCATTGTATGTGACTTAGTTACATTTACCTTAAGGTCCAAACGCTCCATGAATGAGCCGAAAGCATCCAAAAGGTACTGAAGGCCGACACCCGTGCGGGCGATTAGCACAGCGTCATCCGCATACAGGAGTGCCGGAATTTGGGCATCTCCTGCATGCGGGACGTCGGCTTCCTGCCCCCGCAGGTGTGTGCCTAGGCCATTGATATAGATGGTGAAAAGCAAGGGAGCTAGTATACAACCTTGCCGTACCCCCCTTAAAGATTTAAAAAGGGGGGTAAGTCTACCATCATTTGTTACACGTACAGCTGCTGAGAGGTCCTGGTGCAAGGTGGCCATGAACGCGACCAAGGCTTCATCAATGCCCATCCCCAACAGGATCAACCACAGCTTTGACCTATTGACCAAGTCAAAGGCCGAGGAGAGGTCCATGAATGCAAGATACACGGACCCCTCCTTGGCCACGGTATATTTGGAGATAAGCAAATGCAAATTAACGCACTGTTCAATGGTCCCTTTTCTTTCTCTAAAGCCATATTGTATCCCGGACAACCCGCCGCAGCTCTCGACGTTTTCCCTCAATCTAGATAAAAGGACTCTGCCTAAAATTTTTACAGTTGAGTCCAAGAGGGATATAGGCCTATAACAGGCGGGATCATCCGGCTGACCTTTATTTTTAAAAATAGGAACGATAGTGGATGATGCCCATGAGCCTGGAACTGGGTTACCCTTAACTGCATTAAACACATTTGACAAAACCTCTGCCCACAGTTTTGGTGAATACATAAAAAAGTCGGCAGGGACACCATCAGGGCCGGGTGCCTTGTGCTTTGTAGTAGCCAAAATTGCTTTTTCCACTTCTTGAGGGTTAAAAAGGATAGGGCAGACAGCTACAATGACCAACGGGACATCTTTAATTTCTTCATCCTCATCCCCATAAACGTTTTTAAAATGAGACAGCCATTTTTCATCGGGGATAACGCAGTCCATGGGATCATTATTATCATCTGAAAATAAAGGCTGTTTAATAATCTCCCAAAATTTCCTGCTGTCCTTCAGCACTGCCGCTGAGAGGAGATTTTCCCATGCTTCGCGTTTGATGGTGTCCTTTCGTTTCTTTATAGCTAACTTGTAAATTTTCCTTAATCTGGTAATATCATCTTTTACCCTAGGAGTATTTTTTAGGGCTACCAGCAGTGATCTATGGGCATTTGAACATGCTGCGTCAAACCAGCGCATAGTTCCTGGAATTCCTTTTTTTGGCTTTACTAAAAGGTCCTGTGACACCTGGCCACATATTAGCTCAAATGACTCTACTATTTCTTTGCCCTGCGCACAGTGATTTTTGCAGATCTCGACCTTGTCCTTGATTTTGGGGAAAATTTTTGCGTAAAATTTTTCTGGGATCACTTTACCCCATTTCACACGCCTATCTTGATCAGTAATCCTCAAGGGGTGGGCGAGATTTGCTGTTGTTGGGGATACTCCCATCTGAGCCCCCCAGGCCACTTCGAGAACTACCGGGTTATGATCGCTAAAGTGTATTTGTACTGTGCGATAATCCATAATCCGGTTTAGAATGCCTTGTGAAACAAAGATGTAATCTATTATTGTGCCTTGCTGGGCACCAATAAAAGTTGGCAGTCTCAAACCGCCATCCGGTTCATAAAGGTCGAAGTTAGCAAGCAGTTCTTCTAGCTCCTCCCCCTCTGTAGAGTGTTCAAAGTGGGGTCCCTGTGGTCCCTCGTCCCCATCGTCTCCGCTTCCCCTACAGGCTAGGTTACACAAATGAATGTTAAAATTGCCTAATAAAATAAACTCAAAAACGTACTTGATATTCTGGCTTACTGTTTTTAAAATACTGTCTAGATTAGCAACATTGCAACCTCTGTAGTCACTGTTACCTGAGTTGTAGAAGTTTATGTATATGGTCCTGCTGGTATTATTAATCACCCTTTCAACCATTAGGATGTTGTGGGAATCGGTGCTTATCTGCCTATAACTTCCCTTTAAGTCATGAGAGAACAAAATCACTAGACCTCCCTTGGCTCTCCCCATACGACTGGGGACTGCTGGTTTAGTAAAACTGGTGAACCCATCCCACCAGAGGTTAGCAGAAGTATCCCAGGTTTCCTGGAGTGCAATGATATGGTGGTTTAAGACGAAACTTGACCATGCCTTGTCCTGTCTTTTGACACTTAGGCCTGCTATGTTCCAGCATATAATCTTGCAGAAATCTGTGGGTTTCTTAGATTCTTGGTACCCCGCCGGGGTCCCTTCAGCTATTCGTGGCGGTTTTGACCCCTCATTACTTCCCACTTGCAAAAGACTCTGTGAGTTATCGCTGACAAGGCTCTGGATTGCACAGTGCTCCGGCCGATTTAGTGTAAAAAGATAATCATGATTTAATATGACCTGGCCCTCTAACACTGTCTGGGGGGTGGGCTCTCTGGAGTCTTGGCCATTGGTGTGTTGACTTCTCTTGGGTGGAGGCATATTCAGAACATCATTTGCCAAATCAGTTCCATCTGTGAGTCAGTCACAATCATTTAGGTTCGATAAAGGTCCATACCTGTTCCCCACTCCAAATCCCCAATCAAAAGGGGTAGCTACCTGGCTCCAACCACTGGCTGTTGTATTCCACATAGGACGTGGGATGTTTGGGCGCATCAAAGACTGATCATTTCCCATCCGTGATATAAACCCATTACCCTGAGCTCTATGGTCGTAACCCAGAATTCCAGGACCCCAACCATTAGTAGTGGGCCCATGCAACATTACTGATCTGGCAATTGGCTCGATCGGATAGTTATATTTTCTTGTCTCATGATTGGGCATGGGCTGAAAACGGTCATTATTATATCGGGGTCCAGTATCCCCTCCCCAGATGGTGGTATTTATGTATCTCCTAGGTCTAGGGATGTTAGGGAAGGTAGCAAACTGGGTCTCACTATAAAAGAATTTTAGGGTGAGGGGGATTATAGAGCCACTTCGTCGTTGGGGTGGAAAAATGTTAGACAGGATATTTGGGAGTACCTCTGCGTTAGCAAAGTTTAATATTACGCAGTCCCCTTTAAACTTTTTTGGCTTGTTCCCAATCCATGATACCCTCCTTGTCATAACAATGTCCCCTGCTAATTGATCAAACCCTTGATATGCCATATGCATATTGTTTGTGAGCCAGTGTAACGCTTTATCTTTTAGACCCTGATTAGATTCTGTTTTGTCTTGTGATAGGGCAGGGACATTTGCCAATACGAGTACTACTGGAGAAGCTTCCATAATAAATTGGGCTGAGTCATCCTCTTGTTGCAGTCGTGCTGATGCGGCAGATGGTACTGCGGAGGCATCTCCTACTAGTTCCTGGCTGGGCACAAATAATAATGGAGATGCTGATGGCTGCCCTTGCGGGATAGTCTGTGTTTGGCTTTCCAATGGGATATCCTCCGCGTCCGTGGCCACCAGTTTTGTAACGAGGGTAGATAGATTCTCCACCTCTTCAATCAGCTTACTTTGTGACCCGCCCAACTTTTTGACCTCGGAAGTTATATTATCCAATTTCCCGATCATAGGCTTAATAATTGTCCTAATTTTCATGTCTATCATATCTTGAATCCTATTAAATAAATCATTATCAATGATGCGTCTTGACTCCTCGTCAACGTCAAGCTCTACAGTTTTCCCTTCCTGTCTTGGTGATGTGGCCAGCTTTTTCCTACCTTGCTGTCTCCCCCCCCGCTTTGCCTGAAACTTTCTGCAGGTTCTCACAGCCCGTACTACAGGCAGCTGGGGTGATGGAACTCCATCCACCGTGTCTATCTGATGGTTAGAATCGGAGACAATGTTTGTACACAAATCTACTAGTGGGTCTGAGTCACCGTCCTCCATGCCAAAATCTTGAGGATTAGAGTCTGGTATGTATATTGGAGGGTTTTCTACAGGTATGTCGGGCATTAATGCACTGGAGGGAGGGCTTTCTGGGAGCAAAGTTGGCGATTGGCTCAAACCTAGGGATTGCCTTCTTTCATTATTGATCTTACTGACAACTTGTACTAGGTAAGAGTCTAAAGTATTGAGTGGCTCAGTGGCAGCAGGTACCAGTTTCTTTCCCATGTTAACGATAGGCTTTTAAAAGCTATCAGGAGACCAAACGATGCTCAAGGGATTAGCTCCAAATAATTTGCCCAGTGTTAGCAGGGCAACAGGGTGTGGCTATCGTGCGACAGTGTACACTTTCTTATTCAATTCAAGTCAACTCAAAACATGACCCAGTCGCGTACTTAACTAAGGATCAACGGGTACAGTATCTTTGCAGCTCAATGCAGGAAATATCAGGGGGGGGTGGCCTTGCCTGGCCTTTTCGTGCCTCTTAGCCCCGGGCGTCCCGCTCGCGTCCCGCGACGCTGAGGGCTTGCTGTTTATCTAGCCCCTCCTGGCGCGAATTCCGCGTCAGGGAACGCGCCGCCGCAAAGGCTGCCGGGATATGGAGTCCCGGGGCGGCGGGCGCGCCTGAAGGAAGCGGTATCTGTAATCCCCGGTTGTTGGTCTGCTGGCAATGCGCTCCTCTTGTGCCTCGATCCTCTTCCACGCAGGTAAGGCAGTAGTGACTTTTGGGTCCCCCATGTCATCGACATAAGATAATGCCTCTTCATCATATATTTGTAGTAACTCTGTTACTCTCGCTGAGAAAAATCCTGGGCTGTTCTTGAACCCTTGGGGCAAACGACAGAAATTTTTCTGCGAGCCATTTATTGAGAATGCGGTCAAATATCTGCTTTCTGGTGCTATTTTTTGACAAAAGAATCCATTAGATATGTCTAATGTGGTTTTGTATTTTTTGCGCACTATGCTATTCATTAGTGCGGCACTGTGTGAGTTTTGTACTGCAAACGTTTTGCAGCATGAGTTAAGGTGTCTGTAGTCCAAAACTAGACGATATGAATCATCTGGTTTGGAGACAGGAAACAAAGGATTGTTCATTTGTGAGGTGCATGTTTCAATCACCCCCTGGTATTCAAGTTGATCTAAGATCTCCCTGACCTGTTTTTTAGCTTATTGCTTAATTGGGTACTGCCTCTGTGCAGTTGGTTGAGATTTTAACTGGATCTTGTGAGGAGGAGAGTCCTCATCCCATCCCACATGATTTTTATATAGTGCAGGAGCTTGGGCTACTGCCCACTTTCTTGCAAGTGTATATTTTTTATGAATTGGAATATGATTTGAGAAGGCAGGCATAATCATTTCTTCGCCATGAGGGCATTCCCTGACAAACTCTGGTGGCCAGTCTTTTTCAGCTACAAGGATGTCATAGCCTTTGGAGAGGTTATACCAAAACAGACCCCTTATTTTCCTAGTCTTATCTCCCTCTATACGTAAAGTTATTTCATATATTTTATGAGGTTTGCTAACTCTGGTATCTGCAGTTTCCACTTGAATGTATTCATTCGTGTCCACTGTCTCCAGATGATTCATCAGGATCTTGCGAGCTATGCTCACTTCTGCTGCGCTGTCTAGCATTGTCTGAGCCCACTCTCCATTTTTCAACTGAGTCCTCAGGATCCTCGGCATGTTTGATTATTTTAATGCTGGCTACCTTCTTCTTTGGAAATTGTAACTTTTTACTTTGATGAGCAGGTTCTTTGTCTTTGGACTTGACGTGCTCTTCCCTTTGTTCTGACCGTCCTCTTCTTTCCGATTTCTGCGAGGAAGTCTGAAAAGATCGAGAGGGACGTGTATCAATATCTTGATATCTATCAGGTTTCTTCAAATTATCCCTATTTCTAAGGTTGTATTTTTTCTCAGAGGGCTCCCTCTGGGGAGACTTGTGTCCTTGGTCCGGAGATCTTTCTCTCCGCCGAGGAGACCTTCCTCTGGACTGGAATCTTTTTTCTTTGGGAGTGGATTGTTTATTTCCATCCCAGTTCTTTTTTGAAGTGTTTAGATTATTTTTAATAAATACCTTTTCAGGATTTTCTATTAGTTGGGGTTTCACTGGTTTCCCACCCAAACTATCTCTTCCTAGCTCTTCATAGGATTTTTCTATGATTCTGGCAAGTTCAAATGGTTGTTCTGCTATATCTGTTTCCTTCAATCTTTGGCGGATTGCCACATGTGCTGCTTCCCCTTTTATGTTTGCTAGTAATATTGCCGAGACCTGCTTGAAGTCTTTTAGTAATTTCATACCCAGAGTTAAGGCAGGTTCTGGACCGTATTCATTTTGAATCTGTTTTAGCACCTCTGGTATTACCGACATGGACGGAACACCATGTGTTTTTGTGTAAATGGAAGCAAAGACTGTACCCCAAGTGTCACAGTCCTCCACATGTGGTGCGATCCCCATTGGAAGGCAGATAGTCAGAATCCTGTGTTTCTCAACAGGGGTGGTATCTGGAAATACCGCCTCTATTTGAGTGATTTTCTGTGCTAACCAGAATGGAATTTGTTCCCTTTTAATGGGTACTTTACCTAGACAGGACTGTATGTTCTGTGGTATGATTTTATTTGTGTTCCCCTGATGAGGGGTCATCTGTGGAATTTTAATAGTTGGTTGGACTGTTGAAGTCTGCATTACATATTGGACTAATTGTCTGTGTATTTTAACCAGTTGTTCTAGCTGTGCTAAAAGTTCTGGTTTCGACATTTTTCCAATGTCTGGATGTGGTGTGTAGCCGGCTAGAACCGGCCACGTTGCTCCTGGTCTACCTAGTGGACCGAGCCTGGTGATGTGAACATTATGTTTTAGGGCGCCTTTAAACCAGAGCAGGTGCTCTTGGTATTTGAGTGGTAATTCCACCTCCTCGAAAGGGGTGTACTCATCCGGAGGTTCCTCTATCTTGTAATAGTGGAACTCCTTTGTTACAGCGTTTGCTGCTGGAAAATTTATCCATGAATAGAATACCTCTGTCTGCCGATATTCGTGTGCCTCAATTACGAATATGACTGTACCACCTCTCGATGTCAGTCCATTTTCTATGAGTTTTAAAGTTATAGTTTTTCTTATGCTGACCGGGATGAGTATTGCATCCGGGTCTTGCTGTAGGAGACTTGTGTCTTCCGCTAGGAGTTGAGCTGCTAATCTAGCTGTCTCCCTATCTCCTTCACAGTCTGACATTTTACTGACAGGAAGGGTTTTTGTTGCAGATCAGGTTTCCACGGAAACAAAGATTGGATGCACAATATTTTGGAACACTGTATCCTTCAACGTTGAATAAACCAAAACCCATACATAGGAGTTTCCTCCTACTAAGTTTGGCGGATTTAACCTTTGACCCACTCCAGACGTCTTTGGAGTTTTATGGGAGAAAAGGGTCTGTGTGGAAAAGCACGACTGAGTTACTCTAATGCCTTGCGTTAGTTTTATCGCCTTACCAAACGTTGGGCGCCATGTAGTGTAGTTCCTATTATCCCAATAGGCTCTGCGCATTGGAATAATATCTTCAATAGTATAGACGTAGGACTGTGGTTAACTAGGTCTTCTACTGACGATATTAGACAAAGTTATGTGTGCCAGCTAGCTCAGAGTTCACTAGAAACTTTCTCGAATAGGCAAGGAGGAGTTTAACCTCCCTGGATAGACAAGAAGGGATTTAGTTTCTGACAACCATAGAACATGACAACTTTGCTCCCCCCTAATCAAGAGTATATCTCTAGAGTCGTGTGAAAACAAAAGACAATCATTTTACTCAGTCAGTACGTGCATACTTAGTTCCACCAGTTTGTAGAGATAGAAGAGATGGGCGTGTTCAATAAAAGGTGTTATTTATTGATCAGTCTCTTTTTCTCATACAAGAGAAATGAATCGCTACAGTAGCAATACTTAAGGTTAAGTAAAGTGCATACAGTAAAAGCAGGATTATAAAATAATACTGTAAAAGCATTGATATGGTTTCTTAGCCATATGATACTTTAAAATGGATAAAAGATATACATACATATATACATTGACTAATCGTACTCAACTGGTGCTTCTAACTACGCCTACCCCGGTGTACCTGACCTAAGCCTAATACGTGGGAGGGAGTATGTAAGTAGCAGTTTAAGTTAAGTTTGTTTTGCCAAGAATCTGACTCAAGAATTCTCTGTAAGGGGTTAGTCAGTTCAGTACCTGGGATTTAGAAGGCTGGAGGGTTGGTATCTCTGTCTCAGGACTCGATATCCCAGTTACCCGCGAGGGCGGCTGGAAACGCCGGAGGCTGGATTTCTCGGCAAGAGAAAAGGCAGCGTCTCTCTCAGCGAGTCAAAAGGGAGGGGAAGCGTCCGTGGGCTTTTCTGCATCAGCTGGGCTCTCCGGCAAGTAGCGCTGCTCCAAGCTCGTCACCACCATGTGTTTGCTTAGGGTAGCGTTGGTATATTTATACCTGAAAGGTGCCGAGTTTGACGTAAGGATGGACATAAGACGTCAGTAAGAATGTCATAAGGACTGGTCGTTCTTACATTCTTTTCAGGAGTTCTCGAGCGAAATCAAAACAATAGCTGCGGGGGATTTCCCAGGTCTGCTGGAGGTTTGATTTGTTTTGAGAACTCGGTGTGCTTTCTAGGGGGCTGGAGGGATAGTGCTTGCTTAATGTGACAGCATGCGCTATGACCTAATCTGAAAACGGGTTTCTGTGCCGTTGTATGGACATTAGTGAATTAATAACCGGACAAGGGTCAGAAATAGGAGTATCAATATAGGTACCTAGATAAACACACTACAATAACAATTACATAATAATTAGACAAACAATAAAATATAACATTTTCCACCTAAAAAAAAGTTAATAAATATGACTTACTGTTGGGGGCGGAGCTAGCCTGACTTCGAGATGGCAGCTTAGACTGTGAGCTCCGCCGCGTCGTCTACCAATCCGGCATACATCCTGCATCTGAATTACCAAATTTACTTCTTACTGATGGATTAATGCAAGTGGAGGCGGTGACAACATAATCGGCACCTTTCGTGGTCCTGAGAACGGCTGTGAACGATCTTGCCCCGAGCGTCCGCAGAGGCCTGGGCTGGTTCGGCTGAGACCTGAGACGCTGAGAGGCAGAGGCATTGACGATACGTGCGCCAGGTTTCGACCCACTGCGTGGAGCTGCTGGAAGGGCGGCGCTGCTGGCGAAACAGGCCATGGCTGTCTGGAGTGATCGCTCGCACCCCCGGCAGCAAGTCGCACTACGGGCGCTGTGTACGCCATTAGAGGAGCCCTGGGCCTACTGAAGTCGCTCTGCAGGCGTCTTTGGGGGCGATCGGAGCCGGCTGTGAGATCATTGACTGAGGCGGTGAGTGTGCAATCTCCCCCGGGGCCTCAGTTATCCTTTTGCAGCACAGTGGGACTGCCGGACAGCGCGGAAGCTGCGCATGTGAGCAAGGACTGGTGATGTTGTGTGGGCCACACCTGTGGTGGACAACGCTGTGATAGTGGAGGCCGGGTGTAGGGGTACCACTCCATAGAGGCTGAGGAAAGCTCTCCCAGCCCATCCATCAGCTGTATCGAGACAGTGGGGGCTTGGAGGTATACTGGGCTTCTGCTTTGCCCCTCAATACACGCCTGCTCCCTACGTGATTAAGTGAGTACTGCGATCCACTGGGTTCGCGATGCCTGGCGCTTAGTCTCCTCTCGAGACACGTGTTCTAGTCACTATAAGACATTTGGTGCACCCCAGGAGATTAACATGCCTGATTTCTATGCTCTGTGACCTCTGCAGATTACGTTAACCGGCCTAAAGGGTCTGAGGCCGCAGATCTCTTCTCATGCTCAAGCTGCCCCCTGAGTAGCGTGGCGCAGACTGTCCTGGCGCTCTTTGGTTTCCTGGGAATTGCCGGTAGTCTGGCGGACTCTATCGGACTCCGAGACTTGCTCAGCTCCCTACTGTGTCGCTCTTGTGCTGGTCTACCCCAGATAGCACTATGGGAAAAATAGATAAAACACAACCGAAACTGAACTTTGAGCAGAGGAAGTCGAGACTAAGATACCTGACCCTGTTTCGGGACCTGGATGCACTCTGAGGCCCTGGACCCAAAGGAAGGAGAGCTCAAAACCATGCTAGCGGCGATGCAAAAGAGGCTTCAGAAAAGCCTGTCCACAATTGATAGTAAGATTGACTCCTTAGTTATCCGTATGGACCGCATGACAGAGCGCCTGGATAAACACGCAGAGAGGTTGGACATGACCGAGCGTCGGGTCACAGAGGTCGAAGAGGCGCTGACAGAAATGGACAGCGACCAAAAACAGATGGGGAAGCTACTGCATTCTCTACAGAATAAAGCTGAAGACCTGGAAGTGAGGTCGCAGTTCAGCAATATTCGCCTCACAGGACTCCCGGAGTCCACCAATGTAGGTAACATGGAGCTGTTTGTCGAGGAGCTACTCGTGACATTGCTCGGTAGAGAAAAGTTCTCCTCAATGTTCATGGTTGAGCGAGCGCACCGCTCACTGGGACCGAGACCGCCCCCGGGAGCTCCCCCGAGGCCGATCATCACCAAGCTGCTCAATTACAGAGACAGAAATGCTGCGTTGAAAGCGGCGCGGGAGAAGCAAACTCTATATTATGAGGGCTCATCTATTTCCTTGTATCCTGATATCACGCACAAAGTACAAGAAGCTCGCAGACTGTTCGCACCGCTGAAGAGACAGTTGCATGACCAGAACTTGGACTACGCCATGCTATACCCGGCGCGACTGCAGGTAAATCGACAGGGCCGATCTCGGATCTTTACGGACCCAAGACAATTGCAGAAAGCGCTGAAGGAGAGGGCCAAGGACACGGCTCGCACCACAGGATCACCAAATCGAGATGGAGCAGCCGGAGGCGGTCTGAATGAGCAAGACTGAAATCGGAGCACTCTTACTTGCAGACTCATTGTTTTTCATGACAGGCATTGTGTGTACCTGAAACGACACGTTTATATTGTAGGCCTCACAAACTCTGCAGTTTAGTGATATAGAGGACACAGAATGGGGTTTAGTTACCAGTCATAACAGTTTTTAACGGAGAAATATGGGATAACGATATTTGAATGTTATTTTGAGATGTTGTTGGCATTATACACTAGAACAGACATGGTGTTGGTAGTCAGATAACCATTATAGTGTTTGACGACAAGTGTAAATGTCACCGGGCATTATTGGTTGGGGGGAGTTATTCCGTGCGTGCACAGTTGGGGTAGGCACGTCGTTGGTTGGGGGGACAGTACAGAGACCAAGTCATTTGTTTCAAAATATGTCGAACTGGTTGACATCATACAAAGCACCTTAGTGTTTAGGCACGAAGTCTCACATGGTTACACAGAGGCAGCTCTGTGCAATGAAACTCGATTTTTACTAATTTCCTAGATGCACTTTCAAACTCGTAAGATAACATTTTTAACTTGGAAATGTCCGGGGTCTTAATGACCATAGGAAACTGCGGAAACTTCCGGCTTCTCTCACAGACGTGGTATCGACATTGCTCTCCTGCAGGAGTCACACTTGCCTCTACACAGTGCACTGTTGCAGCACAGAGGAGTGAGGGGTATTCACGCCACGGGGGTTCACGTCACATTCCCGGAGTGCGCTGACGTGGATAAATCCCAGATCAGCCCTTCACTTGGAAGCACTGGAGACTGACCCCGAGGGACGTTTCGCAGTATCGCGATGTAGTGGGAGGGGTTTGGACTGATTCTAGTCAACATCTATGGCCCTAACTACGATAACCCCACCTTTTTTGGGAAGTTATTATAGAATGAGTCGCTATGGCGAGCGTCCCCAACTCTGGGGGAGGGATTTTAACTGTGTACTAGATCCCAACTTAGACAGGTCAGGAGGCCCGTCTAGATGCCCCACTGCCACCTCTAGATCCATTATGACTGCTGCCACCCAACTAGATTTATGCGATGTATGGAGTACTCTCTCACAGGGTCCGGGTAGCTTCACACACTATTCAGCATATCCTAACCTCCACACTAGGATTGACTATTTATTTCAAGAGATTTGTTTACACCGATTTGTGACTGTGTGGTTCTTCCTCGCACGCTCTCAGATCACGCCCCAATACAGTTGGACATGGACACCCCACAGGCATTAATACATCCCTTTACTTGGCGGTTCCCCCTGTATTCTTTACTCGACCCCGCTTTTAAAGCGGAACTAGCTAAGGCCATTGAGACATTTTTTGAGACTAACACCGGGTCAGTTGACTTTTTTGCCACAGTGTGGGTCACCTTTAAGGTGTACATCCATGGGATTGCCATGGCTAAGCACGCCGGAGTCCTCCGCACCCTTAGCAAGCGCCTCTCGGATTTAGAGGCCACTTTAGCAACCTTAGGGCAGCAACTACTTACAGGGGTGGACAAGAGTATCACACAAGAACTGCACCGTACACTGGAGGAGTATCACTCTACAGCAGACGCTGAACTAAAGCACTTGGGCAAATATGCAACTGCTAGCATATATGGGGAGGAAGACCGCCCAGGCTCGGTCCTGGCTTCATTGCTTAAATCCCGGAGGGAGAAGTCTAATGTGACTGTCCTTCACGATGTGGAGGGGGAGCCCCTAACTGACCCACTCGACATACCCAATAGATTTAAGCAATATTATGCATTGCACTATAGCTCTGAGGGTGGGAGTGATGACGCAGCTATTTTAGACTACCTCACTCATATTAAACTGTCTTGGCTGTTGAATGGACACAGGGAATACCTGATGCGCCCACTAGAAGTAGAAGAAATAACTTCAGCTGGGATGAAATCCAATAGTGCCCCCGGAGTGGATGTTCTCACGGTCTCCTTTTACAAAGACTTCAGGGACCTATTGGTCCCGCACCTACAGACACTGTTTGAGGAAATCATTGAAGCAGGCGAAATTCCACCCTCAATACGGGAAGTGCTAATTGTTACCATACTCAAACCGGAGAAACCTCCGACCGCCTGTGCCTCTTACCGACCGCTGTCACTCCTCAATGTGCATACCAAAATTTATGCAAAGGTCTTAGCAACCAGATTGTCTCACCTTGTGCCGCTGCTGATATCACCAGAGCAAGCCGTCTTTGTCCCTGTTAGAAACCTTACTTTTAACTTGAGAACTGTGTTTGGGGCTATACAACACACCCAACGGGATACTCAGGGGGTGGCAGTCTTCCTCGACATGGAGAAGGCGTTTGACTCAGTGGAGTGGCGGTTCATGACACACATGTTGATGAGAATGGGGCTCGGGGTGTTTTTCTGCAAATGGTGGGAGTGCTCTACACCTCCCCTATAGCTAGGATTAAGATTGGTGACTTGGTTACCACCATATCTGCATTACTAGAGGCACACATCAGGGGTGTCCACTCTCCCCATTGCTATACGCTCTGGTTGCCGAACCTCTCTGCTGTGAGATGCAAGAATACCACAGCCATAGGGGTATACGATTACCGAAATATCATCTGATTATATCCACATACCCTGACCAAAATCTCTCGACAGTACTGCGCAAAGTGATTCTCTTTGAGACCAGGTCCGGCCTCAAGGTGAATTGGAATAAATCGCTCATTTTCCCGCTGACTGCAGAGACGGGCTAGTTTACGCCAGAATACCCCCTATGCTGGATGACAGAGCCAGTTAGATATTTAGGCATCAGAGTGCATACTGATTCGGAAGTGGTCTATAAGGAAAATTAAGGGAAAGCGGTGTCCAAACTGGAGGACGATGTGGACAGATGGATACGCTTACCCCTATCACTAGTGGGTAGAGAATCAAATATGAAAATGGTAGTGCTTTCACAGTTTTTATTCCTATTCACTAATATTCTCATTGTACTCCCGAGGTCCTTCTTTCTGTTTTTGACAACTTTGATGGTGTGGTTAGCCTGAACTGGGAAACACGCTCGATTAAGTGGGAAATTCTCACGCTCCCCTACAGCTGGGGTTGCCTTGGAGCTCCGGATCTAGAACTGTACTATAGGGCTGTGCAAGGAGCCCTTGCGCACCACTGGATGCACGCCCCCACTGATGCTCCGCATTTTCATATTGAGAATGTGGAGGTAACGGCCCCCACTCCATTGCCAGCACTTCTGTTTAAACCTCCTGATCGTAGGACTGGTATGCTTGACTCTATTAATGCGACAACACACGCCTGGCATCACCTTCTGAAATTACAGGCGGGCGCCACCCTTTACTCTCCTAAGACATCGCTGGAGTGGTGCCACTGGTTACCCCCGTGCAGGGAAAAAGGGGTGATTAGGGCCTTAAACGCTATAAATATCCACACAATAGGAGAGATGTTTGTTGAGGGTAAAACGATCTCATGGGAAGACACATAAGCCAAACATTATAATTAGACTTACATTACATAGCAGGACATAGGGGTAAGCATGAGCGCAAAATCCGCTCCGATCGCGGATTTTGCGGATTTTCGGTAAATCCGCGATCCGCGAACTCTCGCGGATTTACCGAGAATCCGCAATCCGCGATCGGAGCGGATTTTGCGGTCAAAAGTTCAAGCCTGCATAATTTACGATGGCGCCGGCAAGCTGCCAGCGCCATCCTCAAATGGTTACTTAATTAGCTTCGACAGGAAGCTCTAACAGATAAGATAAAGCAGGGGCTCGAGCGCCTGCTTTATTTTATCAGTTGGAGCTTCCTGGTGAAGCTAATTAAGTAACTTTTGCAGGATGGCGCTGGCAGCTTGCCGGCGCCATCGTAAATTATTTACATGGTGTCTGAAGGGCAGGGTTCATTCTGGCACGACGCATGTGCCCTAGTTGCAGCTTAAATTCAGTGACTCATTCATCAGCCAAAAAATAATCGTGAGCGTTGTGGAGGCTGGGCAGGTGTGCCTTGTGCGCTCGCATGGAATCCCCGTCCGTTTGGCCCCGCCCACACACTCGAGGTGTGCACCGTCTTCCCGCCATTTACCCACTATGATGGACATTTCAATCAAGGGACCCCTGCTCACTTCGGCACGATTGCATAGCAACACACACTTGGTCGCTGGAACTAGTTGAAGCGCAAATGCAGTGACTCATTCATCAGGTCAAAAAAAATCGTGATGCTGGCCAGAGACATTTGCATCTTTGACTTTCACGAGCGCAATCCCCGTGCCTTTCCTGTGACCAGGGGCTTCTGTCTCTTAATCTGCTGCTCTGATCGGTCTCTGACCTTTTGTATACACAAGAGGCATGCGCGCTCGCATGGAAGCCCCGTCCGTTTGGCCCCGCCCACACACTCGAGGAAGCCCCGCCCCCAAATCCGCCGATCCGCAAAATCCGCGGATTTTGCGGATCCACGATCCGTGAATCCGCAAATTCGTGAATCGTGGATCCGCAAAATCCGCCCATGCTTACATAGGGGTGCATGGGGATAAAAGCAACACAATGTAATTAGGCATACAGTAAAGGGTAGGGAAGTTCAAGAGGTTGGAACAGTCCAATATCCACCTATCCATGATTGCCAAATGAGCAGGGAGTCATCTAGGTTAATTGGAGCTGTCCAGGTTTGTTGACTTGGACGGTAAAGTATTTCTTGAGGAGAAGGAGTTTCAAGTCCCTTTTGAAGCATGGGAAGGAGGTGTTGCATGTGAGGTGAATTGGGAGTGAGTTCCATATCCTGGGTACGTTACCAAAAAAGGTTCGGGACTGAGTGGTTTTCTTTTTGAATTTTGGAGGGATGAGAAGAAGTGAGTTGGAGCTTCTTAGGGATCTGGATCTTCCAGGTTTAACCAGTTTTCTGTTTAGGTAGTTGGGAGAATGTGAGTGAAGGAATTTGTGTATGAGGCAGGCCAATTTGTAGATACATCTGCCTTCAATGGGTAGCCAGTTGAGGGAGTGGAGGGATGGTGTGATCGAACCTTTGAACCCCAGTTATGAGTCGAGCTGCCATGTTAAGGACTGACCTTACTGGGGCTAGGTGAGCTGTTGGCGTTCCTGTAAGGATGGCGTTCCCGTAGTCCAGTTTGGATAGGACTAGGCATTGAACAACAGTCTTGAAATCGTCCTGGGGAATGAAAGGTTTAATTTTCTTCAGGTGTTTTTGTGAGTAAAGAGAACTTTTTGTAGAGTTTCTGATAAATCAATAAGTTCTTGTCCAAGGTAATGCCTAGTGACTTCACCGAGTCAGTTAGAGCACAAGAGCAGTTTAGGACAGGTTCTTGATCCAGTCTTGGATAGGAAGGTGGTTACTTTTTGTAGCGAACAGTATTAGTTCCCTTTTGTTCGGGTTCAGCTTTAAGTGGTTAGCATTAAACCAGGATTGGATCTTGGTTAGTGTGACATAGAGGTGTCGGATGTCGCTGGGTGATTTGATTTTGTATTAGATTTGAGTGTCGTCTGCATATAGGTGATATTTGACTCCAGCTTGTTTCAGAATGATTGTAAGGGGTTCCATGGAGAGATTGAAGAGGGCAGGGGAGAGGATCGAGCCTTGAGGGACCCTAAGTGTGACACATGTTGGCTTAGAGAGACAAGGGTTGATTTTAATTTGTTGCGAACAGTGCTGAAGGTAGGAAGTGAACCATTTTAGTACAATGCCAATAATGCCATTCGAAGTCTCAAGTAAAGCTGGGTGATTAATTGTGTCGAAAGCCGCAGATAGGCCAATAAGGATGAGAAGACAGGCTTCCCCTTCGTCTAAGGCTCTGTGGATATCATCTGCAATATTGAGCATGGCTGTTTCGATGCTACACCCTTTCCTGAATCCCGATTGAAAGGTGTTGAGGAGGTTGAAATCCTCGATATGTTTGTTAAGTTGTTGGAGAATGCACTTCTCCAAGGTTTTGGCTAGGAACGGGAGGTTGGAGATAGGTCTCAGGTTGTTGAGAGCATTAGGGTCGGCTTCGGATTTTTTGAGTATGGGTGTGATTTGTCCTAATTGAAGGGAGTCCGGGACACAGCCTGATGTGAGAGAGGAGTTGAGGATTTTAGTCCAGAAAGGGGTAATGATGTGGTTGAGTTTTTGTACTATGGTGGCTGGGAGAGGGTCCATAGTGTGGGAGGTAGGCTTTAAGCTCGCAATTATATTGAAGACCTCATTTTCCGACACGAGTTCGAAGTCCGATCAATTCGCATCATTTTTCAGTTGGCAGCGGCCTTGGTGTGATTAAGATCTGCTTGGTTGAGGGCGGGTGTTGGGGGGCAGCTTAAGATAGTTGTGTTGGAGGTTTGGATGAATGATTGCTTAGTTTTTGTGACCTTATCAGTAAAGAAGCTGGCAATTTCTTTGCATCGATCCTTGGTCGCTTTAATTTCGTGAGGGGATGCGCGGTTCGTTTGCATTTTGACAATATTGAAGAGTTCGCTAGGTCTATTCTTAGCCTGGTCTAGTTGGCTGCGGAAGAATGAGGCCTTTTCTCTAAAGATGTGCTTTTTATATTCCGGCCAAGCAGACCCAAGTAGCGCTAGGTGCCATGTTGATGGGTTCAGTCTCCAAGTCCTTTCAGCAAGTCTGAGTTGTCGTCTTTTGGTATTGAGATCCACATTGACAAAAGAATTAGATTTGCTAGTTCTCAATTGTTTAAGTTAAAGTGGCACTACTTGATCTAACACCTGCATCACTGTTGAGTGAAAGTCAGCTGTGAGGTGCTATGTAATGCACCTATGTATGTGAAGCGCTCTGATACCCCCGGGTCTGGCTAGCGCTATATAAACGTCTAAAATAAAATAAAAACTAAATAAAATAAAACGGGAAGGACAGACAGCTACTCCATTGACCCAATTCCACTTCCACAGGATGAGACATTCACTGAGGGAGCTCCTGGGCAGCGGGTTGGATGAGCCACCAGAGGTTGCTCAGCTCACATATGTTATTAAGGCTGAATCGCCAGTACAAACTGTCTCAAGGATTTATAACACAGCACAGGGTTACATAGCCAACCATTACACTAAGGCTAGGGTGGCATGGCAGGCAGACCTGGGTCGAGTGATTGATTATACAACTTGGAAGTACTGTTGTTGTGAGAGTAAGAAAAGCATTTAATTAAATGGGCGTCACAGGCTGATGCATTTCACATTTTTAAATAGGGTATATTATACACCAGAGAGGCTCTGCAGGTACTGTTTGTGCGACTCTGCAGCGTGCGAACGCGGTGGTGCGGACCCTGCCAATTTTTATCATCTGGCCTGGTTATGCCCTGGGATGGCGACCTTTTGAGCGTTGATATTCAAGACACTGGTGGAAGTCACGGACACCACACTTGAACCAGACCCTATGCTCGCTCTTTTGGGTTACTCCAAACATTTGCCTAAGGTAATCAGACGACTGGTAGACATGAGACTTCTAGTTGCTAGGCGTAGGGTTGCGATCTGCTTGTCCTGGGGCCTGACCCCCACTGTAACGGGCTGGACAAATGACATGATGTATGGCTTACATAAACAGAAAATTATAACAAGTTATTACCACCCCTCAATCGGCCTAAAAACTTCTGGGGACTATACCAGGCCTATCTGGCTGCCAAGGCAACTGGCTCAGTGACGCTGATTCCCTTGAAACATAGCACAGGAAAGCTGATTGTATGGTATGTTACCAACTGTTGGACTGGGAGAAGCGTCTTGACTAGTGACCGCCCTTAAGTGCCTCTGGACCGAGTCAGCCCTACGTGCACCCACTCAAGGACTGGCCCAACTCGCCAGAGAGACGGCCAGCGCTGGAGTGGAGGAGCTGTGGCTGATAGCAAGCAGGAAAGCGCACCAGGTGGTGGGACGCTGCTACTGTCACCCGGGAGCGGAACCACCACAGAAGGTGACCGGTGGTGACTGTGGACACGAGTACATCCAGCTGGGGGCTCCATAGTTCTAAAAGGGAGCTGGCCCAGGGAATAAGGGCGCCGGTGTGAACTACATGAGAAGCGTGTCCCCGAAATGGTGAGCCGGGGGGAGGATACAGTTTGCAGTAGCCAGGCATCACGGGTTCTGCCTCCAGGAATAATACCAGACCATGATCAGAAAGATAGAACGAGCTGCAGGCTGCATCGTGGAGCTGGAGGCAAAGACACAGCGGAGGCCCAGGGAAGTAACCAAGGGTATGGACACTGCTGGGTGGAGGTGAATATAACCCTGAAAGGCGGGCAAACAGTCGACCAGTGGAGTGCTTGGGGGTGAGACGTATTATTTCTTGCAAATATACAGTCCCACTGCACAATCAGAGTGGGTAGGTAGACCGGAGGACAAGGGAAGAACCACTCCCGCTACCCAAACTCCAACCGAAGAGTACATTAGGCGGGGTTACGCAGCCGGATTACTTCATGAGAGACCGCGCATCACTCTCTGGAAGGTTGATAATTCAAGAGGTTTCCATAAAGAAGCCGAAGGGTTCCCCACCCTCAGGACAATCCAATAAACTAGATAAATGCGCAGTTCCGGATCAAGTTGTATCCGAAGAAGGAGCCCTTGGTGACAAGGACACGGCGGCGGAGCCTTCCCGGGCAGCAATCATGGCGGCCATTCAGGCTCTGGGTACAACCCTGGAAATGAAAGTATACACGGCCAATACGAACATCACGGAGCTCCAAACCAAAACACGCAAGTTGGAAGAACGTGTACAACAATTAACGTACCAGCACAAACAAATGGCACCGAAGCTGGAGGACCAGGAAGGGAGAGCCCGCCGCAACAACATCAGAGTGGTGGGGGTCCCGGAGGGGGCGGAAGGCCCGAGCATGGATCTCTTTCTCGAGGACATTATACTCAATCATCTTAAGCTGAAAAGACTCTCGACCCACTTTACGGTGGAGAGGGTGCAAAGAGCACCCCCCAAACTATCATAGCAAGGATCCTTAATTATAGGGACCGTGATGCCATACTGCAGGAGGCTTGGATGCATGGTGACCTTCCATATGAGAACTCGGTCATAAGATTCTTTTTAGACTTTACCCTGAGGTTGCAACAGGAGAGAAGTACATTTGACGGGGTGAAGCGTGCCCTGAGAGAGAGAGGAATAAATTATATGAAGCTCTTTCCAGCCAAAATAATTAAGGGTGGGCGTAATTGGTGGAGTACCACCACACTGAATTCTGCGGAATTGATCAAAAACTCTGTGAATTCCATTCCACTCCGCAACTGCTTTCCGTCTCACCACAATTAATAAAACAGAAACCTCACATACCCTTGGTAAAACGACAAGTAACTATTATTACATGCTAAAATGCATATAATCATCTCACAAAAGTGAAAATAAAATTACAGCAAGCAGTGGGAGACGTGATGATTTACCTAGAGTGCGGGCAAGCAGAGTCCTTGAACACAAAGAGCATATCATGCTGAACGATTCGGTGGTGGTCCCATCCTCCTAGGACCACCACTGAATCATTGTTCTGTAGCGGCGAGTTGTAAACATATGTTCGGTCTATGTGCCCCTCGGCTACACGGAAACACATTACCCGATCTGAGCAAGTTGCTAATCGACATGCCACCGGGAACATTGATTAGGGGGGGGGGACATGAACAACACTTTGGCCCCAGAACTAGACAGGGAAGTACAACCTCCAAACATTCAGGGACCCGACCATTGAACACATTGGCGAGGGCAATGGGACTGACAGCTCTTTGGAGGTGCCACAAACCCAGATCAAAATAGTTTACACACATTTGGGCAGCCCGCAGTGGTGGTTCCCGGCTAGATTATGTCTTCACACATACTAATTCTGTAGGACTCTTTCAAGGGGGTTTGTCACAAGGCGCGAGGGATCTCGGACCACTCGCCAGTGGAGGTACAGATCCATGGGCCAGTGAAGGATTGGTCACTTACGCCGAGACTGGATCCCTTCTTGTTCAGGGATCAGGAGTTCCGGAATGCACAGAGGAGTATTTCACTGAGAATGCGGGCTCTGTGCAATCAGACTGTATACTCTGGGAGGCATACAAGATGGTGGCCAAGGAATTTGTACAGGCACCCAGTGCGATTAAGCTCAAAGAAAAGCGTGCACAATGTGACGGCTTGGAGCAAGAGAAACGAAATCTCGAGTTGACACAGAGCACTGACCAAGAGGATGACTCCCGACACAAACACAGACTTAGACTCAAGCAAAAAGAACTCAGAGACTTAGAAGAAAACACCGCTTGCACCTATGCAATTGCCACACTACTGAAAATGTATGATTTGGGCCAACAGGCTGATTGCGTGGCTGGAAAGGAGGGATGGGACTAAAAATTGGGCTTCTGAAATTATAAATGAAGAGGTCCTGCAGAGTGGACCAAGCATAGAGTTGGCAGAAATATTTGCTAGATACTATGAAAATATCTACCAGTCACGGACTGAACGGGGGGTGGAAGATTGCGATGCACTACTAAAAGACATGACACTGCCGACGGTGTGGGCAGACGATCGAGCGTTGCTAGACTCGGACATAAATTTAGACAGAGTGGAAGGCGCTATATGGGACTTGCAATCCGGGAAGGTGGTAGACCCGAATGGGCTTCCCACAGAATTGTTCAAGTGTGTGGTACGGAAGCTTGCCCCGCACATGCTTAATATGTTTCTAGGGGCCAGAGAAGAGGGTCAACTCACAGAAGATGTGAGAATGGCAACAATAGTGGTCATCCATGAAAAAGGAAAACCTCACTACCTCTGTAGCTCCTACAGACCTATCTCTTTACTAAACTTTAAAGCCAATGTATTGGCTAAGATTATTGCTAACAGTTGAGTTCAATTATACAGTCCTTAATTCACCTGGACCAGTCTTGGTTTATGCCGCACAGGAGCACTTGGCTCAATTTTGTTTAACACATATTTTATTGGCATTTAGTTCATATACAATTTCGTTACCTTCATGTCAAGACAATTACATACCCAAAGGGTGTATGCTATTGTTCTTCTCTTCTGCTCATTGCAAGTTCGTAAGAAAGAAATCATTGCATTATATTCTTCTCTAACCCCCTACGAGCACTAGGCTCAATTTGCGACGACTTTACGGCATAATGCACATGACCCGAAAGCAGCCAGATATACCTGCTGCTCTCCTATCACTCAATGCGAGAATGGCATTCGATAGTATTGAATGGACTTACTTATTTGCGGTTTTAAATAAGATGGGACTTGGCATGAACCTACAGAGGTGGATACGATTGCTGTACACCACCCGATGGCACGTATTAGAGTCATTGGGACCATATCCAGATCTTTTACATTCCACAGGGGCACACGACAAGGGTGCCCACTATCACCGATGCTCTTTGGACTGGCATTGGAACCATTGGCAGTCTGGGTGCGGGGTGACCCGATGGTGAGGGGTACAGACATGGGTGGGGGCTGGGAAGACCGTATTTCTTTATACGTGGACGATATCCTGCTTTATGCCCACAGACCCAGACAGACATTTCATAGACTCATCCATATAATACGATTCTTTGGCACATATTAGGGTTAATGTATTAGTTGGGATAAATCCCTGGTCTTCTCCCTAGCAGGAGAGCTACCAACCTTGACATCGGTTTGCTCTGAGCTAGCGAGGAAAGAGATGTTCAAGTACTTGGGTATATGGATTACGAGATCTGAGGGTGAGTTCCTACGACTGAGCTTACATGCACAACTAGACAGGCTGAGGGAAGACATGACGCATTGGAGGCGATTTCCTGTCTCCCTTATGGGCAGAGCAGTTCTTTTTAAAATGATAGCATTCCCACGCATATTATACGTGGTTCAAAACACTCCATATCTAATACAGGAGACATTTTTTCGGGCAATAGAGTCCGAACAGAGTCTGTTGTTATGGGGGGGGGGGGGGGGCGGGGGGGGAATCCCAGAATTGCACTCAAGAAATTGCAGAAAGGAGTATACAACGGGGGTCTGGCCGTTCCGGACCTTCGGAAATACTATTGGGCCTCGCAACTTATAAACATTAATGGATGGGTGTTTTCCTCGCTCGAGGAGCTGGCTTATAGAGTCGACCGACTGGCGATGAGCACTGGCAGAGTTGTACCGGAAGAGGAGAAATTTTATGCACCTTCCAGTGCGCACATGTACAGTGCCCGAAATATGGCATATGGCCATTGGAATGACAGACTGAGAGAATACAACTAAGTGGCTATTTCGATGTTGGTTGGAAAGCCTTCGACCTGTGGTCAGAGAATTTCCAACCAATATCTATGTTTTCACTTCTGACCGACTGATTAAAATGTAGGCAGTCGAAAGTAAAACCGGACGGTCATTCCGGCTGGGTTCCGACAGGGTCAGAACCAGCAGGTAATCACTATAGGACGGCGTTTCCATCACCGGGATTACGATATTGGTTTCTGACAGGCTTTCCATGCCAGGTTTTCTGACATGGAAAGCTTGTCAGTAGGTGACTTTGGGGCCCCTGGTATGGCCCCCCTTCTCACTGCGGCCTCCGGTTGGGGTCTAAAAGGCCATGAGGTGCCTGCCACACGGTGCAGGGATTTGCACAAACTCCCATTTCTCTATGGGAGCTAGTGCTACGGCCGCTTTACTGCCGCAGCACAAACTCCCATAGGGAAATCGTAACTATGCGGTTGGGCCTGCTGACTGGAGGTTGGTCGGTCCCGAATCCGCAATTATGTCGGTCAGAGGCAACTCTGACCGACATCATAATAGGGCCCTAAATGTACAAAAAAAACACAAACAACACAATAACTATCCTCTAGACCTCCCCCCTACACACCCATACCCTCAAAACCCTTACAAAAATACTTTAAACAGGACTTGCCTGTTTTGAGGAACAGCGGCTCCGTACTGTGACCTGAATCCCAGAAAATGAATAAAAATGACAAAAATAGACTACAAAATAGAAGGTAGTGGTAAAAAAAAATGCCCACTATACCAAAACTAAATGAAATACTATCTCCCCATAGAAATGAATGGGAGAAAATGTAAAAATGTTGAACAAACTATTAATTTTTTTAGTTTTTATTAAACATGTAAACATGTCAAAAATGTAAAAGGATGTGAAGAACAAATTAAATAATAGTATACACTATATACAATTATTTAATATATACAAAAAAAATTATGTTAAAATGTTGAAAATATGTATATAATACAATTTAGGAAAAGTTAAAAAATGGTACACAATGGGTAAAAAGTGGAAAATGTACAACATGCAATACAATTTAAGTATGAAATTATATTTTGTATGTAATAAAAACATATGAAAATGCCTCTATTTTTTTCTATATATAAATGTTTATTTTTAAGTCTAACAAAATGTTTAAAAATGTAAACATAAATAAAATAAACTTTGAAAACATAAATAAATTTACAAAAATGTGCTACGTCTTTATTATATAATAATATGTAATTAATAATAGTATTTATTGCAAACATACAGCTGTTTTTCTTATATTGCTAAATACCAACATTAATATTTGAATCACACAAACTATTTCTACTACATACAAATACAATTAAAATAAAGCTTTGCACACTAAAATTATAAAATTAAATGATCACACTCCAACATAAACCATTTTTAGCAAAGCCTTGGACACTAAAGGGGTGACATTTACTATTCCCACTCCTATCTATATCAGCTTGGGGAAGGTGTTGGATACTAAAGGGATGACATATAGTATTCCTACTCCAATCTATACCAATTAGGGAAGGTGTTGTACACTAAAAGGGTATTTACTTATTCCACTCCAATTAAGAACAACTTGGAGATATTTTTGGACACTAAAGTGTTGACATTTACTTTTACTATCCAATCTAAAACAATTTGGAGAAAGTGTTAGAAACTAAAAGGGTGACATTTACTATTCCCACTCCAATCTAAAACAACTTGGGGAAATTGTTGGACACTGAAGGGTTGACATTCTCTATTCCTACTACAATATATACGAATTTGAGGAAGTTGTTGGACACTAAACGGGTGACATTTACTATTCCCACTCGTGTCTAAAACAATTTGGGAAAAGTGTTGGACACTAAAGTGGTGATATTTACTGCTCCCACTCCAATCTATACCAATTTGGGGAAAAGGTTGGACACTAAAGGGTAACATTTCCTATTAAATCACAAATGTGTATGGTAGCTTCAATAGAAGAAAAATGTACTGTTTCCTTATTTAGGAGTACAAGTCAGAGTCCAATTAGAGACGTCATAGAACTACTGGTGGGATATGTGGGAAGAACATTCTTCTGGAAGAGAAAGTCTTACACATAGGGGTTGGTGGTGTTTTGCCTCGCCTGTCCTCTGCAACTCGGGCGCCATCTTGGGAAGGGCTTTGACGCTTCGTGAGCGCCATCTTGAGCGTCCTGGTGGGGCGGCGTGCACCTCACCTGGAGGCCCTATTTAAACCAGTCCCCCCAAGCGCAGCAGGATCACGCAGCGGGGTTGCCCTCGCTGTTGCCTGAGTCTTGCCAGAGTCCTGCCCGTCTGCGCCCGTCAGCGTCCCGGAGGCGGCGGAGCGGCGGAGGACTCTAACCTGGTTGGGAGAATGATTTGCTATTCTTCCAGGACTCTTCGGTCCTTGCAATTTACTTCCTGTGCTTGTCGATCCGTTTTTCCGGGTTGGTACAGGGGTAAACGTCTCTGCCCGGGTTGTGGCTGGTCATCTGCTTATGTCCCCTCCCCTGCTTTTCGGGTAGGCGAGGACCGTGTGAAACATCTGTGCCTCCTGCTTAACACGAGATCAGTAGGTAGGCATGCCCTTGACATTTTTGATCTTCTGGTCAGGGAAAAACCTCTATGCCTTCTGCTGACCGAAACCTGGTTGGGGGAGACGTCCAATCCGGACATCCTAGCGGCCATCCCACCGGATTACAACATCTTTCGCCAGGACAGAGTCAAGGGAAGGGGGGGTGGGGTGGCGGTGGTTGTTAAAAAGAATGCTCCTTGCTCTATCCTTCCTCTGGATACTATCATAGGCTCCGAGTCTCTCGCTTTTACTATTAGGCTGTCCCCGCATCAAGCCTTGAAAGGGCTGCTGGTATATAGACCACCAGGATCTGTGGGCTCCTTCTTTGAGGATCTCCAGGTGGCCATATCCGGACTGGCTCTGTCTGCACAGCATTGCCTGCTGGCGGGCGATTTTAATTTTCATTTGGACATAGCTGAGGACTTGAATTCAAACAAATTGTTTGACATCACTGCCCCTCTGGGCCTTGTTCCTTCTCTGACGGGCCCCACACATGATAAGGGACACACCCTGGATCAAGTGTTTTCATCGATCCCTTTAGAGGACATTGAACTTCTCCCGGTGCTTTGGTCCGATCATAGGCTGGTCCGGTTCTCCATTCGGGGGAGTGAGCATCTACCTAGTAGCGCTCCCGCTCAGCCTGGATCAGCCTCGAGGGCTTTACATAGAGTGACGCCAGAACTGTTAGCTCAGGCGTTTGCTGACCACCCCTGCCCTATTTCGAGCGACCTGGAGCTGGATACTGAGGCCATGCAGGTGTGGCTTATAGAGAGGCTGAATGATCTAGCCCCTGTAAGGGCCCCTCGACCTATGGCCAAGCGGCAGTCTGCGCGTGGTTTACGGAGGCGCTGCGCACTGAGCGCAGCCAGTGTAAGGTGGTCGAGAGGGTGTGGCGCTCTCAGTACGACGGGGAGGCCAGGCTTGCTTATAGGATGGTGGTTAAAGCGTACCACCGCAATATTCTATGTGCAAAAAAAGAATATCTTGCCAGGAGGATAGAGGCGGCCTCTATTTCATGTAAGGAGATCTTCACGGTGGTGAGGGAGTTTACGGCCCCTAGATCTAACCCGCATCAAGTAGTGCCATCTGAGTCCTGGGTCTGTGACCTCGCCAGGTTTTTTACGGATAAGATCAGATCGATCCAGGCCTCCTTTCCGGAGAGGTCTGCTGAAGGGTTTTTCAGCATCGGGGTGGGAGCTGTTCCATCAGCTACGCCAGACGCTGTCTTGGCGGAGTTCCCTTCTGTTTCCTCCGATGCTTCTCTTACGCTTCTGGCCAGTCTTAAATCAGGCTCGCCATTAGATCCTTGTCCGGCTAAATTTTTGGCCAGGATGGCGTCGTTGATGAACCCTTTGGTTAATCCTCTCCTGAATTTGTCTTTGAGGAAGGGGAGGCTCCCGCGGTCCTGGAAAAGAGCTATGGTGATCCCCCTCCTCAAGAAGCCTGGATTGGATACTGAGGTTTTGGCAAATTATAGGCCAATTTCTCTTCTTCCGGCCCTGGTGAAGCTCACAGAGAAGCATGTGCATGGCGTTCTTTCTGGCTTCCTAGAATCTAATGACCTACTGCACCCCTCGCAATCCGGATTCCGGCCTTATTTAAGCACGGAGAAGGCACTTCTCGAGGTGTCAGAGGTTATTCGGGAGACACTGGACGCAGGAGGTAAGGCCATGCTTGTCATGCTGGACTTGTCGGCGGCCTTCGACACCGTCCCCCACGAGGCGCTTCTTGCCAGACTTTATGACATCGGTCTGAGGGGGACGGTGCTCAAATGGTTTACATCCTTTTTAGAGGACCGTCGACAAACGGTCTGGGCCTCCCCGAGCTCCGCTGAGATGCCGCCATTGGGAGTCGGACTGTGTTGAGCCCAACTCTCTTTAACATCTTTATGACCCCTCTGGCGGCACTGGTGGAGGCTTTTGGGGCCCAGATCGTGTCCTACGCGGATGACACGCAACTTCTCTTCACCTGCAGGAAAGATCAGGCTTTCGATGGTGAGAGCATTCGGGGGTGCCTGGAGAGGGTCTTTGACTGGTTCCAGGGGAACGGCCTTAAGGCTAACTCCAGCAAATCGGAGGTTCTGCTCTTTGGGTGCGCTTCGGACCCGGAATGGCGGGAGTGGTGGCCGTCGGACATGTGTCCTCCCGCTCAGTCCTCTATTGTGGCCAAAAACCTGGGAGTCAAGCTTGATAACAACCTTACGCTTAGATCTCACATTCTTGGTCTGACAGGTACCTGTTTCGGTATCTTAAAGATGCTCCGGAAGTTCTTACCTCTGCTTACAGAGGAGCATAGAAAGATCACTGTCCAAGCTCTAATAGGATCTAGATTGGACTATGCTAATGCTTTATATTTAGGGCTTCCGGAATATCTGGTCCAGCGGCTGCAAGTGGTGCAGAACTCCGCGGCTCGCGCCATTTTTGGCCTTCATAGGCGGGCGAGAACATCCGGGTTGTTGCAGTCATTTCATTGGCTGCCCATCCGAAATCGGATTATGTTTAAAACTTTGACTCTGGTGCATAAAGCACTTTCTGGTTTGGGAGCAAAGTATCTGCAGCGCAGGCTTGCCTTCTATCGCCCGGCTCGCTCACTGCGTTCGGAGACTCTGTTTATGGCCGTGGTCCCCCGAGTGAGGAAGGCTCGTACGGGGGGCCGCTCTTGTAGCCTTAGGGCCCCCCAGCTTTGGAATTCCCTGCCTCTTGCTTTACGCAGTATTCCCAGTCTGCTCCTTTTCAGGAAAAGCCTTAAGACCTGGCTTTTTAACCTTTAGGTTGTTTTTTCCCTTCCGTTCCTGTTTTTTTACTGTTATGTTTTTTAATTGCTGAGCTGCCGACATAAATCGCCGGGACACTCTTGTTGAGTATCCGTGCGCTATACAAATAAAAGTATAACATAACATAACAGGGGCTGATTACAATGGTGGGCGAATCGCCACCACCCGCATGGTGGTGGTGATCCGCCCGCCATAATCCACCGTCCACTACCCGATTCCCCCCGCCATATTACTATGGCGGGGGGACCCCAGCAGACGGAAAGACCGTCCGCTGGTTTTCCGCCTGGTCGATGAGTCGACCGGGCGGAAAAGGTTTTAATATGGTGGTGGTGTCTGGTAGACACCACCATCCATATTATGATATATGCGGGGATTTGACATTCCCTGGCAGCAACGGGCATGCGGTCCTTGTCATTGGGGGCCCGTAACGGACCCCCAGGTATTTTGGGGGCAGGGGGGTGCACATGGGGGGTACCTATGGTACCGCCCTGCATTTGCATGTACAGCATGGCAGGCACTGCGCTGTGCCTTTCATGTTGTGCAATCAGATGCACAACTAGCATATTTAACCTTGCGGTGGGTGCTGCTAGCAGCACCGGCCGCCGCAATGTTAAAAATGTTGGATGCGCCCGCCAATGTGGCGGGCACATCCAAATTGCAAATGCGGGACCGCTGCATGCATTGCAGGTGGTCCCATTTCCCGGGGCTATGGCGGGCAGACAAAGTCCACCAGCCATGCTAATCAGCCCCATAGTTTGTGTAATGCTTCATCCTCAACCTCTCCCCACTGTGGTGGGACACTGCTACCAGGGTGGACTCAACCTCCTGATGGACTTGTACGAAGTTCTTAGATAACATCTACAGACAATGGGGAGATCCTGGTAAATTAAAAACACCTTGCTGTTCCCAGGTGTATCACCTTTAATAATGGGGACCTCGAGTCTAAAAACCGAAACAAGATGGTATTTTGAGAGCAATGGCTCAAACATTCACTCTAAGCCAATATCTGTCCAAATATTGAGCCATATTTTGTTTCCAATATTTTGTTCAAACACAGTGTCAGAGTGCTGAAATAACATGAACACAAAACATAATTCTGCTTCAGTATAATATGCGTAGGAGCTCTGCAGCGTTCTTTGGTCATCTAAGTATATTATGAAAACATTAAGTTAAAAATAATATTAGTAAAGTATCCAGTTTTCCTTTGGTTCACTGCATCACAATGCAGGTAAGGCCATGCCATGCTCTGCCCGATACTGACCATCACGTTCAAAAATGGCACAATTAACTCCCTCATTTTGGATATGTGATTCCCTCAATTAAATATGTTTGCCTGTATGCATCCACTCAAACAATGCCCCTAACACACTCCTACATGACGTGGAGAGCCACTAACCATTCAGGGATATCAACACCTGTTGCATAAAGTGTCCGAGACCACAACCAACATTTGGATGAATAAATAAAGGGGACATGAGAGATAGCACCCAGGGGCACAAATGCCACTGAGGCACTAGGGTGTGTGTGCTAAACAGCATTTAAAGAGATGCAAAGGGTCACTAGTGGGAATGGAACCATAATACCGTTATCAGTGTATCTTTTAAAAAATAACGCCCCATTGGAGTTATTAGAAAATCAGCAGGTAGGACAATGTTTCCTTAAACAACATTTAGGACATAATAATTGTCAGAAGACATGTCTTTATGAGATATTCTGGAATAAAATCGCCTGGTGCTACCAAGCCTTGTGTAAGTTGAAGTTTGCAGGAAAAGACTCACCTGACAGAGATGGAGAAGTCTCCGGGAGAGCTCTGGCTGTCGCGGATAACAAAAAAACCCAGGCCCTTCTTCATGAGGATGTCTTCTGCCTCGTGTCTGGAGAGACCCTTGTGATACCACCTTGGGAGGAAAACAGCGATTGGACACACATTTAATCAATTCAGAAGATTAAAATGATTAATTTCTCATATTGTGCTTGATAATTTGAGGTCGCTATGATGAGCATGCAAGTGAAAACCAGCAAGTGAGGAAAATCAACGGTTAATCAAAAATAGCTTACAAACTTACAGATCATTGCAGATGTTGTACTTTCCTGTCCAAGTTGAAAAAATGCCTCCATCTCAGTTAACCTACTCCTGTTTGGGAGCTACATTTTGGAAATCCCAAAACACTATCACATACTAAAGCTAGTGATTAGAGCTCCTATGGCAGTTGTTCTTACTAAATGAAAAGGGGGGGCCCTCGGCCCCCCCGCACGCATGGCGGCGCGGCGACCGTCTCCCCCCCTTTCCCCTTTGTTGTCTCTCGGTGGTGGGCCCTGGTGGGCGCGACCCACCACCGATTGGCCGGCGGCCTCCCTGACCCGGATACCAGGAAGAAGGTCCGGGTCGGGGGGGACGGGTACAGGAGGGGCGGGCCGGGGGGGGGCGTGCCCCCCCCGCCTGGCCCCTTGAGAATAAAGAGGTGGGGAGCGCCCAGGAGACCCCCTTGTTCCTGGACGCTCCCTCACAGCAAAATCAGCAGGACATCATATACACAATTATTGTCAACAAGTTTGAGAGCCTGACCTTAACAAAACTCTAATACATGTTGTTTCCTAACCGAGTCTAAACATCCTCATCTGATTTTTGTACATTTCTGGCCATATGGCAGAGTCACTACCGGTGTCAGGTCCTACAAGCTGCGCCTCCCCATGAGACGTGCGCATGCGCAGTGTTACCCCGGGAATTGCCCGGTCTACGCCCTGAACTCCATTTACCCACTAAAGGAGGGCCCTTACTCTGCAGGCCAGACCTCTGCATCAGGGTCTGCCGCTCTAACCATTGAACTTTTACAAAAAAGGGGGAGTGTGGCCCATTCGGACATGAGTGGGGTACGGGCCCAAATACTTTATGAAAAAAACAAAGGAACCCACACTCATAATCTTTCACACCATTCTGATTCGGGATGAAGAAGATAAACAAAACTTAATATGTTTATCTCGGCAATTAGTTATGCCGTTTTATTCAACAATTCTATCAACAATAGATATCAATTTGCGTCAAGAGAAGTATCAATGTCTTGAACTTACTGACCAAAAACGTACAACTGAGCAACCAAATCAAAAAATTACGTGATTGCACAAACATGTGAAGAAACATACATATAAATTGACGATTCAAATCAAAGACTGCGTGATTGCGCAAAAATTTGACAAAACAAGCATTTAAATTGTAAAGAACATGTGACTAATATGCAATACAAAAACAAGTGCAAAGGGAATATTCATGACATTATCATACGATATTGAAAAATATTTTACCAAAATGAAGCCTTTTAATGAGCTTCCATATAACAAAACAACCTCTCGGTAGAGATGTTACCAGGCGTAATGTTCCTAACAGTTTTAACTATTTCTAAACTAGCTAAGATTTAATCCTGCCCGCCTACGCGTTTCGAGTTTGGGAGGGTTCTTCTCAAACTCTCATCAGGGCCAAATGTATTCCATTCCCCATTTGTTGACCTATTAATAAAAACACAAAAATTGAAGATACTTGTTACTGAATGCTCCCCTCAACCTGCTCAACCTTTCTCATATGTACAACGTTAAAAAGACGTACCTCTGGGGATTTGAGGTAAATCAATTCGTCCAGAAAACTCTTGTGATTCAGTACGGTCTGTGCGATAATCTAAAAAAATTATGGATTTTTATGAAGCACTATGTATACACTTTTGTTTTGAATTCACTGTGAAACAGGCGTACCATTCATACCTGGTTAACAGGTACAAGGGGGACCAAGTTCGGCTATGATTCTCGTTAATGAAGATGTCCGTTTTGAACCTGGTGCGCTGTAAGCAAAATGAGCGCGTTACTTGCTTTTTCAATGAAGTTGACAAATGAACTCACCAGTGAAGTTATACGCACACGGGTCATAACTTACTGAATACGTTCCCAACTGGCAAGGTACAAGGGTGCCTTTGTTCACAGTGTTGTCGGTTATTTGCCTGGGTCCCTTCTGAGTTGTTTTCAACTTCCGCGGTTCTGTTTAAGAAAACGCGGGTATATGTTAGAAAACACGTTTCGTGTTGCAGGGGAATGGACGCGCGCTGACTGTTTGCTGAAACACAGCGGCGGTGCGGCTTAAGTTAAATTTAATAGGCTAACATTTTAGAAACTGTCATTTAGTAAAGCCTGATTTTATATGAACAAAAAGCAAGCGCTGTAAGATACAGCGTGACCGCTGGCCCGCTGGTAGCAGCTTGTCATACCTGTCAATTCCGCAGCCTTCGCTACTTCCTCATTCCATTACACAAAGTGGAAGCAGGTCGGTTCTCTCAGGGGCATAAAGGGACCCACCCCTTCTGGCTTAGCCAATCAGGGAGGAGTTGGTTTTGCGGTGCCATAGTGGTGCATTATGGGACATGTAGTCAACCAGGCTGGATGGCAGCTTATGCCACTTAAACCCATCATGGCATTCCCGGGCTTGGAATCAGATCCGCTGTGGTGCTGGGTTTACAGCCTTGATAGCTCACTCATTGAGTTGAGGCCGGTGTTGATAGTATCAAACCGCATTATTAAATATGCCTCTTTGCGCAACAGAGCCTGCTCTACGTTAGGCGATTTGTGCTGTGGATCTATTCCAGCCAGAACGGTCCATCTGAAATCAGTTTCTTTGTGGTTTGCGTTAGCAAAGTGCTCAACCATTGGTGCATTTTGTACCTTTTTCTTGAGCCGCGAGCGATGTTGGGTTATCCGGACATTTACCTGTTGGCATGTTTTGCCTATATACAGTTTATTGCAAGTGCACAAGATCCCGTAGATCACATTTTTACTTTTACAGTTTGTGTGTAAACTGTGTCTCCATTTTATGCCATTGTGGCAAAATTCATCTCCTTCTACAACACTAGTGCAGGCCACACAAGTCCCACATTTGTGGTGGCCTGTGATGGGTTTGAGGTTCCATTTGGAAATTAGATCACTTTTGGGTTTCTGTATGAAACTGTCGGCTCTTATGATTTGTTGGCCAACGCTCAAGTTTTTCTTCATGGCGAAAATGGGCTTTTATAGAGGGAAACCCAATCCTTCCAACAAATGCCAATTACGCAGGATGATCTGGCGAAACTTGTTCGTGTGTGTTCCATATGTGGTGACACATACGAGTTTGTCCAATTCTTTCTTGGTTTTTATTTTGAGAAGTTCTTCTCTGGGGGTAAAGCGTGCTCGTTTCTTAGAGTGTTTCAAAAGTTTTTTGGGGTAACCTTTTTGCTTAGTTCATCACAAAAGGTGTCTGCATGTGTATTGAACCCATCAAGGTCAGAGCAATTGCGCCTGATCCTGAGTAACTGCCCATACGGGAGGTTATCCTTCAAACATTGTGGGTGGGCACTCTTGTAGTGTAGAATAGTGTTTTTATCTGTGGCCTTCTTAAACAAAGTGGTGGTAAACTTCCCCCCTTCCGTGCCGACAGCAACATCGAGGAATGTCATTCTTTGATTGCTACAGTCAATGGAGTGGGTATGCTGTAAAATTGGCTGAGCTGCCTCCATGTTTCATGCACCCACTCACTGAAGTTTTTTTGTTTTACTAAAACAAACTCACGAAGCAGGAGATTGTTTTTGTAAAGCGAAAACACTGACACTCCGGGACTTTATTCCAAGGATGTGGGAGTCATTTTTCGCTTTGGAACCTTCAGGCTTTTCCTAGCAGTCTCAAACAGAAATGAAAGTACATCAAACTATCAGCTATAAACAGGAGGGACAGTTAGATGCACTAACACCGATGGCCCCAAATCCATCAGGCCATTGACATAAGGGTTCTGGCAGCAGAGCCAGTGGGGGCACTGGCGTCAGAAACATGATGGTTCGTCTGGCTCTCAATCGGTTTTGCGGGTAGAGTACTGTGCCACATATGCATGTACCCTGTCCATTAAACTCTAAATTTAGGCCCCACGTCTTTAATTAGGAAGGTATAAGGAATTCACTCTATGAACTCTGAGTGATGCTTTCTAGTAGAAATATTCAAAGATGAAGGGAAGACATATTTATCTCTGCCTAAGAAAATGACTTAACATGTTTGTGAAGTAGCAATGCTTGCATAACTGATAGTTACTTGGATTTTCAATATTGCCATCTTCACAGTACCCAAAAGAACGTTGGGAAGTAGTGGTAACAGTTATCGCACCTCGTATGAAAGCAACAATAAACTATGGGAAAGTTAGTGGTTGGGAGAAAAGCCAAGTATTAAGGAGGTGCTGTAATGGTTTGAGCACCTTACTACCAAAGGTGCAGAAAGACACCGACAAGAAAAATCAGTGTGTAAAGCATAAGTCACACATTAAACCAAAGCACTCTCAAGCGTATTTGAACAGGAAGCATAATGTCCATACATTAAGGACTTTTTAACAAACACAGTCCCTTATTTATTTTAACATATCTGTAAAAGTCTAATTTACGAATACATTTGGTTATTACATATGATTGTCAGACTTGTAATCTGCAGAAAAAACACGGCCAAGATGTGTTCCGTCACTTTGTGACTTTTTCAAAGCTGCAGAATATTTACAAAGGGAGACTGAGACAAAGCATAAGCAATGAATGTCAAAAACATACACAACAGAAACATGTAAAGGCAAATCGAATGATGGCCCACATCTTTTTGAAAAACATACCATAATAGGTGCTCAAAGTAAAAGAATTCTTAAAAAATGAAAAATTGAGAAGTGCTCTATACGATGAAGTGGTATTTTGTGGGAAGTTGAGATACGTCAAAGGGGAACCAGACACCCAAGTGACCTTGACAAAAAGACTCTCAAAGAGGAACCGTCACCAAAATATCTGAGCAATCCATAGGTTGATAAGAAGTGAAGATTATAAAGTGTGAACCCCTGAAAGAAAGTCTCGGAAATACAGGTAAACGTGAGCTTATGGTGTAAGTTAATAGCTACTAATAACAAGGAGCTCCAGAGGGAAAACGAATAACTAGGTCACCCTCTACTCATAAATCACTAAACAACAATAGACCTGGCTATGCACCCATTGTTGTAACTTGTTTCCCTTGTTGCGGGGTGACCGGAGGAATAGTCACATGACTTTATCCTTCCGGTTCATGCATTTGAAAATGAAGAACCAGGACCTTGGTTGCATGCTGGAAGGAGACGAAGCTCGATACATGCGTGTACGAGGAACGAGTATGTGTGCGATGTTGGTGATTGGACCGGTCTCTCTGATACTTGTCCTGACTGTGGATATGAATGGAGAGAGTTGAGGCGCTTAACAGACTTTTAGGCTCGGACTATAAAAGCAGTCAGTATGTCAATGAGAGGTGTAATCTGAATACAAACCCTTGATATGAATGAAGAGAGTAGGGATGCTTGGCGGATTTTGATGCCCAGACATTAGACATAAAAGCAGGCAGTGTGTAAATGAGGGGTGTAATTTGCATACAAACCCTTGATATGACTGGAGAGAGATAGAATACATAGCGGATTTTTAATGCTTAGACTACAAATGCCGCTAGTGTGTAAACGAGGGGTGCGATTTGCATACAAACCCATGTTAAAAACAGTGGGTTGATAATATCGCCATGTTTGGATTTAGTGAGTTGGTAAATGAATGAATGGTGGCTATATGTCTTCACAGGTGCATTCAAGGCAACGGATAGTGCTGTAAGGGGATAGACGGTATATGAAAAATAGCCCTTGCTATGGTGGGAAGGTGGTACGAGGGCCCTTGGCTACCAAATGGTAAATACATATTGAAATTGATGATATCGAAGGTCAATTCTAGACATGATATACCAGTACCTGCTATGTAGGAGGGCCTAACTGGTTGATGTTTTTAATCAGAACAATTTGTGTTTGTTTGTGTTTGTCAGTCACTCCGTGTACAAAGTCAGACGTCCAGTGAGGTGATTGTCGACCTTGAGTCCTGACAATATTGTCTCAACAAAGAATAGGCAATGAAACATGTTGGCCCTTCTTGAATTGGTCTGTGACATGCAGTTGTTTTTTACTTTTGAAGTTCACAATTTTGAATAAAAGGGTTACGTCATATATGTAAGTCTTAACTCAATTTTTAATTAGAGATATATTTTATCACCTGCACATTACGTGTTATTTTCCTTTGTTGATACACATATCCCTATTTTCATCTTTATACTGGACACATTTTCTTTTCTATAGGTGAGAAGGTTACCGATGATGAGAAACGTGGGCAAGCTGGTGAGAACCTGCCAGTAGCTCCTCTGGTGTAGTGCACGTCAGGGACCTTCTTATCTTCATACATATTTTTATGTGTTTTTCTATACACCTCCTTTAGCTAAGGGTATTGTTGTAATGAGTTGACTAACACTTATGAAAAATTTAAGATAGCGGACATTTAGGACTGGATTAGACTGGTAAATTGTTCAGCCCAGCTGTTGGGTAGAGGTGGATTCCCCCAAACACCAGCCCTATGTAAGAAAACTATTGTCGTCCCGCATAACCAGGTCTATTGTTGTTTAGTGAACCATATGTAATAAACATATGTATTCGTAAATTAGACTTTTACATATGTGTTAAACTAAATAAGGCACTGTGTTCGTTAAACAGTCTATAATGTCTAGACATTAATTATAGTTCCTGTTCAAATACGCTTGAGAGTGATTTGGTTTTATGTATGACTTAATCTTCACAGTACCCTTCACATTGACTGCATTGTATCACACGATAAATTTCAAATAGTTTCATAGAACAAAATTACATTGTCACTCTTCTTGCATCCAATATTTTGATAACTTAAATTGCCAGTTTCACTACTGTTTAGTAGCAAAAGAAATTGACACTACCTCTGTTGCTAATCCAACTGACTGAACAAACCTGTCCTAAATGATCCCAAACGTTGGTGCTCTCCTATTTATAAAACCCTGAACTGAGCAGCTTGCTTTATATGACAAACAATGCCTCAATGCTTACTTTGAAAACAAAAACAAAAAAACATAAGGGCGAGAGACTTAAAGTTTTTCTTAGGAGCCCACAACTGGTGCTTAGGAATGCCAAGGTTGCTGAATACGAAGGCAAGGTCTTGATTCACCTTATGCTACTCTCTCACCATCTTACACGTTGTTTCTCTTGAACTCTTCCAGGGATTTTTCTTCTCTACGACCTGCAACCACTGGCACAAATCAAGCACTACTTGCCTAGGTCCTCCTTTAATGCCAGACACATACCAGCTAGTCTCCAGTGAATTGGAACCCAGATAGCCCCCCTTCTTATTAGGAGGCGCTATAACTAGCCCTTGTGAACAGGGGCACTGTGCCCCCGTTGCTTAAGAAGCCCACGGCTATGTGAGCCATTTCAGAGTGAACTGCACCATTAACTTCTTCACTGGAAATATTTCAACCACCCTAGTAGGATAGTGTGTAGGAAACTGGATGTACTCACGTAGGCATGTGTATATCGATGTATGTCTTAGGGGCACTGCCATAATTTCCCCGTAGCTCGACTTGACACCAGTCCTCTTCAGTGGTTAAGACCTGCAAGCAAACAGTACAAAGAAACATGAGACAAAGAAAAAAGAATAATTAAATAACTAGCAGTGTTTCAATTCTCCTTCAGTTCTCCTGAATAGGGCAGGTGTACTATGCCTTATATTGGGGTACACTGCAAATAATTTATCTGCAGAGTGGTGATGAGTCAGTGGAATGCATCACAGAATGGAAGACTGTGAGACCAGTAAGATAAGGAATCTGGCAAATTTGCTGAAGATAACCCTCTCAATTTAAGTGGATTGGCAACAAGCTGACTGCAGTGGAGGGTGATCTCTATGTACCTGGCATACAGTCACAATTTTAGAAACCTGTGACCTTCAGGTTTGAAGCAGCAGAGCTACCCAACTGGTGTCTGCTACCAGTTTGACTGCAATGTTCTGGATCATACGGATACCAAGGTTGGATGCTCTGGTAGTCCGCGCTATAATAAGTGAAGTCAAGCAGGAAATCAAGATGTACCTCGGCATGGGAAAAGGAGCATACCATGAACTAGGGAGGAGAGAAGTGAAGGTGTCTAAAGCACACCATGGATCTGATCTTGGAATTTACAATGTTACTTGAGCAGTAAGCAGTGGGTGACTCCTGGGCTTCTAGTTTCAGCAGAAGGGTTATTTGGACTGACCTTGTTTGAGTCAGGGTTTTGGATGGTGGGATGTGGCAGAAGCATTGGATGCTGAGAACACCACTTCAGTATTGGAACTAGCAGGTGCCAGGAAGTTCTTCACAATCAAGATTCATTGTGGGCAAGCAGGGAGGCGGCAGATCTATCTCTAGAGTTCTATAGTTGTTACATACCCGTTTCTTGGCCTCAATAGGGTGTTGGACACAGAAGTAGATCCCTACCCACTCTCCAAGGAGAAATGGATCAGCATGATTTAGGACCTAAAACCTTTGTCACCACTGGATGAGGTCACCTTCTAAATCCTATAACAAAAGTGGCTAACACCTTTGATGTATTAGAGTATGGAAATCCCAGCAGTATCTACTTGGTGTGCTTCCACCATACCTAGTGTTTCTCTACTATGGGTTGGCAGGATAACCCACTAATCCATTAAATCTCAGGAGCTAGGGGCACATGAAGACCTATCTATTCACAGAAGTAATAAAGTATAAACAAACTTTTACTTCGACAGTAATGCCACACAAGTAAACTCTGGTTATCACTATATACTAGGGAATAAATCCACTTCAGGGACCCTCGGAATAATATACAAAAGGAAAATTCTCAGCTTCGGTAATGAGCAATACAAGCAAAACAGAAAACTGATTTTAACGAATGACAGTGAATATAACATCAAACTTGGCAAAATGCACCCTGGTAGGTGGTGTTGTGAGTCTCCACAATGACCCCATACTGTCCCAGAAGAGACATAGTGGAGCCACATGTAAGCATGACCCCTGCATGCTGACCTATGTTCCTTGTCTTATCCATTCAACTTTCCTCAGACACAGAGCATAAAACAACTGTTAGTGACACAGTGGCAGTGCTAATCTCTAACAGGACTTTGAACAATGGAAAGTGGTCATAGACTGGTGTCCTGTGATGGAACAGCACATTTACAATAGCCTAAGGTGCCTGAAAAAATGGGAATGGATCTGTCAGTTCTGGAATGCCACACGGGATAGGCCCTGAATCTGTAGCCACTATGGAACAAAATGTGTTTGTGAGGGGAGGGGGCTCCTCTGGGATGAGATCATTTGTGTATTGTTGTTGGAACGTCAGAGCAGGGGGAATACTGGTTTCCTGCAACACGAGTGGACACTGTATGTGTATTGTTATGGTGTTTGACTTGCCAACCACGCACCACCGCACCCAACAGCTGCCTCGCCGCTGCTGGAGCAAAGTCACCGAAGACCAGCTGAGCACCTCCCTCGCCAAGAACCCACCCACCGACCCCACCAACCCAGACGCCACAGCCCGAAACCTCAGACAGTGAATCGACGACTGCACCAACACCTTCACCCCGCTCAAGAAACCTTCCAACAGACACGCCAACAAGAGAGCCACCTGGTTCACCAACGAGCTCCAGACCTCTAAACGCGCATGCCGGAAACTGGAGAAGACATGGCTCCACGAACGCACACCGGACAACCACGCAGCCCTCAACTATGCCACCCGCAGGCACCACCACCTCATCAGATTAGCCAAGAGATCCTCCTTCAAAGACCGCTTGGATAACAACGCATACGACAGAAAAGAGCTCTTCAGCATCGTAAAGGAACTCTCCAACCCCAGCACCACCGCCAACGACATCCCGCCCTCACAAGAACTGTGCAACTCACTAGCCATCTTCTTCCTCTGCAAGATCGCTGACATCCACAACAGCTTCAACACCACGACCGCCCCGACTACGCCAGACTCCACCTCCACTGTGAACACCACCAGCGCCAACCGCCTGACCTCCTGGTCCAATGTCAACGACGACGAGACACGCATGGTCATGAACTCCATCCACTCAGGGTCTCCGTCTGACCCGTGCCCACACCACGTATTCAACAAAGCAGACGCAGCCATCGCACCCCAACTACGGAAGATCATCAACATCTCCTTCGAAACAGCGACATTCACGTAAAAGCTGGAAGCACACCGAAATCAACGCCTTCGTCAAGAAGCCCAAAGCGGAACCCAAGGACCTCAAGAACTTCCGGCCCATCTCCCTGCTCCCATTCCCGGCAAAGGTCATCGAGAAAATCATCAACATTCAACTGGCCCACCACCTCGAAGACAACAACATCTTTGACCCGTCCCAGTCCGGATTCAGACAAAACCAGAGCACCGAGACAGCCCTCATCGCCGCCACAGACGACATCAGGCGACAACTAGACAACGGCAAAACATCAGCCCTCATCCTCCTGGACCTTTCAGACGCCTTCGACATGGTCTGCCATCGCACTCTAAAGACACGCCTCCTAGAAGCCGGAATCAAAGAGAAGTCTCTTGACTGGACCACGTCTTTCCTCTCCGGCAGAACCCAGAGCGTCCGCCTCCCACCCTTCCGATCCGAAGCCACCAACATCATCCGCGGCGTCCCCTAGGGCTCATCCCTCAGCCCAATGCTGTTCAACGTCTACATGGCCCCCCTCGCACAAGTGGCCTGCCATCATGACCTCAACATCATCTCCTACGCTGACGACACTCAGCTCATCCTCTCCGTCACCAAGGACCCACACACCGCCAAAACCAACCTCCAGAAGGGAATGAAGGCCGTCGCCGATTGGATGAGGAGCAGCTGTCTGAATCTGAACTCGGACAAGACGGAGGTCCTCATCCTCGGACCCACCCCCTCAGCCTGGGACGACTCCTGTTGGCCGACCACACTGGGAACAGCACCAACACCCACCGACCATGCAGGCAATCTAGGATTCATCCTCGACTCCTCCCTCTCCATGTCTAAGCAGGTCAAAGCCGTCTCCTCCTCCTGCTACAACACCCTCCGCATGCTCCGCAGGATCTACAAGTGGATCCCGACCGAAACAAGAAGAACGGTGACACAGGCCTTCGTCAGCAGCAGACTGGACTACGGCAACGCACTCTATGCAGGAATCCCAGCCAAACACCTACGACGACTACAACGCATCCAAAACGCCTCTGCCCGTCTGATCGTCAACGTCCCCCGCCGCAGCCACATCATCCCCCACCTGAGAGACCTACACTGGCTCCCCGTCGACAAGAGGATCACCTTCAAGCTCCTCACCCACGCACACATGGCACTCCACAACGCCGGACCAGCCTACCTGAACAGCAGACTCAGCTTCCACACCCCCACCCGCGAGCTCCGCTCCGCCAGCCTCGCCCTCGCCACTGTCCCCCGCATCCAACGAATGACTTCCGGTGGCAGATCCTTCTCCTACCTCGCCGCCAAGACCTGGAACACCCTCCCTACCCACATACGGCAGACCCAAGACCTACTCGCCTTCAGAAGACTCCTCAAGACCTGGCTCTTCGAGCAGTAGCAGCACCCCCCTCCCCATAGCGCCTTGGGACCCTCACGGGTAAGTAGGGCGCTTTACAAGTACTCTGATTGATTGATTAATAAAAAATAATCTACAAAAAAACACTGTACGAGAGTGCATGCATTTCAGCTGTCTCCCTAGTGTACTTCTCCTCCCAATTACCTTCCACCCGCTGAATCTCTGCTGTCAGTTTGCTGCCCCTGTACCTCTCACCCACCTTCCGTTGTCTGTTTCCCCCAGCTACCCCAGCTACCCCCTCCATTGTCCTTGTTGCCCCTTGCTCCATACAAAGAAAGCATTGGCATAGCCAATAGGTCTTGCCTTTGGGGCCTTATAAGTGTTTAGCCAGAGCTATTGACTTTATCAATGTCTTTAAGCTGAGCTGTAGAGAAGTGTGGCTGCTGTGCAGCTTGCTGAAAAGTTTTAATAAAAAACTGTCAGAATAATATTTGTTACCTAATAATGTGACCAAGAAGGCATTATGTAAATCTGAACGACCATATTAACCCCTTGGCCGCGGCGGTAATTCCGCCGCAGCGCTAGGGGGGCCGCGCGGCGCCGCCATGCTTGTGACGGAACCACTCCGTCACGAGCCGCGGTGGCGCTGTGCTTGTGATGGAATGGTTCCGTCACGGCCCCGCACGCCTAATAGAACGCTCAGCGCAGGCGCGAAATCAGCGCGGCGCAGGCAGCCGGGCCATGACGGAACCATTCCGTCACCAGCACACACCACCGTGGCTCGTGACGGAATGGTTCCGTCACGAGCATGCAAGGGGTTAAAAAAAGTATTTACAATAAAACATTTACTCAGTTTTCTTTTGTTCTTGCAATGCTGGCAACGTGTTTCTGCCAATTTCTGAGTGATGCTGCAGTGGCGCTGAGTGATGCTGCGGTGGTGCTGAGCGATGCTGTGGTGCCCCTGGGAGATGCTGTGGTGGCCCTGGGAGATGCTGTGGTGGCCCTGGGAGATGCTGTGGTGGCCCTGGGAGATGCTGTGGTGCCCCTGGGAGATGCTGTGGTGCCCCTGGGAGATGCTAAAGTGGCCCTGGGAGATGCTAAAGTGGCCCTGGGAGATGCTGTGGTGGCCCTGGGAGATGTTGTGGTGGCCCTGAGTGATGCTGTTGTGTCCCTGAGTGATACTGTGGTGGCGCTGAGTGATGCTGTGGTGGCACTGAGTGATGCTGTGGTGGCACTGAGTGATGCTGTGGTGGTGCTGAGTGATGCTGTGCCTGTGTTCTGTGGGCCCCATTAATAAGTCTGTGTAAGTTTACCAGGTTCATTTACGAGTATCTTTTCTAATCCATTAGTTTTCTTTGCATTTTGCTGTTTAGCTACTGAATTTATAAGCGGGTAGACAAGACTAAAAGTATCAGGAGGCAAAGAAAAAAAGAATTCTGTTAAGTTTTGCTTTATCCATAGTTGAAATAATTAACCTTCTGTCCTTTAATGAGCGAATGTGTAGCTCGAGATGTCTTGCACTTCACACAAAAGATAAAGGGACAGTAAGTGACAGAGGACTGCGAGTTTAAGAGTGAGGAGGAGAAAAGCAAGAAGCTAGTGATAAGAGGAAAGAAAGAAGGGGCAAGTGCATTAGAGTTTGCAGGTCTCCAAAGAGGCCTGAACAGCGTAGCATGGAACTGGGGAACCAAGTTTGAGTTGCGACCTCAGCTCATCATTGTAAGATTCTGGCAAAATCGCTTAATCACCCTGTGCCAAAAAAATTTACCCTGTGTAATATAATCTAGTGTTTTTGAAAAGCGCTATGATACCTTTGGGCCAGGTTTGCGCTAAGTAAAACTGCAAAGGGAGAGCAAGAGAACACCATATAAAGGAGGAGAGGGTGTAGCACTGAGACGGTGACCCAAAAAGAAAGTCCCTTGCTCACTGCACCATCAGGATTCAAGCAAGCCGGGCCGAAGACGGCTGTAATGCCAGAAACCGGTCCCCGGAAGCTTGTTTCCTTTCCAGTAAAGAATTGGCTTGGTAGTTTGGTCTGCCCTGTTCCCATGATGCACTGGGCCAGGGTCAGACTAATTTGCATGTAGCCAGGTTCTGAGCTGGGATGGTGCAGTGAGCAAAAAAACGGTGATGGATCAAGCCCTGATCTTTTGACTGGGTAAGAGTGGTCTGCTTAATTCAGACACTCTGTCCATCACCACCCCCTTTATGAACCAAAAAGAAAGGAGCACACGTTTAGATAGTGCATACAGTAGAGTAAAAGTGTTCAACAAAGAGCTTTGATGAAGGATTTAGAGAGATATTGGGAACAAGGGGAAGAGAGAAGAAAGGGGTCGGAGCAGAAGGAAAGAGGAAGACAGGAAAAAATCGGGAAGAGAGAAAGATGGTGAAAACCTCGGAGTAATACAACTGGAAAGAGAGAGGAAAATGGATGGAGGCTAAAAAGTCAAGAACTTGGGACAAGCGAAGAAGAAGGCCACAGGAGGGTGGAAATGGCTAAAAGGAGGGAAGAAGTGACAAATGCACAAGAGAGACATGAAGGAGCAACGAGGGGGAAGAACAAACTGATTGTGAGGGTTAAAGTGAAAACTAGGAGTCAAAAGCGAAATATGTGTGTGGGAATTGAGGCTGCTTTGCAGAGACGAACATAAGGAAAGGGTGGAAGTGAAATGGCAAGGACTAAGGGATTTAACAAGAGGGGTGGGTGTGCTTGAGTGAGCTGTTGTAATGGGCAGACCAGGTAATGGAAGAGGTGCGAGTCTTTATTAGTAAAAGCTAATATACTTATTAAATGCAGACTGTAGGATGTTCAGACGTATACTTGCAAAATGCATGATGGACGTTGTTCCCTCAGTAATGTGTGTAGACTAGCAAGGCTTTACTGGGCAGGCAGTTTAGTGAGCTAACACGTCTTAATAGACCGCATCGATATTGCGGTCAACAACCATAACACACTTGATATCGTACTGCGTATTATTTTTGCATGAAGGTTTTGTCTGCCTCCTGCATTTTAAAAGTTTAATATTTGTGGTGGTTTGTTTGCAAGTTGTTTACTAGGGAAAACGAATACTTCGATATTTCTGTTCCTTCAACATGTTATGGTTATTTAAATGAGAAGCAATGATCCTGTGTCGAATAAGAAATTTGCATAATTTTTGTCTTGAAGCCTGCACATTGAAAAGAAGCATACATTTTTGATTAATGCTTTTTTAGCATTTCACAAAGAATGTATCTAGATGCAAGTTAACGTGTGAACCAATTGCCGATGGTTTTCTTTTAAGTTTACTCTTGCATACTTCCAAACTTTGACACAAACACATGCCCGAGCTCAATTGACAACTGGTTGCGGTGGGAACCCAACTCCGCAACTGACAAATAGGTAAACTGAAGAGCAGCCTGCTGAGCAGTGGCATCAAAAGGGTGTATGTAGCCTACCCCTGCAGACCACCTTCTGATATTTACACAAGGCTTCCATGTATGTAATTTTTAGTTTAACCGGCTTCTGACCCGCGCCTCGGAAGGTTAATAGATCCTTGCTCTTCCTCCTCCCCCTCATTCCTGGCCGCTGTCAGCCTGAAAGTGGTAAAGGCGGGTGTTTGGGCAGCTGCGGGAGCAATGACTACAACCAGGAGAGAAGCAGCCTGTGTGTGCTGTGGAGGCAGAGCGACAGAGGAAGGGAAGGTGATGGTTGGCCCCATATGGAAATGAAAACAAGCAACAAAAAGACGCATGGCCGCGAGACGCGCTTTGTGGTGGGGGAGGGGAGGAGCATTGAAGCCGAGCAGGCAAGACGGAGGCGCAAAAGTAAAAGCAGGCTGGCTGGCGAGTGGTGTGCGATGTGCGTGCACCATGACGAGAGAGGAAAGCCATATGGTGCCTCTGCTCGTCATTGTGCACGTGACCGCACGCCTGTGGCCAGCCAGCTTTTGCTAGGACCTTCAAAAGTCCACATACAAAATGTCTCGCTGACAGCGCATGCACGCTGGCTCAGCGAGACCTAAAAAGTGATATGGGACAAACACTCCTGGCCACATCATAGTGCCCCCCCCTCCCCCCCCCACCATCCTCCGTTGTCCTTGTTGAGCCCTTACCTGCCCTCCATGTTGCCTCCCACTTCGGGATAAAATAAAAAACGTTTATTTTCTTACAATTAATTCACATTCCCAGTCTGCTGTGTGCCACTAAATCTTAGTGAGTGCATGACTTCGTCTGCAGGGAGTGTGAAAGAAAAGAAACTACGAGGACCACATGTATCATCACTCTGCACCAGTGCCATCACCAGGAGTTATGCAAACTGGCACAAACTGTTGATTTGGGATTTACTTTCCAATACAAAATATGTTTTGATCTGAAAAGTTGCCTACAAGTAATGCAAATTAGAGCTAAGCACTCGTTTGGCTGCTTTGCGTCTAGGTTGCATCTTGTATGTGGTACATGTGCATTCCCATGCTACCACCCATTGTTTCGGAGGCCAAGCTCTATCTACTATCATTTGTAGACCGTGCTTTGCACCCAAAAATTCACCTCTTTGAGGTATACACAAAGTTGGAGAAAAGTTTCAACAGCACACATACAAAATCAAAACAGTTTTAAGTTAGTCTAAGCATAGTGTTTTGTAACAGAAGGTTACCCTTATAGTACAAAACCTATGATACACATACACAAGCATACAAACATACACACTCATCTTTTCAATAAGTTTCAAATGTGTTTGCTTAGTACAAGGCAGCTAAATTGTGCATCAACACCTGGGAAGAGAGCAGCAGCACCATACCTTAGAAGATATGGGCTGTCCTGCTCTCTCCCTTTCAAACAACATAGCACATCAAGTTTAGTTGATGTGCTGCTTTACATGAAATGGTTCATTCGCACCCTTTTACATGCCGGAATCCATCATGATTACGAAGGAGGGCTAAATAGAGTCTCCCTGACATGACATACAACTTTTAGGCTGTAGAGAATGGTAAAGTTTAAAAATGTAATAATTTCACCATACTTGAAGGAAATAGAAAAATCGGTTGGTTTTTTTTGTAGGCCAATGAGCATTATTAAAAAAACATTGGGGGAGTGGCTAAGAGGACGACCGTATAAGACGCACAGAGTGAGCTCTGTGAATATCGCCTGTAAATAATGATCTTAGACCATGGTATTATTCCCTACTTCAAGGTATTGGCGGCAGGGGGTTAACCGAGGCTGTCAAGGTTCCAATGTGAATGGACCTGGGATATTATCGGGTTTTTTTTTTATGACCTGGCCGAAAAATTATTGGGAGAGGCGCAACTGCTACCACCTCAAGCAGCAACTGAAGTGACAGGCCCCCGCTGGAAACGCAGGTGCAATGGGGGGAGCAGTGACTGCAGCCATGCATAGGTGCCAAGGTGTCAGATTGCTATGTGTGACATTTTCATAATTTCAGTGTACTTAAGAGTGACATTTCAACCACTATGAGTGACACTTTCTCGCGAGCAAAATCAAGAATTGAAGATAAAGGAAACCTATAAATATCAGAAATTACACCCATTTCAGCAACAAGAAACTCTAAGAAGATCTTTAAACCGCTGCAAAGCACCAGAGATAGAAGGGCACTTCACTAACCTAGTGCCTCTGTAACTTGATTGTGCTGTTTAACCAGGTAAGTAACAAGATGATCTCCACAACTCAATGCTGGACTTCCCACAAACCTTCAAAGAGCCTCCGTAGAGCCTCTGCCATCCCGTTTCTGCCGTCTTACCCCATGTTTAGCACAGTCTCTTTCATTCCCTCATTCAGATGTCGGTCGTTCACCACGCCCTCCCTTTACCTTATGAGACTCCCCTTTCTTAGAAGATTCGGTTCTCTTCCACCTCTTGGAAGGCCTGGTAAGTATTGCAACAAGAACTCAATGCTACAACATTTTTTGACTGTCTCTCGTTAAACCAAAATCACAGCTGGGCTGAGGCATGGTAACAATATTCAGCTTATATAGATGCTTTTGCCCTTAGGCTTCATATTTGAGCCGATTGATGCGCACCAAAATCACAGTTTGTACTTTCTATCCTCTAGCATTTCAGTTTCACATCCTCAAAAACATATATTCATCCTGGCTGTCAGCGGAGCACTGCCAGTGCCGCGGCGAAGAGAAGAGAAGCTCTGGGGGCATTGAGGGTAGAGTTTATACCAGTATCGGAGAACAAAAAAAGGTGATGGGTGGAGAAGGCTTGAATTAATCTCAACCATTGGCAATTACTAGGGCTGTGTTCCAGTCCATCCTTGTTTGCCCATGCTACAAAGAGTCCAGCTATTTACAAATCAGCCTTGGTTCTTTCCCATTGGGAACAGCCCGGTCCGAACAGCTAGGTCTAGAACCCTACAGATGGGAACACAGCTGGACGGGACCGTGCCTGGCAGTGAGACGAGCAGCTCTGCCAGAGTCTCTTGGCGAGAGATAAACTATTCTGCCAGAGTGTGAGCCGCAGAAAAAGAAGAGCTGTGGGGGATTCTGGGGCTCAGAGAAGCACTTCCTGAATGTGGGCCGCGAGACGAAATGCTATGCCAGGCTCTGGGGCCATATAGGGAGATGTTATGTTAGTATAGTCGGACAGTAACAAAAAGGTTTTGGGTGAAATGGTCTCAGCACAGGTAAATTACTTGGGCTGCATTCCAATTCATAATTTTATGCCCACTGTACACAAGCTCAGCAATTTTGAATTTGCTGCAGTCGGAGGCACAGGGTCATATTTTAATGTAACTGCAGACAGCACGCGCCGACATGTGCGAGCAGAAGGCAAAGCTGCAAGCGCCATGAATGCTGCAAACCAGTAGCCAGCTGCCCTCCAACAACAAACTCCGCTCTAGGAGCAGGACATGATGTCCCCCCATGGCGCCAGACTTGTATCTCACAAGCTGACTAGGCTAATGTGCCGTGAGGTCAGACAGAGCTGTGCCGTGGAATCAGTGAATCTTGAGATACATTGTAGCAGTGAGCCTGCCAGCAGCCTACTAGCTCAGCTGCGAGCCCCAAACCTGCGGGAGCAGTGTGCATGCCAAAGGTGGCACTCTCCCAGCTGCCACACTCCAATATAAAAGTTTTAAACATTGCTTCAGTGATAGCTGCGGCGCTATGCGTGACAATGTATTTCAGTGCGATGATGCGGAGCACCACACTGAATTGAGTTAGTCTAATGCCTGATGCGTGGTACTTGGCATGATTGGCCATGCTTTAGGAGCCTGTGGGGCAGACTCCTTTGACTGCCAGCCTGTTCCGGTAAGTGCTTGAGGGCGGTGCTGCCCTGACGGACAAGGACAAGATGCACAAGCCCATATTTGGCGGCGGCTGCCCGCAGACTGCAAGAGGCGCGGTTGCACAAAAAAACACAACCGCCTATAGACGTGGGCAAGATAAGGGGAGCACTGCCTGAAACCGTGCCAAGGGAACCACTTGCGCGGACTACTTTTCCGCTGCTGGTCCGTGCCTGTCGTTGTGCGGGTGTGGACCAACGGAAAAGAAGGCACCTACCCATATCGGGCTGTGGACTAGGATGCGGTTGAACACTGACTGGAAGTGGCACGGCTGAGCCGAAGCTGCGACCAGGCCAAGCGATAGAGATGCTCCCCGAGACAGACCCTTGCTAGAGATCCGGGTGAGACAGGAAGCACTGCCTGCAGCTGTTGCGAAGAGACTGCCTGCAACTGTTGCAAAGGGACTTCTTTGGTGGGCTCTTCCCTGACGGTCTGCGTCTGTGACTACCCTTGGGTGGATGCGTGCGGACAGACACCGGTGTATCTGCCTGGCCTGGGGGTCGCATCATAGGTTTTGCATTGATAAATTGTCAGGACAACCTATTAAGGTTTTTATTGCATAAGGAAACTTTCGTTAATATGCTATCAAAATGTGTAATTTTTAGGAATTATTTAAAGGCTTTAAGCAGTTTCGGTATAGATTTTAAAGGGGCAGCAGGTTTGGATAAAATAACATTAAAACATATAATTAAAAGAACTATATATGTGGTTTCACGGGAAAGAGATTTGAAAATATGCCCTGTGAATGGAAGGTTGGACTGTATTGCGGAGAGCTCTATAGTTAAAAATCCTCAGCCGTACGTTCTTTGGAACTTGAATCATGGAGTTCAAAGAGTGATTTTATTATTAAGAATGAACCTGCTGCCTTTGAGGATTGTAACAGGTGCCTGGGAGGGTATCCCCAAAAACGAAAGACGCTGTGATTTATGCAATGGCGGTATACAAGACCTTAACCATGTTTTGATTGTGTGCCCAGCACTTCTTTCAATACGCCGCAAATATCTAAGGCATGTTTTTTTACAGTATAAAATCTCAACAGCAGAACAGGCCCGCAAGTTTCTTCTGCTCCCACCATCTGAACTGATTTGTTTTTTAAAAAATTGCTTTTTTAAAGAATTTTTGAATGTATATTAAAATTTAGCAGACAAGGGTGATCTTTATGCCTTTATAGTACTGTGTGATGTGTTCTCATGTATTAGCACTTTGGTATGCACTTTAAGCACTTTAATTAGTTACTAAATATGAAAATCAATGCTTAATTTTACTGTGTACTAGCATTCCTGTAAGATAGTTAATTAACAAAGCACATTTCCTTAGAAACATAGCTCCTGGGTAATTATTTGTGAGAAATGTCCTAGAATAGGGTAATAATGCACTAGCACTTTTGTATTGCATTAGCACTTTATTTAGTACTTTATAAATATACTTGCTGCTATTTCCATTCCATGATCACCTCCCTAAAAATTTTTAATTATTTATGTAAATTGTTATTTGTATATTGGATGGTAATGGTATTTTTATCTTATCCAAGTGCCATCCAAATGTAGATTATTTAAAAAAATTAGGGTGAGAGCTAAAAGTTTTACCCACCTGATAATGATCGACATTGGCCGTAAATATATTTTATTAGAACGTTGTTGCCCACCGTAGTGATGAACTTAATGAAGAAAAGAGAATTCCACCACTTAAGAATTATTCAATTAAGGAAAATTGAACATGTAACTCTTTGTGGTTTAGAGACTGTCCTCTGTCGTCCTCCATTGTGCAGAGTCTATTGAAGATAAGTGATTATGTACTCTTGGGTGTAACCTAGAAAAATGTAAGTTGTATTTTTTCCTGTTTTTTATTATTGTGATTTGAATGAAATGTTGTTTTATCTGTATTTTATGGGGAATTCCTCGGAATTCCAAATCATAATAAATAATTGAGTTGCTTTTCCCGGTGCGAGTCTTTGGGGGCTTGCGACGGTGGAAATTCTGCTTCAGCACTTCTGGGGAGTAGTTGCAGTAATGCCATGAACACTTGGGCCCGGCTCTAACCACCAGTGATTCCATATACTGTATTGACCTAAACCGTTGCTACACAGAGCCAGCTGAACACCCATTGTGACATAAGAGGGCCCGGCGGCCTCTGTCATGAGATTGAGCCATTGCCACATGAAGACTATACCTTTGCAAACGTTGGTGCTCCGAACAGGTGGGTGAGAAACAGCACACACCTGCCCTATAAACTCTGCTCACCCTGTCACATTGCAGGGGATGGGGAAGCCCCATGGCTCAAGGGCCACTGAGTAGGGCGACCATACAGACCCATGCTTGCTGCCAAGTAAACAAGCATCACATGCTGAGACCATGGCACCCACCTTGTGCAACCAGACAAATAAAACTGAGGCCATTTTACAGTCTATCTACAATGTTAAAGCTACACTGGAACCTAAAATTGACGCTATGGCTACAGACCTGAGTCTGCAACAAACGGATCACAGGAAATTGGTAGACAGGGTCAAAAAGTAAATCAATGCATGCTGTGATGCGTCCAACCATGAAAGAGATGCAAACCAAAGTACAGGACTTGCAAAACGAAGTTGACTTGTTGAAACTAAAAGTTGGCGAGGCAGAAGGTAGATCATGTAGGAATAACATTGTTATTATTAGATTACCAGAACGCATAGAGGGTCTAATCAAGGAGTTGTGCCTTAAGAAATAGCTTGTTGACATGGTACTAGTTGGTAAGCAGTCAACATTGATCTCAATAGAACCAGTAGACAGGGTCCTGGGCTATGCCTCTGCGCCGGGTCCACCCCACTCCAGGCCAGTGGTGGTGTGTATATTTTACTACAGATATCAAGGCACATCCTACAGACCTCCAGAAGTAAAGGCCCATAGATTTTGGAGAACTGCACTGTGGATACATTCCCGGACTATATGTTGGAGGTGCAGGGACAATAGCTTAATTCCTCACAATAAAACATTGTTTGGGCCAAATGAACATTTGTTACTCCTTACTATATCTAGTTAAACTGCAGATCATCGAAGAGGATTGTACATACCTCTCTACAACACCCGCAGAGGTGCGTTCATGGCTTGAATCTAGAGAAAAGGCAGCTATGCCAGACAAGGGAATGCAGAATGGCTCCTGACAACCCCAGAGATGACAGCGAAAGACCGACAGGAAACTGCTGAGTCTCCCATCTGGGGACCAGACAGCAAAAGGACGAGCCTTGGTGATAGAAGAGATTGAATAGCAGTATGGTCTGGTCGTGGGCCTGAGGAGAACGACACAAATTCCCATGATGGGCAGGACACAGGAAACCTGGCTGAGACTGAACTAGAACTATGACAGTGGCCAGACATCATCCCGACGACAGCAGACTTTGCGCACTGACTGTTTGCATTTGTATCCTTACTATGTTTGAGTATGGGCGTCAGCAGTGTGTGGGATCAATATAGCTACAGACATGTTCAGACATACTTACACAGGGGGGAAGAATGGTACATAAGGTTACTCGTTAATGCAATGGGAGATCTCACGAGAGCTCACTTTTACACATACCAGTGTGAATGGGTCCCTCCATACACCAAGATGGAAAATGCATGACGCACACTTTCATGATGCTAGTTCGTTGGCAAGGTAGTTCTCAAAACCTGGACCTGGTCTGGGGAATTAGTCACCGACCCAAATACTCGAGCTTCCATATTTCAGTGCAGTAGTTTCCGACACATATGGTGTAACTGGATTAGATGGCACGCTAACAGCTCTTTTTACCTCTACTTCTCTGATGACTGAACGACCTAGGATGCCGTCACGTGGGTACAATATTTTCACCTGGAACATCCGGGGCATGGCCACACCAACAAAGATATATATTACATGCATACCTCAAACGTCGGAATGTTCATATTGTCTGCCTGCAGAAAACATACCTGTCTGCCACTGAGCTGTGTAAAATACACAAGAAGTGATGAGGCACAGTGGTGGGGACGCATATTCGAATGAAGCCAGAGTGTCCTTATTTGAGTTCTGCCTGCAGTTCCCTTCACTCCTTCACGTACTAAGATGGACAGGGTGGGCTGATTTGTGATACTGGAGGGTCTCCTGGATGCAGAAACACTCTCTGTGATCGCAGTACATGCCCCAAACACTAATCTAGCAGATTTTTAACCACCCTTCCTCTAGTCTGCATTCCCCATGTATATGGGGTGGTGACTTTAACCCGTTCAGCGCGGCGCGAATTTTCGCGCTGTGCTGAACGTTCTAAGAAACTGGTGTGGTCGGGACGGAACGGTTCCGTCATGAGCACAGCTCAACCGACGCTCATGACGGAACCGCTCCGTCATGAGCACCGAAGGGGTTAATAGTGTTCTCGAGGTGGACTTAGACAGATCAACCCCACCCCTGCCAGGCGCAGAGTCCATATTTGCAACATGACATCTGGTCCAGTGGGAGACGGATTCCCTGGAAACAGAAGTGTGGGGTGCCCTGCATCCAGTTGCTAGAGAGTATTTATTCAACTCAGCGGTGCACTGACTGCACAAATGCATAGATTTGTTTTACTGCAATGCGAAGGCACCGATGAGAGTTTGTCATTTGGAATACTTAGGGGGTACTCGGTCAGATCATAATCCCCTTAATCTGATGCTACTATTGGTGGTCACGCACCAGCCTGAATACCTACATGGCGACACCCACTAGGGCTTTTACAAGTTCCAGTGCGTAGGGACAAGATGACAGAACATATAGAGCCTTACTGTGAACATAATGCCAGGACTGCGTCCAATGGACTAGTTGTTTGGGATGCATTTAAAGTGGAGATGAGGGGCACAACATTCACACTGATGATGGGGTAAAATGGACCCCGAGGCGTGAGGTGGGTAGACTGGAAGGCTGCATATGCAATAGTGCAATCAACTCCATCTTACAGGAGCATGTGCGATAATCACTGGCACAAACTAGAGTCGAATATTACGCACTGATAGCCCGCTTGGGTACTCTCGAATTCAAAGAATATACTGCCAAGCAACATGCTGAGGGAGATAAGGTGGGCCGCGTGTCTGCCTGATTCCTCAGATCAGAGATCCCCAGAACTTTGATAGGAGCTATACAGGATGACTGGGGACAGATTGTGGACGCACAAATTGAGATAAATGCAGTCTTTAAAAACTATGACTAACTATATGGTCTACCATGGGAATTGGCAACAGAGGAGATACAGCACAACTTAGATTAAGTCCCACTACTGGTACTGAACACTACATAGCGCTCAGAACTAGATGAACCAATTCAGCTACAGGAAATAAGACTGGCCATTGCTCAACTAGCCAGTAGCCAGGGCTAAAACGCCGGTCCAGATGGCTTCCTGGTAGAATTGTATGCCACTTACAGTGCCAGGCTGGCACTCCCGTCTGTTACAGGTATATGAGAAGTCACAGCGACTGGGATATTTGTCATCCCCCGTGCAGGATGCTCTAATAACTGTCTTTCCTAAATCTGGGAGAGACCCCCTCCTGGTGGGCTCATATAGGCTGTTGTCAGTACTGAATCTAGACTACAAAATACTGGAGAAGGTGCTCGCCAACAGACTAATCCCATGGCACAGAGCATAATACATAGTGGCCAGCAGGGCTTCCTCCTGGGCAGGAACACATTCCTAAATTTGCACAGGCTCTTCAGAGTTCTGGCCTGGGCCAACGGTATAGAGGCAGACAAAATATGACACCCAGGAGATATAGGGTCTCATTACGATGTTAGTAGAACCAACATGCTGCCGTTGTCGGTCCCACCGACATCTATGCTTGCGGTTAGACAGCCACATTACGATGCAGTCATTATGACCGCATTGTTCCAGGGATCGATGACAGCTTCGGACAGGCTCAAGGAGCCCATCGGGCAGGCGATCGGATCGCATTCCCCACAATAGAGGCGGTGCTTTCTCAGGCACTGCCGAGTACCCCCTAAGGATTACGATCCACCTTTCTGACAGCCATTTTATGTTGGTCTTCTGATGTGAAAAGGCTGGCGGAAAGGCTTGTAGGGGCCCTAGCAGGGCACCTGTCCCCTGTGGCCCACTGCATTGGGCCCTGGGGGGCACCTGTGGTGCACCTCTAAACATCCCAGCATCGTGTGGCAAGCGCCGCATGGTGCCTGCCACAGGGTGCAGGGATGTTTAAAAACATGCCTTTTGGCATTGGGGCTTATGCTACAACCCTTTTCCGGGACGCAGCACAAGCCTCAGTGCAAAGAGGTATAATTCCGACTGCCTCCACGGCAGTCGTCTGGTCACTTTACTGCAACGATGCGCATCATAAAAATAGGCCCAACCCCCTGCAACACAAACACTTTGGCTGCCAGCTTACAGTATCCCATTATGGATCAAGGAAGGGCATTTTCTGCTTTTAAGGGAATAGTTGTGCCCATATGTAAATGCTGTTTGAACTTGTATTTAAGGTTCATTAATACAAAGCCTTTTTTATTTATGAGGGTTAGCGCTCTAAGAAAATGTTGTGAGTTCAGAATACACTACTGACAGTGGTTCCCGTATGAAAATGTGTATGTGTACACACATTTGCAAAGTTTAACAATATAAGGCTATGTATAATGCTTCTAGGATGCTTTCTGATTAGATGCAAATATATGCAAAAGCTTGAAAGGAAGATTGATAATTCTTTGCTTTCAAAATAAAATAGTCATAAAAGAAGAGGCAACTGGGAAAAAACATTTGCTAAACTACTGTGAAATGTAGATGCCATTTCTTTGAAGCATAGTTTAACAAAATGTGTAGATGCATGCTAGTATTTCCCAAGAATAGTCATAATGGAAAATCAGTGTAAGCTGTTGCAACAAAATTATAGAGAACATGAAAATAAACAAGCATTGGCAAAGCCGATATGTATGACTTTGGTGGTCAGTCCTGTGGTTATGTCAATGTGTTCCTTGTTTTGATGTTGGTTTTACAAAACGTTATTGTTGTGGAAGCTGCCGGGCAATCATCATTATAACAAACATTGGCTAAAGCAAAAATATTTTTGGTCTAAAAAATCAAAACATTGTCACAGCAGTTCCTGTCACTGAACGAAATTACCTTGCAAGCCACTATGCTCGTTGTGAAAGAGCAGAATGCTGTCACTCCAAGGTGTCAAGCCAGCCATTAGAGAGAGATAGAATTTTAATAAAAAAATGGAAGACCTAAATAGGGGCCCAATTTTGAAAAAAAAGTCACAAAGGTTCACCCATGGTATATTTCCTTGCATCAGTGCAGTTTTACAGGTTTAATGAATTCACAAGAATTTAGAGAAGTAGGTCAGGAAATTGTACTCTTAGAAAATATTTGTGAACTGCATTTTAGGACTGGTAAATAATCACATGTAGATTTCCTTGTGTGAAAATCTGTTGCTCGGTAACAAGTTCACTTTCCCACCGACCATTTTTCTCCCCAACCCTGGAAGAAGTTTAACCTCTGTCCTTGTCAGGAGTACATTTCCAACCTTTCTCTATATGGGAAAATATTGGAGACAAGCTGATTAAAACCCCAAAAACATGCAAGTTAGTGGGTTTGCACAGACTCAAAATGGCATTCCAACCATGAGGCACTATTGCTTATCGCTACCTCCAGCCCCAGTGTGTATATCTGTGGAACAGTGGCAAATTAAGGGAATTGCTAGTATTTAAACTCTACAATGATATGAGCTCTGGCATAATCAGAGAGGCTATATTCAGGGCTCTTATATAATGAGATTGCTGCCATAATTTGTCGCCAAACTACAGGACACCAAAGGGACAAGTGGATTTTGTTACAGGACAAGTAGTTTAATGAAGCACCCAGCCCCATGGACAAATAGATGGGAAGGTTGGCATTGTTTATAGGCTAATCACATGGAGTAGCCTTTAAATTTGCAGAACCGATGGTGGAATTATTTTGTAGGAATCAAAAGCCCAAAGGAAGAAGAGCATATCCTGAACATGCCATGCCAAAGCCAACGAATTGCAAACAAAGCATCTCTGGGTGGAAAGGTGACAAAAATAAGTACTTGGATGAGGAAGGGAGAATCAGAGTAATGAAGATTACCCGTAAGTAACAGAGCCATTACCACCTCATTCCCTTACACATCCTATTATTTACTCCATGAGGATGTACCAAAGCAGTATTCTTTCCTCATGACCCCCAAACTCATAAAGGGACTACCAGCGAACAGTAGTAAATCATCACCAACAACATCACAATGATCAAAACGAAATGGATAAACCAAACAGGAAGAGGCATCAATAGACACAACACTAGAATCAACAATGCCAAAGAAACAGAAACGACACACATCGATCTTGGGTCAATGCGAAGGGTGACAACACTTACTGGTACCTCAAAGAGTGCAAGGAAAGGGTTTAGTACAGCTGATAGGCCCTTGCGGATCAACAAACACACAAAGTTATGAGCGGACTGCTTGCAAATAGTCTAACCACTGGCAGTTACTCTGGGTTGCATTCCAACCAATCATTTTTTTGCCCACTCAGCCACCTCAGATCTGCCCCAGCGAAATGCAAATCAGTTTTGATACTGCTCCAACAGGAACAATCCAGACTAAACTACCAAGGCAAGTCCTTAGAACTGGAACACAAGCAGCCCAAGACTGGTTACTGCCTAGTTGGTCCTCTTCGGTTGAATGCAGTTTGGTTCCAGTGACACAAATGAAGGCTGTACTGCTACCCCAAGTGATTGTCAGTGGTTAGACTACCTGCCAGCATTGCTCATATAACTTTTCGTGTTTCTGAAGAACTGGTGGATGCCAACTCACACACCATGGGACAGAACCAGTCACAGAGCATCCTACCTCTCTCAGAGAATTATGACTGGGGTCAGGAGGGTTGGCATGCTTCTATTTTTTTTTTTAAATCAACAACTTACATCTACCAATTCTCTGAACTATTTCAGACCTGAAAATGGGAATATCAACAAATAGGTATTCTGAATCACAATCGCCTACCAGGCACGCAAACACAGATGTTGCTGTGCCATGACCAATCCACAAGTGTCACTGCAGCAGCCTTCGGGTGTCAAAAGCGATATCAAACAAGAACTTAATCAAGGTCTCCATGATAGCTAGTAATTGCAAGCAACTAACCCCTCATGGATAGATGCTGATAAAGACCCAAAATCCATAATCAAAGGCTGGAAGGAATAGCCTGTATAGATTGGCACCCCCAGGAACAAACTAAAGCCCACACCGGACCTCTTCAAAGTAGACTCTGCCTTTTTATCCGCAAACTTTGCAACTACCATATGTCCAGTCATACATCCAGAGAAGCCAGCATGGAATCTAAGGACAGGGGACTTTGGAAGATCATGGGACGCTTTGGCAAAAGAAAGAGATAGGCAAATAAGTTACGTACCTTCAGTTATCTGGTAGAAACTCTATCTAGCAGCAGATTCCTTACCTTAGAATTAACCCAGGTGTCAGACTGGATCCGGAAATGTTTTTGTGAGCAGTACGTCTGCGCGCCGGTATGTGACATAGTTCCGCTCTGTGTGGCTTCGTCTGCACTGGAAGTTGTGTGCACAGTGTCTATATAGGCACCACCCCAGAGCGCTGAAGTTGGTTTCTTTTCGCAACTTTTCATGCCAGGTGCGTGGAGCCATGAAGAACACTGACCACTGGTGTGGAAAACTAGGGCCCTGAAAGGGGAACAGCCTTGACCCTAGAAATCTGTTCAGAGAGCAGGGAGGATGGGCGGGTCGGTAAGGAATCTGCTGCTTGATAGAATCTCTACCAGATAAAGCGTAACCAAAGGTAAGTAACTTGTTCGTCTGATAGAGACATCTAGCCACAGGTTCCTTACCTTAGATTAGATACCCAAGCCATACCTACCCGAAGGTAGGCACTTTCAGGGAGGTGGGAGCGCACCAGACACGCCCCAACGAAATTACCTTTTGCATGATGGTTCATGTAGTTCTTTATTTCTCGCTCAGTTGAATTCAAAGAGTTCATAGCCTGTGCTGTATTATTAGTTTCAATTCGTATCCCTAGACACGTGTTTCATGATTCCTCAATCGTCAGTAGGGAAAAAAAAAGCAAAGTTCATAGGTTGCAGGGCATTCTGCCTTCTCTCTCAGGACCAGTTCCACTCACAGCATGAAGGTGCAGGCTCCCGAGCTCGTCATCTCACAGGAATTTGATACTTTCAGGGAGGTGGGAGCGCACCAGACACGCCCCAACGAAATTACCTTTTGCATGATGGTTCATGTAGTTTTTTATTTCTCGCTCAGTTGAATTCAAAGAGTTCATAGGACCAGTTTCGTTGGGGCGTGTCTGGTGCGCTCTGTGCGTGGAACTGGTCCTGAGAGATAAGGCAGCATGCCCTGCAACCTATGAACTTTGCTTTTTTTTTCCCTACTGACGATTGAGGAATCATGAAACACATGTCTAGGGATACGAATTGAAACTAATAATACAGCACAGGCTATGAACTCTTTGAATTCAACTGAGCGAGAAATAAAGAACTACATGAACCATCATGCAAAAGGTAATTTCGTTGGGGCGTGTCTGGTGCGCTCCCACCTCCCTGAAAGTATCAACTACCCGAAGAGTGCCCATCTCTACTGATCAGACTGTTCAGTCAGTTGTGCTTTGTAGACATGTGTAAAAGCCCATGTTGCTGCTATGCAGATGTCCAGGACCGGAACTCAGTCTGCTAACGCAGTGGTTGCAGCCTTTGCACTGGTGGAATGAGCATGAAAAATCCTCAGGGGGTTGAGTCTTGGCCAGTGCGTAGCAGATTTTAATGCAGAGCACAATCCATCGAGAGATGGTCTGCTTCTGCACAGTCTTCCCCTTCTTGGCTCCAACATACTCCACTAAGAGTTGGTCGTCCACCCAGAAATCTTTTGTACAGTCAAGGTAGAACAACAACGCTCTTTTTGGTTCCAGTAGGTGGAGTCCTTCATGCAGCAGAGCATAATAGGTAGGCAGGGTGAATGACTGGCCCACGTGAAAGGGAGTGACAACGTTTGGCAGAAAGGAAGATCTAGTGCGAAGAATCAGCTTATCCAGGAAGATGGTTTGGAATAGAGGCTTAGATGACAAGGCCTGGAGCTCACCGACCCTCTGGGCATATATTTCCGCCAATAGGAGGGCCGTCTTTGTGGTAAGGAGCCTGGGAGGACAGTTATACAATGGCTCAAAGTGAGCACACATCAGAAATGAAAGTACAAGATTGAGGTCCCATGAGGCATGATAAAGTGTGACGATAGAAACATATGTCAGAGACCTTTCAAAAACCTATTTACAACAGGGGAGTTGAAGTGGGATCGCTAATCTGGCAACTGCAGAGAGGCTCAGATGGCAGAAAGATAGCTCTGCTGGGCACAAGAAAGAATGAACAGAAGAACCTGAGAAAGGGGAGTAGAAAGAGGGTCAACTAGCTTTTCTGCACACCATGCCACAAACTTGCCCTAGCAGCAGGCTTATACCGTCTTGGTGGAAAAAGCTTGGCTGCCAAATTAATATTGCAGACTTCGGGCGCAAGGTTGAAAGCTGTCAACTGTCGCCCCTCAATATCCACGCATGAAGGCAGCGTGTTGACAGGGTCAGCTGGAGAACTCTCCCCTGCAGCTACGACAAACGATCCTCCTGAAGGGGCAGCCTGATCACAGGACTGATGGCCATGCTCAACAGCTTGGAATACTAAACTATCTGAGCCCAGTCTGGAGTCACCAGGATGACTTAGGCCCGGTTGTTCCTGATCTTCTTGAGAACACTGAGAAGGAGTGGTATGGGATGGAAAGTCATACAGGAGGCCTGAGCTCCACTTGAGACAAAAAGTCTCAGAGCGAGGGCAGCCTTGGAAACTCCAGCATGCAGAACTGCTAACGTTGCACGTTCTTGGCGGTGGTGAACAGATCTAACCAAGGCTCTCTTCACTCCTGAAACAGACCTTGCACCACCTTTGATTGAGATGCCATTCATGATCCACTAAGCACATTTGGCTGAGTTAGTCCACCCTGACGTTTACGGAGCCCGCCAAATGTTGAACCACCAGGGATATATCCAAACATTCCAGCAATGTCCAGAGATGCAGGGCCTCTAAAAGGGTCCACGGCCCCACCCCACCCCACCCCATTTGTTGCAGTATCCCGGCCCATTTGTTGAAGTATCACTTGGCGCTGGTGTTGTCCGTGAACACCTGCAATATCCTTCCATTGACAGAGGTTTAAAAGGTATTTACTGCCAGCCAGTTTGCCCGGAGCGCCAGTAGGTTGATGTAGAGTCAGGGAAAGAGGTCTTCCACTGACTCAAAGCAGTTTGTCAACCATTATTGCAGATCTTTTGCAGCATCCTCTGAGATCTGGAACATTTCAGAGAAATTACACTGATGCAACGCCCACTCGAACTTCAGGTCCCACTGCAGAGCCTACATATGTTAGTAGGGAGGTGTCACAAGCAGGAGGCAAGAGACCATGAGTCCCAGAAGCCTCAGAGTCAGTCTCACCAAAACCCATAATAGAGGCTGAAACATCGGTGTCATTGCCTGAATATCCTGGACTCGCCAATCGGTAAGATAGGCCTGAAACTGCACTGTGTCCAGAACAGCTGTGATAAAAGGGAACACCTGAGAGGGAGTCAGGTGTGACTTCGGCACATTGATAGTGAACCCCAATGACTGCAGAAGGTCGGCCATAGTCTGGAGGTGGAAGACTACTGCCTGGAGCTAGCACACCTTCAACAGCCAGTTGTAGAGATAGGGGAAGATTGGTACCCACGAACTCCGCAGATGAGTGCCAACTACTGCCATCGCCAGAGGGGTGCTGGTAAGGCCAAAGGGGGGCACAGTGAACTGGAAGTGCTTGTGGCCCACCATAAACTGTGGGTAACATCTGTAGGCAGCCAACACAGAAATATGCGTACTGAAAGTCTAATGTCACTAGCCAGTCTCCCGGGTTCAGGGCAGAAAGGACTAGGCAAGCATAAGCAGTTTGAATTTCTACTTTTTGAGGAAGAAGTTGAGGGCCCAGATCTAGGAGAAAAGGGCAGCCTCTGACCTTTTTGGACACCAGAAAGTAGCAGGAATAACAACCACGTCCTTCTTTTGGTGTCAGCACCCGCTCTATGGTTCCCTTGGCCACGAGACATGCCACTTACTGGCAGAGTAAGGGTAGATGGTCACCCATCAGCCTGTCGCCAGTGGGTGCTTGGGTGGAGGGGTAGTCACAAATGGGAGGGAATAGACCCTTCAGAAAATCTGGAATACCTAGCGGTCTGCTGTTATCAACCTCCAGTTGTGCAGGTGATGGTGTATCTTGCCTCCCACTGGTTGCCCATGATGGTTGGAGGGTGAACTAAAGAGGTTTGGAGACTGCAGCTGCCGAGGAAGATGGACTGGCTAGACGGCTAGCTGTCCGATCCAAGAGACCTGGGGGTACCACGTCTTTGGCCACACAGAATCTGGGGAGCTTGTGTTTGCCGTGGTGGCTAGTCGAATAAGGACACGGCTGGAAGCTTTTTTCCATGGCCATGAAAGGAGCAAAAGGCGGACTAGGTTGGCACGGGGCCATGGAAAGGCCCAAGGAACTGGCTGTAGATCTACTATCCTTGAAGCACTCCAGCACTGAGTACGCCTGATCTCCGAAGAGATGGGACTAATCAAAGCGCATGTCCATTAGGGAAGCTTGTACATTCCCTGAAAAGTCAGTCGTTCTCAGCCAGGCGTGATGCCGTAAGGCCACCAAAGAAGAAACTGCTCTGCTTAGTTAGTCGTTCATATCTAGCCAATATCTGATCATGAACTTGGCTGCATCTCTCCTGTCTGCCATAGCTTGGGAGAGTATGGCCCAGGCCTCCTCCAAGAACATGAGCAGCACCTGCGCATCCGAATGCCACTGTGCATGGAAGAAATGGCCCAAAAGGCACACAGTGTTCACTGACTGCAGTGGTAGGATGGTTGAAGAAACGTTTCTTGCCTAAGGTGTCCAGGCTCTTAGATTACCTATGTGGTAGAGTGGTAGTGAATGTGCTTGTGTTTATGTGGGTAGCAGAGGCTTGGAATACCAAGCTCTCTAGAGTAGGGTGTTGCGAAAGGAAATTGGAGTACCCTAAGCAGGGCGTGACAGAGGGTAATTGTCCTGTTCACAGGTTACCCTGTGCTGGGCTTGGACCAGGTCTTAAGCAGGTCATATGTAGGGGCTTCATTAAAAGAGAGAAAAAGCTCCAAGGGGGTCACTCCTGGCTAAAGCAACTCTGTCAAGACCTTAGTCTTGACTGCCACTGAGGGCAGGCTAAGGTACAGGGCCTCAGCTGCCCTTCTCACCACCATAGCAAAAGAAGCTCCCTCTTCCATAGCCAAGGTAGGAGTAGAGACCATGCCAGTATCTGGAGCAGTGTCCACTCCGCTGGTGTCCGCCAATTCCTCACACTAGTCCATGTTGGGGCCTAGAAGCTGGTATTCCTCAGGGTCTAGTGGCCCCACCCATTCCTCCCTTAGTCCTAGCCCATAAGCATACGGCTCAGGCTCTGGTCTGGAGGGCAACACTTCAGGCGGTGCCAGAGCTGGCGTCGTATGACACCCCTCCAGCTCTGTGTCAGAGCCAGGGATGAGAATGGGGACGGCACGATCAACATCGAGACTGACATTGGGTAAGGTCGAGGAGGGAAGAGTGATGCCGGGGGAGGAACCGCCAGCAGGGAACCAGTAGGGGCCCCTCTTGAACACACAGGGCCCAAAGGTGCGCCAGCGGTGAAAGGCTACCTATATACGAGGTGCATGGCCTCATAATAATTCGCAGAGTTGGGCGGGGGTCGGTCTGGCTCCCAAAACCTAGGGAGGCGCAGTGCCGGCTCAGGCACAACCGCGGCGAAAGGTGTTGAATGATGACACTCTGTTGCCTCACCAGAAGACTTCAACGGAAGGGTGAAGATGAAGACCTCTTCGACTTCTTACTTTTCCTCTTTTTGTGGGACTTACTCAAATGCCTGGACAATTTAGATTGAAGATCGATGGCTCCGTGACCGATCAGGGATCCAGACCTTTGCTGCATCGCACATCGAGTGGCAAGGAGCTTTAGGGACCACTCCCTCAAGGCCTTGGGGTGCATGGCACGGCAGTCAACGCAAGTCTTGATGTCGTGGTTGGGCCCCAAGCACCAGAGGCAAACAAGATGCAGGTTGAAGCCAAATTTCCTAGTGGACATCCCAACCACACCAGGAGAAAGATCTCAATAGACTTTGACTAAAAGTAAAAACAAGTTCAGCCCAAAAAAATGACTGAGTGTAGTTCTCTATGCATGCGCGCTAACTGGTGTGGAAAGAAAAGAACGGATGTCAGCGTCTTGGCGTAGCACCTATACAGGCTGTGCGCATGTCTCTTCCGGAGCAGATGCCGCCACGCAGAGCTTAATAATGCCACATACCAGCACGCAGGAGTAATGCTCATGACAAAAGTTCCGGATACAGGGGGGCATGGCTTGAACGCCGACGGGGATGGCGGTAGGCTGACGTGGCTCCGGTCCGACTTCAAAGGCATGTGAACAAAGTGACCAATGAAGGAGCTTCACCGAAGGCTTAGACCGTCAATTTAAACGTCGGAACCTTCACTGAGTCTACCGCTATCTTTCTCATGTCGCGGTAAGCCCGCTTTCATACTAAACTTTGCTTCAGATATGCGGCGCGTTTTATGAGGAGCCCGCAACCCCTATCTTGCACTCTCAATAATGCTCACCTCACACTGAATTCGCCGCTGTGGAGAAATGCTGAGTTTTTTGCAACGCTTCTGAAACGCTTCAGCTTTTTTGGAAAGGCACCTTTTTTGTCTTAGCCCTAAATATTCATATATTTCACTTATTTTCCACTCCCCTTTTCAGCTCATTCAGCGAATGGATTATGACAGCTCTTCTGCATTCCACTTTATGTAGCAGTGTTCTCTTCACCTTGTGATATTCAGCAAAGAATATGTGATACACGGAACAATGCCTTCTGTTCTGCTTCAATTATTTATGTCAGCTTTTAGAAATTTGCTCTAACATGTTTAGTGAAATTTTCTGACTGATTTGATACTGCCATCTTGTGGTTCTTTCGAGTATTTACTCACTGCTGCACTTTATCTAAGAATGTTATTTTTCAAAACTGGTTTTGTTTAAGTATTGTGAGACTTCTTTACCTACTTACCACTTTGACTTTTTCGTGTGTGCCACCTTCTTGTAAAGCACTTTGGCTTACCACTTACAGCTAGTGGCATTTGTCCAATTGGAACCAGGTTCCTTTAATATTTTCGTCTTTATGGAACCTTCCCCTCTCTTGGTCAGCGAACCATCCCAGCAGGTATGTCTTCCTCTCGTAAGGAACCTTAATCTGTTGCTCCTCCGAAACATCACAAGAAGGAACCTAATTCGCCCACCAAGTCGCCATTACCCATAACAATGGAAGACCTCATGGAGGAGATATAATTGCTTAAGCCCTTTGTTATTGATACCAATGAAACCCTTCAGAATCTAGATGAGAAATGGTCTAACCTGGAATCAATAATGTCTGTTTTGGAACAAAGGATCAGTGATACCCTGGATCTGACACCTCAAGTTGCGGCTATGTCTAAAGAGATTGCTCTCCTCAAGACTCAAACAGAAGATTTAGAAAACTGCAATAGACGCAATAATCTCTGTATTTATGGTATTCCTGAAGGAGAGGAGGGGTCCGATATGCTTGCTTTCTTAAAACTACACAGTCCCAAGATTGTTCATCTCAAAGAGGGTACATCTCTTAATTTACAGCGTGCTCATCGCATCAGCCCTAAAACGCCTGGTTCTACTTCATCATCGTCAACACAATGTCCCAGAGGGATAATTGTTCTCTTTTTGGAATATACTGAACTTTTAATGGTCCTCACATCGGTAAAGTCAAGGAAGCAAATGTGGTCTGGCCAAAAATGTTTCTTCTCTCAGTATGTGGCCCGCGCTACTGCAGCTCGACACAAAGAATTTCTCTCTTTTCGCCCGGCTCTTCGGTCCATGAATGCCAGATATGGTCTAGTGCATCCCTGCTTCTTTAACCCCTTCGATGCTGATGACAGCCCCCAGCCGTCATGCATCACGGGGCTCGTGTGCTGATGACGGCTGGGGGCCGTCATAAACCCGCCCACTCGCGATTCTGCCGCACAGGCGCAGAATCGCGGCCGCGCCCAATGGGTTAAATTTACCTACAAAGACGGGCATTTCCGGTTCACAGGGCTCGCAAAAAGATCCATGTTCGGGTGACCCCACAGCCGAAAGATGAAGTCCAGAGTCGGCTGATGCAACTCCCACTCGTGGGTCAAGGACGCGGACATGCTGAGGGAATCCACTAGGATGTTGGAGATGCCTGGTTCGTGAACCGCTGTCAGGGTAATTTGGTGATGGAGTGCCCAGTCCCAGATGCTCTGTGCCAGCTGAGAGAGGAGCGGTGACTTGGTGCCGCCCTGTTTGTTTACATAGTGCATACTGGTGGTATTGTCGGTTTGAATGAGCACTGATTCTCCCTGAAGCAGAAGACGGAAAGACTTGAGCGCAAGGAAAATGGCCATTAGTTCCAGTCTGTTGATGTGCCAGGAATGTTGAGACAGGGTACACTTGCCCTTTATGGATAGCCCCTGAAGATGTGCGCCCCAACCTTCCAGGGAGGCATCCGTGGTAAGGACAAGCTCTGGAGCAATGGATAGGAAAGAAGTACCGGCAATGATGTGGGACGGTTGAGCCCACCAGTGGAGAGCGGACTTCATCCGAGCGGTCACAAGGACCAAATCGTTCAAAGAGCCGGTTACCTGACGCCACTGTGTGTCCAGTTCCTCCTGAATTGGGCGTCTCTCGAGCCTGCAATTTGGGATCAGGGAGATCCAGGAGGACGTCATCCAGAGAAAAGATTTCAATACACGAACTGAAACGGACCCTTTTGAACGGAGGAGAGCCACTAGGCGTAGAATCGGCAGCTGACGTTTCCACCCTCCGCAACTAACTCGGACCATACACTACTCCCGGACCATTCCCTTCCCCCGCCCACGCCCCTTCAGTACCTCCCTTTACCCTAATTGCCCGAGCCTACACAACATTGAACTCGACCTACCTAATTTGATTTCTGAACCCCTCTCACCTAACAGACCCGTCACCCCCCACTCCACTCCCACTACCTTATCTCCCACCTCACTCATCAGTACACCCTCTGCAACAAACCCTTACCACTCCCTACCCCCCTCCCATGCCCCTCCAGTACCTCCCTTCACCCCTATTACCCCCAGCCTACACAACTCTGTACCTGACCTATCCAATTTGATTACCAAACCCCTCACACCCAACAGCCCCATCACCCCTCACCCCACACGCACTACCCTTTCTCCCCCCTCACACATCAGTCCACCCTCCGCAACTAACCCAGACCATGCCCCCTCGGTACCTCCCCTCACCATAATGGCCTAGAGCCTACACAACATTGAACTTGACCTATCTAATTTGAATACTAAACTTTCTCAATTCAGAAAAGATTTTATCTTCCTCAGCTCCAGAACCCCCCTCACCATAAAATCTCTTCCCACCCCCCCAAAATCCCCAAACTCCAAACACAATCATAGGAGATCGACTCCTCTTCGCTGCCGTATACATAGACCACGCCGCACCTCAAACAATCCCTCCCCATCCGACCTCTCTGACTTATGCAACTCTTACCTTCCCAGTTTACCAACCACCAATCCTCCACTCCCCTACTCCCACATCCCTGTTATCCTATGGACTAATAGAATCCCATCCTCCCCCGCTTCCAGGGCCGGACTGGCTACCGGGCAGTTTGGAATGCTGCTGAGCTGGGGGGTGATTTCGTTCATGGAGACCTGCGTGTGCTAAACGAAATTCGTTTTGCATTAATTATTTCGAAGCACACGCAGGTCTCCAGGAACGAAATCAGCCCCCACCCCTGTGAAATCGCCCCCCAGCTCAGCAGCATTCAAAACTGCCCGGTAGTCAGTCCGGCCCTGCCCGCTTCCCTCAGACACCGCCCCAACTCACATCAATCCACTCTTGCCCACCCACCAGATCCAAACCCACAACACTTACATGCAATGTTCCCTCTAATTTTTGTGTACGGCAGTATAAGGTCTCTGTGCGCTGCAGCCAAGGTTATGTGCCCCAGGAACCAGACCGCGTATGTGTGTGCAGCATCTAAAGAAAATGGCACGGCCAACATTAGAGTGAAAGTGCCTATGGGGAGCTTTTACACAAAGTGTAATAAAAAGAAAGAAAGAAGGAAAGAAAGAAGGAAAGAAAGAAAGAAAGAAAGAAAGAAAGAAAGAAAGAAAGAAAGAAAGAAAGAAAGAAAGAAAGAAAGAAAGAAAGAAAGAAAGAAAGAAAGAAAGAAAGAAAGAAAGAAAGAAAGAAAGAAAGAAAGAAAGAAAGAAAGCTTTTGTAGTGCAGCCACTAAAGTGAAAGCGGTTGCGCTGTAAGTTAAAAAAATAAATAGGCGCAGCTGCTCAAGAGAAAGCGGACCACAACGTAAATTAAATAAATAAGCGCGGCTACAGTAGTTAAAGCGGACTGCGCTGAGAAAATACATGAGTAAATGATATGATATAAAAAGGTGGCGGCGTGCTGCGACGTCATGGGTGGAATAGGGAAGATCATTAAAAAAAACAGTGCTCGCCCACTAGATAAAGCAGACAATATAACAACATAAGCAAAAATGTCCAGTCGTTATGAGAGGATACAAATGCAGACAAGGCGGTACCAAGGAGGGACTACTAAGCCAATTCACAAATGAAAAGCAACGATTTCGAAAGGACAGTAACAGGAGCCAATTAAAAAGATGGGTGGGAAATGGGCAGAGCTTCTATGCCATATCTCAATATAGCATGCCTCGTAGAGCAGCACATGCACTGAAAAGGCTCGAACTAAAAACAAGCAGGCGCTTGGCCTAAAATGTTATGGCGCTGTGTGAAGAAAATGTGCTCAAGAGCCAGTGGGACCCCAGGACACTGTATCTAATATAACCTCCGGGTGGTTCCTTTTAAAGGGCGGAGGAGCGTTGCCCCACCTGGGGTGACTCTCCCCCACCCTCTAGACCATACCATTGTTACTACTTTAAAATTATCACAGACAGTCAGGCAAGTGCACGCTGTTCTAGAGGGGGAGTTTCCGAATGGTCAGACTGGCAGCAGCAGGATCGGGGGGATTTTTGAAACTGGCTGCCCAGTGCGTATGTCAGAATGGGCGGCCGCCTTGCAACGGCCAGCAAGACATGCTCACTTCACACGGCACAACGCACAGATCGTGTTAACTTGACGGGTATTGCAGGCACAGGGACCTAGGCTCAAAAGGAGCACTAGGTTAGCCGGCTCAAACAAATCCTGGGGCTTCTCTCATGCTGAGAGCAGCTCCTAGGTTGGTTAGGTTCACGTTGGCACAAAGTCAACGTGAACCACTTTCCGTTTCTTGATACCAAAATTAGGGTTTTAAGTATACCGGATGTATTGGCGCTCAAGCACAATTAACGTAATACGTATTAGTCAAAAGTAATGGTGCCAGCAGGGAGGGGAAACCCATAAAACCCCTCAATTTAGGTGTGAAAACAATCACCCTTATAAACATGAACACAAAGTCCTGCGCACTCAAACAGAATATAAACAACAATGTGACAATAAACAGGATTGAAAAGAAATGTATCCAACGTCGTTTTCTTGGAGGTTAATATATCTCTCCTTTTTATTAGATCATCAGATCAGAGATAATATACAGCCAGCCGACACTTGTTTCGTTGTAGGACTGTACATACACAGTAACTACAACTCTTCAGGGCTCAATGGCTGAATCCTCGCTATTCTGGCGTCTGAAATCCGGAAGTGGGCCTTCCGGATTTCAGACGCCAGTATAGGGAGGGTGATTGTGCCAGAGAATTTCATGCCACACGTACCCGTGGGTTACGGACTAATTACTGAATGACACTACATAGATACGTCCAGACCTACTTGGATTTTGAAATTAGATGGATTAGCTGGCGTTAAGATTGTTTTATACATAGCGGTGAACACTATATTTCGCTCATACCACTACAGGGGGTACCCTTCTGGGTTGGAATTATCACCGGAACTGGGCCTAACTACTGAGGATTCAGCCATTGAGCCCTGAAGAGTTGTAGTTACTGTGTATGTACAGTCCTACAACAAAACACATGTCGGCTGGCTGTATATTATCTCTGATCTGATGATCTAATAAAAAGGAGAGATATATGAACCTCCAAGAAAACGACGTTGGATAAATTTCTTTTCAATCCTGTTTATTGTCACATTGTTGTTTATACACTTTCCGTTTCTTTCCTACCCTGAGCGCGTGCACCATACAACACCTGGGCCTTCGATGAGAGCAGAAGAGCTGTGGTGAGGAGGAGAAGAAGGGATGGAGCCAGGATCTAAAATGGCGACTGCGGGCAGTGAGCTGGTAGCAGTTGAGGAGCCAGAAATCGCTGCACTCAAAATGCTGTCAGTTTGACTCTGGCGACCGTATTGTTGGCGTCCTCGGTGTCCCAGACTAAGCTGGAACTTCAAGGCAAGTAAGCGTTAATAAAGAAACAGCTCTGTGCTTGCTTTTATTCTGCTTTGAACTGACCCGAGGTAGTGGGGTGTTGCACTGGGGGGCTGTTGATGTCAATGCTCCAAGGTGCATGATCACTCTGTCTTGTCGCATTAAGCAGTCAACTTGCACCCCTGGCACGTCCTCACTGAACAGCAGTTAACAAATAAATACGTTTTCCTATTAATGAACTTCAATGTTTGCCCTGCAACTCACAGAGACGTGAACGCTCTCCATAGCTGCCAAGGTTTCAGACTGCTTATGTGTGATATTTTCACAATTTCAGTGTATTTATGAGTGACATTCAACTACTATGAGTGATACTTCCTTGCAAGCTAAAATCAAGCAATGACACTAGAAACATATAAATATCTAAAATGACACTCATTGAGCAACAACAACTCTAAGAATTTGCACAACCTACTCACATCCTACATGATTTTACACCTCTTTTGACCACTGCAGCTAAGCTGACTCAGAAGGTCTAAGCACACGATGAAGGATAAGTCTGCAGCTCAGTGGGTAATCAGGCGGGCAAGCAGATTAGTTCCTACAGTCACCAGCTACCCTTGGATTGCTGGCAAGATAACACATTACTTGTGCCTAAGTTTAAATACAATTATGCCAATGTTTCTCCAAGAACAAGGTGTTGTCTCTGTTTGTGCTCTTGTGTTCTTTTATATGGGTTTGTGTATACATCTGACTGGGAGTACAAGTGTGGCCCTGGCTATGGGATAACAGCTCTATGATATAGCTGGGTCTGGTGGCTCAGTGGACTAATGCATCCTCTGCAGGGGCCTGACCTCATGGTCACAGGTTCAAATTCTGACTGGTCCACTCAGCCTTTCATCTATCTGAGATTGATAAAATGAATACCATTGAATTGGATAACAAAAAACATTTGTTTTTCAGCGCCAAGAGACCTCGTTGGGGGTGAATGTGCGCTTTACAAATACACATGTTATGTTATGATGGCAGAGCAGGAGTCTTCACTGGTAGATGTCTGCATTTAGAGTGTCGGCATGTCAGAGTAGATACAGAATCGGTTACATTATTTACAGAATGTTGCGGTTCCCTCTTAAGTCATGTATAAACATAATAAAATATCAAATAACATAAGTCACTGGAACTGTTCAACTTCTTTTACATTTGCAAAGTGAACATCCTAGCTATAGGGTTGTCTAGCACTCTGGCTCCTACCAGTGTAAACATCTGTACATTGTTTCCTTGCCTCTTACCTGCTCTTCTATTTCATGAAACCCTGTAAAATATCTCCACATCTGGCCTTTCCCATAATAGACAGTGAAAGCCCTTCCTAACAGTCCTCACCCCCTCTGACTGCCGTTCCTGACACACAAACCAGTCTGAGCCACTGGACTCCCTGTGTTTTTGACATTTTCCATCAGATGTTTGTTTAAAAGGTCTTACAAAACGTCCAATAACAGCCCAGTGCTGCCCATTTAGATAGGTGTTGAAATTATCTCTGACCCCTTCCCAAGAGGCCATCATGGCACGTTCTAAAATGTACCACGGAAAAGACGTGCAGAGTAGAAGGAGGGGAACGGGACAAGCGAGAAATGGAGGCATAGAATGAACAAAAAAGAAAAGCAGCAAAAAAAAAAGTAAAAAAGGCAGAAAGAGCACGAAAGAGAGCAATAAAGAACGGTTGAATAAATTAAGTTCTGGCTGAGGAGCGCGACAGTCAGAGATAAGACAGGCGGAAAGGTGAAAGCCAGACCGAGAGAAGAAGTTGTTTGAAAAGTACAGTCAGAGAGTTGGAATTTCGCTGTTAAGGTTGCATATGTGGGTTCAGTCAGTGGTATGCGCTTTCAAAGCGCTGTTAGGTTAAGTAAAAAGCCAGTACTGGCTAGGGAATCCACATGTATTTATTTATTTACTTGAGATTTAGATAGCGCTGGCTAGACCCGAAGGTAACAGAATGCTTTACATGAGGAGAGTTACATAGGTTACAAGTTACACATTGTTACAGAAGGTACATCAATTTCAAGTAACATCAGTTGGTTCATGGCGTGTAGAAAGGTAAGGGGGTAATGTAAAAGGGGGTGGGAGATTAAGCAGAGAATTGGCACAAGGAAAAACAAAGCAGGCAGGGGGAGAGAGATTCAGGGGAGAGAAGAAAGGAGTAGAGGAGGCAAGCAAAGAATGAAGGAGGGAAGAGGAGGGGGAGGGAGTAGGAGACACAGCGAAGAGACGAGGAAGTAACTGTGTCTAATGTCCGGCTGGGTGGGAGACGGCTCCCCGCGGCAAAGGAATTATTCCCAGCCTTCCCTTGTCGCGGTGGACTCTCTCAGCTCAGACCCCAGGGCATAGCTGCTGGATCACTGCCCAACAAGGGGAGAGGCGTGCTATGGTGGTGGGCACACTTAGAAGAAAGAAGGAGGGAGGAGGAGGGGAGGGGGTAGAAAACCCCGGCGTGAACACAGTGTCCGGCTTCCGTGAGGGTAGGAGACGGTTCCCAGTGGTAAGGGGATCAATCCCAGTCCTCCACTTTGTGAGACTCCCTGGTCACTGGATCCATCCCAAACAAGGGAAGTAGGAGTGCATTGGATAAGGGCATACTTGAGGGGGCCATTTTAGGGAGTCAGGCTGGGAGGGTTACATAGGTTGCAAGTTACACATTGTAACAGAAGGTCCGTTGGTTCATTGTTTGTAGAAGGGTAAGGGGGTAATGTAAAAGGGTGACGGGGGGGGGGGGGAGATTAAGCGGAGTATAGGCACAAGGATAAACAAAGCAGGCAGGGGGAAAGAGATTCCGTGGAGAGAGGAAAGGAATAGGGGAGACAAGCAAAGAATGAAGGAGGGAAGAGGTGGGAGAGGGGGTTGGAGACACAGCGAGGAAGTCCATGCTAGGCCCGGAGGTATCAGAGCCCCTTACATGAGGATTAAGATGTGTTACAGTGTTACATCAGTTACAGTTACATTACGGTTAGATCTGTTGCTAGTGCACTCAATAAACATAGAGAAACAAGATCGATGGAGGGACGGACATCAGTTACAGTTACATTACAGTTGGATCCGTTGCTAGTGCATTCAATAAACATAGAAAAACTAATTCTAAGGAGGGAGGGAAGGGAACAGAACGGGGAGATGAGGAAGAAGACAGTGTCTGATGTCCAGCTGGCCCCTCTGCTCACCTTTGGGGACCACGCAGGGCGTAGACCTGTAATCGCCTGACCTACGCCATTTTGAAGATAGGCAATCCGGTCCAGGGCTTCAACGATCTTGTGGAAATAATCACTTTTTTCTGGCTCTGGCTGGACAGCGCAGAACGAATGGGAGCAAGTTACTTCACTGTTTTTAAAAAAAAATTGTATTTCCTAGTGGAAAAACGATGGTGAGAGGCGCGCTTACCCCAGGGAGACTCAGTCCTGCAGGGGAGCGACGATGTTCAGAAGCACAACATCGCACTGGTTCTACAAGTGTGGGGCTTCACGCACCAGCACAACCGTGAGCATAGACCTTGAAGCTTGGTATTGCAGGGGAGCTGAGTGGGTCAGACAGCATGCTCCGAATCGGTTCTTCAGGCTCCAGGAGATCGTCTCAGTGGGCGTAAACCAATGCCGTGTTGTCAGAGGCAGCGAAAGGAGGGCAAGGTGGAGCTCAGATGCACTGCCGGCTGTGAGATGTTGCCGACGGCCGGGCACAAATAGCGCCTCAGAAGCACATCCACTGCGGCGGCCGCCTTGTTCACTCCCTGCCGCGTCTGGTCTTAGGTCAATTAGAAACATTTACGCCACCTACGCCCACTTAAATTATAGTTGTGTTGCGAATTTTACTGTTTTTATATTTGGTAATATTCTTTTTTTAATATGCAATCACGCATTCCAGAAAGTAATATAAGATGGAGGTATTTCCTGTTTTTACACTCGTAAATTGATTAAACGTTCTTTTTATGACAATTGCAGAATAAAAGTTTGGACTGACTGATTGATTTGTTACATCAAAGTTATGGAACATTACAGCCTGCTAACGTGTTGAGGTCACAAGGCATCCACGTACCACCATTGCTAAGATTCAAATGTCTTGTTTTGCCCAAAGAAAATGTCTTCAGTACGATCATTTACCAATGGATTCTCCTATCCACAGCTACTACTGCACTCCACTTGTATACCCAAGTTACTTCCTTTACGTGCTCATCTGGTCTATGTTGGCCAGGGAGAGCAATCAAGGCTTACAACAGGGAGAGCAATCAAGGCTTACTACAGGAGGTTATACATGGTTGGGAGCTCATATTTGTAACAGATTGCTTTGCCTACCATCTTTCTTGTTAGTGAGAGTCTTTAGTCCAAAGAAGTTCATTTCCTAAAATCACACGGTTCTAGTGACCTACGCGGTCATTGTGCATCCTCCTCTCTCTACTCTTTTACCATAAGTTGTGCTTACAATGTTTAGTCAACATGGCAAATACAGTAGGCGAATGCTCCCAAATATCCAGCTTGCTATGGTACATCTGCTTTTTGCTCAAGTTTTCAAAGTCATCCTTGAAGCAAGGCTGAACAATACATTGGGTCTACTGGTAGTTGGCTGAGAATATGAAGAAGAAAAAAACAGTCAAAAAAGGTGGCCCATAATCTGACAGGCCTAAACATATTCGCATAGGTAATGTTTTTGCCAGAGAGTAGTTCTCAGAGTCACCGTGTCTCAGTGACAGCCAGTAGAATACTGGGCATCTGACACAGTATTCAGGAAAAGGTTAATATTTCAGCGCGTGGTGTGTGAGGGTTAAAATGGGATATAAAAAAAAGAATGTAGCAGGACTACTGATTCTGATATGAGGCTAGCGCCCAAAGCATGCCCCTAAGGAACTAAAGACTAAAAGGCCTTTATTTCACCTGACTGCACATGGTAAAGATTTTCATTAAACAACTATTGGACCAACCACATAGAACCGACAAACTAGGATAAGAGTTGAACCAAACCTTCAAAAACAAATACCTCTAGCACAGTAAAGTCCATCAGGACAGAAGTAACAATTTCAGAATCAGATAAACTGGCGGGAGTCAAGAGGATAGTATCCTACAGCCTATGGTGAAACAGAAAAAACCTTCATGTTGCTTCCAGTAATAATATGCAGAGTGGAGATGAAGGGGCTCTAAAAGGGGTGAGACAAAGCCTCGTTAACAAGTCAATGGTATTTATAGACCTGTGAAGTACTCGGGTGTGGCTGGCAGATGAAAAACTGTCTGTGTGTATGCCCGGGAAGCTGTCTCAGCCCAGGCTGACACACACGGCGGGGAAGGTGGTGGTGGGGCGGGGGTTTTGAGGGCATTGCGCGCCTGGTCTGCCAGGCTACCCTGTTTTCTTACGGCCTACCAGATGCACGGACATCTGTATTTGAGGGGGTATGGAAGGGCTGAATGTGCACGCATTTGCACGCCCTATGAACAAACCTGTCTGCCCATCATATTATGCAGCTTAATTGACTGTCACGTCCGTGCTAGTGAATTTGAATGTGCCATGCTGGGATGTCGCAGAGTGAATGCTAGGTTTGTTGACATCCCAGATCGAGCTGAGTGAGTCAGCCCCCTGTTGCAAGCTGCTCGAGGGATTGGCTATGTGCGTGCTTCACATAGGACAATACGCGCTGGGGGTGAAAGAGGTGCGCATGAGCACACGCACGCAGGTTCGAGGGAACACTGCTTACATGTATGCTTGTCCACTGTCGCTCCGCAGTCCAGCATGCCACGGAAATCTCGGAACCTATCCTGAGTGAATCAATTGACATTGCATTCCTCACAGAAACCTGGCTAAATGACCACTCAACGAGCATACTTGACCTACTCTCCCCCTCCGGGTTACTCTATTCTTAGAAAAGATAGACCTGACAGAGTCGGGGTGGTCTATCCATTATCTTTAAAAAAAAATGAACTTCAGCTAGCCCTTGTCAATAGTTCTGGCTACTCTTCTTGCAAATACCTGAAAGCTGAACTGACAACTCAAAATTCCCACCCAGTTCGTCTACACAACATCTATCACCCCCTGGAGCCCCCCAATCCTTCATCGAGGACTTATCTGAGCTCCTGACACAATCCTCATTATCCAACTCCAAAAATCTTTTTCTTGGAGATCTTAACCTCCATTGGAACGACTCTGATGATCCTACTATCTCCCTCCTCAATAATCTACTGGAGATCAATGAACTCAAACAACTATACCTGTCCCCTACTCACACTAAAGGAGCTATCCTTGATGCCATCCTTTCCAACAAAGATCTGGCCTCTGTGACTAATATCGTCCCCATCATCTTATACTGTTGTTCACCATTGCTGCCACTACAAATTTCCCCACCTTCAAAGCAACAAACCTAAGAAATTGACCAGGAATCTAAAACATATCCCCCCTGGTATTCTTGAGTCTAAACTCCAAGCTCAACTTCTTCTCATTCCCCCCTCACAAAATGCTAATGAGCTCACTGAACACTTTAACAATACGGTCACCGGTATCTTTGACCAATTGGCCCCGCCTAAACTCAAAAACCAAAGAAACACCCCCTCTAACTCTTGGTTTACTAACGAGCCCAATAACAAAAGACGGTCTCTCAGACTGTCGGAAAGAAGCTGGAGACACCATCCCTCTCCCTCCCGTCTTGGCACTCCTCAGATGTGCTAGATCCATGTACAAAAAACACATCTTCAAGGAAAAGGCATCATTCTTCCGCACTCAACTTGATCGTGCCAAAAACAGACCTTGGGAACTCTTCTAAATCATTTGAAACCAAACTTTCCCCGCACCTCCAAACCCGATTGCCTCCTCCACCAGATGTGAAGAAATTTCCCACTTCTTCTTGGAAAAAATAGTTAAAATTGATCGATCCTTCCTTCCCACACAGCTCCCCTCCAACTCCCAATGCAAATCTGTCTTCACTGCTAATTCCTACGCCACATCCCCTCCACCTGTTGACCCCTTCTCTCTTCCGCCCATTACCCTACCACTCCCCAGTGAATCTCCTCGCCTACCTACCTCCCCACCCCCCCCAACCACTCCTCACACCTATCCCTTACCACATGTCCGGAATCCAACTCCCCTAACTCACAATTAAAGTATTACCTCATTGCTCAACTTCCTCCCCATGACTGAGCTAGAAGTCCTTAAAGTAATTGGTAATCTTAAACCGTACTCCCACACAAAAGACCCCTTACCCTCTAACCTTGCCCCTGCCTTAAGCACATCATTACCCCAAACTGGACCACAATCATCAACACCTCTCTCTCCACTGGCTGTGTCCTCACCTCCCTTCAACTTGGACAAATCTCTGCCATAATCAAGAACCCCAATGCTGACCCTAATGACCTACATAATCTCCCTCCCATCACTAACCTCCCACTTCTCTCAAAAGTCCTTCAAAAATGTGTCCTACTACAACTAGACAAACACATCGAAAACTTCAACCTACTCAACCCCTTTCAATCAGGCTTCAGAAAAGGCTGCAGCACAGAAACGGCAATGCTCAATGTTATCAATGACATCCACCACTCACCTGATAATTGAGAGACTTGCCTTCTTATCCTCCTTGATCTCTCCACAGCGTTCAATACAGTCAACCATTCAGCCCTCCTTAACGTGCTTAGGACCCGTTTCAGCCTTAATGGTACTGCCTACAAATGGTTTGTCTCCTACCTACAACACGAACTTAGCAAATCAAAATTCAAAACTGTATTTCTAACCCCACTCCAGTCTCCCCAGTCTCCCTTGGAGTCCCCCAAGGATCTATTCTCTCTCCTTCCCTCTTTAACCTCTTCATGGAACTCCTCACCCTCATTCTTAAACAAGCAGGCATCAACTACCACCTCTACGCCGATGACACCCAAATCTATTACAAGATTAAAACTCACGATGACATCCTACATCTGAACAACACCCTCACCAAGATCCAAACCTGGTTCTTTTCCAATCATCTCAAACTTAACCCTAATAAAACCGAAATCATTCTCTTCTCTCCTAAAAATAACCCTCTTCGCTTTCAATCCTGGATCTCCGATCTTAACGCACTCAACTGCTCACTCACCTTGTCCAAATCCGTCAAATCTCTTGGTATTTCTATCGACAACACCCTAACCCTCAACATCCACATCAAAAACTCCGCTAAAGAAGCCCTCTTCACTCTCCGTCACCTCAAGAAAATCAAACCCTTTATACATACTGATGATTTTAAACTTGTTGTTTAGTCACTTGTTCTTTCACATATTGATTATCGTAACGCCATCCTCAACGGAATCCCAAAGGTTCACCTTGCTCCAATCAAAGCTGTGCTCAACCTTGCAGCCAGGCTCATCAGAGACTGCAAACATTTCGATCATATATCCCCAGCTCACAAATCTCTTGAATAGCTCCCTATTGAAGGTAGATCCGCCTGCATTACTCATAAAGTCCTCCACCAAAACACTGCAGTACCTCTCTAAGAAACCCCTCATTGCAGGCACCACACAAACTCCTAGAAGCACCAACACCCTCCTCCTAATCCCACCACATCATAAAAAGAAATCCACACAATCACGCTCCTTCCATGGTAATGCCCCTATCATCTGGAATGCACTCCCAAAAACCTGCCCTGTAACCCCTCCTATTCCAGCTTCACAAAAGACCTCATACTCCACCTCCTCAATTATTATTGGGGATCCTAACCTGTGACCTGCACTTGATCTCCAATCACCATGTTATATTTGGCCAGTAAAACCTGTTTATTTCCTGAACATCATCTACCTAATTACCTGAAATGAATAACTTTTGCCCCTATTTACCTATTTGATTTGTATATCCCGCAAGTAGCCTTCATTATTCCTTATCTACTTGTATGCCATGTTGGCCCAATTATTATTGGGGGGTCCTAACCTGTGACCTGCACTTGATCCCCAAGCACCATGTTATATTTGTCCAATTATTTGTCCATTTCCTTAACATCACCTACCTAATTACTTCAAGTGTATAGCTCTTGCACCTGTTTATCTATTTTGATTTGTATATTTCGCATGTTGTTTGTTTCATTATCTTTTATCTACTTGTATGCCATGTTTGCCTTATATCATCTTACTCATGTAAAGCGCTCTGATACCTCTGGGTCTAGCCAGCGCTATATAAAACTTGTAAAAATAAATAAAAGTGGATGAGTCGGCAAGCGTGTGTGGGCATCGCAGCTGTATCTCAGGTGAGGGCCCCACAGCACAGTGAGACTCTATAGTCTCTGCCTCAGGCTCGCCCGCGGCCCCTGTCAATGCAAGGCCTTTCAGGCTATGCCGGGAGGTGGGGGCCGGCTGAGATCACCGCTTGCATTCAGGTGCGTCAAGGTCTCTGGAAAGGGATCCGGCGACAGGGCATTCCGTCCCCCACGAGCCCCAGGCTAGTGGACAAAGTTATAGGAGGGTTTTGCGGCAAATTTTGATGGTTTTCGGACTGCTACCTCTGGAGCTTCACAGGCAGAGCAGCCATTCCAGTCGCTGCCATGGGCGCCACCAACTTAAAATATTCTTATTTAGACAATATAACATTATGAGCTCATAGTGCTATTCAACTAAAACTAATATACATAAAATTAATCAAATTAAAAAATATACCTGCATTCATCCTATCTGATAGAAAACCATACAGGTTACTTCAAAGTGCCAAGTACTTGTATACATTATATGGCCGTAGTTGTCGAAACGTGCAACCTATTCAGATAGGGACAAAACGATCATCACACAATGCTACATTTCCATACATATCCAGCAGTTTGACATAAAATAGTCTTGCTTGGGCCATACAACATTAAAAAGAAGAACATACTGTTATGCAAGTAAAGCCATACAGCCTGATTCATCATTCTCCCGTTTTGCGAGCCCCTAATAGCGATTCATAACGAATCGCTATTAAGGACTTGCAAAACGGGATTCATGTAGGAATTGCAATAAATATTGCGATTCCTACATGTTCCTTATTTGCGATTAGCTAATTGCTAATCCCTAATAAGGAATAACTCCCCATGCATTCCTATGGGCCGACAGGCCCATAGGAATGCATGGGGAGTTATTCCTTATTAGGGATTAGCAATTAGCTAATCGCAAATAAGGATGCGATTTCAAGGGTGCAGGGGTGTCCAAAGGACACCCTGTAGCACCCCTGAAATGTAATCTACATTGGTGTTGCGCACACACATGTCCAAAGGACATGTGTGTGTGTAACATGCAACTTAGAAAAATGCATTTAAATGCATTTTTCTAAGTTTTTGCTATTTACTGAGAGGTCTGACCTCTCGGTAAATAGCGGCCCAAAATTGCAATTTCGCAATTTTAAAATGCTTCATGAATTGCATTTAAGGAATCTCAAATAGAGATTCCTTAAATTCAATTCTTCGCAAATGTGCGAATTCTTAAATAGCAAATTTTGCATTTGGGATGATGAATCCCAAATGCAAAAATTGCACTCGCTAAAGGCAAGATTCTGAGAATCTTGTCCTTTGCGAGTGCAATTTAGCTTGATGAATCAGGCGGTATGTGCATAAAAATTAATCACAGTTAAGAATAGAGCTGCATTTATCTTAACCCTCAGAAAAGCATACAGGATACTTCAAAGTGCCAAGTGCTTGTATACAATGTATGACAGTAACTGACAAAACATATTGCTATATTAATCACATTGTGGGCCAAGCCCCTTCTTCCAAAGGACATTAACCACCAGGAAAGGTCCCTCCCTGGTAGCATTCACTGCCTGGGGACATAACTTTCACAACTCTTCCTGCCCCAAATTGAAGCAATTTTACCTTCAAGATGTCACCCTTCTTGAAGCTCAGCTCATCCTCGCCATTTGCGATGAAGTCACGCTTTGCCACAGCCTCCATTTTGTTTTGTTTAGAGGTAGAGCTGGTCTAGGCTGGGCTGAGGAGGCTTGACTGCAGACCCGAGCTCCTAAATGAACAAATGAGAGTAAGAATAGTGTAAGACCAAAGACATAGCTGGAGATTACATATACCTGTTATAGCTGCCAGCAACGTTGCAGCCATGGACAATGTGCACTCTCAATAAAAATGCCTCTCCCCAATACATACACTTTTTTTAAAATGAATAGATTTTTCTTTAAAGAAAACATAGCTATGCTTAGGTAATTCTTCACACTGCCGTTATGTCCTCGCCTGTAAGGATTGGGGATTCATGCAGGGGACTAATGGGCACATGCATCATTGTAGGATTTTGCACTTCCTAAATTGCGAAAATTAAGGAATCGCAAATTAGGAATTGCAAAATCCTATGCATCAAGAAATCCTAAAAGTTTTTAGGATTTCTTAATTTTCGGAAATTGCGATTCCTTAATTGCGAATCGCAATTAAGGAATGGCATTACATTGATTTCCTATGGGCCTAGAAGCCCATAGGAATCAATGCCGTTTTGCATTTTTTTTTTTGCACTCGCAATTTGTTGATGCATTGCAAGGGTGCAGAGGGGGGTCCAAAGGACCCCCCCCTGCACCCCTGAAATGTATTTTAAAGTGCATGTTTCACACACACATGTCCTAAGGACATGTGTGTCTGTAACATGAAAGTTTAAAAAATGCACTTTTTTGCTTTTTTAAAGATTTTCGCAAATTAACACGAGGGTCAACCTCGTGTTAATTTGCACTTCCTATTTCAAAATTCGCAATTTTTTATAAATTGATGCATTGCATTTAAGGAATCGCACAAATGCGATTCCTTAAATGCATTCTCATTTTTAAGAAATGCAAAAAATAGCGAATTTTGAAACTCTGTTTCATGCATCCCAAAAACGTATTTAGGAAGCGCAAACGGCCGAATTTACCGATTCGCACCGTTTGCACTTCCTAAATAGGTTGATGCATGTGCCCGTAAGTCCATTAAAAAGTATGGGAATTGCAATGCTTCACACAATGGTGGTGCGGTCAATAGCGTGGCTTAAAAAATCGAATTATTCCGTTACTGTTTTTCGGTCTGTCACCTTCAAGAAGCTACATATAAAATAATGCACTGTCGTATATTATGAGACCTATATTAGTTAATGTAGTGCAGATGTCTCTGTGAGTAACCAGAGAACCACAGAATTGAAAGCTGTTGGTGCAGTGGAGAACAATGACTTGTGTATGTTTAGTGCTGCGAGGCCAGCCTGTTACAGAAAGCACTGTGAATGTATGTCATTATTTTGGACTTGCATTATACACATTATAATAGTGATATTCAAAGTACGGCCCGGGGGCGCTTGTGGCCCTCTTGACTTTTACATGCTACCCCACTGATGAACAGCAGCACAAGCTGCTCTTTACTTGCTAAGCACTAATATTCAGAAAGTTAAATAAACAGGCAAGCATTCATTTGCAGATTAAATTAAGTTATTACGTAACTACAGTGGTGTACTACACCACTTAACTTTAGTTAACCTGCGAATAAATGCTTGCCCGTTTATTTAACAGTTTTTTTTTACCTCCATAAACAATCCCTGACCAACCCAGACTCACTACCACCACCCTGCTGGCATCAATGCGACCCTTGGTCACACCACAGACCATACTTTGTGGCCCCTGGGCAAATGCTTATGAGTACCAATGCATTATAAGGTCGGCTGCTACAAAATGAGCAAAAAGGTTTAAGATAGAAAAGTGCTTCCAAAATATACATTTTAGTAATACCCAGGCTGTATGTAGTGCAATTTCTTTTATACCCGTCTTTTAAAAGCACACACTTCACAGCGCAGATGGTAACTCCTTTAAAATACCACTCAAAAATAAAAAATCTGTGTCATCAGAAAGCTTCAAGTGATTCTGTTATTAAAGTCAATACAGGCTCCCAAGCATCCTTTACATTTTCAGATTGGCCAGTTGCGCACATTTACATTTTTTTCAGGGAGGGGGGGGCACCCCGGCAATTAGACTGGTTAGCCTAACTGCCCCTCCCTTGGTTTCACAGCACAAGACACACTGCTTTATACTGTACCTGAAGCATTTCAACTCTCAGAATTAACTGGCCCGGGACGGTTGTCTTTCCACAAAAAGTAATGGAACTGTTTTTCTTTAAAAAATTAATTTAAAAAAGTGTGGGCACGTCCTGTCCCTCAGAACCTGCCCACTCGACCTCTGCATACATGGTCAGTGACTCACTGACACTAACAATCAAAGACATCTGGGTAGCAAAGTGGAAGATTATCGTGCAGGGGGATACATTGGGAGTGTGAGGCGAGGGATGAGGAGCATAAAAATATGGTACACGCCTGTTGCGACAGGAGAATAGAGCCAGGCTGTCAGAGTGAAGTCTGAGCAACATCCCTCTTGAAATTTGAGGAACCAAAATCAAGAAAAGTTATTGCTTCACTTCTGATCTGTATTTAAGCAAACCTCTTCCCTCTTTAACCGGCAACATGTGTTTCGCCGCTGTGAGAAACTGGCTCTATATATACAGCACCAAAGTGAGATACAGTGTGTATAGAGTCCAAGGGTATCCAGAGGTTTGGCAGAGGTTAAAGTTAGATAAAACCTTACTCTCTAAAATGGTAGCTTGGTCGAGCAGTAAGGCAGTATAAGAGGACAGTGTTAAGCATTTGATGTACACACACAGTCAGCAAATGAATTCACACTCAAGAACTGATCTCTAGGCCAATTGTTTTTGTATAAAAAATATACTGTTGTTTTATTTCTAGAACCAAGCAAGCCTGGCACAGGTAAGAATAAAAATACTTTGCAGTAGTAAATTACTTGTATGAACACAGTTCAAAATTGCAGTATAACTTGTACTGGTTTTTTTGTTACAGTTTTAAGTAAGCAGTTTGCAACACTTAGCAGGTATAGTACATTCGAATGAATGGGCTTTTCAGTAAAATTCATTTAATTATTTTTCAGATTACATTTGCTAACAGTGTATGTATGTATGTATTTTAATGCTTATTAAGCGCAGCTGTCACCCAGCGGGTATCCTGGCGCTGAGATCAGTTCCACTATCTGGTCTACAATTTATTCTGCTCTAGGGAAGAGATAGGTTTTAAGGTCCCTTTTAAATAAAATCACATTTTGTCTGCTCCTCAGTGTTAAAGGTAGAGTGTTCCACATTGTGGCGGCCGTAAAACTGAAGGCGCGGCCGCCCATTCTCACTCTGTTTATTCTTGGGATTTTCACTAAGAAAGCTGAGGCGGATCTCAGAGGTCTGGCAGCCTGATACCACGAAAAGAGGTTTTGCAGTGGTATTGGTCCTTGACCATGCAAAGCTCCAAAAATCAGGCATAGAGCCTTATAGGAGATCCTCTGCTGGACCGGTAACCAATGTAATACTGCCAGAGCTCCGGCAGAAGAGGCCGAGCGAGGCAAGGACAGAGCTAGTTTAGCCGCCATATTTTGGACCCTTTGTAATTTAAGGATCAAGACCTTTGGGGCTCCTAGAAGTAGTGCGTTACAGTAGTCTAACCTACTGAGAATGGTACTACGCACTACTTCTACTCTGGCTTCCCGCGGGAGAAGCGGCAGTATCTTCCGTAGAGCACGGAGCAGACCCATACATGTCCCAACAGTCCTATTCACCGAGGCGCCCAATTGCAGGTTCGATTCAAACATGACTCCCAGATTGCGGGCCGAGTCTGCCGCCTCCACCGAGCCTGGAATGGAAATAGGCCAAAAGTCTTCCGGCAATGGGCGAGGGAGTCGGTCTGAAGAGCAGTGCAATATCTCCGTCTTTGCGCCATTGAATTGGAGTGAATTGGCTTGCAACCACTCTGCTGTGGCCGACATACACTGATGGAAAGTGTCCCTCGACACTGCCTCTGAACCCTCAAAAGAAAAAATCAGTTGGGTATCATCGGCATAATTGATGACTTGAATACCGAAAGACCTTATAAGTTGTATCGGGGGCTGGAGGTACAAATTAAAGAGAATCGGACTTATCGCCGACCCCTGGGGGACACCCTGGTTCACCTGGCGTATGGCAGAACGGAAAGGTGGTAGTGTTACTGCCTGTTGTCTATTATCCAGATATGATGATAACCAGGCTAGTGCCGAGCCCGTTATTCCCGCATTACAGAGACGGCCCAAAAGGACCTCATGGTTCACCGTGTCGAACGCGGCTGACATGTCAAGCAGTACTAAAAATGCTGACTTGCCCCTGTCGACACGCGTTCGCAGATCATTCAACACGGTGACCAAAGCAGTCTCAGTACCGTGGCCCGGTCTGAAGCCAAATTGAGCTACATCCAGACTGGAGTTTGATTCCAGGAAGTTGGCCAAGGCTCTCGTAACCCACTTCTCTAAGAACTTTATCGCGAATGGTAACAGCAAAATAGGCCTATAATTGGCTGGACAGAGGGGGTCCAAAGTAGCCTTTTTTAGCAAAGGTGTTACAATTGCTAACTTCCAGCAGTCTGGTACAGATGCAGTAGCTAACGATTGGCAACAGATTGAATGGAGCGGGGGAAACAGCTCGCCTTGGAAGGCCTTCCAGATCTTGTGCGGCATGGGATCAAGAGGAGAGCCAGATGATACACAGTTAGCCAGAGCACAAAACTCCTCCAATGAGGGTATTGGAAGGCACGGCAGCTGACAGGCAGACTCCTTGTTCTTACTTGCCTCAGAAGCCGGGTGGCCGGGGGACACAGAGGGACAAGACCCAAATGGCATAGGCTGCGTAGAAACCTCAAGGCCCTTCAGAATGTTCCTAATTTTGTCATCAAAAGCTGTGGCTAGAGAATCACAAAGCTCCTGTGACACCGGTGGAGATGGTATGGCGCATGTAGGGTTGGATAAGCTCTTTACCAATTTGAACAGGGTCTGTGATTTGTTCGATGCTTTTGCCAATGTCTCTTCCAAGAATTTGGCTTTGGCGTTTCTTAACTGGAGCTTATATTCCAGTAAGATGCCTTTATAGGCAGCCCTGTCCTGCTCTGTATACCCTTTCCTCCATGTGCGTTCCGCTTGTTTACAGCGTAACTTCACCTGGCCGAGTTCCTCGGTGAGGGGTTGGCCTAACGGCTAAGGCGCTCGACCTCGGACCTGGGGAACTGGGTTCGAGTCTCGGTAACGACGCCAAAAAACCCCCTGTGATTCTGGGCAAATCACTTAATCTCCCCGTGCCTAAAATGAAAGTGTCCTCATGTAACGTAACTGGTGCTATGTAAAGCGCTCTGATAACTGATTCGGTTCGGTTCTAGTTCGCGCTATATAAAACTCTGCAAAAAAAAAAAAAACAACCATTAGTCCCTCTGGGTCTGTCCTTCAGTTTCCGTAAAGGTGCTACCTCGTCCAAGGTTGTCAAGATTTGCTGACAGAGGGCATCGTAGCTCTCACCTACGCTGTCCTTTAACTCAAATGTTCCGGACAGAAACATAGGTTGCTTAATCTCCTTTAACAGGCGAGTCCATGATCGATTAAATGTAATACTCCCCGAACTAAATGGTTTTGATAGGGCCGGCTGAGCTACAGTAAAGAGGACCAATGAATGGTCGGTCCAACATTGGGTTAAGATGTCCTTCACTATGATTAGTTCCTTATCCGCAAACACCAAGTCCAGTATGTGCCCCTTCGCGTGGGTAGACGAGAGAACAAGTTGTTCAAGTTGAATGTTCTCACACGCTTGGCAGAGTTCTCGGAAGGCTAAATCATGGGGCCCAGAGGGCCAAAGATTAAAGTCGCCCAAGACTAGGAACTTGGAGTGGGAGTTTGAAAGATCATATATCAGATCGACCCAGTGCTGGATCCTAGATTCAGCACTGGGACATTTCCTGAAAACAGGTGAGTAAATGCGTTTTAGTTTAAGGTACGATTTTTAAAGAATATTATTGCATTTCAAAAGTTGACACTTCAAAACTTTTTCACATAGAATCACCAATGTTATCCTACGGGAGGAAATTCACTTAGCAGGTAAGTTATGTTAACAATACTTTTTCTTACTCAGTGCTGGTACCTAGATTCAGCACTGGGACATTGCCTGAAAACAGTTAAGAAAATGCGTTTTGGTTATTTGGCTGATTTTTAAGGAATATTTTTAGTTTTCAAAAGTCAACACTTAGAAACGTTTTGGGAGAAAAAGTGTCAATGTTATTCTATAAGGAAAAAGAGGTTATCGGTTTCCAGGTAGGTAATCGGTCTTTGGAGTTAGGGTCCTGGGGTTAGACTCAGGGGTCTCCCAGGGTCAGTGATGCACTGTTGTTGTACCCTCAGCGGCACTCGGGCTGCCGGGTGCAGAGTGTTGAGGCCCAATGTTATCCTAAGGAGGACAGGGGTTAGTGGCTGCTGGCAAACAGGCCACAGGGTGGGGGGGGTAAAGCTCCTAGGGTTAAGCTCAGGGCAAGTTGGGGACCAAGTCAGCACTATCCGGTCCTGGCGGAGAGGGGTAGGCGTTTCCACACCGACACGGGAGACCTAACCTTAGCAACAGAGGCTTATCTCATCGATGTCTATCCCGCCAGGCACTGCTGGTACATGTTACCACTGACCCTTAGGCTTGGAACATTGTATAAACAGGTATTTTCCATACTTTAGATGTGAATACTGATACTCAGACAGATCAGCAACACAGTAGACAGCAATATTAATAGGTCCGGATGAATCGCGGGTAACCTTGCCCCAAGCGAGAAACAGGTCGACCACTACCACCATTTTATAGTATAGTCTTGAGCACGGAACGCATTATTTTCCATAACTCCTAGACTAACTATTGTTTTTTAGTTAACGACCAGGGACCACCAGAATAAAATTCCTTCCGGTACTCTGGCGTTATTTTAATTTCACTTTCCGTCTACTACAATCTCTGGCCCCTCACCCACACTTCACCCATGGGCAGTTGGAAAAAGATCTCCGCCAAAGAGCCCCTCTTTTGAGGTGTAGCCCGTTGGGTATTGCACCGCCCACCCAACGAGGAGCACCGGCCCATGATGAAGCATGACACCTGCAAGGGTGTGTGAGGCCATTATATCCAACAAAATGGATACCCAGAGGATGGTTACCATTTGACCACCCTTCTACATCCACATACTTTGACCAACACTGATACCATAGGAACAGCCCAGTTCTCTCTTTTGTTATATACATTACGAGGGCTACAACTGTAGCTTGGACCTTCCACTTTATTGGAGTGGTAAATCAGCCCTCTTGATCGACCTAGATCTCTCTCCCCCCTTCTTTTGATAACAATGGTGGAAAGACTTCATAAAAAGATGCCACACAAAAGGAAAGATGTAGAATTAGCCGATAGTCCCAAAGTTGGTATTACCCAGTGCAATACAAGATCGTATCAGTGCACAATTGTCAAAATAATTAAAATGAACAATATGGGCGCGTACCTTTCCAGACATGAGGGTGTAGCGTCCAGGTTAACAGTACCACAATATGTTTTAGATTGAACAGTTTCTTAAAATATGACGAGCCCAATGGAAAACCTCGCTTTAGGGTGAGGCCGCACCTAATGCCAAATTGACATTCAAAGCATAGTGGGACTAATAATACATCAAAGTATGGGCGCGCACCTCTCGGGACATGAGGGTGTAGCGTCCAGGTCTGTAATGGCAATATTATAAGGTGTACCCAATTTGGCTCAAACAATTTGTGCGAACAGAGAAGCATCTCTCATACATGAGGATGAAAGTGTTGCATTTTTGTGGCATATTTTCAGGAGTAACAACATTGAGTATATATATCCGGTTGACATGTCCCTAACTGGGTGCTCCCCGTTGTTATATTAGAATGTCATGTGGGAAAGTCTGAAGCGAAATTTTAGAAAGAATATCAAATGGGTGAAGACTATGTGCAATATATTGCGGTGGCGTGTTATTTTGACAGTGTCGCCAGTTGTGCGTGGCTACTTTCTAGTTCGTGAAGACCATTATTGACAGAGTCAAAAAGGGTCATCCATTTGGATTCTCGGATGTTGAGGATCATGGTGATATTGCCCCCTCTGGGGCCAAGCGTAACTTTCTCTGGGACAATCCATTTCAGCGTATCTGGAGCGTGGCCCAATCTTTTAAAATGTTCCACCAAAGGTGCACCTTGTACTTCACACCGTATCCTGCTGCAGTGTTGTAGTATTCTGGATTTAACTTTTTGTTGAGTTTGTCCCACATAAAGGTGATCGCAAGGACATCGAATTGCATAGATCACATTAACTGAATTGCAGTTTGTGTGTGATTTTAGAGTGATCTTGCGTTCGTTTTGCATGAATTCTTTGGATTGGATTGTCATCGGGCATGCTTTACATGATCCGCATCTATGATGGCCTAGAATAGGAGGAAGATTCCACAGCGATAGTACAGTTGGTGGCTCTGGAGTTTCAAGGAATGAATGAACGACTCGATCTTTGATGTTCTTTACTCGTTTGTATGCATGAAGGGGAAGCGCATGTTGTTGGATGTCATCGGAAATGAGTGCCCAATGCTTATGCACGACCTTTTTGATGGCATTGCTTTTGGTCGAGAAAGTCGTTACACAAATCATCCGTTCAGTGTTGGAATCACTTCTATCTCTTGGTTGTAGCAGGTCCTCTCTGGGGCTGTACCATGCACGCTTCCTTGCCCGTTTGATGAGTCTGGCAGGATAGCCCCGATCTTGTAGACGATAGGTGAGTTCCTCCGATTCTGACATGTAATCTGTCTTACGTGAGCAGTTTCTGCGGAGACGCAGGAACTGCCCGAAAGGTAAATTGTCCCTCAACCCTCGCGGGTGGTGGCTGCTGTATTGTAACAGGGAATTCCGTTCCGCCGGCTTTCTGAAAAGAGTAGTTTGAAGTCGACCTTCTTCCTCAAAGATTTTAACATCAAGGAAATCAATAAGCTAAGGGTGTGGGTGGTAGTGCCCTGTTGTCCGATTTAGGGCTCAGGGCTGGGGAAGGGGCAGTTGTAGGGCTAACAAAGCTGGGAAAGGGGCGTGTTTAGGGCTAAGTGTGTCGGGATTGCTGCTACTGCGTGATCCAGGGGCATGAAGATATCCTGGAGGTGTCTTCTAGCGACACCTGGGGAAATTGTGCTACAGCTCCTGCTTTCCTGTGGAGGACCGGCAGTACCATCCTATGTGTGGCATAATCCTGTGCCTGTCGATGTGAGACACCAATCCTCCCCATCCACAGCCAGGAGAACAAGCAGAGAATGGGTGAGCTGCAAGAGCCCCATATAGCCAGAGGGGGGAGTGAACATCGAGGGAAGGAGGACGACAAAGAGGCAGCCTAGAGGGAGGGGGAAGCCTAAGTACCCTGACCCACCCGCCCCCCCACCCGGAAGTAACGCGACTGCAGCTAGAATCTGGCGACCTATAGGGCTGCTGCGCTTGCCATCTTGTGGCACTATGGGGTCCGCCCTCTTATGAGGGTCCCCTGCGGAGACGAGTCGGTCGGCCCGCAGTGCAGGGATACCTACCTGTTTGGAGGCCCAGAGCTGTCCTGGAAGCGGACCGCTAGTGTCTCACATACACATTGAGCTGCGGTCCCCGAACACTGGACAATATAACTAAACAGTAAGGAAGGACTACATGTCCATTAATTGACTGCATATGCGCTTTAGGTAGAAATGTATCAGTAGACGTTTAACACTAATCAATGTATTTTCCCAAAGCAGCAACAAAAATTGGCTCATTCCGGTCCTTCCCCAATGTGAAAAAGTAAGTAGAAGAGTTTGTTTGCCTGCACTTTATTTTTTACCAATTACTGGCGTGTATTACTATTTGCGTTAAAAAGGTAATCATTAAAAATGAACATGTTAACACAGTGTTCGTAGTTCCAGTATTTTTATGGTTCTGTATGTGACTGCATGGGGGAGAAAGTACCACACTTGGGGGGTGTTTGTAGCACCCTCACCTTGCCTTTTGAGTTCGTCGCTGCAGCTAGCAGCTTGCCGCCGCACATCCTGTCGGACGAGCGCCGCTCTGAGGAAGGCAGAGTTCGTGGACTCCATTGCCCAGGATCCTCAGCGGCCGGAAGCCGCGCAGCGTGAAACCGCGCCAGGAGGCACATAAAGATCAGCGCTTCCCCCGGCAGAGCGGGGGAGAAAGTACCACACTTGGGGGGTGTTTGTAGCGCCCTCACCTTGCCTTTTGAGTTCGTCGCTGCAGCTAGCAGCTTGCCGCCGCACATCCTGTCGGACGAGCGCCGCTCTGAGGAAGGCAGAGCCCGTGGACTCCATTGCCCAGGATCCTCAGCGATCGGAATTCGCGCAGCGTGAAACCGCGCCAGGAGGCGCATAAAGATCAGCGCTTGCCCCGGCAGAGCGGGGGAGAAAGTACCACACTTGGGAGGTGTTTGTAGCGCCCTCACCTTGCCTTTTGAGTTCGTCGCAGCAGCTAGCAGCTTGCCGCCGCACATCCTGTCGGACGAGCGCCGCTCTGAGGAAGGCAGAGCCCCTGGACTCCATTGCCCAGGATCCTCAGCGGCTGGAAGCCGCGCAGCGTGAAACCGTGCCAGGAGGCGCATAAAGATCAGCGCTTCCTCCGGCAGAGCGGGGGAGAAAGTACCACACTTGGGGGGTGTTTGTAGCGCCCTCACCTTGCCTTTGGAGTTCGTCGCTGCAGCTAGCAGCTTGCCGCCGCACATCCTGTCGGACGAGCGCCGCTCTGAGGAAGGCAGAGCCCGTGGACTCCATTGCCCAGGATCCTCAGCGGCCGGAAGCCGCGCAGCGTGAAACCGTGCCAGGAGGCGCATAAAGATCAGCGCTTCCTCCGGCAGAGCGGGGGAGAAAGTACCACACTTGGGGGGTGTTTGTAGCGCCCTCACCTTGCCTTTGGAGTTCGTCGCTGCAGCTAGCAGCTTGCCGCCGCACATCCTGTCGGACGAGCGCCGCTCTGAGGAAGGCAGAGCCCGTGGACTCCATTGCCCAGGATCCTCAGCGGCCGGAAGCCGCGCAGCGTGAAACCGCGCCAGGAGGCGCATAAAGATCAGCGCTTCCCCCGGCAGAGCGGGGGAGAAAGTACCACACTTGGGGGGTGTTTGTAGCGCCCTCACCTTGCCTTTTGAGTTCGTCGCTGCAGCTAGCAGCTTGCCACCGCACATCCTGTCAGACGAGCGCCGCTCTGAGGAAGGCAGAGCCCGTGGACTCCATTGCCCAGGATCCTCAGCGGCCGGAAGCCGCGCAGCCTGAAACCGCGCCAGGAGGCGCATAAAGATCAGCGCTTCCCCCGGCAGAGCGGGGGAGAAAGTACCACACTTGGGGGGTGTTTGTAGCGCCCTCACCTTGCCTTTTGAGTTTGTCGCTGCAGCTAGCAGCTTGCCGCCGCACATCCTGTCGGACGAGCGCCGCTCTGAGGAAGGCAGAGCCCGTGGACTCCATTGCCCAGGATCCTCAGCGGCCGGAAGCCGCGCAGCGTGAAACCGCGCCAGGAGGCGCATAAAGATCAGCGCTTCCCCCGACAGAGCGGGGGAGAAAGTACCACACTTGGGGGGTGTTTGTAGCGCCCTCACTGTGCCTTTTGAGTTTGTCGCTGCAGCTAGGAGCTTGCCGCTGCACATCCTGTCGGACGAGCGCCGCTCTGAGGAAGGCAGAGCCCATGGACTCCATTGCCCAGGATCCTCAGCGGCCGGAATCCGCGCAGCGTGAAACCGCGCCAGGAGGCGCATAAAGATCAGCGCTTCCCCCCGCGTCGCGGGAGCGCACGGGAGAAGCCCGGGACAAGGGCGGGACAGTCTATGACAGTCATAGACAGGAAGAGGCAGGGCTGGGCCATATCTCCTGGCCTATCTTGTAACGGATCTTTTGGACGTTAAAGACTCTCAATTCCGGTAAAGTGTTCCCCTGATATATGGTCTATATTCCAGGTTGCATTGTATTGGATATATTTGTGGCTTTATTTGCATCTCAGATCATTAACCAAGGCTTAGGATAAACCATGCCAAGTTGTTCCAAGGATAAATTTATATCGGGGTCAGGCCCTATTGATAATTACCTGGTGAAGATGGTAAATAAAATCAACAATGACAGGAGGGCCTCCCTGGGAAGGGAAAGTCACCCTAACATTACACAAGTCCCCCCGACTCCTGTGGAGAGCCTCCTAGAGGCTGTTATCCCCGATTTGGATCCTACAGTGTTTACCACGGTCATAGCCCAGGTTCACACTGAGCCACCAGATGTAGATATACACATAGTAAGCGAGGACAATGAGGAAGCACAGCCTGTTGCCAGACCGGTTAGAAATTGCAGGAAACAACCAAACAAAAGGGAGGGGAAGCATTCCAAAAAAAGGGTAGATACTCCCTTACAAACGCAGACCAATACAGAGGAGCCTAATAAAGTACAGGCTGAAAGCACTGAGATTAATAGTACTCTTAGTCCTGACCAATTTTCGCAACTACTTCACTCCCTGGAAGCAATGTTTGAAGCCAAATTAGAGCAGTTTGTTCAACCCCTAGTGCGGAAACTCGACAGTGTTACTGCCGAAGTTAAGAGGTTAGGAGGGTTGCTTTCAAAACATTTAACAACGGCGGACAGTACTAAGGAGGTGGTGATGGATATAGGAGGGCCAGAGCAGGTAGCTAGAGGGGGAAAGCAGCAGCAAGCTACCCAGCATTTAAAGAATATTGACCCAGTCATAACAGCTCCCACCACTGTAGCGAGTGAAGCCACGCGAACAACAACAGGGCCTCCTTGTTTACCCAGTAATAGTTGGGTTAGGAGAAGTAGATCTATAAATCTACCCCCAGCGTGTTCCCCCTACGTTGTAGTTTTAACAAATGTTCCGCCCCAAGACAAGCAATTAGCCCAGACTCATGAGGAAACACACGATGCCCTTAAAAACAAGACTGTGTCATGGCTAAACAGGAATTGTGGTTTCCCTACAAAATTTGCCCCGGATATCATAACTACTAGAAGGGCTAATTGGATCGGGCCTTCTAAGAAGACCTGTAAAGGGGACTGTATAATCATTAACTTTAGACACCCACAACATGTGGCCACAGTCCTGTTAAGGGCAGCCTCGCGGACGCACGATGATAACAGCATAGGGGTGCGTCCTCTGTTTTTTTTTAATAATCATCTATCTGGAACGCCCCCACATAGTGCGAGAAGGAGACCCTATACTCCCGTTATGGCTCAGACGCCGGTTTCATTTCAGGGATCCGGCGGAGAGAATCATTTTAATTTCGGTGTGAGAAGGAGACCCTATACTCCCGCTATGGCGCAGACGCCGGTTTCATTTCAGGGACCCGGTGAAGAGAATTACTTTAACTTTGGGCCCAACATTTCTACACACAACAGATTTAATGCGCTTTCTACCCTGGAGTTATGCGATTGACGAGAGGTAAAAAAGGGTCCTGGGGAAGAGTCACACCCTATCTCGGCCCCCCCGGTACAGGACCAACCTGGTTTGACTCCTCCCTGTAACCCTGTAACATTGTGTAATGCTAAGGGGGTAACGGTTAAGATGATAAGTTGGAACGTCGCTGGCCTGCGTTCAAAGAGAGATGATACCAACTGGTTAAATTTCGTGAAACAATATGACATTGTGGCTCTTCAAGAAACTTGGGACAGGGACTGTGATTTCTGGTTAGATGGTTTCACCTCTTATTTTGTCCCTGCATTAAAATCGTCGGCCGGGAGAGATAAAGGGGGACTTGTGTTATTGGTTTCTGTGAATGTAAGAGGGACAGTTAGCAGGGTAGATTGTGCCTCTAATAATTTCTTAATCCTGGAATTAAAACTTACTAATTACACCAAATTAATTTTAGTAAACTGTTACAATTCTCAGCAAGGGGATTCCCCAAATGTACACCTGGTGTGGTTGACAGAGTTTTTCAACACTTATACTGTAAAGCAAACCACTTTCTGCCAATTTATTTTGTTGGGTGATTTTAATGTCCATTTATGTAGTCATAATTATTTACTAGTGGATAATGATGGGCCAGACTTCACATCCCCGCAACATTTTGAGCATACTAGTAAGGGGGAAGCACTGGAGAAACTCTTATCTAACAATGATTTGTTTGAAGCAGGGTTTTCAGATAAAAGTTCTCGTGTCCCCACATACATAGACAGGGATTGCGAAACTATAATTGATTACATATTTCTTTCTTCTGGACTTTTAAAATTTGTTGTTTCTTATAATGCTATACCCTCCCCTTTTAGTGACCATAATCCAGTGGCAATTGAACTGGTAAATGGTTTTTCCCTTTTTAATAAAACCACCCCGTCATCGGTGGTAGCTGAAGTAAAAGTAAAAGATCAGGGGAGGAGATTAAACTGGAGTAAGGTTGTGCCAGAGGAGTTCTTTAATATTATTACTGCGAAGGCTGCTCAGGATTTAAATATCTGTGGAGATCCCCATTCTAACGGGGAGCAAGTAATATTCTCCTATGAAGCCATCTGCTCCCAAATGGCTAAAGAACTCACGACCAAAAGTCGTCCAGCCAAAAATAACCTGGTTACGGGCTGGTTTGACCACAAATGCACTAAAACCCATAACCTCCTGAAAAAAGCACTCCAGGAGCGACCAAGGAATAATGCTCTGGTTGCCCAGCTCAGAAGTGAGTACTCAAGGGTAGTACAGGTAAGGAAAAATAAAATTAAACATGACGCGTGGGTTGAGCTAATGGACAAAGCAACCCTAAAAGATAGTGCAAAATTCTGGTCTATCATTAACACGCCCCTGTTTTCAAACAGCAAAAATGTATAAGGCTAACCCATTGTACTGGGCCAACATCCTGACTAACGTTTTCAACTCCTCGGCCTGTGTTGGATTCCCTAAATCTTGGTCCCGGTCAACAATAATCCCGGTCTTTAAGAAGGGCCAAAGGGCTGACCCTAGATGTTATAGGCCCATATCCCTGCTAGATTCCTCTATAAAAATTCTGGGGAAGGTAATTCTAGCAAGGATAACAGAGTGGGCCTCTGACAATAACATTCTGTCAGATGCCCAATATGGCTTTAGAGCTGGGAGGAGCACGGAGGATCAATGTTTGAACCTACACTTAATAACAGCTAAGTACACCAAGGCTGCCAGAGGCTCCATTTATTTGGGTTTTATGGACTTGTCCACAGCTTTTGATCTAGTCAATAGGTCAAAGCTGTGGACCATGCTCCTGGAACTGGGACTTGACCGGTCCCTTGTGTATTTTTTGGCCGAGCTACATAAGGATCTGAAAGCCTCAATCAGGATAACAAAAGAGGGGAAATGCACGTCCAGTTTTAAGTCCGGCAGAGGGGTGCGCCAGGGATGCATCTTGGCCCCTATGTTATTTACATTATATGTAAACTCATTGGAGGTAAACCTGTTAACAGCAACTCCAGACATTCCGCGTATGGGAGGAACACCGGTTCCGGTGCTCCTATACGCGGATGACGCTGTCCTGTTGGCGAGGACCCCGTTGGGCCTGCAAAGACTGCTGGACTCGTTTGGAGATTTTATGAAAAGCCTGGATCTGGTAGTAAACAATGGCAAATCGCATGTTATGTCTCTGGGGCCCTCAAAAAACAAAGTTAAGACCTTTTTTTGTGGTAGTGAAGAAATCACCAGAGTGAAGGTATTTACCTAACTGGGAGTAGTCTTTGATGACAAGGGTTTATGGTCCCCTCAACTCTCAAGTAAGGTAAATTCGGTGAGAAATTCTTCAGCTGCAGTGCTAGGCTTTGCTAAAAGGCTGGGGGGGAAACCCTTTGAGGCAATTTTAACAATCTACAAAGCCAAGACCATTGCCATTGCAAGGTACGGGGCCTCAATATGGGGATTCACTAAACCCGACGTTATTCAAACTGAGGAAAACAAATTCCTACGGTCCCTTCTAGGCCTCCCTCAATCTACTGCTACCCACTCTGTCCATCTAGAATTGGGGATTGGTTACCTAGCAGATACAATTAAAATAGCCCCAATGCTGCTATGGATTAAAACTTGGTTAAACCCGAACCTCTCCCTAAATCATAAGATCTTAAAGGACTGTATTTTGCTCGACAATATGAACAAATCCAGTGGTTGTCTTACATAAAAATGTTAGCAATGTATATGGGGCGACCAGAGATCTTTTTTAATCCGGAATCTCTTTGTAAGGCAGACTTAGAGTGGGTAAAAACTAATTTCATCAAGCTAAGGGAGGCAGAGCGGGAAGGAGCAGAACAATGTAAACATTCGGTTAGGGGCCATGTTTTGGTTACCCAGTCAATAGCTATGTCACCATACTTGACCATTGTAACAAATTCTTTTCATAGATGGTTATTGACTAAACTTCGGTTTAACCAAATTTACACAGTACTCTGGGATTTGGAGGGTTGGAGTAGACCTGAAGATGCTGCTCCATGCAAATGTGATGATTTTTTCCCGCAAGACACTATGCACTTTATGATCTTTTGCCCATTGTACCAAGATGCCAGGAAAAGGTTTATTCTTCCATTACTGAAAAAGATGAATTTTATTCAGTGTAAACCTGCTTTATTGTTTTTACAACTGTTAGAATCCCCGGTAACTATGTTCTGTGTCGCCAGCTTTCTTGCCGCGTCTGTCAGAAATAAGAGGGTTAGACAGAAAGCTATCCAAGAACTTGAATCCTCTTAATAAACAGACAATGTATTACTATCGATTGCTTATACATGGGATTGAATGATCATGTATTTTATACGATTTTGAATTGCATTTTTATCCTGTATACTACATTTTTAACAGATATTTTTAATGTTTTTGTATTGGTATAGCATACTTTTATGATTTTAAATCGAATAAAGGGGTTTTTGACTTGACTTGACTGCATGTTTTTGGTCTTCTTTGTAGAAACTGGCGTAGTAATGCCAGTTTTGTTGTAATGGCTTTGCTGTAAAAGCCATCGGGATTCTGCTTTTCTTTGTTGCATCATACATCCCTTTTGAGGACCAGATTCCCTAAATTTGAGGGTGATCCATGGGCACACACCAACCTGTGAGGGAGGCATCCAGTCCTGATGTGACTCAAATTACCTTGTAAACAATTACCACTGTTTCTACCGGGATTCCTCTAAAATAGCAATCAGACTCTAGTGCATTTGCATAGCAAGGTCAAGCTGGCCATATATTGCAATGTTAAAGTACACTTATTACATTATTTATTTACATATTCAGCACAGCTCTGCCTACCACGTGTCAGTGAATGAATGAATAAGTCGTTTATTAGTCAATTAAAACCATAAACATTACAAACCCCACACAATGTAAAAATATTTACCTAATTAGGTTAAAAACATTTCAACCATCAGCAGCTAACCATTTAATTTCGTAATTGACAAACAATTTCATTATTTGTATCACCTCATAGTCCCAATCACAAATCAGATTATGCACCAATATGCACAGTTTGGGATGGTACAGAAATCAAGTAGTCCACCATACCTACCTACAATCTAAAAGAATGTATCGATCATTAACCAACTTGTTCATATATTACTTAAGGAGCACGTATGTAAAATGCCTATACATACAGTAAAATGCAGTTAAAATGCCAATGTGCACGTTCGAATCCAGAGCATAGGATAATTAAATAGTCATACAACTTGAATGTGTCAGTGAGCTATACATTTTAACAACATCTGAGACAAGGGCTCCTCTTCGCAGAATATGAAATACAGTAAAACATTTTTGTAGATGCAGGAAAAACATACAGAAATTAAATGCCCAACATGTATGTGGATGAAATTGTGGTACCATGCATAAATGCGTTGTTTAATTCATTGTCCACTACAAACCCACGGATACAAATGTAAGAAAAATATATAACAAATTAATAAAAACATTGTACAAATAATATTGTGAAAATTCCTTATATGAATTCCAGAGTTTCGTAATTCCTTGTATGAATTCCAGATCTTCGTCAACTTTTTGAAAGAGTGATTTCTAAAATGAACAAGTACTCCAAATTCTGCATTTTAGCTATTCTAATTGTCTAACTCTAGAAATAAGGCGAAGTTCTGACGTCCAATTGTATTTCAAGAGCGTACCACTAACAGCAATAAGCACAGTACAAGCTGTAGAACCATGCCAAATGTCAGAGGGGAAAGGCCATAAGGATCCGTTTATAAACAAATCAGATGTTTGAGATTCTAGGGAAGAGAGTTTGGGGAGAGTAGATGGAGAGAAGACCAGACTGGGAGTGGCATCAAGTAGAGGCAGGTGAGAGAACTGAAAAGGATGAGATTTTCATTCTGCTCAAGAAAAAGAGAGAATTATAGACAGAAGTGACGAAAATTCGGATGGGTCAGTAAGTAAACTTAGCTGGGAATGGAGAGTGATGGTGCAGCAGGCAGAAAGAGGAAAATGCTGATTGACAGGCTAATTTGCTACCTAAAATAAAGAGTGTTAAAGGCGTTTCTGTCAATGCTTGAAATGTCAGCTGGGCAGACCTACATTTCAAAATTTGGTAGTCGGCTCATCCGTCAGGGTGACAGAGTAATTTACTCCGTTGCCCTGCCAGAGGACAGGCCAACTGCCAAAATATAAATGAGGCCCTAAGTCAGGATATCAAACGTAATGCAGTGATTGGCGTTGCCTGCACTAACAAGACTATACATTTCCAGAGGAGCCCTTCTTTGCAATTTTAGAATAACAACAGATTGTAAAAAAAAAATAAGGGTCTAAACCCATGAATTTCAGTTTGCATGCAGCTTCTTGATGCCAATAAATAGATCTCTGTGCTATGTTGGAAGAATTGCAGTGTATGGATTGGAAATAACATAATCTCAGTGTCAAAATCAAGAGCCCACTTACCTATCTATATAAAATACAAATCAGTATTCTGCATGTTACACCATGTGCTTTGCTGCAGGCACATTACTCCTCTCTGCTATTTTCGTGTAAAAACTGTGCTTGGACAAAACACAGAACTCTGCCAGAACAGCATTCACCACACAGAATTATCTTGCCACTAATATAACCCTTTCCAAATTTGTGGGCATACAAAGATCTCTTCAGCAGGCGTCTTAACCGTGTAAGATATTTTAAAATGCAGCCTTTTGTGGCCAACTGAGTGAGCTAGGACAGATAGATGTACTGTCACATTTGTCTTTTTTGCCAAGCAGCATATCTTTTCAAAATAATTACGTTGAAAGTTAGACTCTGCTTTTCAAGCTCCGCCCCTCTGACTCCATCCTCTTTCCTCTGCCAGCTTTGACCCTCAAATTATGGGTTCCCGGAGAGTAATATTTTCCAATTCCAGCACTGCCGGTTATAGATAACTCACTCTGCCCGAAGCACAATTTGTAAGGCCGGCAGACCGGTGGGAAGGGACGGCTAATTCCTCGAAATTCGGGAATAGAGGAGAAAAACGAGCCTGCCAATTGTTAACATTCGGCATCAGTCATCAGTGCGGCGGTTCATTGCTGCGGCCTGTGCTTCAGGGCGGTGACTGTGCTGCAATATTCACTGATAGCAGTGCATAGTGTGCCAAGGGGGCTGCAGGGCGTGGACGCCCATCTGCGAGGGGCGGGCGGCGCGGCTCTTCAGCAGGAGGACAGGGGATGGGGCACAGAGAGGAATAGGGGCAGGGCAGGGCACTGCTGCAGAGGGGCGGGGAGTAGAGAACCGGGCGCCGCGGCGGCAGGAGACTGCTGAGGGACGGTTTAAAGGTGGTATATGCAGTGCAGATTTTGTGTTTAGGATTAATGTGTCCTCATCTGGGGAACTGATATAGAAGTGCTCCTCATCCCACATGTATGGTGGATTAATGAGAACAAAATAAACTGCAAACTACTTTTGTTGCCTGTGTCCTAAACTTTACCTATTTCTCTTTTGGTCTGTCAGCGTCTGCCATATGTTTGGATTTTCTCATAAAGAGACATACTGTTTTACACACACAGCGCCCTGGCAGGCTGTAACCGATGTGATCCTCAGCCTCACTAGGAAAGGGGAGGGCCGCATCGCCCCCCCCCCGCAAATATGTCGGGGCGCTGCCCCCCTTCCCCTTGCCAGCAACCTTGGTGGGGCACGCCCCAGCCACGTCAGATGACGCGGCCGGCGCGCCCCACCACCGATTGGTGCACGGCTCCCCAGTTGACCCGGAAGCAATAGAATTGTTTCCGGGTCAAAGGGGGAGCCAGGGGGCAGTGGAGGGGTTAAAAGGCCGGGGAGCGCGGGGGCCCGGGGAGCGCGGGGGCGTTCTCCTGTGACTCTGGACTCTAAACTCAGCTGGAGAAACCACATAGAGAAGACCTGCCAGAAAGCAGCATCCAAACTGGCTGCATTATACCCACTCCTGAAGACTAAGTCGATGCCCATGCAGAGCAAGGTGCGAGTAGTCACTGCAATAATTCGACCAACTATGACATACGCTTCACCAGTTTGGAGTGGCTGCCGCCCACAGCTTCGGATGGACCTACAGAAACTACAGAACAAGGCCTTACGGATTGCAGCAGGTGCACCTATGTTCACACGAACAGCAGACCTCCACAGAGACTTAGGGATTGAGATGTTGGACGACCATCTCCTCAAACTCAACAGGAAATTCTACACAGGATTACATCAAAAGGAAAACCCACTGATCAGGAAACTCGCAGACATCTCTACGAACCCATTTGACCGCTACCCGCGTCCCATTGAAGCGCTAACCTTGCGAAACTGGAACAGAAACGCAGCATCCAAAAACTCAGCACTGCTTGAAGGCAAACGCCGGCAGGTACACAAAACCCACCGCTGCCAGATGGCATAATGGCCTCCGCAAGCAACCAAAACTCACCGCTGCCAGATCGCATAATAGCCTCGGCAAGCAACCAAAAACCCACCGCCGCCAGATGGCATAATAGCCGCGGAAGGCACCCAAAACTCAACACTATCAGAAGGAACTTGATGGACGAAGACAAGACTCTCTGAGGAAACATGCTGACAATTCTGCATACTCAATCGACCGCTACCCGCGGCCCATCACTGAGATGACCATGTGATGCAACCTCAACTGTGACAAAGTGTCACACATCAATAAGACAACCTAAACAGCGACTAAAAAATTCAAAATGATTGTGGAGTAATGAGGCTACTGCCTCGGTATCCAAAAACTCACCACTGTCAGAAGGAATCTGACAGACGAAAACAAGTCAGCAGCGGGCGCTCTCCTGTTCCCGCGCTCCCCAGGCCTGCCCTTTGCCCCTCCAGACTCGAGGCAGTGAACGTTTTTTCCTTGTTCTTTTTCTTTCAGCCCGAGAGCCCCACGTGGGAAAACATCGACCCGGAGGACGTCGGGGAGTTTGTTTTTTATTTCCTTCTGTTGCAGGTCGGGCGGAAAGTCGGAGGAGCGGGCAGGAGCGTGCGGTGAATCACGCATCGAGGACATCGGGAGTGCGGCGGGAGAGCGAGAACCACCGGGAGCACCGCATCACGATCCAGCCCGAGTCCCCGGCTGATTATTTGCAACATTGCCGCTGCGGGCCGGAGCGAAGTAAACGCTGCGGAAACGCGGTAAGGCAGCGGGGAGTTACACCCACAGGGCCCGGGCCAAGCGGGGCACGCAGGGGCAATTTATCTCACATAGGAAACTATAAAGAGCAGCATTAACGCTCGATTTTAAAAGCGAAGCAGGGTCGGGCCTGGTTAGTACTTGGATGGGAGACTGCATGTGAAATACTAGGTGCTGTAGAATTTTAAATAATCGCACGGCACTCACACAAAGACTACGCCTCACCAGAGGGGCGTGAGGGGGGCTACACAGGCGCAGCGAGGCTGATTTTAAAAATGATTTCTCTGCTGGGGACATTTTAAATGTGAGTGTGGCAAACAGAGGACTTTCGCATAGCAATGTTTTAATAAGCACAGTTCTATAAAATTAAAGGTGTTCAAAGGCATTCAAGGTTAAAGGATCCTGAATATTCTCGTGTTTGTTAACGCTTGCGTAATCTAACTGATGCTCATGTAAAGGGCTTGGATACCTAGTCTAGAGGTTATTCTCCTTGCATTTGACAACAACATACTCCATTTCTTTTGAGTGAATAATTCTGGAGTGTATAAAGTTGAATAGGTTCTTGTTTTTTTTGTGTGGCAGTGATATACGCTAATCTTGTTTTCATCGTAGGACTTAATTGAGGGGGGCACTGCTTGCTGAGACGACGGGGAGCGAAGCGGTGGACACCGCTATCAGGGGACACAGGAAGGCCTGCACTTCACTGCTTCTGGTGGGCCGCCAGGCTAGAGTGCGCTCGCCCAACACCCAGGTTAGCTGGTGTGGCACTGTCCCAGTTGCGTGGTGCTTATGGCCACTCTGTGTACCCCCAACTTTGTTCAGACGTAAGCCGGGTTAGGTCCTGGTGGTAGCAGGGATACATTGCGCTCGCAGTGTTATCACAGGTGTAGGTGGCCTAACAGTTGGGAAGTGAAAGAAGATGGCCAGTAGACATGGCGCCAAATGTTCCTGCATGGAACGTATGTTGAAAGGTATGATGCGCAGTATGGCAACAATGAACAGGAGATGGGGGAAAGTAGATCAGAGAGGAAAGAGCGCAGCGGTGCTCAGGCAGAGGTTGAATGATCAAGCTGGGTCATCAGGAAGGCCCAAGCGAACAATAATACCACCGCAGCCCAGAGGGGAATTGGATCCATTACCCAAGCGGTCCAGAGCCAAGAGAGGGAAGGGTCGAGTCCCAAAGCAACATGGGGGAAAGGGTCCTTCTGGGGGTGACCCTGAAGGGGGGCTGGTGCCACCGGTGATCCCTAAACTTACTCCTCAAATCCCGGCAGTTATACCTGTAACACCGGCACCTCCTGCGCCGGTGCCAACACCAAGCTCAGTGCCTCTGGTGGTCCCAGCTGTAGTCCCGGTGGTACCCACGTCTATCCCCGCGCCTATCCCGGGGAGTCCTGTCCCAAGCCCAGCAGCCCCCATCCCGGTATCAGCATCGGCAGGGGTTGGTCAGGTCCCACCAGAGCTAGCGGCACAGATAGCGGCAGTTCTCCCTTGGCTAGGAGTAGGGGGATGTTACCATCTTCAGTAGGCACGAAGGAGGTGGGGGAGGATCCTTTGGGGGAGGCGCATAAGATGGTGGCAAGGATCATGACTGCCCCAAGTAGCGGTAAGTACGCCTATTCCTCCACAAACAGCGTGTCCAGACAGCAACTCTGGAAAGGACAAGATTGTAGAACCAACGCGTGCCGGGGAAAGTGGTAAGGAGGTGGCATTACCAGTGCTGGGCGAGGGTACAGTACCCTCCAGGAGGGAACATTTGGCTCAACATGTAACGCAAGAAGTGAAGGATTTAATTTGGGCGGGCAAATATGTCAATATGTTTTCTTTGCTTATGGATAACAGGGAAATGGAGTATGCTAGGAAGCAGAAGGATTGGATGTTGCCTAGCAAATGGTGGGTGGAAATGGGAAGATTCAGGGTGGAAGAGACATTGAACAACTGGATTAGAGCCTTCTCTGTGTTTATGGCAATTACAGCTGAGCGTTCCCCTAACTTGCAGGCAGAGATGGCGGGTTACCAGAGTAGGATCACAACGTTCCATGATAAATATGGGGGGGAAGGATGGAAGGACTATGACATGAGTTTTAGGAAGACCAAAGACTTTATCTCCTCACTTTCATGGGACCAGGTTGATTCCATTTCATGGTATGGCCAGTTTACAGCAGGGCAACCTGGTAGTGCAGGGCCGAGTTGGAACAGAAGCTACCCCTCCAAATCCCAACAGCCGTTTCGGCCAGCACAGGGCGGTGACACGACCCCTAGGGCAGGGAGCAGTGGGGGGCAAAAAGGGGTGTGCTGGGATTTTAATAAGCGATCATGCACCAGGGCACAAGGCACATGCAATTTCAGACACGCATGTTCCGTTTGTAACCATCCTTCCCACCCAGAAACAACATGCCGCAATAAAGGTAACACCTCTGGAAACAGGGGAGGAAAGAAACAGGACTAGGGAGAGAGTACGGCTGGTGTCGCATTCCCCAATTGACGTTCTGGCTATGACTCCTTGGCTGAACAGGTACCCAGACCATGCCTCTGCTAGGATGTTACAAGAAGGTTTTTTGCAGGGCTTGAGGATCCCAGCTGTGGGATACACCGGAACGGCAGAGTGTAGGAACCAACTATCTGTTAGGAACAACCCAAATGTGGCAGCGACAAAAATTGCGAAGGAACTGCGCCTAGGCAGGATAGCGGGTCCTTTTGGTCATATCCCTGTGCACAATTTAGTTTGCTCACCTCTCGGCGTGGTGCCAAAAAATGATGAGGGTGAGTTCAGGCTGATCCATAATTTGTCAGCGCCTAGGGGCACATCACTAAATGACGCCATTAATGAAGACATTTGTAGCGTTAAGTACGCTTCCTTTGACCAGGCGGTGGATATGTTGAGGACTTTGGAACCTGGAGCCTTGTTGGCAAAATCGGATATTGAGTTCGATTTCCGGCTACTGCCGGTTCATCCTCTAGATCAGCATCTGCTAGGTTTCTCATTTCAAGGTAAATTCTATATGGATAAGTGTATGCCCATGGGTTGTTCGGTTTCCTGCGCCTACTTTGAGAAATTCAGTTCCTTTTTGGAATGGGTTTTTAGACAGACGACTGGACACCAACACGTCATGCATTACCTGGATGACTTTCTCTTTCTCGGGTTGGCGGGCTCGCAGGAGTGTGCGTGGGCATTACAGGAATTTTGCGTGCTCATGTGGGCTTTTGGGGTCCAGCTGTCGCCGGGAAAGACGGTGGGTCCAGCAACCACGTTGGAATTCCTAGGCATTGAATTAGACTCAGTAGAGGGTTGTTTTAGGTTACCTAAAGACAAAATCAAGAAATTTAGGGCAGCTCTGCAGCAATATTTGGCCAAGGACAAAGTGACACTACACCAACTACATACTGTGAAAAACAGGGTTAAACCCAAATTAAGTCACTGGGACCTGGGTAAACAGTTGTTATGGACATAGAGGGGTCCCGGACATGAAAGAACAATTTATCCAAAGTGAAAAAAGATTTAAAGAAATTGGAAAAAGGAAACGAGTGAAGAAGCAGTGTTGTTTATTAACACAGCAACTAATTCAACCTTATTATGGTTATATCATTCATATGAAAATTTATACTTCATCACAATACGTTGTGCCCACATAGAATAAAGGAGGGGGGAAGTGATGTGAGGAGTTCAGTGAACAAGGAGTAAAAATTCAACAAAGAAGCATTTATATACACCATCGGTCTGTAATCATATACACATCCATAAAATGATCTCCATAATTCGGAGCCACATGAAATGCACTAGTCACTGTATAGTTACACAAAACCAAAAATTCTTCTAATTGGCTATGCAAATCCTGATTTATATTTAGGAGTTGGTAAACGTAGTGGAAACAGTCGTGGGAACAGTCAACGTTTCGACCCTGAGCAATTGTAGGGTAATTTATACCTTACGAGGCGGGTCTTCATCAGGACAGAAGGGCGGTGGGCATGCCTCCTAGGGTAAAGAAAATATATACTAAATCAGGAAAAAGGGTCTACAGATCCCAAACAGTTGCCGTAGCACATTAAATGCTCGGCACACTCATTTAAAAACCTACACTGAGCGAGGGCTAACATAGTCAATAGGCGCATTTACCTTAATAGAGTAGGACTGATTGAAAGGACATCCAGTCCGTCAGTCGTACTTTGTGATGTTTCTGAACAAGTGGGAAAGGACCGGATTAGGATCAAACAAATACCGGTATCATCTAGGAGGGATACGAGATAGAAAAGTTGTTATTTTACCTTACTCCCAAAGATCTACGTCGAATCCGAGTTGGTTAGGTAGTATCTAAAAGAGAGGGAGACGAAGGACTCAGATTTACAGGATCCAGTTCGTCGTGTTGGAATAATAAGCTTAGGGTCATTAAGTTAGAATAAGCCTGGAATACCCCGAAGGGGCTTACCTCCAATAAATTGGGTCAGCAAATAATTCTGAAGACAGGCGAGGTACCGAGGCAATGAATGCCAGCGACTCGTGTAACCAGGAAGTAAGAGCAGGGGGGCGTGATTACGTCTTTATGAGCGTGTAACCACAACTAAAAACGGACTTCTCGATCGGTTACAAGGTTGTCAAGGACTCAACCAGTGACGTCCTGTAACCAAGGAAAAAGATTGTTATAAATGTTCTAATTGTTCCGTTGCCCAAAAGGAAAAAGCGCAGTGTTACTCCCAATTGTTATGAAAGACGCGCTTCTTGTCCCAACATCTAATGTACAGTCAACATCCATTACTGAGATCACACGTCATTACTAGAGAAGGCATATAACCCAGGGGCATACCTAGCCAACGCGTCGTTGTTACCACGATCAAAACGCGGATGCTATTCAAGGGCAGACTTACGTAATATGCCTGTACCTACCATGCAAGGTGGTAAAAGGACACAATTACCTTACTTTCAAAAATAGCATTGGAAAAGAAATCAAAGACAAGTGAAAAGCCCCCACACCATCATATCGTTATTACCACGATCCAAACACGGATGTTGTTCAGGGATAGACTTACATAATGTGCCTGTACCTACCATACAAGGTGGTAAAAGGACACCAATACTTTACTTCCAAACATTGACATTAGGAAAGAAGTCAAAGGGTAGTGATGGTACCATGTACATTCCAGAATTCATAGAGCAGCCAGTTGTACAAAACTACTCTCAGTCTCATTGAGACCATTGTGTACAGAGTCAAACAATTCTATCCACTTCAGTTCCCTAACATTGAGGATGGGAGCAATGTTTCCTCCTCTCGGGCCAAGCTTTACTTGTTCTAGTACAATCCACTTGAGAGTTTCTGGAGGATGGTTTTCTTTTATGCAATGTTCCACTAGTGGTGCCCCAATTACTTTACACCTGACACGGCTGCAATGTTGTAAAAATCGCATTTTTACCCGCTGTTGTGTCTGACCTACATAGATTAGGTCACAAGGGCAGACTATACAGTAAATCACGTCTGTGGTGTTGCAATTAGTGTGGGTTTTCAATTTTATGCGATGGTGTTTGAAAGAAAATTCTTTTGTTTGGATAGTGGAAGGACATGCCTTACAATTTCCACACTTGAAGTGGCCCACGATGGCTGGAAGATTCCACAGCGTAGTAATGGTTGGTGAGGGTGAGCATTCCAAAAATGAGCTGACCACATGGTCACGGATATTTTTAGCCTTCTTGAAAGAATGCAAAGGTAAGCTGTTGTCACCAAGGTCCTCCGAGATTATCGTCCAGTGTTTATTTATAGCTTTTTTGATTTCATTGCTCTTAGTTGAGAAAGTTGTTACACATATAGTTGCGTTCTGCTGGTTTTCTAAAGAGGGTTGTGTGTATGGTTTCATCCTCGGCGTTTATGGCTAAATCAGGCGCTATGGGGGCTGCCTACGCGCCTGATTTAGCCATAATTTTTATGTCCACATTTGACAAACATTTATTCTCAATGACTCTAATCCATTCAGGTCAAATATTCAACTATGGATGTGCTACATTGATGACATCCTCTTGGTCTGGGCCGGTACAGAGATGCAAATCACTAATTTCTTCACTTGGCTGAACAACAAATCCCAGGACATCCAATTCACCATCCAATTTGACAAAACGAAAATAGACTTTCTGGATCTCTCCATAATCGCCGAGGATGAAACCATACACACAACCCTCTTTAGAAAACCAGCAGAACGCAACTCCTTACTCCAGTACTCCAGCCACCACCCTAGGGGTCTCAGGGACAATTTGCCCTATGGACAATTTTTAAGGATCAGACGTGTCTGCAGCAAGAAGGAGGATTACATGGAACAGTCAGAACATGATGGATCGTCTGATTGAACGTGGATATCCTATCCCTAAATTCCGTAAAGGGTTCACAACATTCACTTTTTCTGTTGAACTCAATGAGAGAGAGGTTAACGTTAGTCATTTAGTTGACTTTTCCCGCGGAACTCTGTATTTTTTGTTGTTGGTTAGACTTTCTGGGACATGTACATTGGACCCCGTTAAAAATTGTCCTAGTTTCTTGCTTCCCCCTTGTTGATACAATTCCTAGCGTGCTTTCTGCACGGGAACTGCTCTTTAGGCTACCATTTGGTGAACAACTATTCACCTTATTGGACCACCCCTAGACAACATTATTGTGAGAGACTAACATTGACCACACCTTGCTCTGGCCTGCATACGTCCCGAGCACCGTATCCTGACCTTTTCACTAACATGGAGGATATCCCGGGTCTTAGCTTCAATGAGGACACTATAGCCGAGGCATTAAGAACAACGCCATCAATTCTTACCAATCCGCCGATCTCGACATCTGGTGCATCCTCCGATGAATGGACCACACTGACGGAGATGAAGAAGGAACTTATTAGAATCACCATTCATGGGATCATGATGACAGAATACTTGAGAAGTAACATAGCACCGCAAGGCCTAATTGTCAACATAATTCCAAGACTTTTTCTGGATGATAAACGGTTCAAAGTAGATTGGTGCCAAGTATCTTGGAAGTGCACCAAGGACCTTCTTTTTTTGATTAGCCAAACAGCGAAACGCCTTTCGGATGCACTACAAGAGAAAATCTCAGCCCTGGAAGCCACCATGAAAAACGCAATATCTAAGAATAACAAGACAGCATTCACGACCAAATTATCGGAGATCAACCAAGAAATGGCTGACCACCATGAGTTTTTACTCAAACAAAAGACAACCAAACTTGAAAAGGATATTGCCAAATTTGCGAAAGAAAAAGTATATCCCTACCTGAAGGATGACTTCAGAGGGAAAAAGAATAACTATTCATCTGATGAGAACTCAGGTAGTGATAACAGACGCGGATCGACAAGCAGTGATTCCAGTGGTGGCTATTCTTCTAAGAATCCTCGACCACCTCGTACATGGCAACAAGGCTACCATCAAGGCCCAGTCTTCCACGGACCACCTCATATGGCACCTCCATGGCAATACCCCTTCTACCCACAGGGCCCCCCGCAATTCTACCCCCTTAATCCGCCACCTTTTCAAGGCAGAGGTTGGGGCAGAGGAAGAGGGCGAAAGCGAGGCGGGCAGAAAGGAGTACAGTGGCAGGACCAAACACCAGTACCGACTGCGATGGAGACCAGGAGCACGACATCCAGAGGGAGACGAGTTTGATCGTCAATTTATCGAACAGAACTCTCTCACCAACAGAGAAAAAAGTCTTGGAGAAGGGACTTGGATTTGTCCCCACCCCAACCCCTGATACCTTCCAAGAGATGATTGAGCTCAAACAATTCTTCAGGAAGATACGCCTTCGTGCCTTCTTCGAGAACCAACCTGAACTTCCGAGTCAAGACACAGGTCTAAAAAAGCCTTCCACCTTCACCCCCACTGATGGGATGGTACCGCCAGAAGTCTTAACCTTTGAGCGGGCAGTGTTGAGGAGCCTGCGGAACAAACCAACCACCAAACCCTTCCATAACCTATCCACTGCAGAAAGACTAGCATCCAACAATCTGGGCAGGGATGAATCCATCATCATCAAGCAGGCAGACAAAGGGGGAGCCACGGTCATACAAAACTACTAAGACTACGATCGCGAATGCAGGAGACAACTGGCAAACACGACACATTACAGACCACTCATGGAGGACCCCACCAAACGGCTCTCCACCACCATCATGGGTCTTGTCATTGAGGCGGAGACGAATGAGTGGATAAGCAAGAAGGAAGCAGATTTCTTGGTGACACTGGACCCTGTTACACCTTATTTTTATACCCTTCCAAAAATACACAAGGGTATCTCTCCAGTCCCCGGGAGACCTATTGTCTCTGGCATCGGGTCATTGTTAGAGCCTCTATCCCAATTTTGCGATGCCTTTTTCCAACCTTTTGTGAAACAAATTCCATCTTACTTACAAGATACCAGAGACGTCCTCCGCCTTATCGATGATATCGATGGGAGAGAAGACATCGACCTGCTTCTCACCCTTGACGTGGAGGCGTTGTATACAAATATTCCACAACAAGCTACCCTTGAAGCAGTCGACTCATTGATGCGAGAAGAAGAATGGCTGTCTCCAACACCGATAGCCTTCATTATGGAGCTTGCCCATATTGCCCTCACTGAAAATTTCTTCAGATATGAATCTCAGTTGTACCATCAGGTCCGTGGGACCTCTATGGGTTCGACATTCGCGCCGAGCCTGGCATGTATTTACATGGCCTCGTTCGAAAAGAATCATATCTACCCTCCAGAGCACAATCCATACCGAGAGAACCTCACTCTCTGGCGTCGTTACATCGACGACATTTTGATCTTCTGGAAAGGGGACCGACTCAGCTGCGAAGCCTTTTGCGAGTGGATTAACCAACAAGACCCATTCTTGAAGTTTACGGGCACTATCTCCGAAACATCGATACCTTTTCTTGATCTAACCATTTGTTTAGAACCAGAAACAATCAGCACTTCCCTCTTCAAAAAGGACACTGACAGAAACAGTTTACTCCTCTACCAAAGCCACCACACAAAAGCCCTGAGGGATAATTTGCCCTTCGGGCAATTCCTCCGCATACGGAGAAACTGTAGCTCTGTCCAAAACTTCAAACTAGAGGCTCAGATTCTGCAACACAAGCTCCAGGATAGGGGATACCCCACACGACTGTTGAAGAAATCATTCAAAAGAGCCTTGAATAACAATAGAGATGCCCTACTCGAGGTTCACTCAAAAGAGCAAGATGACACTATTACTTGTGTTACATCCTACACCAGGCACTCAACGTTCATAAAAAAGGCTGTTACCTCACACTGGGGGATCCTAAATTCCGCGGGGATGGAACTGTCGCGGCCACGTTTTGCATTCAAGAGAACAGCGAACCTGAAAGACACGCTGATCCACACCCGCCCGAAAAAATCGAGCACTCGACCGGTCAAGACCTTATGGGATCTCCCTCCAGTCACTGGACATTATAGATGTGGCTCTTGTGTAGTATGCCCCCAAACTATCCAGGGGAAAACTATTGAACTGCAAGGGGACTTTACTTGGACCATAAATAAACACACCAATTGTAACAGCTCGAGGTGTATCTATGTCCTGGTGTGCCCCTGTAGGATGCTCTACATTGGGATGACGATGCGCCCTGTGAAACAGCGCATCATGGAGCACAATAGTAATATCCGTTGTGCAAAAACACATACAAGGCTATATGACCATTGTAAAGAACACAACCACTCCACTGAGAACATACGTTGGACTGTCCTCGAGTGCCAACCTGGAATGAACCAACAAGCCCTCTTCAGATTGGAGCAGAGATGGGTGCATCGTCTGCACACCGACGAACTCGGTCTTAATGATGCGGTGCCTTGGACAATGCTAGCCAGATAGCTCAGTACTTGGACTTATTGTCCTTATCCAAGTTACCTCCAATACTAGTCAATACACTGTCCTCCCGTTCTTGAGACGGCGCTAGAGAGTTCTGTGTACGAACTCATTGCCCCTTCCCTAGCATTAATTTTTGCCATCAAGTAAACTACCTCCCCGTTCCAAGATGGCACCCACCTTTTACCCTTTTTGCAACCTGGGGTAATCATCGCTTTTCACATCGGCGTCACGTTGCCTAGCAACACGCCTTGGACACGCCTCCACGGTGCCCGCGCTTCCCGGTCTCATCTGAGGCAGCGGCACTTCGCGGCTCCACCGGCTGTCCTGCGGTAATACCGATGTGGGAGGGGTAGGTGACTAGACGCCCTCTGCCAGCAACGAACAGGTAAGGCGCACTGATTCACGTAAGGACCTCCGCGAGCGTTTCCTCCTGATCGCCGTGGCGAGGATCCATGCGGGACTACAGCAGACGGTAAGCCGCGCCGCTAAATAACTCCCTGACTCGGCGGCGCTGTTTACTCGTTCTAGGTTATTTACACCCAGTTCTGGCCCCACCAGGTCAGCGTGAGGGATTTCCAACCCTGGGACTACGGGTAAGGCTTGCATTGTTACCGTTTTCCCAGCGTGTTGGGTGTTTCACGATAAGGCCTTTCTACTACACTGGCGCCAATCTGGGGTTGCCATTTATTCATGAGCCAGAGTGATAATATGTTTCTCTCCCTTCATGTTGTCTCGAAATAATTTTAATTTCACGTGTGTGAATGTGCACACTCACAGTTGTTTGTATTACAAAGATACAAACGCATGGCATGTCACGGCATACGATACAGGTATAAACCACTGTGCATGCCATTTCCAGGGCACACATGTCGCATGCCCACTCAATGAGCACTGTTTACACATATAGAACGCGGTAATCCCTCGTTCACACTATTCTCTAACCGTCTCTCTCACTCGAATGTCTCTTCATGATGGGGTTTTCATATACCCATCTAAACCCCGAAATGCATCACCAGCATGTAATTTTTTGCATCTAAAGATGGCTGGGGTACACAGACATATTTTTGACTATACTCTTCTTCTTTTTCCTGCCTAGTTCTGGGGAGGGACTGGACGAAGGATTGCCCTACGACACACACCAGGTCGTATACTCGATTCCTCTGACCACTGAGGATCTACAGCAATTATATGAGCACTTTTTTGGTCCTGATGAATTGCCTTAGTGGCAAGAAACATGTTGACCATACGTTCACTAAGGGTTGAATGAGGCTCGATTACTTTAATTGTCTCGCCTCAATACCCCTTATCGTTCCTTTTAATAAAGCAGTGAGCCATGCCATTAAAATTTTGCCCTATGGACTCTACTGACTTTTTTTAGACTACACTCACGCTCACTATTGCACTTTTTTAGGTCCCTCACACCCACACACCCTTTGGCTAAGGAATAAAAGATCCCCGCCAAAGTGCAGCATCCGTTGTTGCCCGACAGGCATTGCACCGCCAGTCTGTCGCAGGGGCAGGATACCGATGATGACGCTGGACGATCACCGGGTGGGATGACAATAGTCGTCCAACCGGTGACCTGTGTGAGGTATCCCTAAATTCCGTAAAGGGTTCACAACATTCACTTTTTCTGTTGAACTCAATGAGAGAGAGGTTAACGTTAGTCATTTAGTTGACTTTTCCCGGGGAACTCTATATTTTTTGTTGTTGGTTAGACTTTCTGGGACATGTACATTGGACCCCGTTAAAAATTGTCCTAGTTCCTTGCTTCCCCCTTGTTGATACAACTATCCCAAACGCTTGACAAAAAGAGCCCGTAAGAGAGCGTGGTTCAACCCAAGGGAGACATTGCTAGAACCTAATGAACGCACCAATGATATGGATCAACGTTTGATATGTGTAACAACTTTCTCAACTACGAGCAATGAAATCAAAAAAGCCATAAATAAACACTGGACGATAATCTCGGAGGACCTTGGTGACAACAGCTTACCTTTGCATTCTTTCAAGAAGGCTAAAAATATCCGTGACCATGTGGTCAGCTCATTTTTGGAATGCTCACCCTCACCAACCATTACTACGCTGTGGAATCTTCCAGCCATCGTGGGCCACTTCAAGTGTGGAAATTGTAAGGCATGTCCTTCCACTATCCAAACAAAATAATTTTCTTTCAAACACCATTGCATAAAATTGAAAACCCACACTAATTGCAACACCACAGACGTGATTTACTGTATAGTCTGCCCTTGTGACCTAATCTATGTAGGTCAGACACAACAGCGGGTAAAAATGCGATTTTTACAACATTGCAGCCGTGTCAGGTGTAAAGTAATTGGGGCACCACTAGTGGAACATTGCATAAAAGAAAACCATCCTCCAGAAACTCTCAAGTGGATTGTACTAGAACAAGTAAAGCTTGGCCCGAGAGGAGGAAACATTGCTCCCATCCTCAATGTTAGGGAACTGAAGTGGATAGAATTTTTTGACTCTGTACACAATGGTCTCAATGAGACAGAGTAGTTTTGTACAACTGGCTGCTCTATGAATTCTGGCATGTTCATGGTCCCATCACTACCCTTTGACTTCTTTCCTAATGTCAATGTTTGGAAGTAAAGTATTGGTGTCCTTTTACCACCTTGTATGGTAAGTACAGGCACATTATGTAAGTCTATCCCTGAACAACATCCGTGTTTGGATCGTGGTAATAACGATATGATGGTGTGGGCGCTTTTCACTTGTCTTTGATTTCTTTTCCAATGCTATTTTTGAAAGTAAGGTAATTGTGTCCTTTTACCACCTTGCATGGTAGGTACAGGCATATTACGTAAGTCTGCCCTTGAATAGCATCTGCGTTTTGATCGTGGTAACAACGACACGTTGGCTAGGTATGCCCCTGGGTTATATGCCTTCTCTAGTAATGACGTGTGATCTCAGTAATGGATGTTGACTGTACATTAGATGTTGGGACAAGAAGCGCGTCTTTCATAACAATTGGGAGTAACACTGCGCTTTTTCCTTTTGGGCAACGGAACAATTAGAACATTTATAACAATCTTTTTCCTTGGTTACAGGACGTCACTGGTTGAGTCCTTGACAACCTTGTAACCGATCGAGAAGTCCGTTTTTAGTTGTGGTTACACGCTCATAAAGACGTAACCACGCCCCCCTGCTCTTACTTCCTGGTTACACGAGTCGCTGGCATTCATTGCCTCGGTACCTCGCCTGTCTTCAGAATTATTTGCTGACCCAATTTATTGGAGGTAAGCCCCTTCGGGGTATTCCAGGCTTATTCTAACTTAATGACCCTAAGCTTATTATTCCAACATGACGAACTGGATCCTATAAATCTGAGTCCTTCGTCTCCCTCTCTTTTAGATACTACCTAACCAACTCGGATTCGACGTAGATCTTTGGGAGTAAGGTAAAATAACAACTTTTCTATCTCGTATCCCTCATAGATGATACCGGTATTTGTTTGATCCTAATCCGGTCCTTTCCCACTTGTTCAGAAACATCACGAAGTACGCCTGACGGACTGGATGTCCTTTCAATCAGTCCTACTCTATTAAGGTAAATGCGCCTATTGACTATGTTAGCCCTCGCTCAGTGTAGGTTTTTAAATGAGTGTGCCGAGCATTTAATGTGCTACGGCAACTGTTTTGGATCTGTAGACCCTTTTTCCTGATTTAGTATATATTTTCTTTACCCTAGGAGGCATGCCCACCGCCCTTCTGTCCTGATGAAGACCCGCCTCGTAAGGGATAAATTACCCTACAATTGCTCAGGGTCGAAACGTTGACTGTTCCCACGACTGTTTCCACTACGTTTACCAACTCCTAAATATAAATCAGGATTTGCATAGCCAATTAGGAGAATTTTTGGTTTTGTGTAACTATACAGTGACTAGTGCATTTCATGTGGCTCCGAATTAGGGAGATCATTTTATGGATGTGTATATGATTACAGACCGATGGTGTATATAAATGCTTCTTTGTTGAATTTTTACTCCTTGTTCACTGAACTCCTCACATCACTTCCCCCCCTCCTTTATTCTATGTGGGCACAACGTATTGTGATGAAGTATAAATTTTCATATGAATGATATAACCATAATAAGGTTGAATTAGTTGCTGTGTGAATAAACAACACTGCTTCTTCATTCGTTTCCTTTTTCCAATTTCTTTAAATCTTTTTTCACTTTGGATAAATTGTTCTTTCATGTCCGGGACCCCTCTCTGTCCATAACAACTACACCAACTACAGCAGACTGTTGGCCAGTTGAATTTTGCACTGAGAGTGATACCCATGGCGTGACCATTCTCCCGCTCAATCGCGCAGACCATGACAGGTCTGCGGGAGAAGCACCATCACACGAGACTGCCGGCCGAGGTCCACCAAGAGATTTGTTTTTTATGGCTAGCATTTCTGGAGGGCTTCAACGGCAGGGCAGTGTGGCTCGGTCCCCCCACTACGTCTGCAGAGTTAGATTTATGGACTGACACTGCGGGCAGTGTGGGATTTGGTGCCATACTTGGAAACAAGTGGGTGGCACAACAGTGGCCGGTATGGTGGGAGGAGAGTGGTCTGACAACGAATATAGGTTTCCTGGAACTATTTCCGATCTGGGTTGCATTGACTGTTTGACCTAATCAATTGTGTAATCAATCTGTAATTTTCTGGTCTGATAACATGACAGTAGTGGAATGTATCAACCAGTAGGCGGCTTGGTGTAGAATGATACTTCGCCTACTGAAGGAAATAGTGCTGATATGCATGAAATTTAACATACAGTTTAAGGCCAAACATGTCCCAGGGGTGTTCAATAATGCGGCTGATGCACTCTCTCGCCTAAAGATGCAGGTATTCAGGGAACATCTACCATCCGCAGAGGTGACGCCTACACACTTCCCAGCAACGCTCTGGCAGATTGGTGCCCCCAGCTACAGAACCTTGTGGCAGCTAGCCTAGTGCCCAGGACCAGAACCGCTTACGAAGGAGCGTTTTTGTCTTACTGCATCTTTTTGGGACAAGGTTGGGTGGAGAGATGGGATCAGGCAGGGAATTTCACTCAGTACCTAGATGCATTACACAAGGAAGGGTACTCCGCAGCGACAGCCAGCCGGCACGTGGCAGCTGTTTCTTTCTTTGCACAGATTAGGGGTACCGAAGATCCCACAAATAGTTTCATTGTGAGGAAGGCGCTAAAGGGATGGCGGCGCCTCAAAGCAACCGTCACGGACACGAGGCAACCGATAGGTTTAGAGCGGCTGGCATCACTATTAAATGCCCTGTGGGGCATCTGCAGTTCATCGGGGGAGGTACTATTGTTCAGAGCTACCTTTATATTAGCCTTTTATGGGGCATTCCAGGTAGGGGAACTGGTGGCTAGCAATAAGCAGGACCTGCTAGGTGGACTCCAGTTTGAACACACAAGGATAGTAGGTGATACACTATTAATTACCATCAGCAAATCAAAGACTGATCAGGAAGCCCGTGGTGAGGGGCTGGTACTCCATCGGGCGCGAACTAATCAATGCTGCCCAGTGATGCACGTGGAAGCCTTCCTCAACCAGAGAGTAGGCGCAGTAGGGGGGGGCATTATTGATGCATGCAGATGGTACCCCACTTATCAGGTTTCAATTCAAAAGAGTGCTGGCTATGAAAATTGACACGGCGGGTTTAAATCCGAAGGATTTTGGGACACATTCGTTCCGTATAGGGGCTGCCACTGAAGCAATTGCTAGAGGGTTACACAATAGCAGTGTGAGGAGAATTGGGAGATGGTCTTCCAACTGTTACAAGCGTTATGTGCGGCTGCACATGTTGTGAGGGTGGTAGAATAATTACGTCTTGTTTGTTTGCTTGTATTTCAGTTTCCCGAACCTGTCACGCATTGCGGAAACTGCCATCAGCACATCACCAGCAAGTATATCCATCACGGCAGACCCGTGCACAGGAAAAGGAGATACAAGTTGTATGGGTTATTGGTCATTCTTATGTGAAACGTGTTTTTCTTACCAGTAATTACAGACAGAGGGCGGAACAGGGAGGTTTCAGGGTCTCCTTTCATGGTAAGGGGGGGCCTCTGCCTCAGTCAGTTGAGGGGATTCGTTAAGGAGTTGCTCAACAGACACACCCCGCCGCCCACAGTTGTTATCTTACATTTGGGCGGGAACGACCTGGTAAAATTGGGCAGAAGGGTCCTGATGGAAGAAATAATCTTGGGGGTAGGTTGGTTAGCTAAAACATGCCAGGGCTGCACCATAGTTTGGTCCCAGATAATTCCTAGACTCAGATGGAGGGGGGGGGGGGGAATTCAGTCAAATCATTGAATCACTCGATAAAGAGGATCAACAAAAAGATAGAGAAATTGTTTCGGTCACCTCACTTACAAAACATACCACAAGGGTGTGTCAGGGGGGAACAGTGCCTCTTACAAGATTGGGTTCACCTGACTAGTGCGGGCAATGACTTAATTTTAGAGAACATCTTGGCATGGCTAGGGGGTTTTAGGTCTGGGCATTACCTTGCAGAGTAGGAGGATAGGGGGGGCCAGATAGTCGGGCAACTATGCTGGCCTGTGGCAGTAAGGTCATGATTGGTGAGCAGTCAATTTAAGGTCCTTAGGGGGCGGCACCATTCTTAAAAGGGGTCGCCGAGGGCGAGGGACAAGTGGTCTCTTCTAGAACTCCAGGGGCGGTACATACGGTTGGTTGGATGGGTGCGGGGGAAGGGGGGAGTCCCGCTTTCCTTAGGCTGGTTGGCCACCCCGCACATGCACTATAACATTATTAAACGGCGCAGAGTGCAAGGGCCCCATTTTGGTTAATGGAGTTCATGGAGTGTACGGGGGTAACCGGGAGGGAGGTAAGTACCCTCTCGGTAAACGGGCCCTCTGCGCATGCGCACTCAGATGTGAGGGCGTGGCTGTTTGATAAGGATCTGACACCGGTTAGCGACCTTGCCATAGGCCCAAAAATAGGATATGCAGAAAAATTTATAATGTGTGATTACGATCCAAAAATGTTAGATTCGGATAGGAAATATCCTTTATTATAAATATGTTAAGGTTAGCCCTTGGATACCTGTCTACATGGATTGTAATCTAATGTCGATTGCGTTTTTCTGCATAAATGATTGGGTAAATATTGTTTATTTCCCCAAAAATTAATTTGTTTTCATGTTTTAATAAATACGGCCGGGGGGGTTGTGAGACCCCCCGCCTTCCAAAGAAACTCCGCTCTCATGTCCAATTTCTAACAAATGTGGGGGTGCACAAGGCTGGGGAGGGAGATGGACGGTAGTCCCTGACCATACTCCTGAGCATTGCCCAATGCAGAGTGTTCGTGCCACTGTCCGATCAGATTAAAAGGGCACTAGGTTAGTTCCCTTCCATTTCTGTTGATTTGCAGCTGTTTTAAGATCTCCTTAGAGCTACTCACTGCTCAAATCGGTGTAATTTACGATATTTATAGAAATGTCACTCATAATTACACTGAAATTATGAAAATGTCACACATAGCAATCTGAAACCTTGGCAGCTGTGGTGCTTGGAACGAAAAATAGAAGTGCACGTACCCTGTACCAGAGAACCTGCTTGTTTCTGAGAAGTGCCTCCAATTAAAAGTATTGCGTCACTCTTGAGAAGTGCAAGTACTCTCCCTCTGAAAATAAAAAAAGAGTCAGTACTCCATACCGGGCAGTACCGGGCCATTTAAAGCATATGTCCTATGGAGATGTCAGAAGCGGGATGCATGCTGTGTAAAGGGGCCGAGACTGGGTTAGAAGGTACATGTGTCATGGAGGTGAAATGGGGAACACACTGCTGATGGGCGGGACAAGGGCATAAAGTAGGAGAGAACATGGATGGACAAAAGCCAGGTATTCTGAGCCAGGATTCAGGAAGGGTAAAGAAGGCTAGAACTGTTGAGGTCGTGGAGAAGGGCATGGGTGGAGGCCAGTGGTATGTCTTCCAAGAAGGGATAAGGCAGCAGTAGCTGCTGGGTGGAGGGGCGGGGCAGAGATGGAGTACGCAGGTTTATGTGCCAGGAAGTAGATGCGGGGACATCGGCCTGCCGAGGAAAGGAGAGCGACGAAGAGTGCAAAAGTATGGGCCAAGGAGAGGAGAAGGGGCTGGCCCTACTTCATGGATGGAGAGTGACAATGTAGTGTTAATATTAAGTTTGGTATCGCGCACAGGGCGTGCAAGACCCGTTCATTGTTGTTATGGCTTGAATGTTTCCCGCGCATGGAGTGGACACTGGCCAGGGTTTGAATGGCATCTTGTCAGTTACCGTCTGATCACCAGGCCCAGAGATCGCTTCATGTAGTGGGTGGAACCACTGCAATAATCTTCATTAACAAGTGAAACCAGACTCACCATCTTATTTACCTCACCTGGCGACGACTGGGATGCTGGTTGAAGCGGTCATCATGGTTTCAGGTGGTTGGAGGAGGGGCCGTGTTATAAGAGCACCCAAAAGATTTGAGTATTTTGTTAGCTCTTAAGAATATGTATATTCATGTTTGTTAGTTGTTAAGGATATATATATTCATGTTTCTGGGGGTTGCAAATTCCTTTTCGTTTTATAAGGGGGGGAAGTGTTGTAGTGTTTTTATTAGCTTGGGTATCGCGCACGCGGTACGCGAGACCCGTTCATTGTTGTTATGGCTTGAATGTGTCCCGCGAATGGAGTGGACACTGGCCAGGGTTTGAATGGCATCTTGTCAGTTGCCGTCCGATTACCAGGCCAGGAGGTCGCTTAATTAAGTTCATTAACAAGTTAAACCAGACTCACCCTCTTATTTACTTCAGCCAGACCTGGGGGCTGACAGCTTACCTGTCAACAGGGAGTTCACTCAGCCATACTGAGGACCAGAAGGAGGGACGGCTACTGAGTGGTGAGGAGGTGGGCCAGGGAAGGGAAACTGCTGACAGGAGAGTGACGGGGCAAAGGTAGGGGTTGGGAGCATAGGAAGGGGCGACAGGTGGTAACCTTGCCAGGCAGAAGACGTGAAGGCCGGGGCTGCTGAGAAACCAATGGGAATATGAGGGAGCGGACACTTCTGATGAGAAAGAGGGCAAGGAGAAAGAGTATATGATGCCGAGCAAAGAGAGGAGAAGGGGCGAGCACTGAATGTCAAGAGAAAGCGCAGAGAGTAAAGCAAGAATAGGAAGGGAGAGAGTAGGGACTACTCACGGGAAGAAAGTGAAGTAGGGTTGGGGGCAGAGGAAAACCGCTCAGGCGAAGAAGGGAGAGTAGGGAATGCCTGGTGGAAAGGGAGAGTAGAGACTGCTGAGGAAGATGGAAAGGAAGTTGAGTGGAGATTGCTGATGAGAAGGAGGGAGACTCACTCCTCAATCTTTAAATTCTTCTTTTCACTCATCCAGGCACCCATTCGCCCATCCATTCTGCCAATAATACAACCATGTTTTCACTCATCCATCCATCCATCCATCCTCCCTTTCCCTCTTCATTCTCCTTTCACTTAGCCACCCATCCTTCGATCCACCCTTCACCCATCCACCTACTCATCCATTTACTCATCCATTCATAAATCCATCCATTGACCCCATCACTCATCCATCTACTATCCCTTTCACTCACTCGTCCATCCTTACATCCACCCTTTTACTCATACATCCACCCACTCATTCACCCTTTTACTTATCAATTCATCAATCCATCCATCATTTCTCTCACCCATCCACCCATTCACTCGCCCATCATCCACCCTTTCACTCATCCATCCTTTTACTGATTCATCCACCCTTTTACACATCCATCTACCCTACCACCCATACATCCATCTATTCACCCTCATCCATCCTTCCACTCACGCATCCATTCATCTTTTCTCTCATCCATCCATTCACCCTTTCACTCATCCTTTCACTAATTCATCCAGCCATTTACCCATTCCTTCACTTATTCACTAACTCACCTTTTCACATTAATTATGAGCTGAGCCTCTGTCTACTGAGTTGCAGACAGAAAAGGCCCCTAAAGAACTTCACCCGCACTGTAGTTTCTAAAGCGTGGAGTGGGGGAGGGTTAACTTTGCCCTTGCACATAGGCAATCTGAAAATTTGGAAGTCATGAGTCATGCATGATGCACATTGCCAAGACCTGAGGTGACTGTGACATGTTGTTCCAGGGCTTTAAGTGGGATGAAAATACTGGGGGTCTCTCCAAAGGGGAATCAGATGTAATTAAGGGTGTGGCTTAAAACACTTAAGCTAAAAATAAGTGCTGAGCGTAATGTGCCGCCCGACTGGTATTTTTTGGTTTCTATTATTGCATCCAGTAACATTAGACCTACAACAAGCCATGAAGCTATGACTATTGGCTTTGTCAATGGATGTTAGTTGCATAAAATAAATAAAAAAGCAGCAACTACGGCTTCCTTGTATATAATATAAAAAATGCTTCAGCTCTGAAATGATGAGAATGTGTAAGAACTATAACCTCTTCTTTTTAACTTCTTTCGCCACCTTCTTTTCATGAACTGGCAGATAGCAGCATGGGCGTTTTTGTACATTAGTTTTGCACATTTCTTCCATCAAATCCTAACAGAATATCCTGCCCTAGACCAGGGCAGGAGTAGGCCACCAATGCTGTAACAGCTCAAACTGGCCCATTGCCATTCTGTATGTGACAATCAGCCCCATACAGACTGACAATGGGCAGGGTGGGGCTGCTCCTGTGCTCAGAGGAGTGTGAGGCAGCCCCATCAGGGAACTGAGGCCTCTGGCAGGGGAACAGCTCTGCTCCCTGCAAAGCCCAAAATTACGGACAAAAGGCGTCCGTAAAAGGGATCCTCACGGACAACAGGTGTGAGGTCAAAATTACTGGCCGGTCCGCGAAATTTACGGACGGTTGGTCACCCTAGTACCATTTTCTGTCCATTGATTTACAAACGTTTGTGATTTATTGTGTCTGTGTGTATGTGGTAAAGCACTCTGGGATAAGTAGAGCTATAAAACAACTAAATACATAAAAAATGTGCACATCTCAAACATGGGGGGTTGAACAAAGTCAAAAACCTGCTTTCATGTCATAGTTTCTCTAAAGTACTTGTGGAGTGATAAGTGATGTGACTTTGTTTTCTTCCATTGCATTGGTACCTTTGTGTTAGGTTGCAGATGGCTATCAGCCAGGATGATTCTTAAACAAATGCAGAGCTGATGGCCCTTTAAATCAGGCCTTTGTATCTCTCCGGCTAGAAGTAGAAATAAGATATCAGGACTTTGTATCTGTCCGGCTGCAAGTAGAAATAAGTTATCCCCCTCATTGCCTGCAGGTTGCTGCATTAAACAGAATGCAGACAATGTGTAGGTGCTGCTGGATGTGTCCTTGTGTAGACAAATTCAGCGGGTACAAATTCAGCATTTTTCCCTGGGTCTGTCAGATTCCACATCCGGCCCAGTATTAACTACCGGAACAGGGACCTGGCGCTATTCCCCTACTTTTCAGGACTCATGGCCAGCCTTAACCTTGCCCTCGGCCCATCTCCTACCTTCAGCAGTCTTCTTGCCTGCCAGTGTGGGCATATGCAAGCATGGGCCTACCAAAGAACATGGAAGTAAAATAAAAGAGTAGGTCCCTGTGCAGCTCGGTAACAGAGGTGGCTGAGCGCGTGCTCAACGAACAAGCGAAACTCAATAGCTGGGGCATAATACTTCGCCTATTTGTAAAACCGAGATACCCAGATTCCTTGGCAAGTGACTTTGTACACCGGAACGCACACAATCAGGCCAATCAGGACCACCACTTGCTCTCTGTATTGCGAGGGGCTTGCAGCAACTCCCCGGCCAGTTCAGAACCAAAAGGACCAGGCGTAAGAAGGCAATACGCCGGGAATGAGCGATCTAACTCAGACTGGACATGGTTATCCAGGACTATAAATAATAAGCCGGAAAAACATTGACATGACAAGTCTGAAATTGGGAATTCTCTTAAAAACTTTAAAGTCTGCTCCTGGAACATCAACGGCATTGGGGATAAGCTTATGGACTCGGAACTAAATCTCTACTTGCAAAGCTTCGACATCATAGCCTTGCAATAAACTTGGTCAGACTCTCCTCCACCACTTCCAGGATTTACCCTGCATTTTATCCCTCCAACCCAGTCTGCATGAGTTGGCCACAAAAAAGGGGGCCTCGTCACTTATTGTTCGTTAAAAATAACGCGTACAGTAGTCCCGCTACCATACAATCTAGACTCCCCCAATGCAATGCAAGTATCACGAATCTCCATTCGAGACCAGGGAAAGATGGAGGAGTTAATTTTAATCAACCTTTACCTACATCCCCGAGGTAAGAAGCAAGGAGCCCTGCAACTGAAAGAAGAGCTTATAAAGCTATTAACTGCAGAGGATACTAATAGTCTGATTGTTAGCGGCGACTTCAATCAGAACATGCTTAATAAATCGGCCACTGAAGTCAGCACCATTGAGGATCTATTTGCATTGGAACATTACTCTCAGGACAACTCATCAGGAGGAAGAAGTACTAAAGCAGCACAGCGACTGTTAGTAACTCTTGAAGAACTTGGTCTACGAGCGCTTAATGGGAGATTCCCAGGGAATCGTCCCCAAGCAGCAACATTCCACAGTACAACAACCAGTTCAACAATTGACTTCACCTTCCTCTCTGGTAATTTGTTTCAAGTGACAACTGACTTCCATATCGGTTTACTTGATTACAGTGACCACTTATCACAAGAAGTGACTCGAGAGGCTTCTGCAATTTCAAGCCCAGCACGCGCCATTGGGCATGAACTAGTTTACACAGCAAACGATAGGCGATTAAAGTGCAGAACAGACGACACTTTGGGCCTCCTGCTCTATGCAAAGCAAGCACTTGGTGAAGCCCAAAATGAAACAACAGATCTAATTGCCAGCTGGGAGAAATTTACAGAAACACTACGCAAAAACATGGGAAAAACACTGAGGAAAAACCAGCGTGATGGAGGGGGAAAGTCTGTCAATCCGACGCGGTATCTCAATCACGCTTTTACAAATAATGTTCACCTAAAACATCTAAAAACTCTCATCGGCCAAAAGTTACGAAGGGTAAGGACAGACCCTGTTGCCAAGGACGAACTGAGGCTGTTAAAGCGTGATCGCAGGAGGCTGGTTTGGCTGCTTAAGCGAGAATCTGAAGAGTCCCTGTGGGCAAAACTCCTATATGACGCCAAATCAAACAACAGCGCTCAATTTTGGAGAAAAATCAACAATTTGTCTACGGGGAGGAGTCAAGGCATTAATTCCTTTGTCCCTGAAGATGATTGGATAATATTTCTTAGCACTCACTTCAAGGGTAATGATACTAACACCTAAGGAACGTCCAAATTCATAAAAGACACCGAGGACCGTTTAACACTCAGCTGTGACCATTACGAGCCCCAGCAGCAAGACCAGACAATTGAAATTAAGTGCGCCTTGATCTGTTATCGAATATCAAAGGGAAGGCGTGAGGGGGCCCTGGGACCAAACGGGATCCCCCCATATTGTTTAAGCAAGATCCCTATTTTTGGGCAGCTGCCCTCAGACCAATGTTCGTCAAGATTTTGCAGACATCATCAATTCCGTTATCATGGAGGGGAGCCATTAGTTCCCCCATCTTCAAAAAGGGTGACCAAAGTGACCCAAAAAATTATCGGCTAGTGGCTCTGCTCGATAACGAAGCTAAATACTTCACGGGTCTGCTTCTAGAGGAACTGTCATCCTGGGCAGCCGAAGTTTCGGCAATCCCATACAACCAAACAGGTTTCTGCAAAGGTATGGGAACTACCTCTAATATCTTAGCTCTTTCTTTATTAATTGATGCGGCCCAAGAAGCGAACCATCCACTCTACTTGTGCTATATTGACTATAGCTCAGCTTTTGATCACGTGGACAGAAACCTTTTGTGGGAAAAACTACACAAGTTGAACACCGGTGATTTTCTAACAAAAAAGATTCCAACATATACAGGAGTAAAACAGGGATTGCGTACTCGCCCCAATTCTTTTTAATCTTTTTATGGGAGAACTATCTATACTTTTAAATGAATGCAACTCACACGCTTACCATCAATCGTGAAAAATCAAAAAATCATGTGTATTAACCTTTCTAAAAAGAAAGCAACACGAAACTGGATCTTGTCATCCAGAAATCTAGAAAAGGTCAGCGAATATCGATATCTGGGGGTCATCATAGATCACAAGGGCAATTTCAAGCCGCAATGTGAAGCCATAAAAAGGAGAGGACTAATCTCTGCAGCGGCGCTCAAAAATCTAAAAAACACAGTTTGGGGCCAAGTTTACTTCCTCTCATAAAAGTAATCCAGGCAAAATTAGTTCCAGCAATCACTTATGGCAGCGAAGCTAAGTGTGGGAGGGACGCTTCCTTACTAGACAGAACAGTAGCAAAAGCACTTCGCACGATCTTCGGCCTTCCAAGGTATGCATCGCCTGCCCAAATGAGATTAGAGTTCGGGTTACAAAAAGAAGAGCTGGCGCGCAAGGGAGCCTACATAAAAACCTGGCATAAAGTAAGCAGGGGGGACCCGAAGACCCTAAACGCTCTCCTGTGGAAGGAACTTCAAAATAAAGAAACATGCCCGGCAAGGCGGTACTTGGAAGCAGCCATTGAGGACCTTTGCTTACAGCAACTCTGGGAACTTTCAGGCTCCACAGCACTCTTCAAAAAGGTGGTCAATAAAATAGTACGGAAGGAATAATTGCTGCAGGACAAAGCCGCCCTAATAGAGCGGGCTCATGGCTGGCTCACAGTTCAATCATACACCATGCTCTTGCCTCATACCTATCTGCAGATAGGCTTCACTAAAAAAACAAAAGAGAAATTCTTGAAATATCGCCTAGGTCTACTGCCGTCAGAGGCTCACCTACCTCCATGGTTATGGCCACATCTACCTACAACATTCCGACTCTGCGGGATTGGCAAGGAAAATATAGTTCATCTGATCACTACCTGCACCAAGCTCACCCAAGATCGCCGCGTCCTCCTGCGACCACTTTTCAACATCCGTAACATACGGACCTGCAGGCAAGCGGCGCTAGCCTGCTTCAAAGGAGATGACATCCAACTGAGTTGCCGAATGGTAAAATTTCTTGAAACAGCTGAGGCCCGCTTCAAAATTTTGAAGGAACGAACAATTCAAGTAGCACGGTAAAGGGCCATAATGATGAGCTAAATGGTACCTCAGAAGCCCATCCTCCAGAGTGACACCTTTTGCCCTCCCTTATGCTGTGTAGTACTAATTGGTAATAGGGCTCCCCTGAACTGTTATCATAATTTAACTATTCTCTCCTCCACCTTGGCATCTTTTTTTTATCTTCCCTTGGCAGGCAGGGAGGAAGAATCTATTTCTTAATTTTTTTACTTTTTTTTCTGCTTTTAGGATAAATAGGCTGTCTAACATGATGTTAAGCTTCTTTTAATTCTGCTGCTGCTACCTCACCATGGATTCTTGTGTCTTGTCTTAAGGACGAAATCTCTGTTTTAACACGCTTTAATTTGATTTATGTTTTATTGAATCCTTTTTTATTTATATTGTAAAGGTTTTAAATAACCATGCACAATAAAGTATTCCTGCGTTGATTTCCCTGTGCAGCTCGGTTGATTGAGTGCCTTCTACGGAGAACTCCATTACCCCACACCCCCTTCCTTCATCCTAAAGGGACCATAAATTTGTCCATCGAGTCAGTAAACAACTGGAAAACATTTTATTTAAACAGGTAATGCTGAAATCTTACATTAGAGAAAATAGTTGTTACAGTCTTCTCCATTTTACATCCAATATTGTTTTTTTTGTGTCTTTATTGTTCCTGCGTCCAATTATTTCTTGGACACGTTTTTGCCATTAGAACCTGTGTGGATACCAAGAAGAGAGGAGAGGTAGCAAGATATCTTCCTCCATCCAATTTCAAATGTTTCTTCAGTGTTGTTCGTTCTTTACGTGTTTGTTCTTAGATCCAGGTGTCTAAGAAATAGTTTTGAAGGAACAAAAAGTCCAGAGGGTACCAGGCTCTAGAAAGGAGGGCAAAAAAAAAAAACATCGATGGACTGGAAAACAGCCTCTATCGATTGCCAATGTCTGAGATTAATTCAATCATTCCATCTATCATCTTATTGTTTGCTGTAACTGACACCCCAAGTACAACATATATGCCCAGACACGGGTCACATGTTCACTGTGCAACAAGACCATAAGCAGCACCCTTTTGAAGATGAACAAATTGGCTGGAACACATCTAGGGGTGATTTTGTTCTCATCTAGTGACGGACTCGCCTGTCAGTACACAATGGACTGTTTCCATGAGGAGCAGGGTCAGTGCTGATTTCCATAAGGCAGATCTCAATCTAGAGTGGTCTGGTGGGTGAAAAATTATGAACTGGAATGCAGCCCGAGTGATTGCCAAATGCTGAGATTAATTCAAAGATTCTTATTGAAGTACTAAGTATGAAGAGTATGCCTTGACAGGGTTCCAATGCTCACTGTGCTATAAAACTCAAGCTGCACCCTGCTGAAGAGACCGAGATAGGCCAAAACTTGTCTAGGGGTGCCTCTATTCCCATCTAGAGGAGGACTCGTCTGGCAGTTCAGAATGGACTGTTCCCACGAGGAGACAGGCGAGTGCTGATTTGCATAAGGCAGGTCTCTGTCAAGAGTGGCATACTGTGCAAAAATCTATGCATTGGAATGCAGGCTAAGTGACTGCCATTGTCTGATATTAATTCAAGCGTTCATGTGTTAATACGGCCAGCACTGGCACCTCCACTAAGGCGGAGGAGCGTCGCCCCACTGCTCTGCAAGAAGTTTAAAAAGGAAAACTAAAATGATAATAACCAATGTTATTATCATTTACGTTTTCCGTCTTGCTTAGGTGCGGGCGGAGCTGAGCAGGCCAGAGCATGGGCCAGGCGGAGGAGTGGTGAGCACACTCTAAAGTGCACATGAGGGTTTGGCCGGACGTCTTGGCTCGACCAAACAGTCATGCACACTTACCATGTTGTCCACCCACTGTAATGCACAGCCTGGGTGGTGAACTTGCACAGCCTTCCAGTCCCCTGGTGCTCAGACCAATCACAACGCTGCTGTAAGACAGGGTTGTGATTAGCTGGGCAGTCTGTATGCTTCCTGGTTCCTGCTTCCTGCTGTCAATCGACGTGGAGCTGAAGAGGACCAAGAGCCTGTAGGCAAGTGTTTTAAAAAAAAAAAATTCTCATTTACTCTGCCACTCCTCCTCCCGCCACCCCCGTTAAGTAGTGACCGCCAGTGCATACGACTCAAGCTGTAGCCTTCTGAAGAGGCCAAAACACATCTAGGAGAGCTTTCATTCCCATCTAGAAGGGGACTCGCCCTGCCCCCTGCTCCTCAGGGGACTGTTCCTATGTGGACCAGGGTCAGTGCTGATTTGCATAAGGCAGTTTTTGGTCTACAGGGGCATTGTTGGCAAAAAACTATGGCCTGGAGTGTGTCCCAAGCAATCGCCTGTAGCGGTGACTAATTTAATTGCTTCATCCATCATCTTGTTGTTTGTTGGAGTTGACTGCTTAAGTGCGATGGGTATGTGAAGACGGGTGTCCCGGGCTCACTGTGTCATAACATTCAATCTGCACCCCACTGAAGAGACCCAAATAGGTTGAAACTGGTCTGGGATCGCTTTGGTTGCCCGGATTTTTTGCGTCTGGCTGGACCCTATATTTTTGCTGGTTTTAAAACCGTCCACTTTACTCCTGCAAACCAGCAGTAAAGTGCCTGTGCTCCCCCTTTAAATGTTTTATTTTTGTTCTCCGTAGTTTTATATAGTGCAAACTTGACCCGAAGGTATCAGAACGCTTTACATGAGCACCTGTTGCGTTACCCCTGGATACATTCATTTTTGTTAGGCACGGGGAGATTAAGTGATTTGCCCAGAATCACAAAATGTTGAATGTTATTGCAGAGACTCAAACCCAGTTCCCCAGATTTGAGATCGACCGCCCTAGCCGCTAGGCTTCATCCTCTCCCCAATTGAATTAGTATACTCCTAATTGGCGTATTAGACGGGACTGTACATTAGTGTACATTATAAAATGTACCTAGGGCTTGGAAGTTATGTGCCACTCGTGGGCTGCAGCACATATTTTGCCATCAACTACAACAGCAGTACAAACATGGTTTCAGACCTAACAGTATGTAGTTGTGGGTTGCAATACTTACACTTTTATGCAATTCTACATGATCGCAATGATGTTTCACATACGTTCCTTTATCTTTTATTAAACAATGTGAAAAATATCTTTATCACTTTTATTGTGCTAAATATATACATCATTCAATAAAAATTCTGTTGTACATTTGATGATGGGAACCCTCGAATCCAAAATCATACAAGAACCAACAACCATCCTATTATATGTTATAAAATTCTTATTTCATCCAATCTTCTAATAGATATTATCTCATTTTTTCAACCCCCACCCCCCAAGGAAGACAGACACCCCCTGAGGAGGACAGACCCCCCCCCCCCGAGGAGCTGCGCACACCCCCACCCCCGGGACAGGGGCCATCGAGGGGCTCGGATCCGTACCCCAAAGAGCACAGTTCACCCTGAGGAGCAGGGACCCCTCCCCCGGGTGAGCAGAGACCCCCCCCCCCTAGGATCAGAGTCTCGGTACCCCCTGGAAGAGTGGGACCCCCCCCCCCCGGAGGAGTACAGACCCCTGAGGACCAGCACCAAGGATCGGGGTGCCCCCACCCTCGGGGCTCACAGACCACCCCCAGATGTAGCGGTAGGATTGTGAGGAGCATTGGTGGAGCATTTGTGGTGCCCGGAATCATCGGAGGAGCACTTGTGTAGCATTTGTGGCGCGTGGGACTATCGGAAGCACACGGGACTGCGAGGACCAGCAGCCCAGTTCTCAGCTCAGCTGTGTCCTCTTCCCATGAGCAAGCCCCCTGCCAGCAGCTGAAAACCGCTTGCTGACCCCGCTTCGCGGGAGCCGCTCGCAGCGGTAGGATTGTGAGGAGAATTAGTGGAGCATTTGTGGTGCCCGGAATCATCGGAGGAGCACTTGTGTAGCATTTGTGGCGCGTGGGACTATCGGAAGCACACGTGACTGCGAGGACCAGCAGCCCGGTTCTCAGCTCAGCTGTGTCCTCTTCCCGTGAGAACGCCCCCTGCCAGCAGGTACTTAGCTAATCCCCACTCCCGCACCGCGGGACGCACGCGGGTGTGCGTCGAGCGAGGCCCGGGCAAAGGGCGGGCCATCTGTGGCTGTCCGGGGCTGTCCAAGGCTGGGCTGGGCCACCCTATTAACATTTTTCTTGGACTATTGAAAGCAAGAAGACTTTAATTCTACACTATCACGTGTATTTATGTATTAGTAGTCTTGTATACACCATTCGTAAAGCACAAGTTATTACTGCCATTCAGCTGTGACTCCTTACAAGAACCTGTAACCCCTCATATGCTCTCTGTTTCTGATTTAGTGTTTAATTAGCTGAAGATACTGAGGGAGTATGAGTTTACGCACCAGCATAGGAAGGACATCGTTGGTGGGTGGTTCTGTTAGGGGGACATTAGACGGTTTTATCACCAGGGCGACTTCCGTATTAGAAAAGGAAATAGTATTGACGGAAAAGTGCATTTCCCTGGAACTTGCAAACAAAAAGCGATCGTCGCTGGGTTCCATTAGATTCGCAGCTATACCCCAAGGCATAGGACAGCAAATGATCAATCTCTTGGGTCTGGGGATTCTCTACAGCCACAACAAATTCAATTACCTCCAACTGAGGCAAATAGAAACGATTTTACCCTAGAAACATCATTGGATACTGCATCCGAAGAAGAACTATCTGTAATTTCTGACAGGTCCCCTTTGAAAGATAAACTGGGTAGCAAAAATAGAGACCTTGGTCCTACTACCAAAAAAAGGAAGTGTGGGAGGAGCAGCAAGGGTGGTAGAAAAGCAAAAACATCAAAAGCATCTAAAAGCCCGGTAGGGAATGCAGGTCCAATTACAAGTAAGACCGTTCCCGACCATTATCTCCCACCTACTCTTACCATCAAAGAATTAATGGGGAATTTGGAGCAATTGTGTAAATCGTTATATTGCCATTGGTGGAAAGAGTAAAAAGAATGGGTGAACAATTAGAGAGTATCGAAAAGGAAATGGTAACGCATTCAAAATTGATTGGAGATTTTGGCCGACCCAGACAAATAGAAAACAGCCATAATACAACAGCTGGACAGATATCAGACCCCGACCCACATAACAGGGACCCTTTACCCGTACAAGATCAGAATATCTCGGTTGTCCACCATATAGATAAAGGCCCCGTCATTACCAGGGGGGAGAAAAATGATGACCAGGCATATCTGCAAGGCCCCCCCACAAAAAACTGTTATTGGGCCCTCACTCACTAAACGCCACAGAGGAAATCAGGAAAAGATAGATTTTCCGCCTGAGGCTGTCCCCTACGTTGTGGTTTTAACAGGGGTTCCGGAATTAGTGGAAGAAAAAATGGAGGATTACAAACAGTTAAAAAATAAAGTGATCTATTGGCTGTGTAAAAATAGGCCGCTACCCTTAAATATTAATGGTGAAATCCTTAACGTAAGGAGATTGGGTTGGGTGGGAAATAGACCAAAGGACATTAGGGGGGGGACATCATCATCGTTAATTTTAGGGATCAAAGAGCAGGCAGATTTATTGGTGACTGGTACATCGTGGGAGGCAAGGAGGAGATCTCCACACACGATTTAAGTTATTTTTATCCACAATCACTCCTGACACATTCCCCAAGATCCCGTGCCCCATATGGGCCTAGTACAGGACATTTCGGTTTTAGTCTCCCAAGACTTAATCGTTTTTCTACGCTGTATGGGCTGGAAGGAGTTGACTGACTCCTTAACCAGGGTATGGGGGATACCTTGAATGACAAACAGTCCCCTAAACAAGAATTTCTATCGGTTGGTAAGCTAGGTAATCAATCAAATCTAGTACGGGGCAATACTTCGTTGCTGGAGTCAAATCGTACTGTAACCGAGATAGGTAACCCCGCAACCGGAGGCAATGATTATACTTCGGGTGTTGCTCAACCCACCACTGTCCTAGAAAAGACGGTGGTGCCTTGCATGACCGATGATGATCTACAGACATTTCGGTCTACCACACCATTAGATATTATCACAGCCAACGAGTTTTCGCTGGTAAAGCTTCTTTCTTGGAACATAGCTGGTTTGCGCTCCAAGGTAGAAGATGGTATTGGTGTGAAGTTTCTCGAGAAACATAATATAATATGTCTCCAGGAGACTTGGCCCACCACCGAAATTTACCTGGTGGGATATAAAACTTACTTTTCTCCCGCAGTTACTGTAGCATCAGGTAGGGCCAAAGGTGACCTAAGTATATTTATAGCAAATACAATAGGGGGGGGGTAAAAATATCACCATTATAATTGGAAGCAAACTACCAATTACTTAGTCTTTGCTTTAATAATAAGGTCACTGTCCTCCTCGTTAATTTCTATAATAATCTATCAGAAGGAGAACTGCTGAAGTCTCTGCGCAAATTGCGCCAAACACTATCCTCCTTATTGAGGGGTTTTGCAGGTGGAAACAGGGTAATTATTATTTGGGGGGGGACTTTAACCATCACCCATGCCAGTATAGTAACAGAAATCTGTGTGGGATCGTGGACGAAAATGAAGAACCTATAGTCCACTTCCTCCATTCGAATCCTGGAAATTACCTAAATGAAGCCCTCGCAGACTTGGATCTGATAATTGTTAACAAAAGGAACACTGTTGGTCAGTATTTGGACCCAACATTTCTCGGGAGGGGGAGTCAGACTACGATTGATTTCATTCTGATATCAAATACCTTGGCCAACCGTGTTATTAGCTTTGCCGTATTGATTAATACATTAAGCGACAATGGTGCTCTTAGTTTAGAATTCCGCTCATTTACTGAGCACAACGCCCAATCTATAGCTAGTGCTTTGAGACAAAACACTCTGCATTTGGATAGTATAAATGGATTCAGTATAAAATGGCAGAAAGTTGAGCCCCTAGACATAACAAGGAAAGTTTTACAAATGGCCCGTTCCTCAATTGCCAAATGTTTAGATTTGTCTGTAACAAATGAGGAGGTCTTAAGTAACTTCAGTGTGGTTTTAAAGACAATAAATGAATCCCTTCTGGTAAAGATAAAAAACAATCACTCAAAGAAAGCAGGGTGGTTGAATCACAAATGCACAGTAGCACTTTCTAAACTAAAGATAGCCCTACAAAAAACAAGCAGAGTGGTGCAGGAAATAATAAAAGTTAGGAGGGAGTATAACATCGCACTAAAAGAGAGAAGGTCCGAATTAAAACAAGCTTTATGGGACCAACTCCATAAAAGTTCCATTGATAAAAATAGTGCAGTGTTCTGGACAGTTGTTAAATCTCCCTTTTTGGCTGATCATAAAAATCTACCGTCTATAGATGTGGCCATTGATGAATCCGCGTGGGTGGCGCATTTCTCAAAGATCTTTAAGAAGGGTTCGGCCGATACAAGAGGAGTTTTAGGCACCACAACTGTGCCCCCGAACCGAGCTACCCAATTTTATTAGACATTACTATCAACGAGGTACTCCAGGCCCTAAAAGCTAGTAAAAATGGTAAAGCCCCTGGACCAGATGGGGTTCCTATAGATCTATTTAAGTCGAACTTGGATCTATGGGCCCCATTTCTGACCAGGGTTCTTAAGGCAGCGATGGAGGTGGGCCTATTGGACTCCTGGACAAAGTCAATCATGGTCCCTATCTTTAAGAAGGGTGACCGCCAGGAGGTATCCTGTTATCGCCCGATCTCACTGCTGGACTTTGTGGGCAAAGTGGCAGGCAGAGTTGTTCTCGGGCGTCTTCAGCAGTGGGCGATCGACCGTGGGGTGCTTTCGAACCTCCAATTTGGGTTCTGCGAGGGTTTTGGAACAACTGAACAGGCCCTAAACTTGACTCTGCTACTGGGCAAATACGCATGTGCGAAGGCGGGCAGACTGTATATGGTATACGTCGATCTGTCTGCAGCCTTCGACTGCGTTTCCCATGCCAATCTCTGGTCTGTATTAATAGAAATGGGGGTTGATCCACCGTTGGTGGACTTCTTGCGAGAATTATATTCCAACGCCTCTGCTAGGGTGAGGTTCGGGGTAAAGGGTGAGCTGTCAGCGCCATTCAGGGTAGAGCGTGGAGTCCGGCAAGGTTGTGTCCTGACCCCCTTTCTTTTCACTCTTTACACCAATGGCTTAGAGAAGTCCATGGTGAAGGGGGGCCAGGATCTTCCACAAATAAAAAAACGCCCGATTCCCGCTCTGCTCTACGCGGATGACGCTGTGATACTTGCCCGTACTCCTCGCGAACTCCAGAAGGCGCTGAATAGATATTCCGAATTCATGAGAAACCTGGATTTACACATAAATATAAAAAAAAACCTTTGTAATGACAGCAGGCCCTGGGAAAAAAGGTGATAAAGGATATCTATCTTAATAATGAGAAACTTGCAATTACAGATCAATACCCATATCTGGGAATCATCATCGGCCAGAGATTGAACTGGAAACCAGCACTCGAGGCCAGAAAATTCCATCTCAGGAGAGCAATAGCAGCCCTTATAAATTTTTCACAAAGGTTAGGGAAAAGGCTGCCAGCTGAATTGCTAAAGATTTACAGAGCCAAATGTCAATCAATAGCCCTTTACGGGGCCGGGGTATGGGGGTACGTAGACAGCAGTGTTCTACAAGTGGCCGAGAATGCCTTTTTAAGATTTATTTTAATGGTTCCAAAGAGTGTTTCCACTTTATCGTGCCACATGGAATTGGGGATTCCCCATTTGTCAGACCTAGCTAGAATCCAACCACTTCTTCTCTGGCATCGAATCTGGTCGTCAGAGAAGAATGTGTTTACACAGCAAATAATTGCAGACACTATGTCTTTGGATCATTCGCATAAAATCAAATGGCTGTCCTACATTAATTTTTTTTTACATGATCTAGAACTAGGAAAATATTACCAAGCACCATGTTCGATTCGGGAAATACCTAGGAAGAAACTAAAAGATATAGGTCTTATACATCTGGAGGAATTACGATTGTCCAAAGAAGTTATCAAGACCTCTGTCCTACACTCTATGGCAGTTGAAGTCACTTTCTGTATTCAGCCATATCTGACTCATGATTTCACGATTTTTGAGAGATTTTTACTGACGAGGTTCAGGTTAAATCTCTTACATCGTTTGGTTGCCTTTCCAACAAGAAATAATTGGGACCCAATATTACCACCTTGTCCCTGTGATGAGACTTCCACTCAGGCAACCATTCATACGTTTCTCTTTTGTAAATATTATAGCGTGCACAGAAGGATTTGGTTGATTCCCGTTCTTAAACTCATGGGCATCAGAACTTGTCGACCAGCCAATGTTATCTTTGCAGTTTTTAGAGCAGGAATGGATTTCGAAATACATAGTAAAATTCCTGAAATGTATTTTTAGACATTGATTCAATCTGTAAAATCAATTTGTATAATCGACGAAAATGATAAATTGAATCTCTATGTACAGTGTATTGGTGAGGAGCCTTGCACTGTTGTATTTTAGATAATGAAATTGTAATCTAAATTGTGAAATGATTTTTATTTGTGACAATGCTTTTATGGTTTTTATATATGACAAAAGCCGAATAAAGAATTATTACTTACTTACACTCCTATGTAGGCCTTTTAGCTTACAAGGCAGGGTGCATGGTTTTTAAAAGTAGGACATGTAGAAATTAAAAGTTAATGGAATTTTGTTCACAGTGGCAGGCCTAGCTGTCCTCTGTAGAAAACAAGATTATATCTTAAAATCCTAATATTATATCTCAGAAAAGGATTAGGTAGAAAAATAATGACACAACTATGTTTAATAGATATTAAAAATTCACTTTAATGGTGCAGTAGGATTTTTAGATAATGGAAAAGTAACTTTTAGAAAGTTATTCTTTACCACCTGAACTGTCAGATGGATAGTTAACACAATCCTCTGCTATCTCCCAGCCAGTGATTAGCCTTTGGATAGGGGGTGAATAAGATAAGAAATTCCTCCCAGGCGCTACACAATAGGGCATTTTGATTGACAGGAAGACCTAATTGGGCCGGGATAACTCCTTTGAGCTTAGCAGAAGGGTGGGGGCTGTGAGAATCCTTTTTGACATCAGAGTGTCAAATTCTACGTGAGGGTTAAATCCTGCTGGATAGGTCTGCCGTGTTCATATATAACACTTGTAGCACACTGTCTGGCTGGTAAATAATCCTTCTTTTGTTCTACCAGATTTCTGTCTCAGGGTTTACTGTGGGTAAAGTGGCTGTTAGAAAGTGGATTTTAGTGTTAGATGTGGGAGACACTAGTATTACAATAAGTACACTCCCCACACACACCGCCAGCCCTCAGAGTTTAGTGTGACAGGGGACTTTCACCATATTGAAAATCCCCAAAGTGTGTGGGGTTGGCCTGGGACTTTTTACCCCATTGGTTAAAACATGCCTAGGAGTTATTCCCACACACTAGCTTATGCAGCTAAGCATACATTTGGCTTCTCTAGGCACCCACTTCAGAACACTGCTGGACCTGAGGAAGAACAGAAGAGGACTGGACCTAGTGTATGAGATCTGGAAGGAACCCTGAAGGGCTGAAGCTACTTACTCTTGTTCCTAGGACAAAGAAGTGAACCCCAAAAGTCAAAAAGCATTGGCATAACCAATAGGTCTAGCCTTTGGGACTTTATAAGTGTTTAGCTATGCAGGATATTATCCTGGGTGGTGTGCCACCAGGAAATTTTGAGCTATACAACAAATAAACATAATGATGGACACATGCATACAAGTGCGCTCAATAGACAATTTCACGTTCTGTGCTGTAATGTGTTTAGCGTGTATTTGTTGGAAAGGAAAGGAATATAAAGCAGAGCTTAGAGTTGACGAACAACCTGCTGACAGGCGGAGTTTTGTGTTTTGTAAAGGAGGGAGGGAGTTTTAAGTAGGGGTGGAAAAGTGGATTTACTCATGGGGAGTCTTGTTGGCGTTTGGGTGTGTGACGTTCTAATAATTGCGATATAATGTTGGCAGTTGGACGGTGTTGTTTTGCGGTTGGATTTGGGACGGGGCTTCAGTGTTGCATTTTAGATTTTGGCTATGATGCAGTGATCGTAGTCAGTTGATGGCAATGTTTTGTATTTGATGTGAAAGGGGGTAAAAATAGGGGCTCTGCGTCTTTAACTTGGGTACATTGCGGGACAAAGTGCCACAGCAGTGAAGTATGATGAAAGTACGACCTAAAAAGTAATAAACACGAGCAACTTGTATTTAAAAACTGTTTAACCCGCTATTTTGTTTTGCTGGCATGTGAGAAACACTAGCTCGTTTCAGTCAGCTTGCACATTTGGAATGTTCAAGAAACTCACGCTAAACTTAAAAGTAACGTGTTTGAACCTCCGTTCACCACACATTGGTCATCACACGTCTCCTCCTGTGACAAATCCCTCTCACCCAATAAATTAGCCTTTCTGCTATTCGCGAATGAAGTTGGACAAACCAGGAACCTGAAATATTTGCGCTGTGACGGCTCAGGTCTTTACAGAGGAGCTGTGTGCACTGGCCAGTGTGAGAACTGGCTGGCAGGCTGCGCTGTAGGTAAATGACAGTGTTAATAAGTGGGATATTGCTGCGCGAGGCTTCTCTGGCCCGCGTTAATAGGTAACAGAGCTCTGCTCGGGTGTAAATTGTTTCACATGTCAGGCAAAACACCACTGCGGGTAATGTTTCAGTCAGACAGCAGGCTCACACAACTCATACAGACGCAGTTCCACCAGGCCACGGGCACTGAAAGCGGCAGGCCTGCTGAGAAACAGCTTGGTGTCCCCCAGTTTGCTGGCATACAGGCGTAGTGTTTTCAACCTGGTAACCCCGTTCTGTCTGACCCGCAGAGCGGTCTTGGGTTTTACATAGTTAACTCTTACGCCAGCTGTCTTTTTTTTTGTTCTTCAGACTGGGGTTTTATAAATAGTACTGTAAACAGCGCTTGTAATGTGCTAATGACTAGTGTGCTGCTGTACCATTAGGGTTGGAGGCAAGTTGTGTCAGGTATGCGAGAAATATGCAGTTTACTACACCCGAGGTAAAACGTAATGTGCTTAACCAGAGCATCAAGAAAGGCTAAGAGAAATGCTACTGATTAAACAGAAAAAAAATATTTTAAACAAGTGTTTTGTATGCACACAAATAAATAATGCGGCAAGACTTCACCTTGACAACTTTATTTCTCAATTATGTGGTTTCTCTGAGGCACAACTAAGTGCAAAATGATTTCTGCAGTCTCTATTTTACAATTTTATCTGCAAATAAATGTGGCAGGAACGACAATTTTAAGTGAAGGGGCGACACATGCATATTTGAGTACATGCCATGTCTGTGGATAAAAACAAGACTGGTTATTGTTTATGTATATTGCAAGTTAAGGTTTTACTGGCTCTCATTTCTTTGCATGTTTTTGAGCCAATAGGGTGGCAGGCCACTGTACAAAATTTGTAACAAAATAGCGCCAACAGTTTGGCGCTGCGCAATAGCGCCTGGACTGTGTGCTTGCGCACACGACTGCAGCCAGATATGCTGAAATGGTTTTGAAGCGCACGCTCACACATTCCCAGGGAAGCCTCTGGAGTGAAGAAGCAGGTGGTGGTCGGGGACGAGGAGCGGCGTTTAAAGGATGTAACCTTACCCAAATCAGATGGCAGCCAGCACGCCGCTGCTGGCTCCCGAGAGCAAAACACTCTGGGAGTAAACATTTCCCAAATAGCTGAGACATCCACACGCCTTTGGGCAATTGCGTACTTTCAATTTTGAAAGCCAGACACAAAGGCCAATACCATGTGAGCACCACACGCACAAGCTTGAAGAAAAGCTGAAGTGTTTCCAAAAGGCCTTTTCCTAGAGCAGCGCATGCGCGCTGCGCTAGGCTCGACCTAAAAAGGTGACCTCCTAGTCAAGCGACAGGGTATATAACAAACTGCAAGAGGCCTTTCTTCCAACTGCTCAGCTGACCAGTGGCAATTGTACCTGGGCTGGACCCTGATATTTGCCTCTGCCTAACACCCTGTCAATCTCAAAGTGCCTCCCCATAGATCCTGCTGGGTCTTAGAGGAGTACTCCTGTGGTGGATTGAGACTTAAAGAACTATGGGCTTGATTTATATGTTGGCAGAGAGGGAACTCCATCGCAAGGGCAATGAAATTCCCTCCCTGCCAATATAGTAGTCCACCCGTATGATATGGATGCAGGCAGAGCTTAAGTTTAACTACTATGTGGACTACTTTGTCACTGCTGTAGCCAAACTTCTCCAATAGCCCAATGGAGTAAAGGCCATCGGAGAATTGGCTATATATCCTCCGGCCCAATTAAGATGGGCGAACATATAGCTCTTTTTTTACGATCTGTCACTACCAGCCAAACCCTGGCGGTGAGGGAAAGTAAAAAAGAAATATTGCCCCCTTCACCATGGGATATGACTTCAATGGCGATGGGAGTCTTATGTTTTCTATTTTCAATAGGAAAATCCTGTTTCATGATTTGTTTTCTTTTGGGGAAAAAAATGAACAGTTTAAAACTGTCTACATGGCTCTGTACAGCTGACAGACCCTGCACCAAACAGCTAAATGCATTGACAGGCACGGTCATGATGGCAGTCCCTGCCAATGCTTTATAAATGACCACCAGGTTGGCGGTCATTTATAAATTCCGCAGTCAAAACTTCTGCAAGTGAGATGGAGGAGTTTACTCTGTTACCCTGGCGGAACAATGGCCCGACAGCCAACACCTAAACCTGGCCCCAAGTCAAAAGGTAAACTCTTTAATCAGGACGAACTTGGTTGGTATATCCAACGCATACTCCATTGTAGCCCTCCTGAAAAGGTCCTGGCCTAATGCAACTATTGACTATTACTGGTATTATGTGCTTCTTGCTGCTATCCATACTTACAAATTTAACAATTTAGATCTATGGTTCCCTTTATTGGATTTTTCTCATTTTGGTGACATTTTGTTCATTACATTTTACACCATTTTTTCAAATTCAGTGTGTGATTTGTATTGCTTTGGATTTTGACTTTATTAATATTTTGGCACTGTACAAATACTTTACACATTGCTCTAAGTTAAGCTTTTTTTGCTCAGTGCTCTATTCAGTTCTTTTGCAATGGTATTAAACAACCAGCCTTTTATTTACCTTCGAAAAACGAGTGGTTTTTATTCGTATTGTAAAGGTTTTTATTAACTATACACAATAAAGATTAGTACTTACTTACTTTCTGCTCTGTCTTATAGTTACCAGGGGTTGAGCTCTGGTTTATTCACTCACTAGGGGTTTGCCCTGGCAAGGGTGTGATTATTCCTTGAGGTGGGTAGTCATCTACCCCAAATAATAATCCAATGTCTTACACTTGTTACAGTGTAAGCGCGCAGACATTCACCAAGTAAAACTTTGTTTCCCATCCCTTCCATATGTCCCCTCCATCTGCCACACTTCCACTGATTCCAAAAAGGAGGAAATTCACTCACCCCACTTCCTGAAATTTCAATCAAATATAACTGACTAATCTGATGACCATAACAACAGAGTTGGGAGGGGATGGACGGTGACGAGGAAGACCATAACTTGGAGTAATGAATGTTACTGATATAACTGGTTCATTACCACCTCGTCCATTTTCCTCATGCCAGTCCTGAGTTATTGGGCTGATATTCAAGCACAGCAATCAGCTTCAGTTGCCAGACCAAATCAAAACTACTTGATTGCTGTGCTCACATTTATTAAGTGCGCAATGATCCAGTACTTAATTCAGCACAACAAAATTTGTTGAAACCTTTCCCCCAACAGAAGTCTCTAATGTGTCATGAAAGTATGCAGGGAAGACCAAGTGGCTGCACTACATATGTCCGGCATTGAAGTTTGTTTTCAATGCTGCCCTTGAGGAAGCTGTACTCATTCTTGACCTTCCATCCACCAGTCTGGCCAAGGTCTTGCCTTGCTTTTCGGAAGCAGTAATAATGAGTTGTTTCAGCCGTCTACTCAAAGTAGCAGATGGTGGTGGTCTAGTCCTTTATTAGCAGTGTTGGGGAATTCAACTTGTGGATTCGGATGACACTATTCTTCTTTTTATCCTGCTTTCTGCTGCTGTTAACACCCTGAACCAGCTTTACCAGGGAAGCGATTAGTAGCCTGTTCTTGCGCTGCGGGGATCCTGGCCTGATTAACCACTGGAGGCCTTCAGCCTTTACTTTCTTCACTTGGGTTTTGGGAGGCAGTCTGAGATAGATAGCCCTATAGATCTTTAGTGGCCTGCTTTGTTTTCATCTTCTTTTATGTTCTTGAGCAGGGCATTGAGAACATTGAAATAACATATGAACAATACATTAACAGGAGTCAAAAATGGGTTAAAAGTGACTAAAATCAATTCATTCATCTACAACCACTGACTGGTAAAAGCAGAGAAACCGATGTATGCAAAGCTATCATATATAGCTACCTAGCTGTTTTGGAAGCACAAGAAAAAGAGTGCAGCTAAGTAATGAAAACATTCTAAAGTGCCCCAGTACTAAAGTGCAAGTGTGTGAGTGCAAAACTGCTAGGCTAAAGTGCTAACATGATTCGGAAAATTACCTCCAAACTTTTAAGACAATATTCCTTATTCTACCAAACATTTACAAATAGTAGCAGTACAACACCTCGACTCCTTTTTTTTAGAGTAGTACTACTCATCCGTCTCGTTTTCCATATTGCCTAAAAACTTTCAGTTTTCACTAAATTTCTTGGAGGCTCCCACACGGCATGCGTAGGATTCTTCAAAAGCCCGCGTCTGTTTCATTTTATTAAACCATTTATCATAAGTGGGAACTTCCCTAGACCTCCAAGTCTGTAGAATTAAGGAGAGGGCTACCAAGGAGGCGATGGAAAGAAAAGGTTCCTCAGCTTTCCTCAAATTTGTCCTCTCTTTACAAAATTCCAAACAGGGCCACCTCGACCTCGGGCAATATCTTCTTTTTGAATGACCTATTTAGAGCCGAGAAGATCTCCCTCAAAAAAGGCCCCAATCTAGGACATGTAAAAAAATACGTAGCCAGCCCCCTTCCCCATCCGCCTGGCATCGAAAGCATCTATTTTTGACTTCCTGGTACCTTTTATTAAGTGCTTTCGGAGCAAAGTATGCCAGCCATTGGGATAATAAGGTAATTCTTTTAAAATTGTCTGCTCTCAGAGCCTTACACCCTCGCCAACATATAGCTTCCCATTCATTATTAGAAAAGGTACATTACATTTCACGGGTCAAACTTTCCAAATGGTTCTCTATCAATATGAGTTGGCCCTGATTACGTAGCTAACTATACCAATTCCCTACTCCGCTTAGCTTTGCCCCAAAAAGGTCTGTCACAAGTTTATTCGGCATGTCAAAGGAAAAATTCAGTTTTTTTAGAAAATGAAAAATGTGTAAATACTCAAAAAAAGCTGGCTTCCACTGATCTCTACACCTCAACAACACCTCCTGACATGTAAATACCCTATTCGGAATTAAAATGCATCTTAGCTCTCCTAGCCCACAGCCGTCCCAATTTTTCAAATATCATGATTGAATTTGAAGGTCAAGGTTCTACATTGCCTCAATTTTAAGTAATGAAACCTAGAGGTGCCCGTCCCCTAAAAAAGATTGAAGACTGGTAGAGTAGTCCTTCATCCTCTTATATCTTGTTTTTTTTCGGAAGTTTGGAGGTTTTTAAAAATATCTGGATCTGAGAACCAGCTTCCTGCACCATTTTTTCCACAAAGAAATTATCTTTTAACCCATTAGAAACCAATAAACAAGCTAATGAGTCTAAGAAAGCGGTGGTGGTGGTCTAGTCCTTTATTAGCAGTGTTGGGGAATTCAACTTGTGGATTCAGATGACACTATTCTTCTTTTTATCCTGCTTTTTGCTGCTGTTAAAACACTGATCTAGCTTTATCAGGCAATCGATTAGTAGCCTGTTCTTGCGCTGCGGGGATCCTGGCCTGATTAACCACTGGAGGGCTTCAGCCTTTACTTTCTTCACTTGGGGTTTTGAGAGACAGTCTGAGATCGATAGCCCTAAATATCTTTAGTGGCCTGCCTTGGTTTTGATGATCTGATCTCCCGGATCTACTGAGTGTTAGGATAGTAGGCCTTATCTTTTACTTAGAGCTGCTTACCTCTCCGCTACAATTTTTCAGTGTTGGGTTTCTTGAATACGGTTTTCCCCAAAAAGTGCTGCTGTTTTTTTTTTCCCTTTTCGGATTCATATGTCTGCTTCCTGGGGTTCAGGCTAAGGACTGTCAGAGCACATCATTTGTCAGCAATAAGTGTTCAGCTTCCTAAGTCACCCATTGACTTCTTCTCTGCAATTTCCTTAGTGTACCTGCTTTGTAACTTGTCTTCCTCTCACTGGTTCCTTTGTGGCTAGCAGAGGTTGAGGGTTGTCCCAGAGGGTAATCGTGTGTCCATTTGGCTTGTTTCAAGTCTGAGAAAGATGCTTGTTTGGTTCGGTTTTTCAGCCCGCACTAAAGCTTCTTCAGGAGGCCTGACACTCTTAGTTGTCTGCCAGGTAATCTATGACATTATTCCGCAGCCTTTTCCTCCGCAGGGAACCACAACGCGGTCGTTATACGACCGTGTTGTGATTCCGCATACCATGACTCCGGAAGTCGCAACAACGACTTGCGGAGGGGGGCGCTGGATGTTGGAATAGTAAAATTTACTATTCCAACTCCAGTCTGTGCGGACACTAGGAAAGGTGTTGGATTTTAAATCCTACACCTCCCCCCTCCTTCGCAAGTCGTTGTTCCGACTTGCGGAGTAATGGTATGCGGAATCGTAACGACCGCGTTGTGATTCCCTGCGTTGTTAAAGTTTCGGGGTAAACATTGTTTACCATCTGCCAGGATCTCATATACAAAGCAATGCATTACAAAAAAACAGAAATACATATAGATATAAATATATGCATTTACATAGCTAGGGGGTTTTGAGTCAGTCCGTTTCTGTTAACGGTCCTTATGGTTGTCATTTACACTCCATCTCCAGCACAGTGGTATAGCTTCAGAGGGCGTTAGGGGTGTGACATACGTCAAATAAATGCATCCTTGTCTTAATAGTTGGGTCAGGTGTATCTGTGTCGGGTCTGCTATCTCTGTGTCGATTTGTCTCATCATGAGCCAATAATGATAGACAAAACAGTGACTTTGATGTAAATAGGTGGTGGGGACAGAGAGAGCGAGACTGAGGAAGAGACAGACAGAGAGAGAGAGACAGAGACACAAAAGCATACTATCTAGTGGCTGAATTTCAAAATGTGAAGCAGACAACCTGGAATAAATACTGTTTTTCCTGCTTGTCCAAACTGTGTGATACTATGCTAATATTGCATTTCATAGAGCCTCCTTTTATTACATATGAGTGCACTGATAAATACTTACCTTTAGGCTATGCCCAGTACAAGTACCTCCTATGTTTGATTTATTAGACTACAATGTTGCTCCATTTAAAATAAGAATCTAGGCCACATTTAGGGCTTACATGAATACTGACTTGCCTCTTAATTAACTAATGATGTTTTCGTGGAGGGGAGAGGTATGAATGTTCTAAAACCTATCACTTTTAATAAATGTCTGTCAATGCAGTGATATAATTTGGTGTCCGAATGTTAAAGAAATACAGTTGTTTTTATTCTGAAGAGATTGTAACATCTTTTTACATCATGTTTGTTGCACATTATGCATGCCAAAAGGTTTTACGACTCATGCACGGACTCCTAAACCTAAGCCAGACCCATGGCTCAGTTCGCCCTATTAATTTGCCTGTGCTCCTTCCTCTATATGTGACTTAGTGCATGGGGCCGTCAGTCATGTGATAAAATGATTTGTAAAAGGCAAATAGAGAAGCAAGAAGCCCTGCTCACATGCACAGATTTGTCAACTCTACCAACAAGGCTTCATGCAGTAGAGACGAAAATGAATGTGTGCAGTGAAAGTACATTAAAAATAAGTGATCCCAGAGAGGAGCTTCTGGTCTGTCCTGTTGTACATGATCGTAGTCATGAGTTTCCAGGGATAACTACCAGGCCCAGGTATGCCAGATAGGGTTGTAGCTTCAGCTAGGATGTCTGGAGTATTGCACCCTTCAAATGCATTCTTTGTTTGCTAGTTGGGTCAGGGGGCCCGAGTCGGGTCTGCTATGTCTGTGTCGGTTTTTTGCATTGTGCTCATTTTACGATGGTTAACGTATTCATTTTTGGATCAGGGTCTTAAATATTTATATAATAATGACTGGTTTGTCAAATAAGAAGTAAATCTTCACCCTTTGAAGTACTCCTTGAATGGGTGCAAATTTACTACTTTTTGGAATTCACAAAAATTGTCAGTAACAGGTTGAAAAGCTGTGCCGATCTCAAGTTTCCAGGCAGACTACTGGCAGTCAAAACATCAAAAGATGATGGGATGAGTGCTTTCAATTAGTCTATCCACTGAAAATTGCTTGGGATAGCATTCCAACCCATCATTCCTTGCCCGCTGTGCCAATCTAGACAGAGGCTCACCTAATGCAAATCTGTACGGACCCGGTTCCTCATAGTAACAATTCATCCCGCACATTGGTCATCTCACCCCTACTCCCTGAAGCCACCATTTTTATAGTTGGGAAATTTAAGAGTGATCACCCCCCCCCCCCCCCCCCCCCAAATGCAGTAATCCAGCCACACCCCTGTCCACGCACAACAGAGATACAGCATGGCGTAGTGGTTCAGCCTACTTTAGCCATTTACTGTCCTGACCTGTGAGTGACGATGTTTGTCTGATCACATGTACGCATATGATCATGAGCATTCTGCCTCAAAATGAGTGGGCATCTTTGCCAGTACTGGCTGCTGAGTCCTTTAGTTTTCCATTTTCTCTTTATAAGCTCCCTTTCCTTTTTTCTCCAGACAGTGCAGGTGGGCTGCTTGCTTCCTGCTTGTGACATCTGCAGAACACTGCGATCAACACAACCTCTGCATCTAAATCAGGCGACCATCGTGGAATCCTATTTTTCACAGTGGAGCATTGTTTTACAAGCACGTGATGGCAACAATGTCGAATCTAAACAGGGCAGCCAAGCAGGAACTTTTAAACAACAATACACTGGGTATAATTGCACTGCATGATGACCACCTGCTGCTTTCATTTTATTTATTATAAACTCATGGCAGCCATGTGTAGGAGGCAGCATATTTTGTTTCATTTATCTTCAATATATTGTTGAATTTGTGTGCGTCTCTTTATTGTTGTTGAGCATGCAAGAATGAGCCAGAGGGTGGATGAATGTGTGTATGAGTGCAAGGAAGTTTGAGAGAATGCACGTATGGTGGCTTATTCAGTGGCTAAACCATTAATGACTAAAGAGGCACTTTCTTTTATAAACCAGACCTGCTGGCACTGCCATGGCTTGTTTGTGATTTGAGTAGTGGCATACTCATTTTCCAAAGTGGAGGCTGAGCATGTTGGGCCCCTCATCTACCATCGCCACCACTATCCATTACATCCTGGTAGATTACACCACTTGGTACACTGAGACAGGACTCCTCACTCCTGCCTGCTACAAGATGCAGCTTTGCCGATAACTTGCTGGCTTTGTTTAACAACGTGCACTTCCATGCATGCAGAGGTTGTTACTGCCAAGCAGACAGGCTCAGATCAGAGCCTCTGATGCCCAGGCCAACTGTACCCTGTAGTCATGGCTTCCAAATGAGATGGGTTGATGAGGTTTGGCAGTAACCGCTGCCAGCTTAATTTCGTCTCCGTGAGTGAAAAACAGCCCTTCCAGGGGCCAACGTGTTGCTAGACAGCTCTGCACCTTAAATGGGCTTGACCAAAGTGTAACTGGAACGTGCCTTTTACGACACTGGCCCAGGAGAGGCTGTCTCTCGCAGGCAGGGGTTCAAGTTGGCTAGGTCCTGCCGGTGCTCAGCACTGGCAGTTTTAACAAGCATTTACAATGCAATGGTCTCGGCAGCATTAACGGCAGAGCTATTGGCATTGCTCATTATTTATTTATTTTTTTAAATCATAAATAAATGGCATTGTCATTTACATTGCCAATAGCTTCATCACGTGCATATGCAAGACCTATTGCATTAGCACCCACACACACAGCAAGTAGTAGAGAAGTCGATAGTAAGTAGGAGAGAGTTATTAGTAAAGAGTATTAGAGAGCGCAACAGAGCTATGTGAATAATAACAGCTGTGAGCCCGTGCCTGAGGTGCATCATCTGAGCTGTATGAATAATAACAGCTGTGAGCCCGTGCCTGAGGTGCATCATCAGAGCTGTGTGAATAATAACAGCTGTGAGCCCGTGCCTGAGGTGCATCATCAGAGCTGTGTGAATAATAACTGCGTCAGCCCCGTGCCTGAGGTGCATCATCAAAGTTGTGTGAATAATAACAGCTGTGAGCCCGTGCCTGAGGTGCATCATCAGAGCTGTGTGAATAATAACTGCGTCAGCCCCGTGCCTGAGGTGCATCATCAAAGTTGTGTGAATAATAACAGCTGTGAGCACCTGCCCGAGGTGCATCATCAGAGCTGTGTGGTGGTGGGTCCTGGGTGCAGGAAACGGGGATGCGCCGTTTCTTATAATGGTACAAACAGACACCACAAATTAAATGCATCACTATAAAAACCACTATCACAGATCCCTAAAAGACCATCTCTTTTTGGGTTGTGTGGCCAACATGTCAACAGTTCCACTGAAGCAAGAATGCACACAGATAAAACAATACAGGCTGTGCCTGTGAAAAAAGGGCACACGCATTGAGTGAGAGGGAGCCAGGAGACATATGCATTGGGAGAATATTTCTTGCACTCAGAGGCCGCTAACCTCTGCAATTCCTAGCTTTACGTGCAATAACAGGCAGCTTGGCTAAACTTGAGCTATAAAACACACAAGGCTGTTGGCTCTGGAAAGTAAGACAACATCTGGTTTGCACATTTCACTGCATGTTCTGTGCCAACAAAAACAAACCTCTTCCAAGGCTCTAAAAATAGTCTGCGAAATGTCATTTCCTTTTTAAGCTGGAAAGATACACTCGTAGTACACACAAGCGTTGCAGGGTCGAGCGCACGGGCTGAAATGCGATGAAGCACAAATTCGTCTACGAAAGAGACAAGCTTCTGGAGAAATAGGGCTTCATAAATGTATAAGCTATGCTCTCGACTACTGCCATCTTCAACGTTTTACTGTATCTTAACGAATAATCAGTATGTTTAAATGTTACAATGACGATTGCCACCCGAAAGATTAAATCAATGGATATTAAGTTGGAAAAATAAATGTCCAACCCAAAATCTATGCCACGTTCCTGTTCTGCGGCTGTGCCGAAGTGGTCAGGAGTCAGTTTTCCCCACAAAAAAGTGATCAAAGATTTTCCGTTGGTTCTAAAGTATTCAATGAATGCAGTAATCTAAAGTGACACCGCTAAACCATCCCTGGAAAAACAAACTCTGTTTCCCCGTCAGTCCTGGGTTTTAGTCTATGTCCTGCAGAGATGTCAACATGCCTTCTGCCACCTTAAAACAGATCAGATGGTAATGAACCCACAGAACAAGTCAGCAGCGACGCCATTTCATCTACCATTCTTACACGCATGTTGCCACATCCAATCCCAGCTCTGATATGAAAACAAATGAAGCATCGTTCTCTTAGTGAGCATCACCGGTTTGTTTGTAAGACACGATGAACTTCAATAAAAATAAAAAAATGCCTTAACACGGCTCTAAAAATAGTCTGTGAAATGTAATTTCCTTTTTAAGCTTTAACACCAAATGCCTTAACACGTGTCTGTACACAGGAGAAGAGCCTCTGACGCACACGTGCTCAGCAGATGCCCACCATAGAAGCGAAGCTTTTATCAGCACCGCGCGCCTCTCTGCAGACTCCCCCTGCATTCCAGAGAGGCACGTGGCGCGATCCGGACTGCCATGCAATGCCGTGGAGACAAGACCTGGCCGCGCGCACAACGTTATCCTATGTGGAAACGCTGAGCGCGGCCAGGTCTTGTCTCACTTCGTCGTTCTCAAAGTCCCGAGACGCCGACTATAGTTCTCTGGTGAGAACGCGCTTTCAGCGCGTTATTAGCCGAGACCTAAAAAGCAGGTGCTGCGACGGGTCCCTATCAGGCTCTCCGTTTTTGTCCTTACCATCAGGGTGGAAATATATCTTAACTCTGCAGGAGTACCAACCTTCATGGGCGTCTGCAGGGGGGGGGCAAGGTGGGGCACGCCCCTCCTTGCTCCCCCCTGCGGTCGTAAATGCTTTTACGGACGCCTTTTGTCCTTATACCGGGCCCTGCAGGGAGCAAAGCTGTTCCCTGCCAGAGGCCTCAACTCCCTGATGGGGCACCTCGCAACCCTCCTCGCAGCCCCTCCTGCCCATTGTCATTCTGTCTGTGACTGATTATCACAAGCAGAATGACAATGGCCAGTTTGAGTTCAGCGCCACAAGCATGAGTGGTTAGGTCTGGACACCAAGACCTCCTTTTAACACTGTGTAGCCTGAAAGCAATGAGTCTTCCTAATGACGTTCCGGGGGGAGTTGATGCATTATCCTCCCAAGTCAAAAATTGAGGTTGCAGCATGGCCCGGATTTCAGATCCCACTAAACCTTACACAGACTCGTGTCAATAACATATCTATCTGCCAGTATGCACCCTGTCATGTCTGGCAGGACGTCCCGACCCTATGTTTCACTGCCTCATATCCTCCTGTACCCCCTCCCCGTGCTCACTGCCTTATAACCCTCTGTACCCCACACCTCGTGCTCACTGCCTTATATCCCTCTGTACCCCACACCTTGCGCTCACTGCCTTTTATCCTTCTGTACCCCACACCTTGCACTCACTGCCACAACATATCTCTCTATACCCCACACCTTGCGCTCACTGCCACAACATATCCCTCTGTCCCCCACACCTCGCGCTCACATTCCATAACATATCCCTCTGTACCCCACACCTAGTGCTCACTGCCACAAGATATCCCTCTGTACCGCACACCACACACTCACTGCCACAACATATCCCTCTGTACCCTACACCTCGCGCTCACTGTCACATATCCCTCTGTACCCCACTCCCCGCGCTCACTGCCACATATCCCTCTGTACCCCACACCTCACGTTGACTGCCACATATCCCTCTGTACCCCACACCTCACGCTCACTGCCACATATCCCTCTGTACCCCACACCTCGCGCTCACTACCTTACATCCCTCTGTACCCCACACCTCGCGCTCACTGCCACATATCTCTCTGTATCCCACTCCTCACACTCACTGCCTGATCGCTCACTTTACCCTGACATTCATCTTCTACGTCCTCTTTCCCCTTCCACTCGTTCTACCTCTGTTCACCCCCTTACTTCTTTTAGTACCTAACTTCTTTCTCAATACCTCTACTTCTTTTCCTCTTTAGTAACAGCTCTCTGACACATCTCTGACCTTCCTTTATATCAACGCACCCTTCTACCTCACCAGTCTACCTCAGTCTTCATTATTCGCTCTTCCTCAGCTGTTTCTACCTGTCTCTGACACACCTCTCCCTCTCTACCAGGCCCTCTCTCGTTCGACGGCTGCGTTATTCTCCCCTCTCCATCTTTGATTTACCCGTCTCTGCACCTGAATCTTTTTCTTCTACACCTCACTTCTTTGTCTACCCTTCACCCCTCGCTACCCTTACCTCACTTGTCTTTATCCGACCCACCTTTTAGTGCCTCTTCCCATTTCGCCTCCCTCCCTCACAGCGCTCTCCTAGCATGCATATGTTTCTTCCCTCACCACAATGCCTGCCTCTACCCCTCCTTACCTTTCTAACCAGCCTAACTTTATACCTTCCTCTTATTCCTGGTAGTGAACCTTTCATTTCACGACTACTGGTTGTATTACCTATGCATTCAAATTGAGTAGGTCTTTGCTGTGCTCCCAACCAGACATCGAGACCCAGTCCCCTAGCCTCTCAACATGCCCAGATATAACAACAAACATTGGCACAGCCAATAGGTCTGGCCTTTGGGACCTGCTGTATAACTAAATACTTATAAGGTCCCAAAGGCGAGACCTATTGGCTATGCCAATGCTTGTTTTTCTCAGCTCGTCCTAAGCATTACCTGATCCTGATTGTCTGCCATTTTAGCCCCGCCCCTATTGATTAACGTTAACCATGCCCCTTCATTTGCCAGGTTAGCCCCCCCACCCCCTGGAAAAATTTCTGCGGACGCCCATGCCAACCTTCACTGCCTTTGCGGAACCTTCTTAAGAGAGAGCTGTTTACAACAATACCGTAGCTGTTTCTTATTTGCCTTATGCAACTAACAACCACTGACAAAGCAAATAGTCCTGGCTTATTGTAAGTGTAATATTACTTGTTGTATTATATATCTGGATGCAATGACAGAAGGAGCAAAATACCAGTTGGGCGGCACACTATACTAAGAACAGACTTTTAGCTTATGTGCTTTAAGCCACACCCTTAGTTAGACAAGTCACACCCCTTTGAGAGACCCCCAGCTTTGTCTTCTCACTTAATCCCTGCTCGCAGGCTTCCCTCGCCCCTGGCAGTCCATCGCTCCCAAATGCATAACAAACAAGTGGCCAAAGCAGCCGCTGCTAGAAATGATGTTCACGTTAGCTGAAGCGCACATGGCCTCTTAGTCTGCAGACCACACACTTACAAATGTGTGGGATACAGAGTTAATGCCTAATCTAGATCTGTCTCTGAGGCTGCCCGCGGCGCACCTTATCCCTTGGCACTTGGACCTTGTCGAGCGGATGATTCTGCTGTGTTTGTTTTTCCCTTAGGATAATGTTTGTCAATTAGGCTCTGATTTTGTTGCCCTTCTGATTTTGTTTGTTTGCTTATAACCATTGTGATGCATAATCTGTAAAGCGCTCTGATACCCTCATGTTCGAGCTAAATTAAACGTTCAAAATAAGTGGGCCCTGTTAGAGGGCGGCCCCCTTAGTGCCACATTGGGTTCACCCCGCAGCCCTGTTGCTGGGACCCCCTCCCAGGGGAGTCCCTCCTATGTCTGGCGCCTCTGCTGCATTATTTTCGGTGCGCAGTGGGCTGGGGAGAAGTATTTATACCTTCCCCCACCCACTGGCCATCCTCTTTGTTCCCCACTGGACACGCTGTCACCCTCCCAACTGCTTACTCTGCGTGCCGGTGGGATAACTGTCAAAGGAATTGAACGTATTAATGTATTAATTTGTGTTGCAGGCGGAGTTACAGGGCAATCCAGAGACTGCTTGGTACAGATGGGTACCCTTTCAGGAGCACAATAGGGGTGACTTATGCCAAATCCCAGGAGTCTTTACGGCAGGACCCTGAATGAAAATCTTGGCGCCCCGCTAGTCTTTCGAGGGTTGTAAGTCTGAGCAACCGGGGGCTTGCCATGCAACGCTCCACCCCTAAAAAGGTGTGAGTAAAGTTATGGACTGGTGGTCCATGATATTGAAGGGGGATAATCCCCACATAAGTGCTAGTACCGATAGGGTTGGCCTCGGTGCAGTTTGACTCATCAGGCGGGCAGGGCAGTTTAGGTTAGTCACCGCTGCCTGCCCTTGGATCGCCGTAAGTAAACCCACCCAGTTAGCATACTCATTGTATGAAATAAACCAGCAGCAAACCGTTTTCCAACAAAAATTTGTGTGGACTGATTATTTTGTGTAGCGCAACTTATTACTGCTAATGGGGTGGGGATTGCCCATATCGGCACTATGGAGAGCGAGTCTGCCTCCAGGCCAACTAGTCTTTAAAACGTTTAAATGCCAGCCATTTCAGGGGCGCAGACATGTCACTAGACTGAGCCTTCTCTCAGCCCTCCCGACCTTAGAAAAGTATGACATGTCACAAACCCTGCTCAATGCCTTGTGGCCAGAGGCCCCAGTACGTCACAGATCTGACATTTTCCCAGCATGACAGGCTTTCCAGGGGCACGAGTGCGTTGGAAGCCTTTCATTTCTCCAATCTTCGCTTTCGTGTCCCATGAGACTAGCATATGGCAAGCCTGACCCCAAACCTACTTGCCTTTCTGAGACACTCGCACGTCATGGGTCTGACTGTGGCTAGACCAGTGGTAGAGGTGGACGGGATTGGAAGGGCACGGCGTGCCCCTACTTTTGAAAATTATTTCAGTCCTTTCCCCTACTTCTTTTTTTTAAATAAGCGTCCAGGAACTGCAGGAATAGTCCTACTTTAAAATTAAAACTTTATCTTTCAGCCTGTGTGGTGCACATCGAGGAAGGCCTCTGCAGTGCCCACAACCTCCTCCCCTTTCCCCTCTGTATCTAGGGGCCTGCAAAGAAACACTGAAAGGGCCATCAGTCTTAGGTTAACGCTACCTCTGATGGCCCTGCTGCTGCCGTGATTCACATCTCATTTAGTGAGGACGCTACCTGCCTGCCCCCACTGTGTCCAATACAATAGTCACATCAGGTTGCTTTGGTGGCCCCGCCCTTGACCCTCCTCTGCCCTTTTTTTTACGGGCTCACACAGACTGATCGAAGCTACCTGGAAAAGAAGAAAAGGGCAAAAGTGAGGAATTCGTGGCTTGCTGCAAATCTGCTCTCCACTCAGCCAGAACTGGGAAATAGGACGCCGGCGGCTGCTGTAGAAGAGGCCCTCCACTGGCCAATGTACCCACAGCTGTCCCAGCACCAGCAATCTCTCCTGGAAATTGTTCTGCGTGCCTGCCCAGAGGTCCCCAGCCCCTCCTTTACAGCTCTGTTCTTTTCTCTGCACTGGGGCCTGCAAGAGGAGCAGGGCCGGAATAGCCGTAGCGGGCCCCGGGCTTTTCCCCAGTGGGCCACTAGGGTGGGGGCCGATTTGTTTTTGTTACATGGCTGTTTTTGCAGCATAGCTGCAAAATCGGCCCCCTGTAACACAATCGTCCGAAACCGGCCCTGGCAAACAGCACAGCCGTACCCCCAATCCCCCAGAGGGCTGGCCGAGCTATTTGCCAGGGCCGGATTGGGTCACCAGTCCGGCCCTGAAGAGGAGCCTGGACTGCCTCTGAACTCCATGCTCTTAAATAAGCATTAAGGAAGTTGGGAAAATGAAAGAATACCTGGTGCATTTTATTTAAATAACTGGAAAATGTCGAATGTCTTATCAGCTGTTTTCCTTATGGTATTTGTTTTATTTGTACCAGTACTGTGTCTGTGTTCAGGGGTGTGGACTTTTAAAACAAGCAGTTGCAATGCAATAGGTCTTGCATTACTTAAAGTTTGACCTATTGGCGTTGGAAAAAATAATGCAACGCCAGAAGCTCAAACTTTCAGTAATGTGAGGAACATTGCATTTCAAATGCTTGCTTTTTTAAGCACGAGGAGACTAAGTGATTTGTCCAGAATCAAAGGATGCTTGAGCCGCCTGCCAGACCCAAACCTGGTTCCCCAGCTGCAGTCTTGTAGGGCACCAAAATATGTTGATTATGGCTATTCTAGAGTTGCCCCTCAGTAGCAGCCTTGTTCACTCTGAAGCAAGGTAGAGGTCAGACAGACAAGGGCTGACAAAATACTGTAAATACGAAAAAGAATCCGTTTCCAAGCACGTGAGCTGTGCTATTGCAAAGCCAGCATTCCAGCACCAGCCTGTGGTTTGTTCGTAAATTGCAACATCAGTTCAACTTGACTCGTGTACACGTCAATATTAGTTGAAAAGCGCTTTATACCACGTCTGCCGTTTCTAAGCATTATGTATCCAATCTAGCGGTACTCAAATTAACCGACCTGGGAAGGATTAATTAGTTTTGCCAGTGTGATCCATACACATGAGACATCAATGACTAGCATCAATTCACCGAGGTATGTTGGCACCTTAGAAATACTGTCCATGGTGCCTGCTAGCTGTTTCAGTGTGCTTTGTGTTGGTTACAAGGTGGAAGCCATGCATGGCACACACTACCACAAGGCTTACACAGATACGGAAGAGCACATTTACTCAGGTAGAGAGGGGCACAGGGGTGGAGCTTTATTGAGAAACCGGTCAAGTGCCAAATCATGTGTAATTAACCTGATGGACAATTGTGTACAGGTTTTGACAACATTTTACTGTGATAGTTGCACTGATGATCAGTTACAAATCCAAATTTGCACTGATAAACCAGCTAAACATAATATTTTATTTTTCTGCAAGTCGGAGGGTCTAAATATTTTCTTACAAGAATTCCCAGCATTCCGGCAAAACTACATGCCACTTGCGCAGATCACGAGGCCTGGTCTATAATGTTTCGCACCTAAATCAGTAAAGTGACTGCGCTGTCCCTGCTCAGTTCATGATTCAGCCTGCAGCCAGTGCTTAATTTGAGCCGGTGGTTGCAGGCCTGGATATTCAGCAGGGTAGTTCCATGAATCAAACACTCAACGCTGAGATCTGCGGGCCATTAGTCAGAACCACAGAAAGGCTGAGACCTCGATCCTTCCGAGGATGGTCAATTAAATATCATTTCACAGGGTAACAGTAACATATTGTTTACAATACTTGGAAGTGCAGGTAACTCGGCATGAAACAGGCTAGTACGCTTAAAATATGGACAATTATAGGACGGGATGTGAGGAAGGCAGACGAGAGATGAAGCCACCTGCCTAATGTTAACTTCTTTTTAAGAGCCACTCGTGGCTGAGCATGCTGAGGGGGTCCATTGAGACCCACCACCACCCTGAAAGAAACAGGCTTGCCTGTTCTATTGACCCCCTCCCCCATCCCCTGTTACCCTGTGGAAAAGTAAATTTTGCCATGTTCTGTGTCCCTACGTGTCATCCATCATATGTTATGTGTGCATGATTAAATATGCATATGTACTCCCCATGTCTGATTAATGACGCAATTACAGTTGTGTCCACCTCTAGTATGCCAGTTTCCAGTCCTCGTGAATACTACGAATATCAGGCCTATGTAAAGCTACGTTGCCACGTTTCTCAGTGTGCACGTTATTCCATTATAAAGTCCCCGTTTCTAGGCCTCAAAAGGGCCTGGACATCAGATTCAGCTCCTGTCTCCTGAAACCTCGCTGAGGAGGGATACAGCCCCCACCTGTATCCTCGACCCTTCACTTACTTCCTGCCTCGCAGTGCCCGGCCCAGCCTGGCTCAGCCTCTGAGTCTGCCAAGAATATGTTATGATTCCAGTTATCAGTTCAGTCCTCCTTCTCTGCATTCCTAAGCTACTGAACTGCATCAATAGTTTCCGTCATTGTCTAGCCTTCACGTCTCCACGTTAGAGAAATACTGCATTTAATGGTCATTTAATATTCTTCATCACGCACTACATGTAGAATAATGCATGGTCCAGTCTTAGAATCAAGTTAGCCTTTCCCCTCTTGACTTCTAGTTTATATCAACATGTTCTCTAAACATCAGATACTAGATACTGTTTAGGTACATGTCGCCCTGACTCTCCAGACTTCAGTCTCTGCTCCTAGCACAGAGTTCATAGCCCCCAGCTTCTCCTAGTGATACGTCATTGCCAGTTTGCGCGCACCATCAGGTTAGAGGTCCCGGCTCCTCAGGTAGCCCCCCCCATGGTTTCCGCCCCATTCATGACATATCCTGTTACGTCTACACCACATGTCTATGTATACGCCCAGTTACACCTACTTTTGTCCTTATCTTTCGCGACTGCTACGCGTCACACCTATTGCTCCACCCACTGCTACGCCTACTGCAATGTAATGCTATGTGTTTGCGTTATGTATATATGCTCATGTATTGTTATTAAAAGTCAGCGCGCTCATCCCAGACCCAGCCCCAGCAGCTGCTGGGCCCTGTCATCCTATTCCTATGCAGGTTGACCTGTTCCTGTCCTTATGCTGTATTAAACCTGCAAAACTCCCACTACCTCGAATCTTGACTCTTATTTATTGAGCTATCTGTTATTCATTCATGCACTCAAAAATAGGGTATTATTTATTTATTTACCACATAATGGCGCCCGAATAGGGACTTGCCCTTTCCCCACGCGTCGGTGAAGCCACGCCGACCCCCTGACCCTCTGCAGTCGTGACGGAACTCTTCTGCGCAGTGGCAGATATTTCTGCTCAAGTATCCCTCAGGCCCACGGAGGAGACGGAGGAGGCGGTCCAGCATCCAGACGAGACGGTGGAGGAACGCGGCGAGTCCCGACCAGAGCCCAAGCCAAGAGTCCAAGGTCCGAGGTATCCGGAGGTCCACCCGTAACTGAGGTCCGAAGTCCGAAGTTCGTCGTCCGTCGTCGTAGCAGTACAGTCCAGTCTGAGGCCTTCCGTTCTTGCTGCCCGGTGAGTACCGTTACTGGGGTGGTATCTAGACAGGGTCAATTTAATTGACTCTGGTCTGTGGGTTGGTGGTACACAGTCCCACAAACGAAGTGTCCACTTCGGTGGATGCGGGTCCTGACGTGTCTCTTTATGAGACCGGTAAGTTTCGTACTGTTTCAGCAGTGCATCTAGTTTCTGTTCTAGTCAGTTCTGTTCTCGAGAAAATTTATGTGTCTGTTCTCAGTATTTCCAGGGAGTATTCTGTTCGAACTGTTATTTTAAATGTTTTTTCATGTATTTTAATGTCGTGGTATGAATGGGGAATAAGTATCGTGTTCATTGTGTATTGTATTGTGTCCAGATTACAGTTCAGTCATGCCCATATTTTCCAAGTTACGTCAGTTAAAAACTAGAAAGGGTCTGCTGGAAGCAGCAGTTCCCGTCCCGCCCAGGGACAGTCCAGGTCACTTTATGTATCAGAAACATGGCATAAGCGCCATATTGTATCTAGATTTATGGGTAGAGTATACCAAACAGTTAGAAGAAAAGTATAGATGGCCCGTATCGGGTACATGGGATGCTGAGTGCATCATGCGAGTAGAAGAGGCATTATGGAAAAAGAAAGCCAGACAGTCACAGAAAGATGCCATCGAGTTATGGCGCAAAGAAGCTCATAAAAGAACTGAAAAAGAAATCAGAAAGTCAGAATTAAGTAGAGAATCCTTAGAGCGAGCCCAAGAAAAAGAATTAATCGAGATAGGTGAACAAGTCAAAGCCGAACAGTCAGACAGACAGAGGCATGCCCTTATTAAGGGTATGTATCCTCTTCTTGCCGAGGGCTTGCCAAAAGCGACCCCGGAGGCATCCAGTAATTTCCCGCCACCATTAGTTCCGACCAAGCTACGTCACAAACCGACCGCAGCTGATATTTTTATTTCGTCCTATCTGGACGACACAGTCCCTGAATATGCAAATCCTGTTCGCGCTCCGCCAGTCCCAGTAAATCAGGCACATCCTGCTTCTCCAGACACCGGGGCACCCCATGCAGTACCTGCTACGGTACCCCCGGTCCAGCCAGCATTTCAATTTCCCGCTCCGCCACGAAGAATATCAGTCGATGATTCTAGTCTAGGGGCCGCAGGAGGAGGTCCTCCTCAAACCCCGCCGCCACGCAAGCGTTTATCAGCACTCGAATTACATGCTCAAGCATCACAGCGTACTCCCAAGAGTAATAAGTCTGTTGCAGAAATCAGGCAAGCCCTTGGCGAATGTGCCTATGACCCAGTCCCAGGCGAGAATAATATGGTGTTATATTCAGTACGCGTAAGGAGGGTGACCGAGTATCTAGTCACCCTACCCAATATGAAAGAAGATCTAGACAGAATATATCGTTTCATCCGTACAGGGGATGATCCAGAAAGTATTAGTGATGCCATGTCTCAAAGGAAAGCTGAGATCCAGCGTATGATATTAAAGTTTTTAATTAACTGTCTAATAAGAGAACAAGATTACCCGTCTAAAGATCCGGCCGAAATGAAAACCCTGACAAAGTGGAGTGATAATATAGCCGAGGGTAAGCACAATACCATTAGTGCCATGGAGAGTATGTACAAGAAAATCCGTAGAGAAATAATAAAGATACACGAACAACGTAAAGCAGCACAAGTAAGCGAGAAAGAAAGTAACTCTGATCCTGAAGAGGTAGAGGACGAGAATACCGCCAGAATAGCGTATGTAGGAAAATCTAGATTTCCAGATCGCCATTTACGCCTAGAACACAAGCCAATTTTCCATCATTCAGTACCAGAACAAGGTTCCCTAGAACAAGTATTCCAAGCTACCGATCACATTCTGAAATCACGAATCGGTTACAGTGAGTTAAGTACCATGCATGAACAAGAACTAGCCCGATCAGCAGTCCGATGGATTACTGATTCTACCACTTTTCCAGACGAAATAGTGGCACAAATGTTTCTGAAATTGCCCCCAGCCGAACAGCGACTGGTGGGTATGTATATGATCCAGCACCTCATTACTCTGTATGAGGGTCAGCACTCTGATCCAGGTCCGTTACATGATGTCCTGAACGAGTTACTCCAGTATAGATGGAGAGGTCTAGGTACTGATTTAATTAGTGTCATTCTAGAACAGCGCCACAAATATAGAACGTTTCTGAACCCGCATTTTGTTCATGTCTCACCCCCAGAAAGTAAACCATTTTACATGGAGAGACAGAATCCGTTACGAGAAGTGCATCCAGTTAAGACAGAGGACGGGGAAATGCAACGAGTGTTTGTATACACCCCAATAACAAAGATGGAACTCCTCGAGATGAAGAAATTAATTCCCTGTCATGACAAAGATCCAGCAGGGTTCCATAGAGAATTAAAAGACATGCTCCGTATGGGAGAATACACTTACCCAGATATCATTAAAATGTTAAAGGTTCTGTTGCCCGCAGGGGTGTATGAAAAGCTCAAGGAAAAAGAATGGGAGGTGGGAGAGAAAAAGATCGATTGGGCAGTTCTAGAAGCTGAAGATAAGGCACGAGTACCAGGTACCGGTCTAGGAGAGAAATGTAAAGAATTACCAGAATTATTGATTCAAGTTTTACCTAGATTATTGACAACTAGAAAAGAAGACTGGGATGCAATCTCAGCCTGTAAACAGAAGCAAGATGAGGATATTAGTGATTTTTATTCTAGATTTGAAAAATGTTTTAGTATCAACAGTGGCCTCAAGACAAGTAGCGAGTCATACCCTCACCTTTTTGTTACTAAATTAGTCGAGAATTCAAGCCCACAAGTTAAAAATCGAGTTTTGAAAGTCGAAAGCACCTGGCAAGCTAATACTCCGTCCCAGATGCTCCAGATGCTCCAGTACCACCAGAATAGAATCAGGGAAGAGCAAGAACACGAGAGAAAACGTATGAAAGACACGAAAATGAAAGTATTAGTTGCACAATCCGTTCCTCAAGACAGTCAGAAGAGGGGTCCGAATCAAGCCAGTCATCCTGCAGCTCCCGTTAAAGGGAACTGCAATTATTGTAAACAGCCAGGTCATTTTATAAATGAGTGTGCAGTTCTGAAACACAACATAGCTACTGGTAAGACTAAAGAAAGACCACGTCCGCCTAGACAAGAGCAAGTTTCACAGACTCCTCAGCCACAGAATGCACAACAGACAGTTACCGCACCGCAGCCCATCGCTGCAACACAGCATGTTACATCGCAGATGTACCAGTATGCACAGTCTGAGTATCCAGAGTACCAGCAGTATTCATGAAACAGCCTAGAGAGGGAGGTAGGCTTGCCTCTCATCGAGATACCTGTAGATCAAGAAGGTCCCTATGTTCACAGTCAAGTATTAGGGAAAGACAGAAAGTTTTTGATTGATACAGGGGCAAGTAGGACCACAATTAGTCATGCCGAAGTTCCAGGGGCTCCGCTCTCAGGCTCAAGAAATGTTTCCCTTGGATTTTCAGGAAAACCTATCGTAAATGAGATTTCAAAGCCAGTTACTCTAGAAGTAGGTCCATTGTCCCGCACTACTGATCTGTTACTTACTAAGTCATGTCCAGAAAACCTATTAGGCATTAAGACACTGAAAGAGTTAGGTGCAGTTATATGCTGTTCCCCAGAGGGAATACGATTGTTCCTACGTGACTTTAAGGGTCACTATGTATTACGAGATTTTGATTCGAGACTGTCTAATGTTCCACAGCATCTATGGGCGCAAGGTCCAACTGATGTAGGTTACATGCAAATCACACCCTATCGTGTGACTCTCAAGCCAGGTGTAGTGTTACCACGAATCAGACAGTACAGATTGCCACCCGAGGCTGTAGCAGCCTTATCCAAAATTATTGACGAGCTCATCGCTCAAGGAGTAGTTGTAGAAACTGACTCCAATGTATGTAATTCTCCGATCATTCCAGTCATGAAACGTACTGATCCAAATGCACCCCCAGTATATCGATTAGTGATTGATCTACGAGAGCTTAATAAATGTATTATTCCTCAGTACCCAGTTGTCCCAGACATCTCTTCCCTATTAACGGCCATTGATTCCGAAGCCACGTTCTTCACTGTTATAGACCTCAAGAACGCATTTTTCAGTGTTCCTATTCATCCAGACAGCCAGTTCCTTTTCGGATTTTGTTTAAATGGAAGGAGCTATATGTTCACACGCGCTCCTCAAGGTTTCACAGAAAGTCCTAGTATTTACAGTCAAGCACTTAAGAGACAATTAGACAACATTCACATGCCAACTGACACTGCCCTGCTCCAGTATGTCGATGATCTACTGATCACAGCCCGTTCTGAACGTGCTTGCGAGCGAGCATCCCTTACAGTCTTGTATTTCCTAGCCGAGATGGGGCACAAGGTGTCCCCTTCGAAGCTTCAATTCTGTGTCCAGCAAGTGGTCTACTTAGGACACTTACTGTCCAAGAGGGGTAGGCAGTTGACACCAGACCGTATCCAGTTAATAGCGAGTCTTCCTCAGCCCAAGACCCAGAAGGAGGTACGAGCTTTTATTGGCCTCACTTCTTATTGCAGACAATGGATTCCTCAGTATGCATTTCTAGCCAAACCACTGATACAGTTAACGACACAGGAGGCAGCCGCATCGACTGTCCTCCCTTGGACATCTGAACATACACTTAGTTTCAATGAGTTAAAGAAAGCCCTATGCCAAGCTCCAGTTCTAGCGACACCGAACTACAGTAAGCCTTTTACACTTTTCGTTACTGAACGTGAAGCTACAGCATTATCTGTTCTCACACAAGATCAAGCAGGACAAAACAAGCCCTGTGCTTATTTTTCGAGCACATTAGATCCAGTCGCCCAGGCTTTGCCTGCGTGCCTTAAGTCAGTTGCAGCCACAGCCCTAGCTATCAGACAAAGTGATTCCATAGTCTTAGGACATTCCTTGACAGTACAAGTTCCACATTCCGTGGAAGTTCTTCTGAACCGAACACAAACTCAGCACTTGACAATTGCACGTTTAACAGGTTATGAATTGACACTGTTCCAGCCACACATAGAAATCAGACGCTGCAACATTTTAAATCCTGCTACACTGTTACCATCAGTTACTTCGAATCCTGACCCACATGACTGTGTGGAAGTAGTTAACATTACGACAAAGCCAAGACAAGATCTGACAGATACTCCGTTACCAGACCCCGACCTGACGCTTTATGTGGATGGTTCATGTATGAGAACTAGTACAGGAGAACTAGTCGCCGCGTATGCAGTGACTACTGACACCGAAGTTATTGAAACACACCGTATTGATACTCTGTCCGCTCAAGCAGCAGAGCTAGTTGCTCTGACACAAGCCTGCATACACGCCAAGAACCTGAAAGTTAACGTTTACACAGATTCACGCTACGCATTCGGAGTCGTACACGACTTCGGAGTGCTCTGGCAGGAGAGAGGTTTCATGACTTCTCATGGAACCAAGATTCAGCATGGTCTCCTTATTCAAGCTCTGTTAGATGCCATACATTTACCGACATCCATTGCTATCATGAAATGCAAAGCACATACGAAAGTCACTGATATTATTTCCCAAGGTAATGATCTAGCAGATCGCACAGCCAAGCTTACAGCACAGACTCCAGACATTCAAGTTAATCCGACACAGACACATACTCCAGATCCGATTACATGTATGACAGTTAAGGACCCTACACAAGATGTCATAGATATCCAGTTACATGCTACTCCCGAAGAAATCAAGAAATGGTCCGAACAAGGAGGGGTCCAGACAGATCAAGGATGGTTAACAAAGGGTAGAGCCACATGGTTTCTCCCCGACTCTATGGTTCAAGTCATTATTAATACCGCACATAGTCCAGCACATTTAGGAGAAAAAGCTATGTTAGACAGTATCCAGAACATTTGGTTCAACAAGCATTTACGAGCTGCAGCTAAGCAGAAAGTCCGTACCTGTATGATATGTTGTCAGTTTAATCCAGGTAAAAGTGTCCCGGTGGAACAAGGTGGTTTCCAGCCCCCTGACCACCCTTTTGAAGTCCTCCAGATGGATTATATTCAGATGGAGCGATGTCGAGGTTTCAAGTATGTCCTTGTAGTTGTATGCGCTTTGTCCAGGTGGACAGAAGCATATCCAGTCCCAGATTACACAGCCGCGACCACTGCCAAGCAGTTGGTTCGTGAGTTCTTCCCCCGTTATGGACTCCCTAGAGTCGTATATTCTGATAACGGCCAGCCATTCTCATCTGAACTCATGAAGCACGTTTCCCTTTTGTTAGGGTACCAGTGGAAGTTCCATTGTGTACGCCATCCTGAAGCAGCCGGTCTCGTTGAGAGACATAATCAAACCCTGAAAATCCGCATCGCCAAAGTCTGTCAAGAAAAAGGTGTGGACTGGCTAGTAGCTCTGCCAGTTGCTTTATTTTACATGCGCATGGTCGCACATTCCAGATCAGGTCTGTCCCCGTACGAGGTCGTATTCGGCCGCCCCCCTAACATGTGGGGTACTCCTAGACCCCGAAGTATTACCGATGTTTCAAGTAATATGCTGACAGATTACCTAGCTTCCTTGATGTCTGCCCTCAACTCATGTCGTTCACAGGTTGCCGCCGCATTTCCAGACAATACCGAGGTGGCACCGCATGAAATCGTCCCAGGATCCATGGTGATGGTCCGCAACTTTGACAGATCAAGTCCGCTGGAGCCTCGTTGGAAAGAGCCCCGACAGGTCCTCCTCACCACCCGTACAGCCGTGAAGTTGGAAGGACGCAAGGGCTGGGTGCACCTTTCTCATGTTAAACTTTTTAATGGACTGAAACCCGTCTTGAAAAACATTTCCCAGGATTTGAAGGATTGCCAAAATATTGTTCTCAAGGACTGTCCCGCAAATGACATTGCTACAACCCCTCCCCTGTTAGAGAAAACTCCGCAACAGGAGTATAAACAGAAACTACGGTCTAGTAAAATAAGTCAGCCAGTTTGATTGTCTAAGTCCTCCCCTAGGTGAAACGGTTAGACTGTTTCTGACATGTATAAAATAGACCCCCATAGTGAGAGAGTTAGTCAAAACTCAATCCGATGTATCGTTTTTCTATGTTTCATATTGTTTTCCAGCCTTATGATTTCCTGCACCAGTTATGCATTTTACCTATGTTTCCCAGTTTCACATGTAAATAAGTCTGCTAATGCTACAGTAGAGCACACGTTTAGTGATCTGCCCCCTCATGAACTGTCCTACCGCCTCGCTATGCGTAATAACTCATTTATCCGCATGTTACATTACTCACACCAGACCAGCAATGCTACTAATTGTTGGGTATGTGGTCGACTCCCCCCTTTCCAGATGCCGAAGGGAGTTCTGCCACTTTTTCCTTATCCATTTTCACATAATGGTTCGTGTGGAGCATGGTCCACGTTAACATCATCCTCAACAGATATGTCTATTCTTAACAGTACATGTTTCCCAGACAAGCAAGGTTTCCCCCACAGAACCGGGTTAGATCTAGAAAATGAAGTGTATAATTTAGGTAACTATTCTTCGAATTTCATGATCTTGAATGTTCAGTCTGATACTACTCCAGACTTACCTGCTATTTCAGTACTACCAGTCAAAGGCGAATTATGTGTCCGAAATAATGGTTCCGTACATGTAGGACATAGTGATTGTACTACTATTGTCAAGTATAGTGACAGTGGGAAATCTATTTTTAAAGCTTCACGTCATTCATATTTTATTTGTGGTCAGACCGCATATGTTCGTCTGCCCCTCGATTGGGAGGGAACCTGTTACATTGCCTTCCTACTGCCACCAGTTTTTCTAGCCCCACCTGATTATCATAGAAATACACATCTAGTACACATTAGACATAGAAGGGAGTCCCCAATTGTCGATTATACTGAAACTGCTCTAGAACAATATACCGATTTCAATAGAGGTTTCTTCTTCTTTATAGGCCCTGTCCAGAATAGTAAGTTAATCCGTAGATTAACCAGAACCCTTGAAGCTGTAGTAAATGAGACTGCCTCTGCCCTAGGTAACTTAACCGAAGAGCAATCTGCTATGAGATTTGTCGTTTTATAGAATCGTCTCGTCCTTGACGTCATACTGGCCGATAGGGGCGGGGCCTGTAGAGTCATCGGATCTAGTTGCTGCATTTTCATTCCAAATAACGCGCCGTCTGTTTATTCAGCTATAACCAGACTCCATAAAATTGCCCATCTGTTACACCAAGATCCAGGCACCTGGACATGGTCCGGTTGGTTCTGGAATATAATTTCCGCATGGGGATGGAAAGTCTTGTCCTTTCTAGGTATAGCAGTAGCGATCATATTCAGCTGCTGCCTCTGTATACAATGTGGCCCTGCGATTTGCGGCATGTGTGCTACATCCTGTATTCCTAGTATAACTCCTAGTCCCAAGTCCCGTTCTAAATCCCGTTCTAAGAAAATTCGAGACGAGCAAATGATACTGTATGAAATGATAGATGGTATCATGAATATTGATGTTTCCTGATGGAAACGTAGTGACAAGGAGGGAATGTGGAAAAGTAAATTTTGCCATGTTCTGTGTCCCTACGTGTCATCCATCATATGTTATGTGTGCATGATTAAATATGCATATGTACTCCCCATGTCTGATTAATGACGCAATTACAGTTGTGTCCACCTCTAGTATGCCAGTTTCCAGTCCTCGTGAATACTACGAATATCAGGCCTATGTAAAGCTACGTTGCCACGTTTCTCAGTGTGCACGTTATTCCATTATAAAGTCCCCGTTTCTAGGCCTCAAAAGGGCCTGGACATCAGATTCAGCTCCTGTCTCCTGAAACCTCGCTGAGGAGGGATACAGCCCCCACCTGTATCCTCGACCCTTCACTTACTTCCTGCCTCGCAGTGCCCGGCCCAGCCTGGCTCAGCCTCTGAGTCTGCCAAGAATATGTTATGATTCCAGTTATCAGTTCAGTCCTCCTTCTCTGCATTCCTAAGCTACTGAACTGCATCAATAGTTTCCGTCATTGTCTAGCCTTCACGTCTCCACGTTAGAGAAATACTGCATTTAATGGTCATTTAATATTCTTCATCACGCACTACATGTAGAATAATGCATGGTCCAGTCTTAGAATCAAGTTAGCCTTTCCCCTCTTGACTTCTAGTTTATATCAACATGTTCTCTAAACATCAGATACTAGATACTGTTTAGGTACATGTCGCCCTGACTCTCCAGACTTCAGTCTCTGCTCCTAGCACAGAGTTCATAGCCCCCAGCTTCTCCTAGTGATACGTCATTGCCAGTTTGCGCGCACCATCAGGTTAGAGGTCCCGGCTCCTCAGGTAGCCCCCCCCATGGTTTCCGCCCCATTCATGACATATCCTGTTACGTCTACACCACATGTCTATGTATACGCCCAGTTACACCTACTTTTGTCCTTATCTTTCGCGACTGCTACGCGTCACACCTATTGCTCCACCCACTGCTACGCCTACTGCAATGTAATGCTATGTGTTTGCGTTATGTATATATGCTCATGTATTGTTATTAAAAGTCAGCGCGCTCATCCCAGACCCAGCCCCAGCAGCTGCTGGGCCCTGTCATCCTATTCCTATGCAGGTTGACCTGTTCCTGTCCTTATGCTGTATTAAACCTGCAAAACTCCCACTACCTCGAATCTTGACTCTTATTTATTGAGCTATCTGTTATTCATTCATGCACTCAAAAATAGGGTATTATTTATTTATTTACCACAACCCACTCAATTCTCAGTGGCCTGGATGCCCTCACCGTCTCAATTAAGAGTCCTTCCTATGTGTGAATGGAGCCCTGAATAGTGAAGGTTGGCGCGCATAGATGCAGTGTTCCCTTCTGCTTCCCCGTCACCCCTCTTCGCTTATGTTCTCTCTCTTGCATAACTACACTTAATTCTCCACCTCTCCATCAGTGCTTCGAAGTGGAGTAGGCGGCCATAAATCTTATTGCCGCCACCAACTCTATACAGCCATCGCCTATCCCCTTGCAGTGCTCTGAAGCTGCCAGCAGATGACTTGTACTTCTATGAGCTAGTGCATACGATGGCTCTTGAACGCCGTGATCACATGCATTGCCACGCCAAAGATCCATTTATTGTTCTATAAAATGCAAACTCCGCACAAGCAGGTCTTTGAGTGCTGTGCGCAAGAGGGTGTTCGAACACAAGACAACTGTGGATTCACTGGTGACACAACAGAGCAGAGCAGATTGTTGACAATGCAATATCAGCCCTTGATTAGCAGTGGATTTCAGACAAGGAGTGTAAAATCATCTGTGTAGAGGATGCTGTGGTGCACAGAGGGCACACAAACTAGTTTATTTTAACAAACTGACTACACTGAATGGGGTACCTGTGCACCCTAAACTGGAAAAATGGTGAATAACACAGGAGACGTGTTATTAGACAGTGCTACCGAATCTGGGACTAGTAGAAAGGCCATGAAGAGGCAGGACACAAGGCTCCTAGCCTGAAGAGCTGGGTGATCCTCTGCCTTGAAAGAAGCACCAACTGGGTCACCCAGCTTCCAATCCACTTAGGGTAAGCGTGTCAGTGAACCAGCGAGAGGAGAGCTTAGCCTCTGGCACAACACAGGAACCTCTGCCTCAGCAAGGGTTCGGCTGGGCACAAACACATCTCTGCACAGTACAGTTTCTCTTCAACTCAAAGTCACAGGACTGCAGAACAGATGATTGCATTCTGCCTTTACTACTATTCTTTACGGCATGACCCTAAAACATTTATAAAATTGTCTAGAAGTTAAAAAAACATTATTACATTGCTTGTTAGAAAGTTTATGTTAAAGATGTAAACTTTAAAACATCTGCCAAAAGATTACGCATAGTAAAGCACAGGCAGGAATTGTACAGGAAGGTTAAAAAGGCAAGTGGTCCTGTGTGAGGGTCCTTAGGAATAACATTAATGTGCTTACCTCAGAGGTCTACCCAGAGGCCTTCTTTTGTGTACTAAACTGCTTATGTGTATCTTTCAGGCAGGAACCCAATTCAAAGAATATTCAGGAAGAATCTGTGTCTTACACTAACAGTGATCCATGACGTTTATATCAAATAAGCATACATATCTGCAGATTTGCATTGAAAAAGGCTTTACAGTAACTAGGCTAGACTGACCATTCCAGGCATCAGGCGTTTCCTAGGGCGATGGGAAGGATAGGGGGCTGGTTTAGTTTGTGGGGGAGAGTTTTATAGCAGTGCATATGTTTTAAAAAAGCTGCAAAGTTCCTTGTATATTCAGCAGGTTTCGGGCAACAATAAAAGTGCCACGATAACTCTGGTGATCAATGTACCTGCTGGACTGGAGAGAGAAGGGAGGGGAGTTTTGTCTAATGGCTGTTTGGACCCACCTAAGGTAGTGCAAAGGGTTAATACGCCTGCTGCAAAGAACGTGTATCATGCATATCAAAGAGCAATATTTCATGTGCATAGCTCAGTGGGTTACTGCTTTTTGTTTACTTCCCGAATGAAAATATAATTTTGCCTTTTACTGTCAAGATCTCTCTTGTTTTTTGTGAGTAGAAGAGTTGGCCAAGCAGGACAATTCAAAAGGTATCCTATGCAGGACACTTGAATACATATGTACCATACTATGTTTGAGCAGCTAGCTGGCTGACATGAATATGAAGGAGCCCTTGTGGGTTTCCGTGAGTCAGATCAGATTCTCCTAAAGAATCCCTTTCTCTTCTGAGCCCTGCTTAACCCATGTGTAACAGATGGGCCCTGTATTCATGTCCTCAATGTTTGAGATAACAAATACTCATTGATTTCTGAAAAATGAGAGTAAAAGCGTTAAGGTAACATGTCATTCCTGCTTATATTTTGCACTCTTTACATAATCCTGCATTCCCTATGAGTGTTTGCTTTTTCCAGAATGTTGTTACTTTTTTTCAGGCAGTGTACTATTTGAAGTGAGTCACACCCAGGTGCTTATAATGGGGCAGAATTGGGATGTAGCTGAAGAGAGTGCGAGTTTCACTCAGTGGGGCAGCAGGGTGTTCGGGGGGTAGGATGTGGCACTATGGCCAGAGCTACCGAATTTGGAACTGGGGAAACTGTTTCATCCTTCATGACTTGCCGTGGGTGATGTTTGTAAAGAAATCACAGGAATTAATCAGTTCAAAGTTTTTTTTGATAAACTATACCACCTACCATGCCTCTCGGAAAAATCAGAGAGAGCTTGGGGAATGTGCTTTGGAGGTAGAAGTAAGACTTCTGGCAATTGGGAAGGTGCTAGATGTACGTTGGGTGTCCTCGAGTGAAAGATCTGTGAGAGCTGTTTGGAATAACTACAAAGCACTTAATAAACCGTTTATTAACCTCCCTGGTGTTTGTTGAAAATATGGGCATATTATATGATGTTCTCACAGAACTGGGTGACCTATCCAGAGGATGCAACGGTGTGATATGACAATATATGAGGCCGACCATTCAATACAGATGCAGATTTTAGTGCTTGAATCAATGGCTGATTTACCTGGGCCCTTTGCTACAACTGCATTAAATGTTGCTGAACGCATGCAATTTGCTGGTGTAGGACTGCAACATAACAAAGGCTGTGTTAGCATCAATCGGGCACAGTTCTTTAGGAGCTTAGCAAATAACCTGCGAAAAAGCATGACAATGACTAATATTTCTAGATGCACAACCACAAACAATGTCGAAATGGAATACAAACAGTTGGTACATAGAATGAAACTCCTACAACCAGTTTCTTGGCCAGATCCAGTAGACATCTTATATGGTGAGGAAGAATTACAAAACCTCTGTAGCAGGTTGCAGGTTTTTGATAGGAAGCAGTGCATCATTGCTTTCAGAGAGTACACAGAAAATAGAAATTGCATCCCTGAAAGGCTGAGACCATAAGTGCACATTATAAACACCTTTTGTACCTCCACTGCAGAATGTGAACTTAGCTTTAGTGTAATGATGTGTTCACACCACTGCAGAACAGTATATCAATCAATCGTCAGTCTTCTATAATGTTCATAAAAATTGTGGGGCCTTCTGTTATAGAATTTAAACCTGAATTTTATGTTCAGAAATGGTTAGAAAAAGGGAGGAGAAATGCTGATGAAAGAAACTGCATGGCTAGGAGACAAATGGCTTATGATTCCACATATAAGCGTATTTGGCACATTCTGTGATTGGAAACATGTCCCACATTGTAAATGTATTCTAATGTAGACAGCTTATATATTAAACCTCAAATAAACACATTTACCCTTTGTTTGAATCAAATAACGTTATAAGCTGTAACTGGTCAGTGAAATGCCAAATTACTAAAAATTGGTGTTTTGCTATTTCTAGCCACACCTCTGACTACGCCCACTGATCCAATCCTCAGGTTATTCCCGCCCCCTGATTCTCCGCCCACAGTTCCCCCTACTTTTTCCCCCCCTCTTCGACCACTGGGCTAGACTCCTCCCCACTCCTGTCTAGCCCTTTCGAGACATGCATGTTAAAAGCCTCTTTGCCACGACTCACTGGCCTTCACCGGCTTAGAAGACCATTCGTGAGCTCCCCCTGTCTGTGATATATTTGCCTACAAATCTGATATGAGCTCTCCTTGGCCGCAGCCCCACCAGCCTCGCAGGCATTCGTGTAACTGACTCTACCCCAGCACCACTGTCCTGAATGCGACTTGCTCTGCCACAGCCATACTAACTTTTCCTCGAGACAGGATGGCTCTGCACTGGTCCGAACAATCTTGCACATACAATAAATATTCATTCAAAAACAACACTCCCTTTCGAGAGTCATAACTGACTGTCCAGCCCAACTGGCCTTTCGGAAACACTGATGTGGTGTGCGCTCTAGTCTATGCGCGCATACGCGATGACGCGGCGCGCACTAGACTAGAGCGGAGAGGCGGCGCATGCGCAGGAGGCATGAGAGAATAGGCGCGAAGGAGAATAACGGCAGTTGGCGACCGGAGCTTGGGACAGTTAGACGCTCGGCGCCCTTAGCTCTAAGTATTCATAATTTGTTGTGAAATAATAAACCAGTGTTACTCACCTTCTGCTCAAGTGTGCTCTGTGGGAGAACAAACATTACAGTGGCGACGAGGCTGGGACCCGGACACCACCCGGTGCAGGGACGACAGCAAACACCCCCACAGCCACCCTCACTAGTCAGTAAGGATAATCACCGGCAAAGAAGAGCAAAGGGCGTGGCAGCAGCGCACCAACACGGCACCCAGCTGAACACCAACTACACAAGCCAGGTTAGTGTGGCCCAAGACTCCAGGAGCCCCCAAGCAGCAACCTGGCAACCAAGGGAGACTCCCCCAAGCCAGAGGAAAGGGGGGAGAGTGCACAGACTGCGCACAGTGCGAGGGATAACGCCCCAGGGAGCCCAAGGGGCCAAGTTGACACGTCAGAGAGCGCAGGAGTGTCTGGTGAACCCACCCAAAGCAGGGCCCAGGAAGGCGAACCTAGAGGCGGAGGAAGAATGGCGAATCAGGCGTCAGCCCTGATGGCACCAGTCCCGTTCCTACCTAGACCAGGTGAACCCCAACTAAAATGGGAAGACTGGAAGGATTATTTCCTAAATTACATTGAGGCTCTGGGAGATGAGAGTGAAGGTGAATACACGCCGGAAAGAAAAAAGAGACTGTTGCTCCACAACTTAGGCCCGGAAGGGGTGAGGGTGTTTAAGAACCTGGTGCCCAAGGAGAGGGGTGCAGCGGAGACGGATGTTTTTGCGAATGCCCTGGATGACCTGGACAGCCATTACCGCCCAGCGGTCTGCATCTCGATAGACCGCTATAACTTCCAACAGCGGAAACAGGAGGCGGGAGAGTCCATTGATGATTATGTGGCAGCCCTTCGCCGACTAGCAATCACATGTAGGTATGGGAACCTGCAGGATGAGTACATTAAGGACCAAATTGTAATGCACACCACCAGCAGATCGGTGCAAGACAAGCTATGGGCAATGAACGAGACAACCCTGAAAGAGGTGGTGGCGATGGTCAAAAAGGCCGAAATGTCGAAGAGAGGCGCAGACGCGGCGAAAAGGGAAAGTGGCCCAAGACAGATGGTCAACAAGATCGATGAGGCACCACAATCCAGTAAACCCAAAAGCAATTACGGGGACCCGAGGAAGGATATAAGAGGGTCTGGGAAACAGATGGCTCGCTCTGGCCCGGGATCAAAATTCGCATGCTACAGATGTGGCAGTGCAGCACACGCGGCCCAGGACAGGCGTTGTCCCGCGTTCCGCGCCAGGTGCTCGTTCTGTGGGTTGACAGGTCATTTCGAAAAAGTCTGCCGGAAAAAAAGGGACGAAGTCCACCGTCAAGTGTATCGATACAGCCACGGCCAACGTAAGTGAGGAAGACGACGTGGATGATGATGATCTGGTCCTGTGCATAGAGGATCAAGTTTTGGACGTGTCCGGCAGGCGAAGAGACAAGCCCCGCACCGACATGCTCATTGGGGGCGTCAAAGTACATGTGGCTGTGGATTCAGGATCCCCCTGGACCATAGTACAAAGGTCGATATGGGAAGAGGACTTCGCGCCTGCCATAGGCCCTAACCTAATGCCGCCGGACATCAGACCCATCTCGTATACCGAGAACACCATCCCCCTGGTTGGGTGCAGGGACCTGGAGTTCGAATTCAGAGGACGGTCAGCCACGTGCACCCTGTATGTAGCAGAAAAAGGCCCGTCGGTACTGGGATGGAGAGATGCAGGTGATCTCGGTATTATACTCAATCCTGGGGGGAAAGAACAGATTTTGCTAACAGACGAATGGCCCCTCTTGAAGGAGGAGGACTGGAAGGCAGCATACCCCAAGGTCTTTGAGGGCACGGTTTGAAAACTGGACAAATTCGTGCACAAGATGGTCCTCAAGGAGGGAGCAGTACCAGTGGTGCATAAGGTACGGAACATACCGATGTCCACGAGTGAGGCGGTGCGCCAAGAACTACTGAAGCTAGAAGAGCAAGACATCATTGAACCAGTGGACAGTGCGGAATGGCTATCGCCCTTGGTAGTGGTCAAGAAGCCAAATGGCAAGGTCAGACTCTGCGTGGACCTAAGGGAGCTCAACAAAAGCCTCATAGTGGAGAGATTCCCGCTCCCCAGAATAGATGAGATGCTGGCTAGGACAAAAGGGATCACCCACTTCTCCACCATAGACCTGACGTCGGCGTATTACCAGATAGAACTGCATCCGTCGAGTAGGAAGTACACAGCCTTCATAACGCCCTTTGGATGCTACCAATTCAGGAGAATGCCGTTCGGCCTAGCATCCGCTGCGGCCGTGTTCCAGAAACTTATGCACAGGTTGTTTAAGGACATCTCGGGAGTGCAATACTTCCAAGATGACATCCTAGTGATGGGCTCCGACAAAAGCGAGCACGACAAGAAACTACATCGAGTGCTGGGAGTGCTGCAAAGCAGGGGATTGACGGCGGAATGGAGCAAGTGTAGAATAGGGTCCCGCACTGTGACCTACCTGGGGCACGAGATAGGGACGCATGGCATATCACCGAAGGAGCAAAATGTGAAAGCAATAAAGGATGCCAAGGCCCCAACTACCAAAGAGGAAGTGCGGTCATTCCTCGGAATGGCCGAGTATTACAGCCGGTTTGTCAGACATTTTGCCACTAGAACGCACAGGATGAGACAACTAATCAGAAACAATGCAAAATTTGAATGGGATGCGGAGGCCCAATCCGAATTCGAGTCCATTAAAGACTGTATCAGCCACGCCATCCCACTGCAAGGGTATGACCCCTCCGGCAAAACTGTGGTGACAACGGACGCAAGCGACAAGGGCTTGGGAGCTGTCTTGGCGCAAGAAAGGGAAGATGGTGCCAAGGAAACGATCTGTTTTGCATCCAGGGCGCTGTCCCCGACGGAACAAAGGTACAGCGTAATTGAAAAAGAGATGCTGGCGGTCACGTGGGCGCTGAGCAAGTTTCGTCAGTTCATATGGGGCACGAGATTCAGACTTCAAACGGATCACAAGCCACTGATCAAAGTGTTGACGTCATCGGGTCATGACACCGCCACCCCGAGAATAGCGAAGATGACCTTGAAGTTGCTAGACTACACATATGATGTAGAATACCTTCCAGGAACGCAGAACAAGGTAGCTGATTACCTCAGCCGGGCAGCAGCAATGGAGGAGGCGCCGGGTGAGACCCCGGACGCTGAAGAGATGGTGGCCAGCATGGAGGATCACGAAACGTCAATCAGTGCACAGGAATGGCAGGCAGCTTACGAGCTCGATGAGGAAAAGATGGAAGTAAGGAAACACCTTACCGTGGGCTGGCCGGACAAGAAGAAGCTCAAGGAGGGTGTGCGACGATTCTATGAAATAAGGGAAGAATTGTCCCTGAGTGACTCGGGAATATTCTTGTACAGAGGAGAGAAAGTGGTACCCCCAGTGACACTGATACCAAGACTGCTGAAATTGCTCCATGAGGGGCATTTGGGCATCGTACAAACCAAGGCGCTGGTCAAACAGATGTATTGGTGGCCTGGAATGGATAATCACATTGAGAGGCAAGTGAGGGAGTGCGAACAGTGCCAAGGAGCAGATAAGGTGCTTCGCCCACTCAGACCAGCTCTGGGGAAGTTCGACACCCCACAAGGCCCGTGGGAAGAAGTGGCCATTGACATTCTGGGGCCTGTGCTGGACAGCAGAGGAGTGAATAAGTACATTTGTGTGATAATTGACAAGTATTCCAAATGGCCGGAAGTGGACATACAAGAGTCGATGGACACGGAAACGATCCTTAAGTTCCTAACCTCGGTGTTCCTCAGAGAGGGAATACCCAAATCCATTCTTAGTGACAATGGACCGCAATTTGTGTCGGACAAGTGGGGGAGATACATGAAGAGGAATGGGATCAAGGTGAAACACACGGCTGTGTACCATCCGGCTTGCAACGGCCAGGTCGAAAGGTTTAACAGGGTGCTCATGGGCTCCATTCAGGCGGCCATTTCGCAAGGAAAAGACTGGGAGGTGGAAGTGATGAACATGCTGTGGGCCTACCGGATAACACCCTCGGTGGTGGGGTACAGTCCGTTCCAAGTGCTTAGGGGACGTCATCCCTTCACCCGGGACAATGTAGCATGGAGGGAGAAGACCATCACCAGCAAATGGTCCCCAGCGGTGGTGCAACACAATCTGGAGAAGGCCCAGAGGATCTATGCAGCCCACTATGACAAGCGACGCAGCACGAAGGACACGGCGTTGGAAAAAGGGGAGTGGGTTAGGATCAAACTCCCCACTCTGCAAAAGAAAGGCGAAAGTAAATTAGCCAGCCACTACAAGTCAAGGAAGTGCGTGGTAGGGCGGCCCTCCTCAGTGACGGAAAGGTCTGGTCGCAAGACCGCATGGCCAGAGTCAACAAAATATTAGTCTGGCCCAAGGTTGAGGTGGAAGAAAGTAGCATGAATGACCAGGAGGCCAGAGTCCTCTCGGAGCAGGGCACGGACAACCACGAAGAAAGTGCAAGGGACGACAGTGAAACGGAAGCCCGGGGAGCCAGGATTTCCGAAGGCCGTGATGCACAGGCGAATGCAGAACAGAGAGCAGATGCGAGAGAAGCTGGGGTGGCCCGAGGAGAGACAGAAGTGGGAGAAAACATGCCGGTAAGACACACCCGCAGCGGAAGGGCAGTCATTGTGCCCTCTCGTTATAGAGACTTTGAGATGGAAGGACAATAGCTGGGTGCTGCTCTCCCAGGGTGCCCCACCAAGACTATTCACAGTTGAAGGACATTCAACCTGGTGGGCGGGGGACGCTTCAACCTGGTTTTCATTAAAGGGGGGAGATATGTGGTGTGCGCTCTAGTCTATGCGCGCATACGCGATGACGCGGCGCGCACTAGACTAGAGCGGAGAGGCGGCGCATGCGCAGGAGGCATGAGAGAATAGGCGCGAAGGAGAATAACGGCAGTTGGCGACCGGAGCTTGGGACAGTTAGACGCTCGGCGCCCTTAGCTCTAAGTATTCATAATTTGTTGTGAAATAATAAACCAGTGTTACTCACCTTCTGCTCAAGTGTGCTCTGTGGGAGAACAAACATTACAACTGACTCCAATGAAGGAGCCCAGGACTGCACTGCCAGTTTCCAGCTTTAACACAGGCACGGCGTGTCGCAAACCGAAAACGAGGCTGACCCTGACCGAGTCCTACCGGCTTTTCTCATATACTGACATCTGGTAGGCTGACGCATGACTCACTCTCCACCATCGTGTCAGGAGACTAACGAACGGTAAACTAAGACGGCTTTGTTCTGACGATTCTGGTTTTCCTCTGACTCCCTGTGGCCACTTACAGAACCTACTACCTGTCTGTGGGACTTTCAGAGCAACCAGACACACAGAGGCCGATGCACCTGGCAGGACGGGGTCAAAAAGAAATAGCCTAACCTGTCAAACTACGCATAAACCCTACTGCCCCCTCAGAAACACTGTCCTAACGCGTGACTCTCCTTTGCCAACCTTACCGGCCGTGAGAAGCCGGGGTGTCCAACGTAGGATAAAAGAGCAGAGTCCATGTAACGTTTTCAAGACATGACCTTATAACACAGTTATAAAGACTGAAGTTGCCGCAATCAAAAGCATAATAGACGTTATTAAAACCTGCCTTGGAGCCCACCTTCTTGGACCTAAGCTGGACACTTAAAGTGGGTTTTTCAGAGGAACTCGTTCTTTTGAGAAAGGAAATATTATTTACTTACCACGATACCGGCTCCCCTTTTTCCGCACCGAATTCTGGAGCTCACGGATTGGTCCTGGAATACACCCCAGGATGTGCTGGTCCCAAACCTTACACGCACCGTCTCTTGAGATGCCTCAACAGATATAAATCCTTCGTTGGTACCGAATTTTCCGAAGGCCGGGTTGGTCCAGAGCCTTACATGCGATAATATGCCCCACAACCTTCAGCAGAACAACGGCAGCATGGGACCCCGTCTTCACCCATTAGGGATCACTGTTAACCTACAACCTTCTCATTGCGGGGAAAAGCGGCGGAAACACCCAACAACCTCTGCGTCGTCCAATCCTGAGCAAGTCTGCAAAATAAAGGGGAAACCACACAGGAACTAGCAGAGAGAGCGAGCGAAGAGTCCGGAAGAGAAAAAAAATTGACGGCGGCATATATTTATTGAGTGCAAATAAAGAAAAGAGGGCCTTGTACAAATTCAGGATTTCTCCAGACATGAGCTCAGTCGGCCCAATGGGCAGGTGGCCCTCCTCGCCAAAGAAAGAACACACAGACACGGAAATATGGCAACTGCCCTTTGCAGGCCACGCCGCCAAGAAAACTGATGACCTACATATTTTCAGGTTGTAGAGTCGTAGGGTCTGTTCCGCCTCCTTGTACAAATCGGAAATGTGGCTGCACACCCCCCAACACCCACAAAGACCTTTTGAATGATTAAATCCATAATCAAAGAATGGGTCAGCCCATGAGAGCGCAAGTCTCAATGGAGTTGATGTATGTCAAGATATACAAGTATTGGCAAAGTTAATGGGTCACGCCTTTTGGACCTAAAGGCGTGGCAATACTGTTTGCAGATCCAATACTGTTTGCAAATTCTGTGCAGCATCATTAAAAACATAAATAAATACAAAAAAAACGCAATGATACTCTGAGTGGGCGGGGGGATAAAATAAAGACAGGTGGGCGAGGATGGGGAAAGCAGCACAGAGGGACTGAACAGTACATAAAGGTGGAGGAAGGCCAAAACGCGGAAGAGCGCAACATGGGTTGTGGGGACGATAGTTGTCAGGAGAGAAGCAAACAAAGAGCATGGATGGAAGGCACGTGCACTGTTATGGAATGCTTAACCAAAAAGAAAAAAGTAGTTCTTCCGATGTGAAATAGTGGAAGGATGTAACTCAGCCCATCAAAAGAATGGTAAAGAGGTGAGGCTATATGCTCCAGGGGAGGGACAAGCACACAAAGAGGAAGGCAAGCAGTTGAATAAGAAGTAAGCTATTGAGTGTGAAGATAAAGCCAACCAGCAATAAAGAGTACGCAGGATGCAAGCCCACTGTAAGTACTTAGTAAGTCCACACTAGGTCTTTCAAAACCAGACAACTTGCTGTATCTGCTAGGCGAGTTTTCTGGGGCCCCTTCCTCTGAATTGACATGGATGCTGTAGGAAAACGTTACCGAGTACTGGAGTCAGACCCTCCCGAGGGGGATTAAGCACTTGGGTTCCTGTGTACAGAATCAACACCACTCTACAAATCAACACCACACCAGTGCGTTTACGTAGAACGAATTTTTTATATACAGTTGATTATTTTGTCAAAGGTTCTATACATCAATCGGGATGTTAGGTTCTTCTTGAAAAGGGGCCAGAGTAAGGAGGGGGAGGTGTGCGAGAGGCTTCAGGGCGTCTTGTCTCTACTCACAGTTTTTAGTCTGGCCGGCCCGCTCTGGCCGAGGGGTTTGCACGCCTGGTGCGGGGGCTGGAAGTCTGTGTCCGGCGCACGGCTCTCAATCCTCGAGCCGCCGGATCACGGGGGAGGGACCACACCGAGGTATCCGGTATCCAACTCTCAATCCTTGAGTCGGGTGATACCGGGGGGGGGGTATCACCCGACTCCCTGGTAGTAATCTCCTACTGAGGAAGGCAACTGGTTGGTCTTGGCCCTCCTCGTTTAGTTGGGATAGCACTGCCCCTATGCCGTGCTCGGAGGCGTCGGTCTGGACAACAAACTCCCGAGAGTAGTCAGGGGCCTGGAGTACTGGGGCGGTGCACATGGCGGTCTTCAAGGTGTCAAACGCCTTCTGACAGGTGGGAGTCCAGTGTACCTTCTTATCCTGTTTGTTAGAGGTTAATTCAGTTAGGGGCCCCACTACGCTGCCATACCCCTTGATGAATCTCCGGTAGTAGCCGGTGAGGCAGAGGAAGGCCCTCACTCCGGTCTGGGTGGTCGGGGGTTCCCAAGCCAAGATGACGTCGATTTTGGGTTGAAGGGGTGCTACCTGACCGCTCCCTACTTGGTGCCCGAGGTTGACCTCTGTCCCTTGGCCAATCTGGCACTTACTGGCTTTGATGGTGAGGCCGGCCCGGCGTAGGGCTAGCAGCACCTCCCACAGGTGTCGCAAGTGTCCCCCCAGTCGGTGCTGAACACTGCAATATCATCCAGGTAAGCAGCGCTGAACTCTTCCAGCCCCGCCAGCACCCGGTTGACCAGTCTCTGGAACGTGGCCGGGGTGTTCTTCATCCCGAAGGGCATCACCCGGAATTGGTAGTGCCCATCGGGGGGTGGAGAAGGCAGACCTTTCTTTGGCTCCTTCGTGAGGGCAATTTGCCAGTATCCAGAGGTCAGGTCGAACGTACTGAGATAGTGTGCCGCCCCCAGGCGGTCAATGAGTTTGTCAGCCCGGGGAATGGGGTGTGCATCTGTTCAGGTGACGGCATTGAGTCTGCGGTAATCCACGCAGAACCTTAGTTCGGGCTTGGCCCCTGGGGCGTCCGCTTTCGGGACTAGCACCACGGGGCTGGCCCACGGACTGTCAGAGGACTGACTCCACGACTCCCAGGGCAAGCATCTTGGAGACCTCCTCCTTAATGCAGGACCGGACTCGGTCGGGGACACGGTAGGCCTTCTGCCGCACAGGGGTGCTGTCCCCAGTGTCCACGTCGTGGACGCACCAATCGGTGATGCTGGGGACCAGGGAAAATAAGTCCGAGAACTGTCCCAGCAGTCGGCGACAGTCTTCGCACTGTTCAGGGGTCAGGGAGGGGGAGAGAATTACGCCCTCCACGGAGCCATCCTGCTTCGTAGCACACAGAAGGTCGGGCAGGGGTTCGGTCTCTTCCTCCGCCCTGTCATCAGTAGCGAGGAGCATGCTCACCTCAGATCGCTCGAAGTGGGGTTTGAGGCGGTTCACGTGAAGGACCCTCAAAGGGTTCCTTGGGGACTGGACATCTACCAGGTAGGTGACCTGGCTCTTGCGCTCTATTACCTTGAAGGGCCCGGTCCATTTGTCTTGGAGGGCGCAGGGCTCTACTGGGGCCATCACCCACACTTGCTGACCAGGCTGAAACTCTACCAGGGTAGCGTTCTGGTCATACCAGCGTTTCATTTCCTCCTGGTTAGCCTCGAGGTTGGCCTCCGCAAGTTCCCGGTACGCGAACAAGAGGCAGGGCAGGAGGATGTCCCATTTACGCCTCAGGGGCTCTTCCAGCCCCATGATCATTCCTTTGAGGGTCCGGTTGAATCGCTCGACCAGACCATTGCCTTGGGCGTGGTACGGGGTGGTGAATTTGTACGTCACCCCACACTCCTGCCACAGGGACTTCATGTATTTTGAAATGAAGTTGGTCCCCCGGTTGCTCACTACCTCCCGGGGGAATCCTACCCGGGAGAATATTCCCATCAGGGCCCGCCCCACCACGGGGGCCGTCACAGTCCGGAGGGGGATGGCCTCAGGGTACCTGGTGGCATGGTCCACCAGGACGAGCATGAATCTGTGGCCCATGGCGGTACGGGGGTCCAGAGGTCCCACAATATCGATTCCTACTCGCTCAAAGGGGGTACTGACCACCGGAAAGGGCTGGAGAGGTGCCTTGCACTTTCCCCCACTCTTCCCACTAGCCTGGCAGGTCTGGCAGTACTGGCAGTGGGTCGCTACATTTTGGCGCATTCCTGGGCCAATAGAAATGGGTGACTAGCCGGTGGTAGGTCTTATCTTGTCCCAGGTGCCCAGCTAGAGGTACGTCGTGGGCTAGGCCCAGCAGGAAGTCCCTGAAACGCAGGGGCACTACCAGCACCCGGGCGGACCCTAGCTCAGCAGACTTGGGCTCGCTGTAGAGGAGGCCATTCTCCCAGTAGATCCAGTGGGACCCGGACTGGTCTCCAGCCGCCTGGGCGGTGGCCTGTTGCCGTATGCCCAGGAAAGTGGGGCAGGCGGTCTGTTCCTGGCAGAACTCTTCCCGGGAAGGTCCACCATCCTGTCGCCAGTGGTCCAACCCCGGGAGGCCCCCCAGCTCTGCGATCTGCTCACTGATGGGGCTCCGGGCATCTCTGTCCGGGTCAGTTTCCCCCAGGGGGTCGGGACCGGAGGGGTCAGGCTGTCTGCCCTCCTCGTCTCCTCCCTCTAAGGTGGGGCTCTGGGCCCTTCTCTCTGACCCCACTCCCTCGGGAGCACTCATCCGGGCGGCCATGGCCCGAGTGGTGGCACACACCCACTCGGGTAGACCCATCATCTGCAGATGGGTCTTTCGTTCTACCTGGGTCCACGGGGAGGTCTCCAGGTCGTTGCCCAGTAGACAATCGACTGGCATGGAGGTTCGGACCGCTACCTGCAGGGTGTCGGATACCCCCTCCCATTCAAAGGGAATTTGGGCCATTTCGCAGAGGCTTTCAGAGTTGTCGGCCGTAATGACGGGACAGAGGACGTGAGGGACAATCTGTTCCTTGGATACCAAGTGACAGCGAACAGACGTGACACTGGCCCCGGTGTCGCGGAGTGCCTCTACCCGGTGTCCGTTGATGGTCACCCACTGCGCGTATTTCGTAGTGTTGGGTGGTAGCGGGGTCCCGGGGACTATTCCTCCATCCCCGAGGGAAACCAGGGACATCGCTACGGGTTCCCACTCCCCGGGAGTTTCGAACTTTTCCTCGAGGGCGACTGCAGTCAGGTGACGGGGAGGGTTGCCAGAGATGGTGGGCTTTTTGAAGAGGGGACAATGGGGGTCACTGGCATAGTGGCCCGGTTGTTGGCATTTGTAACAGGCGGTGGAGATACTTAGCCCTGGTCTGCCGGGGGGGGGGGCAGGGCTTGGTAGGGAGGGAGAGGGTGATACTGGCTGCTGGTTTCTTTGGTGGCTACGTTGGGGCCCTGGCGGGAACTCCCGCGACCTACCTTGGCCTCCCGCCCCTCGCTGCCGGGGGCCCATCTAATTCCTAGCATAGTCACCCACTGGGCCCTTGGGGACCCGGGTGTTCACCCAGCGGTCTGCCTCCGCAGCAAGCTTCCTAGGGTTAGTAAGCTTGCTGTCCAGGAGGTGCTGGCGCAGTTCCACAAAGCAGTTTAAGGACAGGTGCTCCCAGGCTATCAGATCGAATAACTCTTCAAACATGGTGACCTTGCTGTCCTTGATCCACCCGTCTAAGGCTCTACTGTAAAAGTTGACATAGTCCACCCAGGTGGTGCCAGGGAGCTTTTTGCAATCCCGGAATCGCTGCCTGTACATCTCTGGGGTGAGCCCATATCTGGCTACTAGGGCCTCCTTCATATGGCTGTAGGAATTCAGTACTGTAGATGGGAGTTCCAGCAAGGTATCCCTCCCCTCGCTCAGGAGTCCCCCCCACAGCCCGACCCCCAATCTTTCTCGGGGACTCGGTGGGAGGTCATCGCTACCTCATAGGCTTTAAACCATTGCTGAATGTCATAGTTCCTGTAGTATTCCTTGACTACGTCTTTGGGGATGTGTACCTTGGTTTTCACAGGGGGGGGGGTTCCTCGGTTCCCCGGGGGCCCGGCTTCCTCACTCCTAGCCTTAAGCTCGAGCTCCTTCAAGCTCCTCTTGTGCTCTAACTGGAGTTTCCGGCCCTCATGCTCTCGCTGCAATTTCTTTTCCTCCAACTCTCCTTGCAACCTCAACTCTTCTATAGCTAACTTCCTTTCTGCTAACTTTAACTCCCCTTCAATTTTCAGCTTGGCTAGCTCTAACTCGTGGGCTCTGCTCTTCTCTCGATCTGCCAGTTCCTCTGGGGACAGGCCTTTCTCTAGTGCGCCGCCACGTGCAGGGGTCACTGTTCTCTCCCTCTCAGGGGACCCTGGTTCGTCTTGCTGCCCGCCCCCTTCTACCTGGGGAAGGGAGGCCCTGGACTCTACCCAGGCCCTCAGGGCCTTCTGAAAATCTTCCTTGGTGTTTAGGCCAGTTGTAGGGATTTGTTGGTCCTTGCAGAATTGTTTTAGCTCCCTATGGGTGTACTCCTCTAACTTGTCTTCTTGAAAGGTAGGGTTCTCGCTGGATCCAGTAGGACTCATGGTGCTAGGTAGTGTGTTAGCTGCTTCCCCACACAAGGACCCCAAATGCTGGTTCTGATCCTTCCGCTGCTTCCAGTGTAGGAAAACGTTACCGAGTACTGGAGTCAGACCCTCCCGAGGGGGATTAAGCACTTGGGTTCCTGTGTACAGAATCAACACCACACTACAAATCAACACCACACCAGTGAGGTTACGTAGAACGAATTCTTTATATACAGTTGATTATTTTGTCAAAGCTTCTATACATCAATCGGGATGTTAGATTCTTCTTGAAAAGGGGCCAGAGTAAGGAGGGGGAGGTGTGCGGGAGGCTTCAGGGCGTCTTGTCTCTACTCACAGTTTTTAGTCTGGCCGGCCCGCTCTGGCTGAGGGGTTTTGCACGCCTGGTGCGGGGGCTGGAAGTCTGTGTCCGGCGCACGGCTCTCAATCCTCGAGCTGCGGGATTACGGGGGAGGGGCCACACCGAGGTATACGGTATCCAACTCTCAATCCTTGAGTCGGGTGATACCGGGGAGGGGGGGGCAGTTTTGTAGAACAAGTGCGTCTGGCTCTTCTTGCCTCTCCACGTGTGGGGCGTGCGGGGTGAGGGGCGGATCGGACCCGGGAGCGAAGCGATCTTCCCAGCTCCCTCCGGTGCGGTGCAAATGGTCTTCTGCCCCGTGCGTACTTCAGCGCGTTGTGATGGTCCCCGCTCCTTCAATACGGGGTGCACAGCTCTATCGGACGGCACGTGCTTCGGAGCATACGATTTCCCAGCTCCTCCAGTACCATGCGAGCAGCCTGCCGTCCGGAGCGTACCTCGGAGCGCTTTAACTTCTCAGCTCTACGAGTACAGTGCAGACAGGTCCTCAGTCTGGAGCGTACCTCGGAGCGCTTTAACTTCTCAGCTCTACGAGTACGGTGCGGACAGGTCTTCAATCTGGAGCGTACTTCGGAGCGCTTTAACTTCTCAGCTCTACGAATACGGTGCGGACAGGTCTTCAGTCCGGAGCGTACCTCGGAGCGCTTTAACTTCTCAGCTCTACGAGTATGGTGCGGACAGGTCTTCAGTCCAGAGCGTACCTCGGAGCGCTTTAACTTCTCAGCTCTACGAGTACGGTGTGCACAGGTCTTCAGTCCGGAGCGTACCTCGGAGCGCTTTAACTTCTCAGCTCCACGAGTACGGTGCGAACAGTGCTGGAAGACACGTAGAGCTTGAACCGCGACTCCATCAACAGGGTTCGAGTCGGGGGTCCACAAAGTGTCCTCACTGGGGCCAAGAGCCGCGACCACGACTTCAGGGCTCGAGGCGTTATTGGCCAGAGAGCGAGGCCTTTCTTTTCATACGTTCAGCCGCGACCAGGTCAGCAGGGCCTTCAGTCTCCGATCCACCTGGCGTCCTCCTCAGGTCCTCCTTGTTATATCTGTGTTCTTCCCTTTCAAGTCCCAGTCCCTCCCAGATGGCTCCTTGGGTCCGGGGCTAATTGTCGGCGCCTCCGGCCATCTGGCCCTTGTCTCCCTTTGAAGTCTGGAGGTGTCCTTTCCCACCGCCCAGAAGGGAGCGGGGTTGTTCCGGGCAGAGGTGTGAGTGAAACTCCTCTGCCCTCTTCCTCTGGGGAAAGGATCGCGGCCCACAGCTGGGCAGGGGGGTCTGGTTTCGGTAGAGTTGGGACTCTGTGGGGGGAAGGTGCTGGGGGACCCCGGTGTCTATCTGGGGCTAGGCTGCCTGTTACTGGGAGGGGATAGGGGGTTGCCCTGCAGAGGTGGGTCACTACGGTGCGGGGATCAGTGAGTTAGTTACTAGTTTGCGGGGATCAGGGGGTTCTGGTGGTAATGAGGCCCCCGCCAAGAAGGACGGGTCTAACAGTTGCTGTGAGAGATTGTACTCCAATTTATAAGCTACTGCTTTTGTCAGCACACGACCATCTACCACCAGATCTTCAAGCTGACCAGTGTTTTTCTCATAAAATGCAAAAGCTAAATAGTACTGCACATATTATCAACGGCACATGTCCTAAAATATTAATGGGGGACTAATTAGCAAATGTCAGAAATTGGCTTACTGGTTGGGGGGGGGTGTGGGGGCTGAAACCCTACTCAAGCAGCAGCCATAATTTGTGTCATGGTGAAGTCACAAGCAAACCCCCAAATATCCTGTGCTCAACCTTCTGGTAGCCTGACATAAAAGCAGTCATGCTTAACTTAGAGGCAACGTGTAAAGTATTCTGCAGCACTTCAAACAGTAATACAGTAAAAACACAAGAAAAATCCCACACCAATTTAGAAAATAGAGCAAAATGTTAAAAATGATTTGAGACCAAAACAACAAAAAGGCAATCAGTAGAACCGGGGATATGCAATTTTAAAGATTTACTAGTGCCTAAAAGCACAACGAGCCAACTGTGATAATCTGGTAGTGCAGGACCAGGACAAAGTCACAAGTTTTGTCGATTGCGATGAAGCACGGCCCAGATACAGGGACCAAGTCAGGTCCGCTGAACAAAGGACCTTAAATCTTGGTTAACAGAGTGTTGGGAGATCCCACATTGAGGATGCGTCGTGCAGCGGCAGTTCTGAGGAAGCAGCTGAACTGCGATGCAAAGCCCTGTGTCGTAGAAGATGCAGTAGACGAGAGGCTTCCTTTGCAAAGGCTTCAGTCGAGGAAGCATCGCACAGTGGCGGTTCACAGGAAGGTGCTGGCTGCGATGGTCGATCCTGAGTCAGGGATACATCTTGCAGCGGCGGTTCCAATGCGGCTGCAAGGAGATGCATTTTGCTGTGTCGGTTCTACTCACAGGACCACAACTGGACTGACAGAGCACCTTCAGGCCCACTTCCAAGGGTCTAGGACTGGGGTGGCACCACTAGGGGTGCAAGATTCACAGCAGACAGAGTCCAGGCGCTGGGGTCAAGGTGGCTGGATTATTTTCTGTCCCTGAGGCTCTAATCGGGCCAGTCAACTAGCCCTTGGTGTCACTCTAGTGTTCTTGGGAACAAGATGCAGGTCCAGTCCTTTTCACACAGGCAGCATAGTAGCAGCCCTTCCTGCAGCAGAGCAGCACAGCAGTGCACTGAGTCTCCTACAGGTTCAGCGGTGTACTGAAGAATTAAGCCTGAGGGTTCAATATTTGTACCTAGTGCCCACTTTGAAGTACAGGTTTTGGAGCTTTCTATCCCCAGAGGTGCTTGGAATTTCCTGCCTCCCAGCCTTGGTCCCAGATTGTCTGGGGTCACAATAGCCAAGTGTCAAACCCTTTATGAGTGCGCTCATGCAGAGCCTTTGTGATGTGCAAGTGTGGCAGGTGACAGCTCCTGCCCCTCATCAAGACAAGCTGGCTCATTCTGCCAACACCTATACTCATTTGTCTTACTGTCTGGGAGCAATACACAAAGACCAACTGCCTGCTATACCTAGTCATGTGATCCAGGAAACTAACTGCAGACACTTAATGATTAGGACAGTAAAATGGCAACTTTCTAAAAGTTTAGAAATCACAAAATGTCCCTTTCCAAGGAACTGTGTTTAAGGCAACATACTCCGTATCTAAGAGCATGCCTTGGTATGGATCATGTGTTCTATCTAATTTCAAGCATACAACAATTTATACAATAAAGTATCATAAAAAGATGATGCCCTAAAAAACGTACTCGTCTGTTGTGGGTTATTTGAATCAAAAGTCAGTGAGAAAATTCCAATAAGTAAAGGAATATTTATTTTATATTTTTTTATAAAAACACAAACGATATGAGGAAGAACATTACATATCTCAATAGATTAAAAACATATTGTAGAGAAGTTACAGGACATATGCAGTAAACATTTTATTACACATATTAAAAAAAAATCAAACTTATACGGGGTCGACCTGGCGTTTCGGTGAACAGTAATTCCTTCACCTTCTTCTGGACAAAGGTTTCATGAAAATCTATTAATATTATAGGGGACCCTGATTTCAAGTAGTCTCAAGCTTTTAACAGATGTCTTTTTATCGGAAGGAAAGACTCATCCGAAATGAAGTAATGAAGATAGTTGACCTTTATTTTAGTGCAACAGCCTCCAATAGTTTCGATAGAGCCACCGACAGTTCAAATACACGGCCTTTAAGGATGAGGGCCTAAACATGTTTAACACTAGATCACATATACCTAGTCAGCTGCACCTTAGATATCAGCTTTGTTTCAGTAGCTCGGCATTTTTCAACATTGTCGATACTTTTTTTATAATATGAAGAAAATCACGCTGCGATCCCGCTGAGATACAGGTTGGTGCTTGTACTTTAAAATTAATTTCATGGCATAGACGGGCGGCCTCCCTGCTCTATCTAACAACTTCTGGGTCAGGTTACATAACCTGACCCGAAAAATGCTGAGTTAATGATAACCCAGATAACCCTTGTTCTTTGCGGAATAAGTCATTGCTACGTATATGTGTATATTATCCAGGGACTAGTATTGTCCCGTCTGGATTATAGCAATATGGTCTACCTGGGAGCCCCAGAGGCCACATTGACGAGACTGCAGCGGACACAGAACGCTGCGGCACGTCTGCTCATGAACCTTCCCTCGAGAGTGTCAGCAAAACCAGCCCTCAAGGCCCTGCACTGGCTCCCTGTGCGCCAAAGGGTGGAATTCAAAGCCATGTGCACGACACACAAACTAATCAACGGATCTGGCCCTGCGATCCTCAGCAGCTTGGTCACCCCCTACAAAGCATCCAGATCCCTCCGTTCGGAGAATGAGCACTTAGCCAACATCCCCAAATTCAAAAGGACACGCACAGGAGGACGACGATTCTCGGTTCAAGCGGCCATGGGATGGAACTCCCTCCCACGCACCCTCAGACTGGAATCCAGTTACCTGGTTTTTCGCAAAAAACTGAAAACGCACCTATTCCCGAAATAAATGTCCCTCCTCCCTTCCCTTCCCTCAATGGATATCAACCTTTTTACAGCGCGGGGATGCCCTTGGGTCACCAGGCGCTATACAAATCGCTAAATAAATAAATAAATGTGTGTATGCTCGGCTGACTCTAGGGACTGTGAAAAGCAAGTAATTGCTGGAGCACAGAGTGCGTGACAGAATATAGGAAGTGACGAGGTTACACAGGTACTGAGGCCCAGAGCGCAAGTGGATTTTATACATGAAGCACAATGCCTTAAACTCAATTCGCCTATCCACTTTAAGCCGGATGTATGACGTTACAACACAAACTATTACAACACAGTTTTACAATGCAACTTACTTTACAACGCATGTTATTACAACGCAAGGCATTGCAACGCATGAACCATTACGCAAGTGTTGTGTACTTCAAAATCTGCCATGTAAATACAGGCAAGGCTCAGGGCGAAGGAAGTGCCCATGGAAGTGCCTTGTGTCTGGTGATATAACCGATCCTGGAACTGATAAAAGTTCTCTTTTAGTGCGATGGTGGCACACTCTAAGATAAAGCTCACTGGTGACTGGGATGACCAATCTTCTCCGAGGATGGAGCTCTCTATCACCTCTAATGTGGCATACTGGGGTATGTTGGTGTATAGTGCTTCCACATCCAATGAGATAAAGAAATTGATCTGGATGTCGTCAATCGTACCCAATAAGTTAAGGACATCATTGGTGTCTTTTACAAATGAGGGGCTGAAGAAAGTGGTTGCAGAACTGTGACAAAGGCTCGAGGAGAGAACCTATCACTGACAACATGGGTCTGCCTGGTGGAGGTTGTATACGCTTGTGAATCTTGGGGAGTGTATAGAAGTAGGGGGTCCTTGGATTCCTGTTGATCAGGCACTCTGACTCTTTTTCAGACATCCAACCTTGCGTTAGAACTGACAGAACGAGTGCAGTTATCTTTTGGCTCAGCCTTTCTGTGATGTCCTGCGTGATGGGTATGTAATATGCCTGGTTCCCCAGTTGTCTCCTGACCTAGATACCCACTCAGGAATAGCACATCAACCAGATTAGAGTCCAACGAGAAAAATCAATGTGAGTGGGTATGGGAGGAGTTTTGAGTGAGGAGGGCCAATGTTGGGGCCCCCAGAATTGCGGATTCTCAATTAACACCAAAACATCGGTCTTGTCACCATTCAGCTTTAGGGAGTTTGGATGCATCCAGGCGGAGACATGGCCAAGGCAAGAGTTGAGGTCTTCTGAGGAGGCATCCTGTGCAGATGATAGTGAAAAAATAATCTGGTTATCGTCTGCGTAGGAGAAGAGAGTGAGGCCCTAGCTTTCCACTAGGGCTGCGAATGGGCGGACGTATATATTAAAAAGCATAGGACTAAGGGCAGAACTCTGTGGGACTCCAGAGGAAAGCGAGTGTATGTGGGATGCAATGTTTGTAGAGAAAACCTGAAAGGTGCGACCCATCAGGAAGGAGGACAGCCAGGACAAAGCAGTGCCCTGGAGTCCTAAATGGAGCAGCCTTTCAATCAGGACATCATGGGATACATTGTCAAAGGCAGCTGTGAAGTCCAGCAGGATGAAGGCGGCTGAACCGCCCGGGTCGAATACCTGCCCGAAATGCTCTGTAACTCTTAGTAGCTCAGATTCCGGGCTATGTTCGGCACGGAACCCAGACTGGGAGGGGTGAAGGGTGTTCTGGGTTTCCACGAACAGAGGGTTATATGTTGGAGATGTTGAAGTTTAATAGACTGGGCCACAGTGTGCTACAGTGGGTTCAATTGTTGTACTCCTCAACCACAGTAAGAGTCAAGACTGGGTGCCATATCTCGAGGGGTACTCTGTTGGTTGAGGGACCAGTTGGGGTGCCCCCTTTCCCCTCTCTTGTTCGTCTGGGCAGTGGAGCCATTGGCGATTAAATTTCGAGCGAGTGGGAGGATTAGTGAATACTGTAGGTAGATGCATTACATGTTGCCTCCTTGCATGTGGATATAATACTAAATCTCTGTTACTATCACATAGAGCTTGAACCCACCCCTATAACTTGGAGGCCTTCCATGGCTTTTCTGGCCTCAGGTTCAGCTCTACAAAATTGTTTCTTTCCTCTGAGTAGGGGTGTGGCTACCTGTGAGCTTATGTTATGGTATTGGTATTTCTATAGCGCAAACGGTTACCCAAGGGTGTCCTGTCCTGAGTTTACGTTTGAACCTGACCATATTCAATGGGCGACTCAATCCTTTAAATACCTCAGCATTAAAATTTTCCACTCCCTGGGGGACCTACTGGACAGCAACCTCGGTAATACTATACACACACTTCAAACTGAAGTAGAGTTTAATGGTTATGGGTCGTATAACTCTTTCCGAAACTCGTTTCTCCATGCCTGCTTTACCACTTTGCAGACTTCCTGGTAGCTATTCCCGTTAAGACATTCAGAGATTTAAAGAACGTACTATTTGAACTGAAATTCGGTACTGTGCGACGTCCAAGCTCCTGCTCCATAAAGGCCAAGGTGGCCTTGGCGTACCTAACTTTCGAGCCTATTACTATGCTTTCCAACTAAAATGGCTGGCCTACTGGTTAGCATGGCATCACCTGGCCCAAATATGTCCTATGACGAACCAGATAAAAACCAGCGTCTTGTATCATATGCTTTTCCCACATATCAAGAGACCTTCGTGCTGCTTCCTCCTTGAAATAGCACTACCTGTTTATGTAATTCCTTGAAATGCACAGAGGCTATGCCTACTTAAGCTCTGGCTATTCCGCTGCTAGGCCTCCTGTTCTGTCCGGCGGTGTTTACCCATCAACCTAGTGGAAGCTAGTTGGGTTGACTTCCGTAATAGACCTGTTTGAAGACGGCCTCAGTATGGATTTTGCAACCCTGTCTGACTGATGCAAGCTGCCTCCTGGTGCATTTATTACTTATGGCAGGGTGGATCCAACAAGCCTGGCAGCCTCTACATCAAGAACCACCCACACGGGGCGTGGCTACGCGCTGCAGAGTGTGGCCGCGAAATAGAGTAGTAGTAGTAGTAGTAAACACCAACGATCCGATCACATAATCAGTACTCCGAGCAGGGGTAAAGCCGTCAGGAGTAGTCAAGACTCGACGTGCCTGAAAGTTAGTCCGTCGTGCCAGTGTGGGGGGAGTTGTGAGCTCCGTTGCTTGTGGCCTCCCGGGAGAAGAAAGCCGGGACTTGCCGTGATGGCCAGATTCGAGAAAGACGTGCGAGCGAGCGGCTGATGCACCACGCAACGTCGCGGCCTGACACCACGTCCCAAGTGGGGGGAGAAATATTAGCACAAGGCTAGTGCCCCTCCCACAGTGGAATTCACTGACGACTGGCGTGAGGCCCCCCCGAGCCCATACAGCGGTGAGTCCCCCAGTCCTACGAGATAGGACGGAGGGTGGTGAGCACATCCCCGAAGCAACGTGGCCCGACCTTCCGAAGCAGTGATCTCGGCGGGCAAAGTCAGCCAGGACTGTGTTTGGCAGATGCACCCCGCGACACCAGAAGACCCCGTAGGTCCCCGAGGGTGTGAGTTGCATATCAGCGATACCACCAGCCACCTCGGAGCAGCGTGACATTTCTTCGCAGTCTGACTCCCATGCAGCCTGCAAAGTGAAGGCGGCCACTGCGCTTGGAAGACCCTAGTGCCAAAGGTGCACCCCATTAGTTTAGATCGCTGGCGTGAGGAGCCACAAACGCATACTCCAGGGTCAGAATAGGGCGCCCTTCCCCGGGGCACCAACGTGGGACGCCTCCAGGGGGCGAAAGAAAGAGGTGGCGCTTGTCCGCACAGTCCGTGCTGGTTTATCCTGGGGAGCTGAAGTGGGGGGAACACAATACTTTATCCTCTGACACCTTCTGACCAGAGGTCTGCGAAGTATTGGTTGTCACCCCTCCCCCCCACATACTTTAGCAACAGGGGCCACGGCCTACGCCAGCGTGATCCAAAAAGTGTGGACCGGAGTAGAGCACTCCCAGGGGTGGAGCACGATGTTGGGCGGGAGAGGCCCAAATCCTACGCAGCAGAACAAGCTGGACGATATACTTGCCTAAAGGCAGCTATTCCCGAGCACCTCACTCGGGACAGGCCTGCACGGGGGTCAGAGGGGGACATCCCCGAGCTTACCCTAAAAGATGTCATGGAGGTGATCGCCAGGGTGAGAACATCCATGGAGCAGAGGACAGACGCAATCAGCTGAAATGACACTCATCAGAGCGGACCACACCAAAATGAGCGAAAAGGTTAAACAATTGGAGGTGACCTCGACTAGTCTCATCAACGACATCTCCCAACTCCAGAATGAAATCCAAAACTGAAAACCTTTAGAAAATTCGCTGAGGACAAGCTGGATGATTATGAGGGGCGCACCAGACGAAATAACGTACAAATGATTGGGGTGCTGGAGAAAGCGGAGGGACAGGCAGCTGATCTCTTCGTTGAGGATCTCATACTCAACCATCTACGCCCTAAGGGCCTGTCGCCATTCTTTGTGGTTGAAAGGGCCCACAGAGTCCCGGGGGGGCGTATCAAGCCTGGGGTCCCTCCCCGTCCTATATTGGCCAGACTGCTTAACGTCCGTGACCGGGACGTGATATTACAGAGCGCCAGGGTTGCGCCACCGCTCAAATATGAAAATGCAGTCATTTCTTTCTTCCCAGACTTTACTCAAGAAATACAAAAACTGAGGCGATCATTTCTTGTCGTCAAGAAGAAACTCAGAGATAAAGGACTGAAGTATGCAATGCTATTCCCAGTTCGGGTTGAAGCGGATGGAAAGGCCTGTTTTTTGATCATCCGGAGGCAGTGGCGGATTGGCTGGAGGGTTGGAGAGACGCAAAGGAACATAATGCTCGCTAACATTTTGATCTCTATAGATCCCTGACTGCGAGGCAGTCCCTGACTTGATGAGCTATATCTTTTGTTTCGTCCTTTGCCTAGAGCTGAGATACTAAGTGATAGGTGGCAGTTGCAGTCGTCCTGGAGACCTTTGACTGGTCAAGGCGTCCAACGTTTCCTGCCTCCATAGACACTGGTGACTGCCCCGCTCGGGGAATAAACTGTGTTTCGGGGCGATGGTGGTTGGGCGGAGAGATGGAACAACTTTACCCACATTTAGCTACTGTTAGTTTATAAGTTGGGCGACAGGCACTCTGCAAAGTTGATCTCATGGGCAGTTTCAGGCCCAGAGTGCAGGGAAGCTGAGAGGGGGCGACTGGGTTGGGGGGGGTTTACTTGTTACAGTTAAATCAACAACGACTGTTATAAGGCGCATGAAAGTAGGCTTACAAATGAAGAATCATCATGGGTACACACTGGGATAAGAGTTTGAAGTTACTGAGCTAGAATGTGAATGGGCTCTGAGACAAGGTGAAAGGCACTTTAGTCCTTCAGTACCTCAAACGCCACTCCCCAGATGTGGTGCTCCTCCAGGAGTCGTACCTGATTGGTAGCACTTGTAAAGCGCTAAACAGATGGGGGTATAGGCTCATGGCGCATTCTGGATTTACATCCAGATCCAGTGGAGTTGGAATCATGGCCAAAACCTCCTTCCCCTTCTCCATAAGTCTACGCGCTCAGGCGAGTGGGGCAGATACATCGCTATCACGGGATAGTGGGAGGGGAACACACTAACCTTAATGTTGGTTTATGTCCCACCTGGTCTAAAGAGCCAAACATTCACAGACCTCGGTACCCTTCTGCTATCGCTTCCTGAGGGTCTCTTACTGGTGGGAGGATATTTCAACGCTGTGGCCTCCAGCTCTTTGGACTGCCACCCCCGTGACATAGCCCCCTCGCGTTGCTGGCTGCCTGACTTCTTGGAGGCACTTGGCTTCTCGGATGTATGGATGGCGTTCCATCCAGACAGCATCCAACATACCTTCTACTCAGGAGAGCATAATAGCCTTTCCCAAATTGATTACCTCCTTACACTAGCGTGTCAACTCACCCATATCCGGGAGGTCAGACACTTGGCGTGAGGTATCTCTGATTATTCCCCAGTATGGGTCAGGTTGGTCCTGGGAGACACGCGGGCAGGAAGGGTCGCGCCTAATAGCCCATGGTTCCTACGGAACTTAGTGGTTCGAAAAGAGCTATTGCAAGCCATGGATCACTACTTTCAAGAAAAACAGAGTTCGGTCGAATCTCTCCAAACATTATGGGAATCCTCCTGCTGGAGGAGAGTCTTAGTGACGAAGTGACTCAGGAAATGCTGCACTTTTAGCAACTGAAGAGAGATGAATACAAAGGTATTGCCACTGTCAGGACCAGAACATGGGGAGTGAGAGGGATGGTAGAGTGTATGAGTGGGGCGACAAAGCCGAGAAGCTGCTTGCCAGGCTGGACAAAAAAGAAAGGGCCGATAGACTTGTCCCAGAGCTGATAGATGAGGCAGGCGGAACAATCACAGATCCCCTAAAAATTGCTAGTGAGTTCGCAGCGCACTTCAGCGCGGTATATCAATCGAGAACAACCTTCCTCGAGGAGGATTCCCAGGATCTCCTTCAAGATATCCACCTCCCTGCCCTCTCTGAAGAGGATAAGAGTTTCCTGGAAAGCGACATCACCAATGATGAAATAGCTCAGGCAATTAGGAACCTCCGGTCGGGGAAGGCTCTAGGCCCTAATGGCCTGCCAATTGAACTGTATAAACTACGACCAGACAAAATTGCCCCGCATTTAAGAACCATGTTCTAAGAGAGTAGGAGGGTGGGGTCGCTCCCGCCAGACCAGCACCTTGCGTCGTTGGTCGTGATACATAAAAGGGTAAACCTAGAAACAAATGTTCCTCCTAAAAACCCATCTCCCTGCTTAATGCAGAATGTAAAATACTGGCCAAACTCTTGGCCACCAGACTGACTCGAATGATTAGCAATCTGGTGCACCCTGATCAATCGGGCTTTATGCCCCACTGAAATAGAGTCCCTAAATCTACGTAGAGTACATGGAGTGCTGGGTAGGGAGGACACCATCCAAGAGGCGGCAGTGATTGTGTCCCTAGATGCCTCTATGGCTTTTGACACCATGGAATGGCCATACCTTCTCGCTGTCCTTACCGAAATGGGGTTTGGGCCCGTTTTCACAGCATGGGTTAGACTCCTCTACTCAGGGCCCTTGGCACAAGTGGTGTTTAACAATAAACTATCAGCCACATTTGAACTGAGTCGTGGTACCCACCAGGGGTGTCTGCTGTCGCCCCTGCTTTTAGCCCTTTCCCTGGAGCCACTGGCGGCTTGGATCCGAAGGGACCCAGTGATACGAGGGCTAAGGTGGTCGGCGGAATGGGAAGACTGCATCTCGCTATACGCAGATGATATTCTCCTCTACCTAGCCTCCCCCCAAATGCCACTTAGATGTGTATTAGACATCTTCACGACCTTTGGTTGATACTCTGGCTACTCGATCAACTGGAGTAAGTCTCTCATGTATGTTCTTAGAGGTGACTACCGCCCTAACTAGGGACTGCCATATACAAACGGTCAGGGATGGCTTTCGCTATCTTGGAATCTTTGTCACTGTGGACACCAAGCTCCGTTTTGAGAGAAACTTGCTCCAGCCCTTGCTGAGACTGAGGCGAGATATCGCCAGTTGGAAGGCACTTCCATTCTCATTACTGGGCAGGGCAGCCTTATTTAAAATGATGCCGTTTCCTATATGCCCTGCAACATTCCCTGGATCTGGTCCCTGCGAGATACTTTAGGGAAATTGAGGGCCTGCAAAGGGAGTTACTATGAGATGGGAGGCCCCAGATAGCTCTAAACAAATTGGTCTTAAATTGGTATGATGGCAGAATAAGTCTCCCTAACGTCAAGAAATATGATTGGGCTTCCCACCTCACCGCCATTAATCATGGCACCTATCGCAGGCCAGATGATCCAGGATATACCATGGACAGATGGCTGCTGCCTGTCGGGGACTATAACATGGCCCTGTATTCGAACCCTAGGAAATTCCCTTTATCTGGTCCGAACAAACACACTGTCCAGGTCTGGCATGCAGCAAATAAAAGCTTAGGTTGGGACCGGAAGCTCATATTGGCAACTCCCTTGTGGGACTCGGAACAACTGGGCAACCTGCGGTCCTCGAAGGGATTTGACCAATGGGACCTCATCAGCATCTCCCAGATAGGAGACCTCTGGGTGAAAGGTGAGATGATCATGTTTGATGCACTGCAACAGCAGTACGATCTAACTGGCTCAGAGTTTTTTCGTTACCTGCAGGTCCACCTTACACTTGTAACAACCCTGCAGAAGGGCTCCTCCCCTCCTGAGTCTTTACTGTTAGAAGACAGGTTACGCGATGGGTACCTACCACAGAAAGCAATCTCATTAATTTATAAAAAATTGATCAATAACACCCTGGATCCCCTCGAACGATTACGTGAGTGTTGGGAAAGTGACGACCTCAAACTTGATGACGAGGAGTGGCGGGAGGCTGTGACCTCTCCTCAGGAAGTGCTGATTTCCGCTCGGCTATGACTGGTTCAACTTAAAATTTTACATAGAACATACGTCACTGGGCCCCAATTAGTTCATATGGGGAGGAGGAGGGGGAATTTAGATGACACTGTGGTCAAGTGGGCACTTTCCTACACATAATTTGGGAATGTGAACACATCCAACTGCACTGGCGGGAGATATATAAGGTCACGAGGCAAGTACTGCATAAAGACATGAGCCTGGAGGCCAAAAGTTGTCTTCTTAATTTTTGGGAACCTACCGATCTGAATTGTATGGAAAAACTCTGGGCTACTCTGTGCTTGATGGTAGCAAAATGCAACGCAACATTGCGCAAATGTGGGGAGCGGGAACCCTCCAACTCTGGACACCTGGAAAAAGAATTTAGATTGGTGCATGTTCAGGGAGAAAACTGTTTACACAGCACGGGGATGCCCCAAGAAGTGGTACTCTATATGGTGCAAGTGGAATGCCTACTGGCGAAATATATGTGCCGACCCAAATGTATCCTTGAAAACCCATTCCTGTGTTCGCTTAATGTCCCAGATATTTTTGACGCCTAAATGCACACGCCATTTGAATCAATACCTCAGAAGTGTAAACTGCAATCTTGAATAAAAAGATATTTTTTTTAAAAGAACCACCCACACACAATGCACACTTCACATACAATAAGATATGGAGGAAACTGATTACCTGGATTTTTAGAACGCTTTGGGACCATGCCGGTGCTTCCCTGCAAACCCTTGAGTGCAGTTGGGAGGCCAACTCTATTCAACAACTTGGAGTGGGAGACAAGGTTGCAATGTCTTCTCAGATCTCACTCAACGTTCTATTTAAATTTACACAAACTTGAATCCTATATAGGGCATACCTTACTTCCCTGAAACTACATGCGCTGTGTCTGGCGGTGGCCCAGGGATGTCCCCAATACCATACAATCCCAACACACTTAACTCACAATCCGGGAATGTGGAAAGTTGCTGATTTTCTGAACTGAAAGGATATCCATGCTCACACAACTTACGGAGTGCCCGATCGATCACTCCTCTGGTGCTGTTCTCATGGAGATCTACCCCTGGCCTCAGTGAGCCAAACTTACAACTCGATTTCTGAACCTTACTCTTTTCCTAGGGCGCTAAGCCATTACCCAGCATTGGAAATCCTCAACAGCCCCCTCTCCGGCATTTCTGTGTTTGCAGCGTGCTTATGTGTGATGTTTTAATGCATTTGGTGTGACAGTTTGAGGGGCATTTTATCACTTTAGAACAAAGAAGTAACAGCCATGTAATGAGGTACATTAAGACATTACCCCTGTTGCACAATGTAGCTTGTCTAGAAACAGCCTTAAAACATTTTTAAAACTCAAAAAGTCACTAAACTATTTCTTCTTTCCAACACGCTCACTCTGCTATTTCCACTAGGAAATGTTTCTTAAAACTCTCACTGTGCAGTCAGTGTGACAGGGCTGAGACCAAGAAGCCATAATAAAGTGCCATTGCGCCAAAGTGACAGAGTTGAAGCCAGGCTGAGCAGCTGATGCCAGAAAGAATAGACTCGGAGAGGCGCTGCAGTAGTGTTGACGAGATGTCAAGCTCATCAGCCAGTGCAACAGGGTCGACTCCAAGTTTCAAACTGTCAGAATTGGGTTGTTGGTTGAGTGCTCAAGCAACAGCCATGGGTCAACCATTAAAATCACCAAATTAAACTGTACTTAACCCTCTGGATGCTAAGCATAAAAATTGACACGCTCAACTTAGACGCAGGCAATGTGTAAAATATTTATGCAGCACACAAACAGTAAGAAAGTGAAAATACAACACAAGAAAAATCCCACACCGATTTAGTAAAATAGAGTATATTTTAATATTTTTTTTTACACCAAAACAATATAAAAATACAATCAGTAGAACCAGTTAAGGAAGGTTACAGTTTAAAATGAATTCTAGTACCTAAAAGATCAAAGCGCCAACAGAGGACAACTAGTCGCATGAGACCGGGGCAAATTTAAAAGTTATGGTCAACCACGATGGAGCGTGGGTCCTATACAAGAAGTGGAATGGGCCCAGGCTGCGCTTACTTTCAGACTTAAAAGACATTTTGAAGAAAAATGTCTACGAAGGTAAGGTTCAGCGGGGCAAGGGTGCAGGCAGGGTCTGAGGAGGAGGGATCATAGTCATTGGGGCCCGCTGGACAAAGTCATAGTGAAGATATCTACGCTCGGACTTGGGGTCAGATGTAGGTAATACAGATTTACCGATTCTAAAATACCGAATTTTACCGATTCGGTATTTTAGAATCGGTAAATGGGATGTAGGAATCCATTCGGTATTTTTTACCGAATCGGTAAGATTCGGTAAATACCGAATCGGTATAGTACCGATTATGAATTTCCCATTCATCCCTATGGGCCTCCAGGCCCATAGGAATGAATGGGAATTACCGAATTGGTAAATACTGATTCGGTAAAATGGGGAACACATTCAAGGGTGGCAGGGTGTCACATTGACACCCTGTTGCACCCCTGAATAGTGCATGGGTGCACATGTGGCACACATACATGCCCCAAGGGCATGTATGTCTAAAAAAAGCACAAAATTGCTTTTTTAACGGTATTCGTTATTTACCACCAACTTATAGTTGGTGGTAAATTACGAATCCTTACATGTGAAGAGCACTCACATGAGGGCTTCCTACATTAAGGATTCGGTAATTTACTAAATCGGTATTTAAGAATTCGGTAATTTACTGCTTCCTTAGATTACCTATTCAGTAAATTACTGAATCCTTAAATTAGGCCCCTACATCTCAAATGCCTAATAACGGTCGGAAACGGCCGAAATTCGGTAATTTTGGCAGTTACCGACCGGTATTTGGCCACCTACATCTGGCCCTTAGTCTCTTTTTGGAAAGTTGCTGCTATTGAATCATGAACTTCGACTGGCTCTATCGTACACAACCACTGTTGTTTATTATTGTCACTATGTTTTGGTGTATCGTTACATCACAATGTTGATTTAAGTTTCATCCTTATTTTTTCATGTGTTGTTACATGTATCGCCAATACGTATATTAATTCATTCATATCCACTTGTGTCTGACTTAAGAAATAATGTGGTTCTAAATCTCTATATAAAAGTGAATGACTTAGCAAATAAATGTGTCAAGTCCAGTTTAATTTAGTTGATGGTCTTTAGTCTGTTAAATCACTTAAACAGCTGCTGCATGTGACGGCTAGGACATTTTTCTCTTGTTTAACTATTAGGCCCTGTCCAGCCGCCTTGGACCATACCCCTTTCTAGCTTTAAAGCTTTATAAAAGTTGCATTTCCCAAATAGTGACTTAAAATCTGAGTGTACCATTAAAGAGGATTTTAAATTATAATTTCTCAGCCACCAAGCATGACTGTTTTACCTGTTTCCATTCAGGCTGAGGGGCTGCAGATATTTTGTGATTAGGTCCTCCACAAAGAGATCCGCAGCTGTACCCTCTGCTCACTCCGGTACCCCCAGAATCCTGGCGTTGTTTCTCCTTGCTCTGCCCTCGTAATCGTCGAGCTGCCCAGCTAATGTGTCACTGGCGGCTTGCAGATCCGAGACTTGTTTCTTCAAGCTTGTCTTGTCAGAGAACAGACCATGTGTCACCTCTTCCACTTTTTTGACCCGTGTGTCCATTTTTCCAAGGTCCGTCCGTAGCAGGGAGATGTTGGTGGATACTGAGTCCAAGCGTCCCTCGAGGAACATGCGTACACTGGTAATGGCTGTTATTATGTCCTGCAGTGTAGGGGACTCCTTTTCAATCTGTTTCAGTTGTGCCTCCTGCCCTGGATCCATCGGCCCAGTCGCACCCTCTTGCACTTTCTGCCATAAGAATTTATTGAGTTTGGGTTGATCCGAGCTGCCCCACCTCTACTGCTGACATTATTACGGTGGAGGAGACACCTCAATGAATTTGCTTGGGTGTTCTCATTGTACTCACTGCTGCGCCAGGGTTCTCCCCGCGGCCTGTCGGTTTACCCCTTACCCGCTTGTAAGCCCTTGTAATATGTGTCTTCGCAGCGTGCAACACTGAGGCCCAGGTCCACCACCTGACCACAGCTTGGTGGCAATTAGGGGGCACTACGTATTGTCGCCGCGAGTGGGTTCCGCCATCTGCACCTGCTGCATTGTCAGCTGCTCCCTGCATCTTTCACAGGGCCTGCGGCGCCTTCTAATTGCGGAGTAGTTTGCCGCCACTCACATGAGGAACACTGGTCACTCTCTGCCGATTGCAGCTGGATAAATCTTTCCCCAAAAGTTGGCCTCTTTCTCGTTAGCGTTACACCAGTGCTCAATCTTGCCCGTTTGCGAGGCCTCTTCTGGCGTTACAGCTATGTGGGGTGTATACGGACCTCACTCGCGAGAACTGGCACCAGTCATTGCAATTTGCCACAACACTCCCTACATTTTCCCAGCCGAGTCATTCTGTACCTCTAGCCCCTGGCTACGGGCGTGGAGCAGGTTGCCGATCCCGGGGGGCCTGCTCATTCCTCACCGGTGTCTGCCGTGTGTCTTACCCCGGCTGGGGTCCCGCCCTTCCATGCTCAATCATCGCTCGCGGACTTTGGCAGGCCCACAGCGTCGCTCCCAGCCTCCGGTCAGGTCTCCGCAGGGCCCACAGCTTGATCAGTGCCCTCCTGTGGCGGCCCTACTCCAGCGCAGTATCACCATGTCCCTTGCTCACTTTGCCACTGGATTCAAGCAAGCCTGGCTGAAGACGTCTGAAATGCCAGAAACCGGTCCTAGGAAGCTTGTTTCCGGTCCAGGGAAGGCATGGCTTGGCAGTTCGGGCTGGACTGTTTCCATGAGGCACAGGGTCAGACTGATTTGCATATGGGGTGGCAGAGTGGACTAAAGAACGGTGATGGATTAAACCCAGATCTTTTGACTGGGTGTGAGTGTTTGATTGGTTCAGATGCTCCGTCCATCACCACCCCCTTTTGTACCGCACCTTCGCCTAAGGCACCCGGGGGCTTCCTGGCACTCACAGGCCTCTTTGTGCATGGGCTTCCAACAGTCCCGTCCGCTGCAGAGGATAGTACGGGTCGCCGGTCTGCGGCTTGCTGGTGTGCAGGCACCCTGATAAGTGCCCAGTTAGCACAAATATGTGTCGGATATTTGTGACTAATGAGCGGTGGAGGTTGGAGACACGCTAGTGTGCTGCCATCTTCTCCGGCTGCTGGCCACGCTCTCCACTTCCAAGTTTTTCGACAAAAATATTTGATAAAGGATTTTGAGAAAGATTTTGCTCAAACTCCAAGGGATAACACTTTTGCTGCATCCATGGCCTCTACATTTAATCTAGCTTCTGAAGAAGCTCCTCTTTCAGATGTGGTAGATAAAAATGGAGAATTTGATATCAAAAAGGTCGTACACAGCTTCTAGCTTTGAAATCAGGGCAAATACATTTGCAGCTTATGCCATGAAAGTCCTTTATAACTGCATTCAAGAAAATGAAGATCCTTCTAAAATTTTGGCAGATATGGACCTTTTATCCATATTTCCCTCAGACAACACATTGATAGTTTGTGAGCAGCTATGGCCTCGGCAGGGGTAATGGTGGCAGGTCTTAGGATTCTTTGGATAAAGTCATGAAAGCTGAAATCCACTGAGAGAAATGTATTCCAGAAGTTGTCATTCACAGCCCCAAACTGGATTAAATGTTGCAAAAGGAGGCAGAAGCGAAAGAAAATCCCCAACCACTTCATATTGGCCCCGGAAAGAAATATTTTCTTTTTAAAAGACCACCCCAAAATATTCTGGAAAGTTGTCCCTTTCGTGGCAGGACCCGTGGTCTAGGGGCCACGATTAAAAATAAAATACGACCTAACATCTCTAATGTGCAAGACTAACCCCAGAAATGACTATCTGGAAGTTGAGTAAAGGTTAAAGCTCTTTGTTCATCGATGGCAAACTTGGATCATGGTTCTCATGGTACTCAACATAATAACGTACGGTTATTGGATTCTTTTTTCACAAACTCCACCTCATCATTGGTAGGATGTTCCCCATTACCACAAAAAGAGTTGAAAGATCATACAATGCTCATGGTGGGTCAAGTAGAAAGAAGAGCAGTTATCCCAGTATCACTAATGACTATTCTTAGTTCCCAAGCCAAAGGAAGACTGAGACTGGTTTTGAAACTACGACTGCTAAACAAATATGTTTGTTGAAACATTCAGGATGATTTCTCTTCAAATGATCATCCCTCTAATTGAACAGAAGGGTTATCTAATGATGTTGGACATTCAGGATGCCTTTCAGGGTCCTAAGGAGTATTCCTGCTGATCATCCTATCCTGGCCAGTGTTTCTATAGGCAAAACAGAAAGGAAAGGACAAAATCCCATGCGGTCCAACAATTGGAGGTTGAGCTGGCAGCTCTGAAAATCCAAGATGTCTGCCAGCTCAACTTTGCCTGTAGAGCTCTAGTTTATTCCCTCCTACAAGCACGTAAAGAATGTGAAGCACGTGTAGCATAACAAATGCGCACTTCACCTGACTAAATCGTGAAAGAAACAGTGTGTTCTGAGTCCTCCGTCGCGTTTAAGGTAGGAACGTCTGTGTGGTCGTTTTAGTTCCTTCGGTAAATACTCTAGAGAGTCCGTCTTGTTGCAGCGCAAGTCACTTGTGACAAGAGATTGGTGTCTCAGTCACAAGTCTGTGTATGAGTTCTTCGAGTAACTAACTCTGAGGCTGGTTTCTTTTTTCAAATCCGCTCGCTGAGAACATTTAACTATTTGGGAGCAGTGTCTCAGCTCTATCTCAAGTAAATGTTAAGTCCATGAGAGGAAGTTCTATAACGCTTCTATCATAAGACTGAGAAGGTTCGGAAGCAATAAACACAAGAACCTAGTATTGCTTAATAGGGCCTTGGGAGGGGTGGCCGACCAGCGGGAGGCCTGGCCCTCCCGGGGGATTTTGGCCCGGGAGGGGGGGCAGCCAGCTCCTCAGTTGGGCTGGTTGGGCTTCGTGGGCTCTTTTAGGACTGGTTGGGCTGGCCTTGGTCTGCCTTTGGGCTGGGGGGATAGTTAGCCGGACATTTTGGGAAACTGCCCACCATTTTGGTGGCAGTGACCCAGCAGCCGGTTAGCCGGTTAGAGGTGTCCTGGGGTTTAGCTGTTTTTTGTGTTTGTGGCCTGTGAATTGGGTTGGTGGTTTTGCCTTGTGGTAGTTTTGCTGTAGGGGTGCCCTGAGGGCTTCCCTGTCGCGGGTGCAGGTCTGACTCGAGGGTCTCGTGGCTGTGACTGGCTGGCCTTGGGCACGATTTGCGGCGCGACTGTCCTGGTGTCTGTGGTGTGGGCATGGTGTTTCCTTGCCCCTCTACGGGTGGGGCGAGCCTGAAAGGGACGAGGCGCTAGTGGCAAGCCGCTGGCCGTGTAAACGGCTTTAATAAACTTTGCCCCCCCCATCATCTGGTGGTACAAGTCCGCGTCGATCTCACCCCACTTCGCGTCTGGGTCCCCCGCTAATCGCGCCCGGAACTCCTCGTCATAGTGCGACCACGCGTAGCCCCCATACGTGACCTGCGCCCTTTGGATCACGTCCATATATTTGAAGAGTGCGACTGCCCGCTCCGGGTACTTCTCACAGTACACACTGGCAAATATCAAAAACCCCGCTGACCAGTTTTCTATGGTCAAGGGCACCTTCGGCTGCTTCGCCAGTTTCTGCTCCTCCTCCTTCGACCCTTCCTTCGCCGTCAGCTCCCGATGTAAGAGCTTCAAGATATCTACATAATCCCCTTTCCAAATCTCCTTGGTGGCCAAGGACAAATGCGCCCCCAGGGGCTTAGTGACGCCCATATAGGGCAGCTTACGCACCGGTATGTCGTGGCTCTCCTTCCCACCAGCGCCCCCTTTCCCATCCCCGTCCGGCTTAGCGTCCTTGGGAGAATGATTTGGTTCAGTGCAAGGGGCTGGCTTTAGTCAAGCAAATGAAGAGGGACTTGTTGGATGTGCGGCGCCAGTGGTCAGGCTGCCATGATATTTGGTCGGAATTAATACCGAGGCGGATATGGAGAGGAGCGGAAAGGCCGCAGGCTATAGATAGGGCGCGTAGGAAGATCAACAGGGAGATGAGGTGTTTTTGCAAGATGGAAGGGGTAGGTAGGATGGAACATCAGGAGCTCCGCTACGGGGCGGTGTATTTTTTTAGGAGGACGGAGTGCACCTATCTCGGTATGGGATGGAGTTGTACATCGTGCAATTGAAGGAGGCTCTGGATAAGGCCATAGGTGTATGTCGGTATCCTAAGAGACAAGGATCCTAAGGGTGAGCCGTCGGACGAATTTTGAGTGGCGTTTTTCCCTAAAAGTGCAGGGGGGAGTTTATGAGGTTGGGGTTTACAGTTGGGTAGATATAAGAAGTTATATAGTTAGGTAGGTAAGAAAGTTGGAAATTGCAAGTTGGTGTTTAATAATTGTTGCAAAGGGGATCCAATGTTAGGGGTGGGGGAGCGGGGTATGTTAGGAAGTATATATTTAGTGAGGTCTAGTTTTGTTCAGCACAGGCCAAGGGTATGTATTTTTAAGGTGCACCTGTTTCCAGTAAAGCAGCCTTTTACACACCAACAAGCTGGTCTGTGGTATATGCTGCCCCTCCCCACCCCATTATGGGCCCAAAAGGGCCTTGGGAGGGGCGGCCGACCAGCGGAGGCCTGGCACTCCCGGGGGATTTTGGCCCGGGGGGAGGGCAGCCAGCTCCTCAGTTGGGCTGGTTGGGCTTCGTGGTCTCTTTTTGGGCTGGCCTTGGGCTACCTTTGGGCTGGGGGGATACTTAGCGGGGCATTTTGGGAAACTGCCCACCATTTTGGTGGCAGTGACCCAGCAGTTGGTTAGAGGTGTCCTAGGGGTTTAGCTGCTTTTCCCGCCCTCTGTCTCTTTCGCATGGGGGGAGGTTGAGTACCAGGTTGTAGGTTTGATCAGGATGGGTGTTTGCTGAGGTGGTCTTGTTGGGATCAGGTGCATCGGGGGTTGTATATTGTATGGGGTTTTTGTCGCTGGAGCAGGTGCTGGTGTGTTTTCTGGAGGCCTTTGGGTTGGCGTTTTTTCCCTAAAAGTGCAGGGGGGACTTTATGAGGTTGGGGCTTACAGTTGGGTAGATATAAGAAGTTATATAGTTAGGTAGGTAAGAAAGTTGGAAATTGCAAGTTGGTGTTCATAATTGTTGCAAAGGGGATCCAATTTTAGGGGTGGAGGGAACGGGGTTATGTTAGGAAGTATATATTTAGTGAGGTCTAGTTTTGTTCGGCACAGGCCAAGGGTATGTATTTGTAAGGTGCACCTGTTTCCAATAAAGCGGCCTTTTACACACCAACAAGCTGGTCTGTGGTATATGCTGCCTCTCCCCACCCCATTATGGGCCCAAAGAAAGAAAAAGGTATAACAGAAAACTAGATCGATACTATTGTACGTTTATTCGCTAAATAATATTTTCACTTGAGACGAGATCTTCCTCAAGGAGATAAGTTACAAACAACTAGAAGTCCAACCACTTACCTGCTGAAACAGTCGATTCAACAAAGAATTTCTCCTGACACGCAAGTACCACTCTGAAAGAAAAGAAAAGTTTAAAGTATTAAAGGAGATTTTAAATGTGACAAAACAACATTATTAAGCAGATCATACTAGATAAAAAAAAAAGCAATGATGAACATTTGAACAGGAGAAATAGCTTGAGACAGTGAGGGTATGTGATAAATGAAAGAAAGAGATATAGAGAGCAAGGGTAAAAGAGAGAGAGTAGGGTAAGACATATTTTAATGTTCTCTTGCAATTCTACTAAACAAGAAATAAGGTTGGGGGTAAGAACCAAAAGAAGGAAAGAATAATTCCTTCTAGATCAACTGCTGTTTGAGCAGTCTCTTCTCTTCCCCATTCCCTTTCCCCCCTTTGAACATAGCTGCACTTTGGTTAAGCAATTTCTTGAAGGCAGCGAGTTCTTGGATGGGAATTGGGAACGGATATTTTTCTGCTCCAGTGTAATTTGGTTATTAACCTAATAATGCCTTTTTCATGTACTGATTCACCCATCCAGCCAACAATACTTCTGGTATGTGGTGGGAGATCAGCATTTCTAGTTTCAAGCACTTCCCTTTGGCTTGTCGACACCTCCCAGGATATTCACCAAGGTACTTACACCTGATGTTGCATACCTTCAAAGAGGTAGTGTTACTATATTGCCATATCTTGTTGACTGGTTGTTGTCTGTTCCCTCTTTTTTAAAGGTTCATGAGAATGTAGATCTGGTGATCAAAGTTCTTCAACATCTCGTTTCATCATAAACTTCCAGAAATTCAGCCTAGAACCATTGCAAGAAGGTATTCAATGGTGTACAGTTCAACACACATTTGGTCCTAGTTTTTCTTCCTCAACCAAGGAGGTTGGCGAGTCAACAGACACTCATGCATCTTTTCAGGTACCCAAATACAAGGGCAAAATAGTGGCTCAAGGACCAAGGAATAATGGCTGCCTTAACAGTGGTGGATCCTTGGGCACAATGTCAGCTAAAGCCCTTAGTAAACCATATTCTCTGTTGCTGGCTCCCGTGTACTCAAGACTATTAAACTTTGGTTCCAGTGACTCCTGAGATTTCACAAAAACTGGGGTAGTGGTTAGTGGAAGAAAATATGTCCAATGGAGTTCCACAGCGATATCATTCTCTTTTTTATTTTTTTATTTGCAGAAACATAAAAAGGAATCTCAGCATTCAAGCAGTAGTCCATCTAGTTAACCTGTCGGTATGGAATGAAATCAAAAATAGGTTCCACACAGCCATATAGCCCACATCCCGAAGGCCGGGCGGCGAATATCATCATTGCGCTGGAATGCCTCTAAGGATCATGTAGGAAGTTCTGCTTTTACTTTATATTCTTCCCCTCCCTCCCCCCCTCCAACAATCCAACACAAAGAAAACTAAACAAAGCAGTCTGTAATCAGCATTTTAAGCACTCCCCTTACCCACCCTACCCTGTGCGTGTCCAAAAACACAGTTCGTCACATTATCATTCATTTCCGGGGGAGTCCCCCCCTTTCACAACCCCCCATCCAACCCATGGTAGTGCCGCCACTTGGACCACACCTTTCTAAATTTTTTGGGGCACCCCCTTGCTTTATACGTCACTCTCTCGGCTGCCATGTACAAATCCAAACCCCTTCTCCACTCCTCCAATGCCGGAGGTTCCGGTGACCCCCAATACTTAGCAATATCCCTTTTTGCCACCACTAACGCCAGCACTAAAAAGATGAGATGTGGGCGTGGCAGATCTACCTCGTTGGTCATGCCCAATAAAGCCAGCTTAGGGTCACACTGAAACGGGGTCTCCAGTACTTCTCCCAGTTCTATAAAGAGGTGTTTCCAGTATCTCTGAATCTTGGCGCAAGCCCATATAGTGTGGAAGAAATCCCCTTCCTGTTGGCAGCCCCTTAGGCAGTGTGTGTCTTCCACCTTCCCCATTTTATGAAGTCTCAGTCTGTCATAATATGTTCTATGAAGCACGTTGAATTGGATGAGGCGTAGTCTGGACTTAATTGCCACTTCCCGGGGATGCATTAGCACAATCTCCCAGTCTAGATCCTCTATGGCTCCCAGCTCCCCCTCCCATGTATGCCGTAGCTTCATCAGGTCACCCAACATATTGTTGGTCAGTGTCTTGTAGGTTAGGGAGACCGCCTTCCCCAGGATCTGCTCCTGAAGGAGCCGGCCCTCTAAAGGCGCATATTCAGGGATATCAGTAAGCGGGATTTTTTGTGCATGCCACGCATGTCGTAGTTGGGTGCATCTGAAGAATTGGGAATTATGCAGCCCAAATTCCGTCCTGAGGGCTTGGAAAGATTTCAACTCCCCTTTGGCGATCACATCTCCTATTGTGGAAATGCCAATGTCGTCCCACCCCCGGAAACCACGCAGCTTGTGGAGTGTGTCAGCCACTGGCAATGCCATAGCGGTGTCTGCCGAGTCGGCTTCTGCTCCCAACCCATGCGTTACGTAGCCCTGGACCAAGCGTTGAGTGTGAGGATAGTGGCTGGCAGTAGCGGTGCCCGCCTAGAGCCCCCGTACACATAGTACAATAGGTTTCTGGATGACAATTTCATCCTTTCCAGAGCATAGGTCGGGTGATCCGCCGGGGCATGTAACCAGTCATTAATCGGCGTCAAGTGTTCCGCCCAGGAATAAGCTTCCAGATTAGGAAGTGATATCCCCCCACTATACTGATGTCGTTGGAGTGTAGTCAGCGCCACTCTAGGTTGTTTACCCAACCATAGAAAGGTTCTCAGATCAGCATGGATTTTGGTAAATAGCGAGGTTGGCAGTGGATAGTATTCGTTTTGCAGTGCGTAAAGGAATTTCGGTAGTATGATCATTTTATACATTGCTGCTCGCCCAAGGAGTGTGAGTGGGAGCTGCCTCCAGCAGTCCATGTCCTCTACCGAACTTAAGAGTATCCGTTCCAGATTCTTTCTGAACGATACAGTCTTGTCTAACGTAATGTACACCCCTAGGTATTGAAAGCCGTCAGTAGTTGTCAATAGTCGATCAGGTAGCCCTATCCATTCGCCCCTTCCCCCCGGATCGTAAAGCATTGATTTGTGCCAGTTAATGGTGTGTCCCGCCCATCTACCAAAGTGCCCTAGCTCTCGGAATAGTGCCGGTATTGTAGTATCGGGTTTCGTGATATACATAAGGACGTCATCGGCATAGAGTGATTTCTTCTCTTGCATGAGATCCGTGGCTGCCCTTTTAAAACCTGTGATACCCTCATTCTGGCGTATCCTGGCTGCCAGTACCTCAATAGTAAGTGTGAAGAGGAGGGGAGACAGGGGACAACCTTGGCGGGTCCCTCTCCTGACCGGGAATTCACGTGATAGCCTCCCGTTGACCCGCACTCTGGCACTCGGTGCAGTGTAGAGGATCTGTATCCATTGCTGGAAATTAGGCCCAAACCCAAACTTGTGGAGGACCGCATGAAGAAACGGCCAATGTACTGCGTCAAAGGCCTTTTCGGCGTCAAGGGAGAGAAACCAATGCGGTTCGTCCCTGCCCTTCACTTCCTGTAGCCAATTATGGGTACGTCGAAGATTCAGCTTGGTTGCCCTGTCAGGTAGAAAGCCCGACTGGTCCTGGTGTATAAGGTTCAGGATAACTGATCTCAGACGCCGCGCCAGGATAGTCGCCAAGATCTTAATCTCCGTGTTGAGGAGGGAGATGGGACGGTAGAATGCACAGTCCTCCCTTGGTTTGCCATCTTTATATATCGGGACAATCGTGGCGACGGAGAGGGCTGGGGGGAGCCTCCCTGCCTGATAGGCCCCGGAGAAGAGCCCCTTAAGGTGCCGCCCCAAAAGGTCCGCCGTACATTTAAAAAACTCAGCAGGAAACCCATTCGGTCCCGGGGTTTTTCCCGGCTTCAGACAGGCTATAGCTTCCGAGATGTTGTCAGCTGTAATGTCAGCTTCCAAGGCGCCAAGTTCCTCAGGAGACAATGTAGGGAGTTCCGTCTGCGCTACGTAGAGGCCCGCCTCTTCACATGTTCCTAGATCCCTAGCTGCGTAAAAAAGTTCATAGTGTGAGGCGAAGGCGTCCGCAATAGCCCCATCAGCTGAAACAAGCACTCCCTCCGCGTTCCGTATGGTCTCGACCCATCTAGCTGCCTGCTCCTTACGGCTGAGCCACGCTAGGAGCTTTCCCGACTTATCGCCTACGTCGTATAGACGGTGAAGGGTGGCCAGGGATTGGGTCCTCGCCTCATCAGTAGTCAGTTCCCTATACCGCCTTTGGGCGTCTAGTAATTTCCTCAGAGTGTCAGTGTCTTTCGGCAGTGGTAGTCCTTTTCCCACTCTAAGATGTGCTGTTCCACAGCCGTGACCTCGGCCTGGAGCCTACGGCGTTCCTCCCCCTTCCTACTCCGCAGTCTGTCCCGCAGGACCGGCTTCAGTGCCTCCCAAAATGTGACCTGTGATTCCACTGTTCCTTCGTTTTCTGCCACATAGACCTTGATTTCCGCCCTCAAACCACATCGAATAGCCGCGTTTTGAAGATCCCAGGCTGCAAGGCGCCAGGAGGTCCCCGAAGCACCCCGGATGTGACGCATCTGCACCCATAATGGCGAATGGTCCGATATCCCTCTAGCCTTGTATTCCGCCGTGTCCTCCATCTTCAAATACTGCCTGGACATGAATATGTAATCTAACCTCGAGAATACCTTATGTGCCCCTGAGTAGTAGGAGTACGCATGCTGTGTAGGATTCAGCCATCTCCAGACGTCTATGAGCCCCAGGGTGTCAATCTTGTTGGCCAGGGCGGTTCGTGTCCCTCCCCTATCCACCATCCCCGTGCGGTCCTGCCCTATGTCCATCACATCATTAAAATCCCCTCCCACTACTTGGATAGTGTCCGCCGTGTCCAGAAGAATTGTAGCAAGAGCCTTAAGTGTACGCGCCTGTAGCTTAGGTGGTGCATAGACTGAAATTATTGTGTACATACTTCTATTCCATGTTCCCTGCACCCCCACGTATGTCCCCAATGGGTCCACCCAGGTGCGAGAGATGGTGAATGGGGAGGATTTTTTGATAATGACCGCCACTCCCCTGGAGTCGGATGTGTATCCCGCGTGTGCCAAAACTCTGAATCGACCCCTAGCTATGAAGGTGCAGTGTGTGCCCTTAAGATGTGTTTCATGGAGTAGGATAATATCTGGCTCCAATCTTTTCAGGTAGGAGTTCACTAGCCCATCCCGTTCACGTTCCATGTCAAGATACTGACTCCCCTGTCACCCTTTCGCGGTGTCGTTAGTGCATCAGCCATTCGTGAGTGTGATAAGTCATGGAGGTTGACTTCCATCGTGGAGATGTGGTGTAAAGCTCCAAAGTGTGCAACTGCTTCTTCTCGACTGCTGCCCCTGCCCCCCAACTCCCCCCACCCGGCCCCTGCCCAGACAAACGTGAAGATCCCCTTTCCCCTGAGGGGCCCTGTGTGCCAGGAGGGCCCTGTGTGCTCTCTCGATAAGGAAGCAAGGCGAAAACTGTATTGCCGGGAAGGTTTCTAACAGCCAGGAGTGAAGGAAGGACACCATATCCGTCTTCTCAATCCCTTCCCTAAATCCAACAAAGCGCAGGTTGTTGCGTCTCGCTCTATTTTCAGCGTCATCAACCTTCCAAAGCCGAAGGACAAGTCCACGATGGATTCCCAGGGGCGCCCACTCCCAGAGAGGCTGTCGCTGCACGCCGCTCTGCCACTCACCACCTTAACCCCCCAGGGTTGCGTCCCAAAGATCTCGCTAGACCCCTTCTCACTTCTCCGACGCTCCCTCCGCCATCTTGGGTAAGGGATCGCTCCACGCCGGCGTTTTCAATGCCGCGGGTCGAGAGGGCCCCGGTTCAACTGTGTGCCGCTGCTTGAGTGTTACTGGCCGGTGTTATGTCTGGGGCCCCCCGCCGGATCCGGTAGGCAGGTTTCAGCCTCGTCGGCGATGTTTGAGGGTCGCGGCCGCCATCTTGCCTCCGGTCAGGCGTGCCACTCCGTAACCGAAAGGTGAGTGGACCGGGTGTTTCGCGCCACTCCACCACTCGGCGCTCGCCTCAGCTGGGTCCTGGCGTGTCTCCGCTCCGTCTCGGCTATTTTGGTGGCTTTCTGGGCAGTAGGGATGTCGGATTCGGAGCAGCTCGCCGGGAGCTCCGGTGCCGCACGTCTTAGCTCGCCATGGTGTTGGCCACGCCCCCCAGCGATATCATTCTCAACTTCAAATACCAACAGATGCCAGCCTCTGGGGCTGGAGGGGCTACGCTGGGGGGTATGGAGAAATAAATGGTCCTGGTTACAGGAAGAAAGGATCCAATTTTCCAACTAGATGCATTTCTTAGGGATATGGCATGCACTGCAATACTTCACCCCCCAACTAGTGGGGAGGAACTTCTTGATAAGGACGAACAACCATGTGTCAAGATACTACCTCAATCGCCATGGGGATAAGAGGAACAGAAGCCTGAACAAGATAGCAGGACAGATCTTTGCTTGGGCAGAAATTCGGCCTTCTTCCTTTGAGAGCAGTTTACATCCAGGGACAGCTGAACTTCCTGGTAGACAGCCTCACCTGAAACCTTCCATCATCAGTGTTTTATCATCTAGTCTGCCGGGGAGTCCGGTCAGAAAAAGTGCTCACTTCGGGACACCCTGAATAGATCTTGTTGCGTTGCAACACAATGCGATGCTCCAACTTTCAGTTCAGACGAGGTGTGTTCCCAGGCATGGGCACTGGATGCTCTATCAATTGCCTGGCCTCAGGGCATCTTGTATGCCTTTCTGCCGATTGCCCTCTTCCTGAAGGTGCTTTGGAAGATTTAAGAGGAGAGGAACACGCTGATACTGACTGCACTGTTTTGGCCACAACATCCATGGTTATCTCTCCTGATAAGCATGCCGAAAGAATAATTTTTTTACATCTCTCCCTGCATCCTCTTCCTTTCAGATTTCTGACACTCCCTACTCTGTAACTCAGTTAACTAAAGTTGGCGGCTTGAATGTTTAAAGGACAACGTTGGAAAAAATGGGCTGTTCCAAATAAGTTACCTTAGATATCCAGGCTTCAAGAAAACCCTAAACATTAGCTTTTTATAAGAAGCATTGATCATCTTTTCATAAATTGTGTGTTTCACCATTGCATCATCTATAGATTGCGATGTGTTGCATGAGCTATAGATCCATTTTTGATTCTAGAATTTCTGAGGGAAAGTTGTCTAAAGGATTTAGCTCCATCTATCCTAGCTTCCCAATGGGCAGCTATTAAGGCCCTTAGTGGGAGTGAAAACTACTTGAAGATATCCCTGTTATATGTATGACTCCTGACGAGTTTCCGATTACAAAAAACACTAGTTCACAACCCTATCCCTACATGAGATCTTACAATTGTACTGTAAGGTATACAACATCAGCCTTTTGAACCTGATGAGGAAGCAGGTTTAGCGTTACTTTCATCTAAAGCAGCTTTTCTTGTCACTATTACCTCTGCAAAGAGATTAGGAGAGGTGAGAGCTGTGGTAATGTTGTTTCCCTATTTAAGATTTTTTCCTGACCACTAGGTAGTTCTAAAATTAGACCCCAAGTTTGCCCAAGGGTCCAATCACATTTACATTTGGCACAAACAATAATTCTGCCTGTTTTTTCAGATGCTACCTTAGGTGTCCCAAACAATCTAGACGTCAAAAGAGCTCTAACCACCTATTTAGACTACATGAAAGACTTTAAGTCTTCTAATTCACTCTTTGTCTCTTGCAGGTCAGCCAATAAATGCAAAAAGGTAACAATGCAAACTATAAGCAGTAGTCATGCAGGTGATATCTCAAGCCTATAAATCAGTGGTGGAGGTGGCTTCTACTCATATTCAAGAATTCTAGTCTTAATAACAGCAAAGAAGTAATTGTTGAAGATATTCAATTATTTTTTACAGGGATGGAGAGGAGGGGTAATGATTAAATTACTTACCGGTAATCTTCATTACCTAAATACGTAGTTCTCCTCCTCCTTCGAGTCCACAACCCTCCGGCCCCCTCTTTATGTACACCCAATAAATTGCTTGAGAGGTACAGGAAGTGGCGCAGGGTGGAGGAGTTTATGTGGGGGGTTATTAGCCTTTAATCAGAGTCGTTTATACATGCAGAACTTATTTGTTTTCTACAGAGAAATGTGAGAACTTCAGTTAAAAATCTCCACCTTCTACATGGCACCTCGATTTTTTACCTGTATACTTACAATGCTTTTTCCTCATTCAACTTCACAAAACTCAAAAGTAAAAACACCTGTGAAAGCTCGGACAAATTGTGCCAGTATCCACTACACATACAACCAGGGCTCGAGTCAAGAGTAGACACGAGTAGATGCCGTCTACCCACTATTTTCACAGAGTATACATCCTCTACCCTGCTGCAAAGCTAGCCACTTTCAACAGAGTGCCACGTTCCTTTCCTACTTCTCCTAGAATTCACAGAAATATGCTGAACTTGTACAGGTGTCATTTTCTGACACCGTGATACTCCGCAGCGGCTGCACGTTTTATTCCGAGCAGAAATGTGCAGGCAGGGAAGGGGCTTATCAGATTCCAGCTTCGCCCTTAAAAAAAGACAGAGTTAAGGGGCCATTGGGCAGCTTTTTGTTGGAATTTCCTGACTGGGGACCACTCCGAGTCTCACGCATACATGCAATGGAGGGGAAACACAGGCTCACATCTTATCACTTTATAGGTACTTATGATAGAAATGCTTTTGACTTTGTTCAGTTCCAGTATGTAAGAGATATGCAAACACTGTAAGAATGTCAGATGTGTTGGTCGTCCAAGTAATTACACAAATAATCTCTATTTTGGTTGATTTCTTTTATAGTGCTTTAGCCTTAATCCCAATGCAGGAAGTAGGAGCCCTTACATCACACTTACAGATTATACTGACAATAAATCATATGTGTGTACATCAATATAAAGGATGTCTTACATAAGACAGCGAGGGTTACAAGGTGTAGGAGCCACATGTCCTTCATACCTCACTGCGCTATATTAGAAGGATTACAATTTATGAGCTGCAAGTAACAAAAGGATCTCTGTCTTATAAGCAGTATTTCACTTACCAATGTACATAAAACATAAATCTGTCATCAGTATGTTACATAATGTGCTTTGCAGGAGACATAATAACCCTTCATGCTACTTTGATTAAAACCTAGGACTAGACAAAGCACTTATCAACCCAGCAAATACGTTTTCCTCCAGAATTATCTTACCATAAATATTATTCCCTGAGTTTTAGTTGACACACAAAGATCTCTGTAGCAGGTGCCTTACACTATAAGATATTTTAAAATACAGACACTGCAACCAATTAAGCAGAACAGATTTACTATCACATTTCATTTCTCCTTGTTGCCAATTTCTTTGTGGAAGGGAGAAAAAAAAAAAGTATAAATTGAGGCCCAGATTTTGCATCACGTTGTGTCAATATGTTGGGGCAACCCTAATGCAAAATCTAATTTGTTAAATATTGCAATTCGCTCAAATGTACTAATGATAGACCTGCTAAACATATATGAGGTCTTAAGATTTGATGCCACTTCCTGTGAAGCCATATGCGAGGTGATGCACCTTGATATCACACATGGTGATGTCACACCCATTCTGCCTCACTTAGTGAGTACACCCACTTCTTTTTTTAGGACTTGAGACCTGCATACAACATATCAATCAACAGCGTTTAAAGTGCCCAAATAATGCCATGTACCTAACCAAATTGAAAGAAAAAAAAACCATTACATACTGTCTGTCATTTTGAAAAACAAGTGGTCTGGTTTGCGATATTACTTAATGCTTCAAATGTGGGATTAAAAATGAAATTAAAATGTATTTCTCTCCTCAACTACCTGCAAACGTTTTAACTCCGAATTTTGGCGTGGCGCCTTTTATCGCAGTGCTTTGCAAAATCAACACGTGCCATCCAGTGTATTTCTCACAAACCCACCCCTCAGTTTTTAGGTCTCGCTGAAGCAATGCGTAAGCATTGTTCGGCGAGATTCTAGTAAGGCTTCCGAAAAGTCTACTCAAGCTGCGGATTAGTCACAGTTTATGTGAGCCAGGCGCGTGCACATCAAACACCATCGGCCTCGGCATCAGACTTCAAAGGGATGTGCTCCCCCGCCCGCCCGCTTCAGACTTCAAAGGAATGGGCTCACCCGCCCCCGCTTCAGGCTTCAAAGGAATGCGCTCCCCGCCACAGCAATGCCGAGAGCTTGTTGCTTTATTGCTCTCACTTGAGGCCTTGTTCTGGCAAGTTTAAAACGTCATTAAGAAAATACAATACATTTACTCATTTGCGTCCCGTCCATGTTAAACACACAATTTTATTTTGCTAATTAAACGTTCTCGCAGCCATATGCAAATCTGTATTGGTCCTGCTTCAGTATGAACAGCATAACATGAATTGTCAGGCCATGCCCACCCTGAGCTAGAAACACCCATGGAAGGCTGATTTCACCCTCACTGGGCTGCCTTAGTCACCTCCTCACACACCCCCTCACCCTCATACCCCCTCACACCCCCACACCCCCTCACCCTCACACCCCCTCACCCTCACACCCCCTCACTCTCATACCCCCCCACTCTCACACCCTCTCACCCTCACACACACCGTCAACCTCACACCCCCTCACTCTCACACCCCCTTACCCTCACACCCCCTCACCCTCACACCCCCTCATGCACCCTCTCACCCTCCCACCCACTCACCCTCACACCCCCTCACCCTCACACACCCTCACACACTCTCACCCTGTCATCCTCACACACCCTCTCACCCTCACACACCCTCTCATCCTCACACACCCTCTCACCCCCACACACCCTCTCACCCTCACACCCCCTCACCCTCACACCCCCTCACCCTCAAACCCCCTCACATCCCCTCACCCTCCCTCACACCCTCACCCTCACACCCCCTCACCCTCACCCTCACACCCCCTCTCACCCATCCTCACCCACCCTCTCACCCTCACATCCACCCTCACCCACCCTCTCCCCCTCACACACCCTCTCACCCTCACCCACCCTCTCACCCACCCTCACCCACCCTCTCACCCTCACAAACCCTCTCACCCTCACACACCCTCTCACCCACCCTCACCCCCTCACCCTCACACCCTCACACACCTTCACCCTCACACCCCTTCACCCTCACACACCCTCACACCCTCTTCACCCCTGTCACCCTCACCCTCACACCACCTCACCCTCACACCCTCTCACCCTCACACCCTTACCCCTTCACCCTCACAACCCCACACCCTCACAACCCCACACCCTCCCCCTCATACACCCTCACCCTCACAACCCCTCACCCTCACACCCCCACACCTTCACACCCCCTCACCCTCACACACACTCTCACACCCCCCCACACTCACACACCCTCACACACCCTCAGACCCTCACCCTCACACCCCCTCACCCTCACATCCCCTCACCCTCACACCCCTCACCCTCACACCCTCACTCACCCTCACACCTCACCCTCACACCCCCTCACCCTCACAACCCTCTCACCCTCACAACCCTCTCACCCTCACACATCCTCACCCTCACACACCCTCACCCTCACACACCCTCACCCTCACACCCCATCACCGTCACACACCCTCACCAGCATAGCATAACAAAACATAGCATAGCATAACAAACAAAGCATAGGATAGCAAAACATAGCATAGCATAACAAAACAAAGCATAGGATAGCAAGACAAAACATTGCATAACAAAACAAAACATAGCATAGCAAAACAAAGCATAGCATAACAAAACACAACAAAACATAGCATAGCATAACAAAACATAGCCTAACAAAACAAAGCATAACAAAACACAACAAAACATAGCAGAACAAAACATAGCATAACATAACAAAACAGCAAAGCATAACAAAACACAACAAAACATAGCAGAACAAAACATAGCAGAACAAAACATAGCAAAACAAAGCATAGCATAACAAAACATAGCATAGCAAAACATAGCAAAACACAACATAACATAGCATAGCATAACAAAACATAGCATAGCATAACAAAGCATAGCATAGCAAAACATAGCATAACATCACAAAACATAGCTTAGCATAACAAAACATAGTATAGCATACCAAACACAGCATAGCATAACAAATCAAAGCATAGGATAGCAAAACATAGCATAGCATAACAAAACAAAACATAGGATAGTAAAACAAAACATAGCATAGCATACGGCATCACTCAGCACCACCACAGCATCACTCAGGGGCACCACAACATCACAATGCGCTACCACAGCATCACTGAACGCCACAGCCTCACTCATTTGCCATCACAACATCACTCAGCGCCACCACAGCATCAATCTGTGCATCCATTCAACAACACCTGGTTCAAATATGTTCCCTCAATGTTTCAAGCTTTATTACAAATGTAACAAGAAGATGTTAATATTTCACTTCTGTTCTTGGATTTTCGTCACAATAAAATACACTTAACATAATCTTCACAAAAGTTATTTACAAAAGTGTAAGCTATTGCCATTATAAATTACAATAACTTTTTGTTGTAGGTCTAGTTGTTCTCCCCTGCTCTCCTTGCTTATTGGTCACTACAAATACGTCACCTTTAGAATGTTGTAATTGTATTTAAGTGATGTCATCGGTATGTTACGAGACATCTCAGTGACTCTGCGCAGTCAACCCCACTCCCTTCCCACAAGCTTGTTTACTTACAAATAAATATATATATGAGTAAATACTTCGTGACTTCCATTCTTCATACCTTATGGTCATCACTACAATTGGCGACGAGATCGGGATTGAGAATTTCGAGACGAGCTTGTGGAAGAATTTATTCGGGCAGCTTATTCTTAACATCAAGGCAAGTGTCTATTTTCATTCTTTTGAAAAGGATATTATGGCCAATCATTAATTTTATTTTCAATTTTTCGGAGCACCTGTTATTTGACAGTGATATTTCTTCATATGAGACGTTCGGCGTAAAGTAAAGGACACCGGAAATCCATATGAAGTTTCAAGTCTTCTCAAGAATAATTTCAGGCAGGTTACGCATATTTTTTTCATTACAAAGGATGTCGGCGAATATATAAATATTCCTACATGTATATCTTTCAGTGCGTGTGACTGGAAAGTTGTGTGAAAAATCGTTGCAATAGCCGTTGACAGTTGCTCAACATCCAACTGTCAAAATTCAGCTGTTGCAAGACGTCATCACGGCTGTCACTTGCAGCGCCTTCAACTGTGGTGTATAGATCGCGACGTATTACGTCACGACGTTTCCTGCGTGAGTACGTGACGCCATTTTGGATTTCGCTTCACTTCACACTTACTGACAGCCGCTTACTTCATAGTCAAATTCAAACCGAAGCTTACTACGATAAAAAGGTATTTATTTCCTTCGAGTTTTTGTGATAAAAACATTGTCGGTGAAGAACAGTACGAGTTAATTTTTTGATGAACAACCATTTATTAGCAAGTTCTTTCAATCCTAGTGTAATACATCTATTATACATTATTTGTTATTTCTTTTGAGGTGACACCATTGCGTTTTATATTAAAAAGGAGCCTAAAGACCAATTCAAGGAAGTCATGGCCAACGAACCTAATTTTAATGCGCCACCACATTTTCTTAATGAACCTGGTAAACCAGCTATGAAATGACGTAACTGGTTTAGAGCCTTCGAGAATTATTTGGTCGCAATAAATGGCAAGAAATATGATCCGGAACGGAAAAAAGCAATTCTGTTTGGTTTATTAGGAGTAGCTGGGAAGGACATTTTCGACAGTTTGCCCGAGTTTGAACCTGGTCCGGGACAATTTATTCCTCTTGATGAATTTCAATCGGCAGTAAAAAGACTAGAGAAACAATTCGACGAGGAAGAGAATATTATGGTTGGCAGACATCGTTTTTCTAAGAGAAAACAATCGGAGTCAGAACATGTAGAAGAATATATTGGTAGTTTAAGAGTGTTAGCTACGAAGTGTGATTTTGGAGATATGGTAGATATTTATATCCGAGATCAATTTGTTTTTCACTGTTTTGAGCACAAGATTCAAGAACGTTTGCTTGCATGTAAAAATCCTACACTGTCAGAGGTGATTGATATTGCTAAAGGCATAGAGTGTTCACTTGAGGGTTCAAAAGAATTATCAAAGGGTAGTGGGTCAAATTCTAATGTTTCATTGGTGCAAGACAGAAGAGGAAAATAATTTAATACTAGTAATAAGTACAAACCTAATTATAATGCTAACACTTCTCAATTTGTGTGTTTTAGATGTGGTTCAATAACCACTAGGCTGATTCTTTGACTTGTCCAGCAATTGGGAAGAAATGTACAAGATGCCAGAAGGTAGGGCACTTTGCAAGTGTTTGTGGTAATTTTGGTCAGAAACGTGTTGTCAGAATCAAAATTAGCAAGATTGATGATTTCAACAAAGACATGTGTTCTAACATCGTATTAGCTATAGGAGATTGTGACAATGAAATTAGAGGGCCTTTAGGTATTGTACATGTTGGAGAAGTTGAACTAAACATAATGGCAGATTCAGGATCTCCAATAACCATAGTTTCAGATAAAATGTATTTGAAATATTGGCCAAATGTTGACTTAATATCTCCAGATGTAAACCCCAAAGCATTCGGAGAATTTAAAATTAATATGTTCGGGTACTTTGAGGATATTTTGAATATCAAGGGCAGGTGTATAAGCACTAACATATATGTCGCGGAACGTGGCAGAGATATTGTAGGCTGGAGGGATCTTGCCAAATTGAAAATAATTTTAAAACCTGGGGCAGAAGATCCTATTGTTTTGGATGATGGTTTCATATCTGTCATTTCTATTTCTTCAGAACATAAAAAAGATAATGATGACATATCCACCATTGTAAGTAAGTACAATTCACTGTTTGAAGACCGTATAAAGTGCGTCAAAGGTTTCGTACATAAAATCATACTTAAAAAAGATGCCATCCCTGTTAGGCATAAAGTAAGGCCTTTACCTTTATCAGTTCGAGAGGAGTTGCAGAGTTTGTTAAACAAATTGGTCAATGAAGAGGTAATTGAGCCAGCTGATTCAGCTGAATGGATTTCGGGAATAGTTTTAATTAAAAAGAAAAGTGGAGAATATCGCTTGTGTGCCGATTTGAGATCGTTGAACAAGAATATTCTAGTGGATTGTTTTCCACTACCCAAAATTCAAGAAAGTTTGGCCAACACCGCTGGTTCTAAATATTTTTCAATCATAGATCTCAAGTCGGCATACCACCAGGTCAAACTGGATGATGAATCAAAAGAGTTGACCACATTTATCACTCCTCTAGGAGCATACAGGTATGTACGTTTACCATTTGGCCTTGCATCTTCTGCCAGTGTCTTCCAGAAGCTCATGGAAAACATGTTCAGTGGCATCTCAGGAGTACAAAAATTCAGGACGATATCCTAATTCAAGCTGAAACAATAAGTAAACACAATGCCATTTTAGATTCTGTTCTAGGGAAATTGCAAGAGAAGGGCATGACCATATCTAAAGACAAATGCGAATTCCTGAAAACCGAAATAGAATATTTAGGTCATGTGCTTAGTCATGAAGGTATTAGGCCTAAGTTGAATTTAGCGAAGGCCATAACTGATGCTCCTAAACCAAGAGAAAATGACTCTTTGAGATCATTTTTAGGGCTCAGCGAGTATTATTCTCGGTTCATTGAGAACTATTCAAAGATGGTTGAGCCTTTGAGAGTTCTTTTACGCAAAGGACAACGTTTGAATGGGATGAGCAACATGATTTTGCTTTCACAGAAATTAAAAATGCAATTGTGAAAGCACCCACATTAAAACCTTTTGATACTAATGGTTCTAATATAATTAAAGTTGATGCTAGCTCGATGGGAATCGGTGCTGTTTTCACGCAAACGTTAGGTAAGCATACGCACACAGTGGCTTTCATTTCCCGCAGATTGAATGACACAGAAAAAAATTATAGCACAATCGAAAGGGAAGCCCTCGCTTGTGTTTGGGCTGTGGACAAACTTAAAATGTATTTATGGGGCAAAAAATTCGAATTGATTACAGATCATAAACCCCTCACCTTCATGTTTGATGGATACGGTAGAGGTAACGGAAAAGCATCAGCTAGGTTGGTAAGATTACTTGCTAAATTGCAGGAATATAACTTTTCTATTAGTCACATTTCAAGTAAAAGCAATATCAGAGCAGATTTTCTTTCCCGCTTACCGACAGAAAATTCAGAAAATCAAAGAGAAGATGAGACAGAATGTGTAGTTTCAAATGTTGAAATTTTGACCAAATCTAATACGGTAATTTCTGAAAAGGAATGGTTGGAGGCTTTAGATAAGGATTCTGTATTAGACAAAGTAAAAAAATTTATGAGCACTTCATGGCCTCCTGTACGCAATCTATCTGCAGATTTTAGAACATACTTGCATGTAGCAAATGAATTGAGTGTTTATAAAGGTTTGCTTATGAGAGGAGATTTATTGGTCCCCCCTTCAAAAATTAGAAGCAAGTTGATATCTATTGCGCACAAATCACACCTGGGGTATACCATGACAAAAAAACAGTTAAAAGATCACTACTGGTGGCCCGGCATGGACCTTGATGTTGATCTATACGTTGAAAGACGTGATATATGTATTAGATCGGACAAACATTGGAAACCTAGAACGCATGAAATGCAACTAGTGTCTATTCCAAACTCTGCTTGGTTTAAAATAGCCATTGATATGGCAGGTCCTTTTCAGCTGTTAGAACAAAACTCAAGATATTTAATTGCAGTTAGCGACTACTACAGCAAGTGGATATACCACAAATTTGTACGCACCATTGACTCTGACACTGTTATAGACTTCCTGCATACCTGTTTTTCTATTGAAGGGAATCCTCGCATCATTGTTTCTGACAATGGAAAACAACTCACGTCTAACAAAATGACTGACTTTTTGAATCTTCATGGAATTTGCCAAGAGAAGACTCCACTATACTCACCAAAATCTAATGGTCAAATTGAAAGAGTAAACCGTTTCCTCAAAGACGGTATCCAATTAGCTTTGGCTTCACAGTTACCGGTGAAAAACTTTATTGAAGAAAGAGTTTTTGCGTACAATACCACCCAAACAGCATAACAGGTTTCTCCCCTTTCTTTTTGATGAGAGGGAGAAGATGTGACAATGAAATTGTTCCTAAATTTATTGTTTCAGATAGCAACTTGCCAACCACCATCACTATCAATGATGATCAGTTACAGGTTAGGAAGAAAATTGTAGATTGCCAGTTAAAGTCCAAACAGTATCACGATAAAGGCATAGGGCTGTTAACAAGAAATTCCTCAAGGGAGATTGGGCTTTGGTCTTGAAACCTGTCGATCATCTTAAAGGAGAGTCAAAATACTGTGATCCTGAAGAAGTCATTGATGTTACTGATAGTGCCGTTTGTCTCAAATATGCTGGATGGCGCAATAAGAGTGATGCTATAAATATTAAGAAAGACCAAGTTCATTTATGGTTCTCAGGGAAAAAATGCAAGGCTAGATTTGATAATTAATTTTCTTGGCTTGATACTTACTCGGGTGAAGATGTATCTAACACTTCCTTACAGATTGTAAATAGATGTAATTCGTCGTTGAACAATACTTGTAATGACAGTACCAGAATAAATTGCAGTAATACATTACATAACACAAGTGAAAACTTGTGTGATACATCTGTTGATGTCAGACATGGAGATTTGCAGTTTGTTCCTGTTCAGGCATCCTCCGCGCCCTCCATTGATACTTATGTTCCTGCAACATGCCATGGAGGTTGGGAGGGCACCTGCACCCTCTGGCAGAAAAGCTAAGTTACCCAGTGCACTAAAAGAATATGAATTGATGTAATGTTTTCATCCTAAGAAAGGGAGATGTTGTAGGTCTAGTTGTTCTCCCCTGCTCTCCTTGCTTATTGGTCACTACAAATACGTCACCTTTAGAATGTTGTAATTGTATTTAAGTGATGCCATCGGTATGTTACAAGACCTCTCAGTGACTCTGCGCAGTCACCCCCACTCCCTTCCCACAAGCTCGTTTACTTACAAATAAATATATATATGAGTAAATACTTCGTGACTTCCATTCTTGATACCTTATGGTCATCACTACACTTTTATTTAAGTATTAATTATTTAAATACATTAAAAGCCATTGTTATTTGTAATATGAATACATCTAAGTCACATAAATACAACACATATTGCATTACAAATGCTATAGGTGTCACATTTGCGAAAGTTATAACTATTGGCATTGTAAATGACAAAGCTATTCATTTCGCTAATTTCAAAAACAAAACATAAATAAAACATTTGTCATTTACAATACCAATAGCTCAAACTTTCCTAATGCGAAACCTATTGCATTGCAAATGCTTGTTTATTATGCTCGCTAACGTTCTTCGCCAACCTAACATTCACTCCAGAATTTGTCGTTGTTCCCTGTATCAGCCGCCACAGCAATGTGACGCGAGTGGCTGGGGCTGAAGTTTCTCGCTCTTGTAGCCACGCGGTGCCACTGAATTCCCAATCAGTAATAGGATTGGCTAGTTGGGCGGTTGCTGTCACTGTCCTCTGGCTTTTGAATGGCTAGATGTGGCAAGAGCGTCCCAGTCTCCAGCGCGAGCAGCGGTTGTTAGCCGAGCCTTTTGAATTAAGATGGGGGAACAACGGGGGCGTTGTCAAGGACTGCTACCGCAAAGCAGGTACTCGCGCATGTGAAGCCGTGTGTGGGTGAGGAGGGGTAGGGAAGAGGGAGATGAGTTGGTCACGTGAAGGGAGAGAATAAACAAGGGTTGACCGACAGATGAAAGAAAAACTGAACGATGTGAGGAGTTCTTAAAGGCAAGGTATGTTACGCGAGATGCACCAAGAAATAGACGAAGGGGACACAAGCTATTGAGGAGGGAAAAGTGGAAAGAACAGAGGGCGAGAGGGAATAACATGGGAAACAGTAGAACTTCATATCGCCATTTTGCTCTCAAGTGCTGTAAATCATAGGTGTTACTATTACCTTCATTAATGGCACTCACTTTACTGACTCATGACTCTTCTTGTGTTCTGAATCGTTACTGTAGCTTTCCTGATTTGTTACTGTAGCTTTCCATTGTGAGTGTATTTGAACTGGATATGTTCGCAATAGAGGAGGAGGGAAGGAGAAACGAGATGGAGGTGGAGTTAGGTAGCAGGGAGAGTGGGGTATAAAGTATAAAAATTGGGTCCAAGTGGGAGGGAATGGGGAGTAAGTGTTTCTGCTGGGAAAGAAAACACAAGTGAACATAAATAGCCAGCATTTTTCTTGAAAGGGCGCAGTCAGTCAGTTTTGGAGTGGCTGCATATTTCCAACACTGGCACAGCCCACCACTGCCTGTGCTGGCATCACCCATTACCTTTAATGTAAACATTGCATTTATTTGTCTACTTTTGCAAAGGGGTGGGCATCCAATGACAGTGAGTTAAGTTCAATTCCCTTGGGATGGGCTCGAAGTGTTATTGCCAGACTTTATTTGTGTGGTTTTATGGCCCTATTATCTCTTCTGGTTGTGAGGCGAAGTGGCCTTTGTTGGGAGCACACACGCTTATCATGTGTAATGCCCTACCATCTAGTCTGCCATCTAGACAGAGAAACTGCCCTTCCTTATCTGTCTTGTACTCTGCTACATGATGAGGGACCACTGGGCTTACCCATATCAGGACTCCTCATGAATATGCAGAGAAGGCAGTACCATATACCTGCCCTCTCCATCTCTGTTGTAGCCTTGTGCCCTTGTGTGAAGTGAGATGCGTTTATTGCCGAAACACCACATGGACCCCCCTCTTCCCTTCGCTTCAAGTAAATATATATTTTGTTTATCTTAGCTGGGCATCCTAAACCACAAATGTACTAAGGTAAGAAAGTGTGGCTACCTACTCTCGATGTCCCCAGCCCTTAGTGTCCTAGGTAACTGTGCTCTTCCCTCAATTTACCTGAAGCAATATCAACCACAGAAGTATAAACCTACTGTGTCAACCATGCTAGTGCGCATTAAAACATTTCTTACACCGTTCCTTAAGTATAACCATGGTCAACAACTGGATGAACAAAACCAACACGCCAACAAATCCCAACCTGAACTCCCCTCCCAGGGTTGAGTGTAGAACTGCCCAATGCCAGTTCAGTCCGTACTCCCAAAACAAGAAACAGTCGTAAAACACTTGTGGGAAATTGCAAAGTGGGGCAAAAATGTTTGCCTGACTTAGTCTGCACCAATGTGAACCCCTCCCCGGGCCACCCCGAATTTGGTGAACAATAAGCATGTAAATCAATTGAGAATCCTAGCAAAAATGTTCATTAAAAGAAACAACTGCCAGGCTGGGTACATCAAGCTCAACCAGGTTTCTCAGGACCTTGGCAGTCTGCAGTCAAGTCATCTGCCGATCTAGATTTAAACTGGGGTAGTTCATCACCAGAGTATTTTGATCCATTTCACGAGGACACAATATCAAGACTGTCATCTCCACCTTCTGTGTTGCCTAGTGAGGAGAAAGGTGGCTTTCCCATCGCTGCAATTGTTGCTAGGGTTTTTCACAACCCTCTGCTGCCTGAGAAGAAGTGTGGCCTCTCCTTGTCCCTTTCCTCACGTGGTTTCTTAGGGAGGGACATATTTGTCGTGGGACTTGACCTGTCCTTTGCCCTTCAGCAGCCTTTCTCATCTTAGTCCACTCTCAAGCCTCCTTGGGGGCTGTGAAAAACAGTGTTGGTTCATCTTCCTTATGTTTCAGCCGTGCCGGGAACAGTAGTATGTGTGGTTATTCCAATTTGTGCAGCTTTGCTTTGAGTGGACAGAAAGAGTTGTGTTGCGTTGCTGTTGTGTCGTTGCAGTGTACCCCGGAAACACTATAATCTTAGAATTCTCTACTCACACTGGACCTCTCTGGCTCTCTGCAGGATATTGTCACTATCTCAGAAGGGGCGCACCATGGCTATATGAATTCTAGGTATCTTGCCTGGCTTGGAACATCTACTTGGGATCCTGAAGACTCTCAATCGCAAATAAACAGGTTAGCCCCTCTGCATCCAAAGCTCATCTAATCCACTTCTATAAAAAAAAGGCTGCCAGGTCCTGTCAGGCTGATTCCTTCTGGGGTACCAACACATTGCAGGTTCCTGTGGGGAGATCTGCCTTTGGCATCTCCGGTCCTTAACTCATACAATACACCAGTTCCAACATGTCAGCCATCAGGGCTTTCAAATCAGGCACTTTTGGAGTGAGTTCTGCAATATAGTTTTCTGTTCCTATCACCCTGTCTGCTTATTTCCATTGGTCAGACTTTAGCAACGAGAGATCTAGTGCTACAGAATCAATTTTAGATTTAGGGCTGTTTTTGTGTCCATGACAGTTTCAATAGTGTGTCCAGAGTAGCTGCAGTTTCTAGCGTGGAGGTCGAGGCCTTTGACAAAATCAAGTCCTTCTTGAGCCTGCTCTTTTAGGTGGGCAGGGGATGACAGGAGTGCCACCCCTTACCACCTTTGTGTTTTCCATATTGGGAGAACTGCTCGACGTTGGTAATGTAGCTGGAGGTACCGATCTTAAGGTCAGTCAGACATCTGAAAGGGACCCAGTTGTTGGCACAGCAATGTCCCAGTTAAGATACGCGGTGGCCGCACCTAGACTGTGAGTGTCTTTGCCATGTCTCCTGTGGATCTTCCTACTGCGTGGCAACATTTATGTTTAAGTTCAGCATGTGGATACAGCAATCAGACAAGAACACGGGTCTGTGCCCAACCCGCCCTGCACCACAACATGCATGTGCCTTGTTGAATCGTTGCTCATGCTCCAGTAGCAGGTAATGTCCATTTTACCCCCTCCACCTCCAAGCTGGTAGGAGCCATGGATCCAGTCATTCACGGGTAGTCATGCGGAAGACAAGGGAGGCGTCATGAGTGCCCTCCTACCTCGGAACGATCATGGTGACTGTGTTTCCCCAATACAGTATATGGTGCCAGCTCCTCCCCCTTGTCCAGTCTCGCAAACAGCCATTTTCAGGGAGGGTAATGGCCCAGTTTCCCTCAACTCTGCACGAAGTCTTCAGGCATGGCATATTCAGGCGGGCACATACTCCCGATCGTCGCCACTGCCCCCAAGTCCTGTGACCATCCCGTCACTGTCTAGGCTCCTTTGCATTCTCGACTGAGCTACTCAGGCCTAGTTTCGGAAGCTCCACTGGGCCTAGTATGCCCTCACAGGATCCCGCATTACCCGCACTGAAACGGGGGCGAGAGGGGCACTAACTTGGGGCCAGAGCCCAATCAGACACACTGCAGGAGGGCAGAGAAGCCGATGCACAATCATCACTTTCCCAAGTGCAGTTATCAGTTATGTTGTACATTTTTTGTCAATTTTGGGCTGATTTTTGATAAGCATTAAGGCAATTTCGGGGCAACTTCATAGGAGCAAGCTGATAGCGCGTCCTACGCCGTTGGCTGCAGGCCACACACCCTAGGGCCTCCACAAGTAGGTTTGTTTCTCAAACTGCTGCTCTTTTTCAACTATTTGAAGACCTGTTGTTCTCTGCTTCTTTGTAACTTACCTACATGTCAGGAAATAAGTAAAGCATTTTGTGGCTTGATTCAGTTGTCTGAAAAGGATAAACTCAAAATGAATCTCTCATCATCCATTGACTTTCAAGCTCTGCACATGTTCCTTTTATACGCCTCTTTCTCCACTTGTGTTATTCTTGCTTATGTAGTTAACTACATCTGGAATGCCACATGCCCCTCTCTCTCTGCATGCTCACATGATCCTTGTTTGTCTCTCCTTTTATTTCAATCTGACTGAGACTCCTATGTATCACACGCCTACGCTTGGATCATTCACCCTCTGTTCACGCTCACACCCCCATTTTTACAATTTCAACATACACACCTAACAAAATATATATATATATATATATATATATATATATATATATATATATATATATATATATATATATATTCAAATGCACCACTGCACTCCTTCACTTCCTTCTGGCGAAAAAGAGAGCACAAACTTTTCTTCAATTGTGCAAAATATTTACTTGATGCTTACAAAGTTAAAAAGCCATGACTTTATATATATATATATATATATATATAGAGAGAGAGAGAGATAGATAGATAGATAGATATATAGATAGATATAGATATATATTATGGTATAGCGGTCGCCACTCTGTAGTTATAGTTAGGACCTAGTTACCATAAGAAATTGTTTTTTTGTTTTTTTAATAACTTTGGAGTCGTCAAACAAATTTTCATGAATCTTTCCAGGAAAAAAGGTTATCCACCTCAGGCCTCCAAAAATGTACTCGCCCAAAAATGTACTCGCCCACTCGCTATGGCGAGTCAGATTTGATCAGATTGAGCTATTTTTAGGACCTACTGGTCCTTTCTGGTGAGTGACCTTAAGCTGGAAAATAACAGGTGTTCTGTTCATTCAGAAAGGGAATGAGCAATAAAGAGGCCTTAAAATCTTGTTTTTATCTTGATATATTTGCTGTTTTTTTCAAGGACAGAGGTCAAATGTCAGTTTGTCTTTTTACTAATTGCTGCTTATCTTATCCTGGAAAATAGTGTTGACTTTTTGTTCCCTTACTACAGTTAGAGGTTGTGTTAAGTGAGATGCCTAACAATCATTGTGAAACAAAAGGTTGTAAGATGTCAGTTTTTTTCTAACACACACCATTCAAATAGCTTATAAATGAATTGTACAAGTATTTCAGAATATATCAGGAACTACAAAAACATTTATTTTTTTGTAATTCAGAAGTGTTATACAAAGACTTAAATAGGAGCAAAACTAATCAGAAAACTTTACTTGGTGATGTGCAAATAACATATTTGCAAAAACTCGATTTCCAAACATTATTGTTTGTACACTGCATAGTTTTATCAGTAAAACTGTATGTCAGTAGGAAATGTTGTGGTCATTTCAGTGGAAAATCTGCTGACTGCAAATGACACTGTGCTATCACTTTATACTTTAGTTCTGTATTTATTAAGAGTGATAGTTTGTAAACATGATTTGAGAAACATTCCAGTCCCTGCCTTTATGACAATGATGTTAATGAATTAAGAGGCAAGTTATGGGTCATGTGTATCCTTTATGTAGCTAGATTTGTGTTATATATGGAACAAAAGTTTAGTCTATTAAATCAAACAAAATAGTTTTTTGACAGCAGACATGCTGAACTCGTGTATTTGAAGGTCCTCGTACATGTTATAATGAAGAAATTGGCAGCTTAGTGAATTAAAATATTTGCCTAGGATCACATAATTTGAAACCAGTTTATGGGTCGATAGCATTACAATTAGGTTAAATAGATTATTTACGTCACTAGACCTGCAGGTCTAGTACCATTTTTATGATTTTCAAGGCCTATACCTCAGTTCCTTCCTGGAAAGTTTCAGGGTAATCCGTTTAGTGAGGGCTGAGGAAACAAAGGGGTTCCTAAAACTTAAAATCCCAATTCATATGCCATAGGAAAATTTTACAGTGAAAACGGCTGCACGGAATTACAACAAATTTAGCAGAAAGCTAGATTAGATCTTGGTCCAGAATGCATGCTTTTTGTGATGTGGTGTAAATCCGTCCAGTATGTTTTTTTTTAACAAATTAAGGTTCAAAAACTTTGTAAATCCAGGTAATTGGGCTGAAACTGAAAAATGTAAGCCTTCTGATTGGCTAAGGAGGCTTTATCCCAGCAAGCGTACAGATTGGCCTGCCGCAAAAGGGGAACATCCTTTACCACGTGGATTTTACTCCGCAGTACCCTTTCAATGCGTCTTTTACGACGCAAGTCGTAACCACGACTTGCGCTGGAGGGCGCTACAGGACAAGGAATAATTTAATTTACTATCCAACACCTTCCCTACTGTACGTAGGCTGGTGTTGGAATAGTAAATTAAAAAATTCCTAAGTCTGCACCCCTACAACGCAAGTCGTGGTAACGACTTGCGTTGTAAAAAACGCGTTGTAACGGTACGCGTGGTAAAACCATGCGTCGTACCGTCGTACATCCGCCGCAAAATGAAAAGAAATGTTGTGGTGGCCATAACTACTAGATTGCAGTTAAAAAAATAAAATGGCAGCAGTTTGTTTTTGTTTTTTTAATGACTAGCCCATGGGGTTGGCCATGGCACAGGGGGTCAAACCATTAATTTTTTTAAACATATGGGGAGGGGGCATGCGTGGCCCCCACCCCTCAAGCCAATTTCAGCGACAGAAACCCCATTGCCCAGTGTCTGGCGCAATTTATGAAGGGGGGCGTAGGCGCCCCTCCCTAAGTCAAGTTTCAGAACCTTGGACCCCATACCATGGAACCCAGTGCAATTTTACAAGTGGAGGGGGTGTGGGCCACCCTCCCAACTCCTCTGAGGCCCTATGGACTCCATCCCCCTGCTGCAGTTTCGATCATTCGGGAAGGAGGCGTAGCTGGGCCCAAGGGACCCCATCCTCCAGAACACTTCTGTTTTGTGCCCGGCAGATTGCAGACATACCCTGCTCATACTGTCTTGGGCAGAAACACACAACTTTGCTCCTGCCCAGGCAAGAGCAAAGTAATTGAGCAGGTTCCCACGTGTATCCCAGTATATCCTGCCTGGAGGGCACTTGGGCTTCCCCTGCAGCCCAGTGTGTTTCTAGACATGTGGGTCCCTCAGTTGGGCATTGGGGCATCCATCTAAAATATTTGACCCGCTCATGCTACAGGAGCTGGCAAGGGCCCGTGGGTTCTAGGGCTCCCCCTAAAGCCCCCAATGATGAAGACATTGTAGGTATTCCTGGGTGAGTGCAGGGGCATCCAATTCTTTGAAAAAATGCTGAGTCCCTCCAGCACCCATGACAGGTGCCAACTGGATAGCTGACAGGGGCCCCTTCCCTGAGCCTATTATGGCCCTGGGGTCCTCATCAGTCTCACTCAGTCTTGGTCACATGACCAGCCGGACATTTCCAACAACTTTATATTGGCATGATTGCGTCACAGGCAGTGAAAGCATACTTCAAAAACAAAAGATTCTCTTATCTTCTTTCTATATGAGTGCAATGAATTTCAGTATTATATTATTACATTCATTCCATCTCGCTACAAATCATTAGAATGTTGCTGGATCGACCGCAATTTTACATTGTTGAAATGTTACATAGTTTTATTTTCAAACCGGACTAAACGGGGAATGGGGGAAATTACATCTTTAGGCAGAAGTGTTATCAATCACATCCTTGTTGATCCTCAACAGTCACGAATTAATCACGTTACAGTAAATTAGCTCCAAATTGCCTCTAAACAGTGTCATGTATTAAGCATCTCCCCACAATATCTTACGACGGTCTTATGCTTCAACGGCTCTAATTGCCCATGTCTCAAATACATCTCTATACAGTTCCTGTAGTGGATATTAATTTTTCACAGAAATCTCTATTGTATATTAATGCACTCGACCCAGTTTGAAGTCCACATTACAGACGTCCAATTCCGCTCTGAAAAATATGTATCAAAATAGGCAGAGGTCAAAAGCTCATTCAAAGCAATCGATTATCTTCTTTTAACACAATTATTAAAGCCCTATGTCTCACACAGCAAACAAAAACAAGCACCTCTGGTCATTAATTCCTACTTCTGGGCCTCAGAAGCCTCCCTCTTCAAACTCTTATTGTAGATGTACACAAAGCTCTTTGTCCACGTTCGTCCCTACTGGTGCTGTGCACCCTACTTCCAAAATAAATTTTGATTCTAACTTCCTTAGGGATGCTACCCTATCACCACTCTTAAGATTCTTCAGTACTATGTCTATTCCAAAGAATTTTCCCTACTTCCAATCTCCATCACAACTACCATTAAAATACTTGGCAGTGCTATAGCTCATGGCGCGCCAGTGTTCCAGAATTCTCTTATTTACTGGAAAAATGGCCAAACCAATGTACCATTTCCCACAAGGGCACCTAATACCATAGACAACAAACACTGTCTTGCACGTGATCACTTTTTTATGTGCCATTTCTGTGTAGTTTTGCTAGTGTAATCTCCTTAACGTTGTCACTATATTTACAGGCTTTACATCGGCCACAGCGTTTGAACCCCCATGTTTGGTTCAACCAATTGTTTTCTTTGTCGAAAGGTGACTATGGACTAATAAGTCCTTCAGAGATATTTTTTTGTAAAGTGACAGACGGATATGTGCCTACCTTGTCTTTCAAAATAGGATCATGCACAAGTACATCCCATCGTTTTCTCAGAATCTGTGTCTACTGATCCGATTTCTTAGTGTACTTACTAATAAAACAATTGGGTTCATTGGTATTTCCCCGTTTGTCTCACTGTAGGTCTATATATTGCCTCATCCCTACAGGTTTCATCTGCATGGATACTGGCTGCAGCGAAACGTTTGTTGGGATACCCTCTCACTTTCAACCTTGTAACCATCTCATTGTTAGTCTTTTGGTAGTCATCCTCAGCACTGCAGTTCCGCTTAGCGCGGGGAACCTCACTATATGGAGGCCAGGGGGATGGCAGCTCCATGGATGCAGGATAGAGTTTCTCGCTGTCTCTGAAAAGTTTTGTCACAAGTGTTCTATTTTTTACAGATAGGCAAATATCCAAGAAATCAACCCTGCTCTTGCTGTGTAAACCGTAAATTCAGATTATTCTCATTTAGAGACATGGCTAACCGTGTAAATTCATCCTCTGAGATGTTCCATATACAGAAAATGTAATTGGTGTGTGTTTATATGTGTGTATACATGTGAACAAGGGCTCTAGTAGCCCGAAACGCGTTATGCACTTTTCCACGAACTTGAGCAAATAAAAAAGAAACCTGACATCTGGTCTTGTGGTCTGTCTCCTGTGTTTCGGTGACGAAAGGAGTTTCTTGTGGATATATATATATATATATATATATCAAAAGGATCCCGACCGCTTTTCGCTGCGGTCTTGAACGGGCGCGGACCTCCTCTCCTCTTCTCTGATCAACTTTGTCAGATATCAAACGCCATCACACCAATTGTAGTGTAAGCAGTGCAGAATTTTATTTCTGATAATGCCAGAGCAAGTGCCCTCCCTGACGCGTTTCAGAAAACAGGCACCGACTCCGTGGGATTCGTAATCAAGGGTCTTTATTAACAAGAAAGACGACCAGACGCGTTTCGGCGGACATGTCCGCCTTGCTCACTACATCTGGTTTCACCAAGTGTGTATGACCTATTTATAGTGATACAATGTAACCCATTGGTTCTGAGAAAAACGACAAAACTGACATGTGACACAATCCATAGACATAGAGGGTTAAAAAGCATACATTTTGTAATTCATGTATTGTACTTTGTAACAAAATCTGTGTAAATACTTCTTTACAATTTAAGTTAATATTACCCTCATAATTTGATGACCTCCTGTTTCCCTATCCTCGTGGAATTAGATATAATTTGGGATTCTTGTGTGTGAGGCTTAGCACTGCCTGTATGAGTCTGTTTACTGTGTGTGTTTCTTCGTGCGTTCTGGTCTTAGTGTATGTTACTATGGACTTGGAAGAAATGTTGCGCCTTGTATAAAACCTATCAGCGCATGTCCAATCTGTAACTTTCCGGCACATGCATCTGTTAGGCCTCGTGTTGTAGCGGCAGTGAAAAAACGTGAGTATATGCTGGTCCACGCCCGCGGCGTTAGTGTGTGCGTTGTATATTGAAAAAACTATTGTTATCGAGCTCCATCCTTTTTCTGAAGGTATACATGTAGCTAATGTTTTCGGTACGGGTTGGGAAAATGTTACAGCGTGCGGGCATAATTAAAGCATCGGATACACAGTTGCCGTTTTCGAACCCCGGTATTGACGTGTGTTTGGCAGTGTGCCGAACGGTAATTTGTGTTTTTTTATTCTGTTGTTGATTTTGCCTCTGTACTTAATTATCGCCTGGTGCAGAGTGTGGCGGACTATATTGCTATACAGCACTTATAAAAAACTAATGGAGTTTAGCCCTTGTGGGCAGTAAATACCCGGGAATAACTCCCTGCGGTCGTCCTGTTTTTAAAGTGGGTTCTAGGTTTCCCCCCGCCTAATCGTTAGCTGTGTGTTCTGCTGCCTCCCATTTTTTGTTTCTGGTGATTTGGAGCGAAAAAGGAAGGCTATGTGCTATGTGTCAATTGCTCATGGCACTGTGTTCGGTGGTGGGGAGGCCTGTCTAATGGTTAGTCCTATTGTCGCTAAGTGAGAATGTGACTAATATTTACAAGTGATTATGTATGTGTGTGTGGGTTAAAAACTTGTTTGAGATGGTGAAGCTAGATGTTGTGCAGCTCTATGGGTCTTGTGTCTTGGCACGAGGATTTTGCCTGTGGAATATCTGCTTGTATATGTAGTGCAAGTTTACAGATGGACGCTAAGTGCTTCGTCTGCGTTGTGGCCATTTGGTATTTTGGAATTTAGCTGGATGATGTATTTGGACTCTAAACGTCTCAATGCTTGTAATCTATTGCCCCCTCTTGGTTTTGGTGCCACATTGTCGATTACAAAATAAGTGAGGTGTTCCTTGTTCCCACTGTGGTGTGCATTTATGTGTCTGGCAAATGGGTAGGTAGTATCATCATTGCTGATTGCGCGCAAGTGCTGCAAGATCCTGACGTGAACTGGGTGGATGGTACTCCCCACATACATTTTCTTGCAGGTACAACTGAGCACATATACTGCGAAGTCAGTCTTGCATGTATAGTGTTCCCTGATCGTGTAGGGTGTTTTCCTGAACGGGAATTCTACTGTTTTGGTGTTAACTCCGTGTAAACAGGCCTTGCACTTCGAGCACTTAAAGAAGCCATTCTGGGCCTGTAACCAGGACGTGTTTTTATTTACAATGGGCGCATAGTTAACCAGTTCCTGCCGCATTGATATTGCTCTACGGAAGGTTAACTGAGGCAGTTTAGCGCAAATGGGTCCAATGGTGGGGTCCATTCTGATGAGTGGCCAGTGCCTGTACATGATTCTACGTAGGTCCTTGTGGTGTTTGCTGGCTGTAACCTGTGATCAGTCTGGGAGTGAATGGTTTTGTTTCACTAAGGTCACTGACTGCCTTTGGTTTCCCCTTTAGAAGGTCTTGTCGGGTAGGCTTTTCGCTCTTTTATCTTAGCTCTGTCTAGTGTATTTTCTTTGTATCCTCTTTCCCTCAACCTAGCAAAGAGGTTCTCTGTATTGTCATGTAGGTCAGTTTCTAGACTACAGTTTCTTTTCATTCGGAGGCACTCCGGATATGGTATGCTCTCCTTCAAACTGACAGGGTGGAAGCTTGTGGCGTGTAGGATTGTGTTACCCGCCGTCTCCTTTCTGTATGTTCTAGATTCTATTCTTCCATCTTTCTGAAAAACCTCTAGGTCTAGGAATGTAATTCTGGTGGTGTCTGTGGTGCATGTAAATTTTAGGTTCAAACTGTTTTCATTAATGACTTTGACGAATTCTTTTGCACTTTCCTCCGTCCCCTGCCACACCATAAAGATGTCATCTATGTACCTTTTATAGAAAACGATGTGGTTGAGGTATGTGTGGTTGTGCTGGGCCATGAGTACTTGCTCCTCCCACCAGCCCATATGCAAATTCGCATAGCTGGGGGCAAAACAAGTACCCATGGCCGTGCCTTGGGTCTGTTGGTACAGGAGTTTGTTGTATGCGAAAGTGTTGTTTGCAAGGCACCATTCCGCCATCTGTACTAACATCATAGTATGTTGGTGTAGTGTGATATTTCGACTACCCCAAAAATATTTCATAGCATTTAAACCATATGTATGCCTGATGCTGGTATAGAGGCTTTGAACGTCCAATGTTACAAAAATAAAATCAGGTTGCCATGCACAGTCATGTACCAACGGCTGTAAAAAGAAGTCTATAAATTTACTGGTATTTTCAAATAGACTTCCTATGGCCGAGATGATTGGTCTATCAGGAGGACAGTTGATGTCTTTATGGACCTTAGGTAGCAGGTAGAGTTGGGGGGTTACTGGATGGTCATTCTTTAGGAAAGTGAATTCTGGCTTGGTTATGAGGCCTTTGCTCCTCCAGTCATACAAACTCGTGTGGTATCTCTCCTTGATGTTGGCAAGGTTAGAGCTGTTAATTCTTTTGTAGCATTGTCTGTCCTGTAGTTGTTGCATGGCTTCATGATTGTACATGTCTAGCGGCCATCAATCAATCAATCAATCAATCAAAGCATTTGTATAGCGCGCTACTCACCCGGAGGGTCTCAAGGCGCTTGGGGAGGGGGGGTCCGCTACTGCTCGAACAGCCAGGTCTTGAGCTGCTTCCTGAAGGCGAGGTGGTCCTGGGTCAGGCGGAGGTGGGTCGGGAGGGAGTTCCAGGTCTTGGCGGCGAGGTAGGAGAAGGACCTTCCCCCTGTGGTGACTCTTCGGATGTGGGGGACGGCGGCGAGAGCGTGGCCGGTCGATCGGAGCTGGCGTTTGGGAGCGTAGAAATTGAGGCGGCTGTTGAGGTATCCTGGTCCTTGGTTGTGCAGGGCTTTGTGTGCGTGGGTGAGGAGACGGAAGGTGATTCTCTTGTTGACCGGGAGCCAGTGCAGGTCTCGCAGGTGTCCGGAGATGTGGTTGCGACGGGGGATGTCCAGGATGAGCCTTGCTGAGGCGTTCTGGATCCGCTGGAGTCTCTTCTGGAGTTTGGCGGTGGTTCCGGCGTAGAGGGCGTTGCCGTAGTCCAGTCGGCTGGTGACGAGGGCCTGGGTGACCTTCTTCCTGGTCTCGGTGGGGATCCACCGGAAGATCTTGCGTAGCATGCGTAGGATGTTGAAGCATGACGAGGAGACGGCGTTGACTTGTCTGGTCATGGAGAGGGATGAGTCCAGGATGAAGCCCAGGTTGCGTGCGTGGTCTGTTGGTTTGGGTGCGCTGCCCAGGGCGGGGGGCCACCAGGAGTCGTCCCAGGCAGAGGGTGAGGATCCCAGGATGAGGACTTCCGTCTTGTCCGAGTTCAGTTTCAGGCGGCTGTTCTTCATCCATTCGGCTACCTCCTTCATCCCTTCGTGTAGGTTGGCTCTGGCGGTGGCGGGGTCGTTGGTGAGGGAGAGGATCAGCTGGGTGTCGTCGGCGTAGGAGATGATGTTGAGGTTGTGCTGTCGTGCGATGGCTGCGAGGGGACTCATGTAGACGTTGAAGAGGGTTGGGCTGAGCGAGGAGCCTTGAGGAACGCCGCAGATGACTTTGGTGGCTTCTGATCTGAACGGTGGGAGGCGGACTCTCTGTGTCCTTCTGGCGAGGAAGGAGATGGTCCACTGCAGCGCCTTCTCCCGGATTCCGACGTTGCTGAGGCGCTGTACTAGGGTACGGTGGCAGACGGTGTCGAAGGCCGTGGAGAGGTCTAGGAGGATGAGGGCCGCTGTTTCTCCGTTGTCGAGCAGGGCTCGGATGTCATCGGTGGCTGCGATCAGGGCAGTCTCGGTGCTGTGGTTGGTCCTGAAGCCAGACTGCGAGAGGTCGAGGGATCCGTTCGTCTCGAGGAAGGCGGCCAGCTGCTTGTTGACGGTCTTCTCGATGACTTTTGCGGGGAACGGGAGCAGCGAGATGGGTCGGTAGTTCTTGAGGTCGGAGGGGTCGGCTGATGGCTTCTTTAGTAGGGCGCTGAGTTTGGCGTGCTTCCAGCTCTCCGGGAAGGTAGCGGTGTCGAAGGAGGTGTTGATGATGTCCCGCAGGTGGGGTGCGATGACAGCGTCGGCCTTGTTGAAGACGTGGTGAGGGCAGGGGTCTGTCGGAGATCCGGAGTGGATGGTGTTCATCGTGCGCATGGTGTCTTCGGTGCTGATCGGGGTCCAGGCGCGGAGGGTGGTGGTGGGGGGCGGTGGTTCGGTCGTGGCGAGCGTCGGTTGAGTGCTGAAGCTGTTGGGTATGTCCGTGATCTTGTCGTGGAAGTATGAGGCGAGGGAGTTGCAGAGGTCTTGCGAAGGGGTGATGTCGTTGTTTCCGGCGTTGGGGTTGGAGAGCTCTTTGACGATGTTGAAGAGTTCCTTGCTGTTGTGTGCGTTGTTGTCCAGTCGTTCCTTGAATGCAGTTTTCTTGGTGGTGTGGATCAGTTGGTGGTGTTTTCGGGTGGCGAGCTTGAGGGTAGTCATGTTGTCCGATGTTGGTTCTCTGCGCCAGGCTTTCTCAAGGGCTCTGCAGTTCTTCTTCGAGTTCTTGAGTTCGTCGGTGAACCATGGGGCTTTTTTGCTGCCGGGTCTGTTAGGCGGGGTCCTCAGAGGGGCGAGGTCGTCTGCGCAGTCGCTGATCCACATCGTGAGGTTGGTGGCCGCTTGGCTGGGGTTCGCTGCGCTGGTGGGTGGGTTCCTGCTCAGGGAAGTTGCGAGTTGATCAGCTGTGATCTTGTTCCAGCTTCTGCGTGCAACCTGTTGCTGGTGGTGGTGGATCGTGGTCCTTTTGAAGCTGAAGTGGACGCAGCTGTGGTCCGTCCAGTGGAGTCCGGTGGCGTGGCTGAAGGCGATGTCCTTGCTGGAGGAGAAGACGGGGTCGAGAGTGTGTCCGGCGTAGTGGGTGGGGGTGGTCACCAGTTGCTTGAGTCCGAGGTTGGCGAGGTTGTCCAGCAGGGTGGTGGTGTTGCGGTCGTTGTTGTTCTCCAGGTGGAAGTTGAGGTCCCCGAGGAGGATATAGTCAGCGGAGAGGAGGGCGTGCGGGCTGACGAAGTCGGCGATGTCCTCGCTGAATTGTGTGCGTGGTCCCGGGGGTCTGTAGATGAGGGTGCCTCTGAGGGTGGTCCTGGGGTTGATGTGGATCTGGAAGTGCAGGTGCTCGGTAGGTGCGAGGGTGTCGTCGGTGTTGGTCGTGATGCGGATGGAGTTCCTGTGGATGATGGCAATGCCATAGGACTATGTTTCCTCCTTTGTCGGCACTACGGATTACAATGTCTTAGCGTTGTTTTATTTTGTCCATCACTTGACCATATTTCGCTCTGTAGTCGTTGGATTTTTTTATTCAAAGTTGTACTGCTCTCCAAAGCCAGGTTATTGAGATCTTTGATCAACCTTTCTGCAAAAATATCGATGTTATCTTTGGGCATAGGTGGATAGAAGACTGATTTCGGTCTGAAAGGAGAGGGTTCTGATGCTAAGATCGACAGATTGGCATGTGTTCCTGCTTGTGTATTCCTCAGTACTCCTTCCGCTAGATCCAACTCTACCTCTGTCATGTCTCTCAAGAAATCCAAATCTTCTACATTCAGTGCGATTGTTGGTGTCGGGTTTGTCAGTTTCTCTTGTAGATCTAGAGTTTGTTCTCTTTGGTTTGTGAAATACTTGTTTAGCTTTAGTTTCCAAGTGAAATGGTAGAGATCTATCCTGGTCTCAGTGTAATTAAAATTTGTCTCCTTGCAAAATGAGAGTCCCAATTCCAAAGTCTTTATTTCTTCAGCTGTCAAATCCATGTTTGAAAGATTTATTACTGTGTTTTTTCGCTGTTGATGTGAGGTTTATCTCCTCCTGTTGCGCCTGTATGTGGGTTTGGTTTTTTGAGCCGTGTCTCCCCCACCGTCTGTTCTTCCTCCTTCTGCTCTTGGAAGGTTTTGCCTGTTTGTCGTCTGGTCCTGTCTTTGTATCCTTGGTCTCAGGCTTTGTAGCCGTTCCATACGTAAAAAAGCGAGTTCTACCACTGGGGTTGGTACTTGTTCATTCTGGCTTGTGGTTGTTGTGCTTGTACCGGGGTCTGACTCTGCTCCTGAGCTGATTTCCGACTCACTCGGTACATTTGGGTGTGCTTGTGTCGTGTTTGTTGCAGAGAATTGTTGGCGACGGATATTCTCAAATTTCCATGGTTCTATTTTTTACAGATAGGCAAATATCCAAGAAATCAACCCTGCTCTTGCTGTGTGTCATAGTAAACCGTAAATTCAGATTATTCTCATTTAGAGACATGGCTAACCGTGTCAATTCATCCTCTGAGATGTTGCATATACAGAAAATGTAATTGGTGTGAGTTTATATGTGTGCATATATATATATATATATATATACCACACACTCCTGGTACAGCGAGTCCGTATTTCAACAAAAAAGACCAGAACCGGGGCCCAAATAGTGTTCAAAGTGCTGTATTTATTGGCACACGGAGAAACAAACCCTACGCGATTCGAAGCCTAAGCTTCTTGCTCACGGGTACATTTGTTTAAGCGGCCATTCTTTTTAAAGTGATAAAGTCCACATTATTTCCGTGCACGTGATCACAGTGACATAGAAAAGTTACTATGTTGCAACAACAGTCCATTAATCAAAGCAATGTTACTGAAGGTGAACAAAACATAATAGCAGCTATAAGGATCGAGCAATCTGACCTCATAATGCATAACGGTTTGCAGATTTAACTGCACAAAACATGTTGCACCGCCCAAGTGGGCCTATTTACAATTCTAGTGTACAATATAGAAAATATATCTCTTAATTTCACACATCGAGTGATAAATATCAAACAAGACACTGAGATTTAATTTGCCAAAAAAGGCCAGTTGCCTCAACAAATATTCTTGCTTTACGGTGTCAAGCCCGAGTGGGCTATTTTGATCCAGCTGTACAATGAATCTTCAGCATATCTGAAAATAAAAGGACAATGTGCACAATGTTTACTATGTCTCTGGATTACAGTGAATAAAAACATTAAAAGACCATCAGAATGGAACTAAATCAGAAAGCAGGCAAGTTAAAAATACATCAAGTTTGTAAATGGACTGAAAGTTCTTCACCCATGTTTTGTCCTACGGGTTGTGTCGTATTATACCTAATGATGTAGCGGGATTCTAGTTTACGTAGTTCCAATAACCTGTTTCCACCCCGTTCTTTGTGTTCTACACAGTCAATGACAAAAAATTTCAAAAGATTGGGGTTCTGTTGATGCTCAGCTAAAAAATGCCAGGCCACCGGATATTGTGGATTTGCATTTTTGATTGCCCTCAAATGTTCCAACACCCGAAACTTGGCTTTTTTGGTAGTCATGCCAATGTAGAATTTGTCACACGGACATTGCAGTGCATACACTGCGTATTCCGTGTTACATCCCATACGTTTGGTGATTTTATGTTCTGCTTGATCTTTGCATAACTTTAGAGCTAAGCGTAACTGTAGCTCACAAGAAGGCTTTGAACTGGAGAAGACCACTATGTGCTAAAGATTTTGTGAAAGAGGTTATAGTAGAACTGTGATTAAACAAGCAGAAGTCAAAGTTGAGCAAATGCAGAGGAAAGATCTTTTAGTCCCTAAAACTCGTGAGAATTCTGAACAAATCAGATTCATCACTAACTTTGATAATCAATCGTGGCAATTAAGGAAAAGTCTCAATAAACATTGGAACATCCTCAGATTGGATTGTGACTTAAAAGAGGCACTTAATGAAAATCCCTCTATGACCTTCAGAAAAACAAAATCTCTTAAAGATTCGCTAAGTAATGCCCTAATACAAGAACCCTCGAAATCCCCGCATATTGTGGGATTTTTCCCCTGCACTAAGTGCAAGGCGTGTAAAAATAGTCACAAATGTAAAAGTCTAAAGTTATGCTTGACACCGTAAAGCAAGAATATTTGTTGAGGCAACTGGCCTTTTTTGGCAAATTAAATCTCAGTGTCTTGTTTGATATTTATCACTCGATGTGTGAAATTAGGAGATATATTTTCTATCTTGTACACTAGAATTGTAAATAGGCCCACTTGGGCGGTACAACATGTTTTGTGCAGTTAAATCTGCAAACCGTTATGCATTATGAGGTCAGATTACTCGATCCTTATAGCTGCTATTATGTTTTGTTCACCTTCAGCAACATTGCTTTGATTAATGGACTGTTGTTGCAACATAGTAACTTTTCTATGTCACTGTGATCACGTGCACGGAAATAATGTGGACTTTATCACTTTAAAAAGAATGGCCGCTTAAACAAATGTACCCGCGAGCAAGAAGCTTAGGCTTCGAAACGCGTAGGGTTTGTTTCTCCGTGTGCCAATAAATACAGCACTTTGAACACTATTTGGGCCCCGGTTCTGGTCTTTTTCGTTGAAATACGGACTCGCTGTACCAGGAGTGTGTGGTATTTGGAGGGGGTGGCGATCCCGCCGGGAGCCCGCTGCTAAAAACGTCTCGAGCACGCCAAACTTGTGTGTGTCATATATATATATATATATATATATATTCACCTTCGAGCATTGATATATATATATATATATATATATATATATATATTCACTGAAAAAAACAACGGTTACATGGACGTTATAGTTAGGCTCAGATATCACTCGTACAAAACCAGTGAAATTCAGCAGTTATAGTTAGCTGAGCTAACTATAAGTTGTGCCCCCGCATTGCACTGCTTATGACCTCACATATTATGTTACTCATGACATGGTCAGTGACATCACTGGTTACATCACCAATTACATCAACCAGTGACTGTGAGTGTTTTTAAAAAGTTTGAGTGTTAAATATATACACCAAGGTGTACTGGTGAATCCGAGTGTGTGTGACTGACTGTATGAGTGATTAGGTGTCTCAGTGAATGTATGGATGAGTGACCAGTTGTGTGAATGTCTGTACCAGTCTTTCAGTTGGTGTTTAAGTGGCTGTTTGGGTATGTGCGTTCGGTACGTGAGTGGCGACTAGGTGAGTGATTGGTTGTCTGAATACCTGTATGGGTGTCTGAGTGTCTGTGTGGGTGGGTGAGGTGGTGTGTGACTGCCTGTATGGAGGGGTGAGTCAGTGGCTGTATGGGTTAGTGAGTGCATGTGTGGGGGGTAATATGGGTTAGTGAGTGGATGTGTCAGTGGTATATGGGTAACTGGGTATGTGAAAGACAGAATAGGTAAGTGATGGGGTCTATGAGTGACTGAGTGAATGTGGGAGCGGCTGGGTGAGTGAGTGCTTGTGTCAGTGACTGTAGAGGTGAGTATGTGTTAGTATCTGTATGAGTAAGCGAGTGGGTGTGTGTGTATCTGTATGCGCAAGTGGCTGTGTGATTGACTGTATGGGTAATGAATGAATGAATACACACTTGTATAGGAAATGCTACCCAAGGGCATCCCAGCGCTTCTTGTGACACATTATCATTCACCACTGCTCATGGAAAGAGAAAAGTCTTCAACTGCTTCCTGAACCCGGGATAGTTATGTTCAAGACGAATATAGTCTGGAAGCTGGTTCCAGAACTTGGCCGCGTTGTAGGGGAACCGTCGACCTCCAGTCCGTGACAGTTTAATCCTGGGGACAGCAAGAAGTTGTTTATTATTAGATCTAAGAGTCCGATTGGTGCGATATAATTGCACCATGGACTGAATCATGGGGGGGCCATTACCAGCAATGGACTGATGGACAATACACATTGCCTTAAACCAGATTCTGTCCTGAACAGGAAGCCAATGCAACCGGCTAAGCGCTAACTTAGCAGAATTACGTTTTGGGACATTCATTAAAAGGCGGGCTGCACAGTCTGGACAGTCTGTAAAATCTTAGTGGTTCCTTGTGGCGCACCCGAGTAAACTGCATTCGCATAGTCCAGCCACAATAAAATAAGGGCTTGGACCAGCATACACCTAGCTTCAAACGGAAGAAGACGTAGAATCTTCCTTATCGATCTAAGAAGACCATAGCAGTTAGCGGCAACTTTACGTGCTTGAACTGTAAAGTTGAGATTGGAGTCAAACCATACGCCCAAACTCTTTATTTGTTTCTTTGGTACAGGAGGGGGGCCAAGACAACTAGGCCACATAGGATCTAAATTCATGGGTGCCGCATGGCCTAGTATCATAATTTCTGTCTTGGCACCGTTCAATTTAAGAAAAGACAGATCCATCCACTCAGCGACCTTCACAAGGCAGGAAGTTAGATCCAGTTCAGCTTTATCTTGCTGGCTAAGGGACAACACCAACTGGGTGTCGTCAGAGTATGTGACCGTCTGGATCCCTCAGGGGAGCCCCACATCCGCAAGGGACCTCATGTAGATGTTAAACATGGTGGGACTCAGCGAAGATCCCTTGGGGACTCCATACTGCAAAGTAATCTGCTTCAAAAGAACATCCTCTTCAAAGACCGCAAATGATCTGTCTGAAAGGAAGGACTGCAACCATTTAAGGGCAGTCCCTGCTACTCCCACCTCCCTGAGACTTTGGATCATAATTTAGTGGTTTACCGTAACAAAGGCTGCGCTGAGATCTAACAAGATGATTGCAGCGCAGCCTCCGTTGTCCAAGATTTTTCTGGACTCTTCAACCACGGCGAGAAGGGCCGTCTCTGTGCCCTGATGGCGTCTGAAGCCAGTGTGGGTGGGATGGAGGCATTTATTTTCCTCCACAAAAGCTACCAGTATGGAGTTAGCATATTTTTCTGCAAGTTTACTAATTCTTGGCAGCAGAGTAATGGGGCAATAATTAGCCCAGTCCTCAGTATCTAAATTGGACTTTTTCAGAAGAACTTTGACTCTTGCTTGCTTCCAGAGAAGCAGGACCTGCCCCATTACAAGGGAGGAATTTATTACGTCCAAGATAACTGAAGAGATGATTTCTGAGACCACATTGAGAGTGGACGGAGGTGCGGGGTCTGCCGGAGATCCCGATATAAGCTCCCTCAAAAGTTTCTGCAGGGACGGTAGGGTCAGTGGAGCAAATTCCTCCAGCCTGACTTGTTGAGTAGGCGATGGTATATTTATGTCCAGATTTGTTTGTTGGAACATAGAATAGATGTTGTAGACTTTTGTAGAGAAGAAATTTGCTATTTAATCACAACGCGTTTGAGCATGAACAGATTCAATAGGAGGGTAAGTGAGCAGGTGTGTGAGTAACTCAATGGGTGATTGACTCAATATGTGAGTGGTTGTATGAGTGGATATGTCAGTGGCTGTATCAGTGAGTGAGTCTGGTTAGCGAGCTGAAAAGAGTATATAACGGGGTTTATTACGTATAATAATTTGAAGGTGGTGGATACATTGTAAATGAAAGTTATAATATAACTTTTGAATGTTAAAAGTTTATGTAGTGAAAACTTTGTTTGTATGGAGAAAATAGGTTTTCCTTACTATACCTAAGCTTTAACTTTTGTTTTTTCATTGATTTTGGAGGCTTTTTTAAACATTTTTAATAAAAAAGTGTTTCAAATTGTAGAGTCCAGTGTTGCAAGTGGAGAGTTATGTGGAGTTCCGTACAGTACAGTGGAAGAGAGTGTTGAAAAGTCTATTGTTATAGACTGGATTACTGTGTATTGAAATCGGGTAGAGTGTAGTAGCGAATTGTACAGGGTAGTAAAGTGTTATATAGTGCAGTAGCATGGTGTCTAATATAGTCAAGTATTTTAAACTGGAGCAGTGAGTTGTAAAGGGGAATGGCATGTCAAACAGTAGAGTAGGGTGTTGTAGACTGTCAAAGACTGAAGTAGAGTCTTTTAGAGTAGAGTAGGGTGAAGTAGAGTGTTATAGAGTGAAGTATTGTCAAGAGGAGTGTCATACAGTGGAGGAGAGTGTCATAGAGTGCAGTGTCACATAGTGGAGTGGCGTATAGTAGAGAGGTGTGGCGTGTCGTTGGTTGTCATATAGTGTAGTACTTGTATTCCAGACATGCAATGCTGGATTCAACGGATATATAATTACAGGGGTTTTGTCCTACGGGACTAGGCTGGACACGTAAATTTAAGTAATACACAAGCGCCTAGTCTCGGATTTCCTGCTGTTTTTTAATTCTCAGCAAAATATGGGATTCAACGGAAACATCATAAGTCCTAACTGCGTGAAAGCACACGGTCCACCTGTTATATTCACTGGAATATAAGTAACATTACCACAAGAAAATAACCACCCTATAGGCAATTTAACATGCTTGACATGACTGGCAGCAGATACTACTTATTTATTTTATTTTATTTATTGATAAAGTTTTATATAGCGAGAACAAGATCCCGAAGGATAACAGAGCGCTTTACAATATGAATGGGAGGAATAAACTAAAATGCAGTATCAACATCCAAGCAGGTGAACGTATCCCTCTTAGGGTAAGAATTCGATCCTAAGGAATTGTTTAGCTTCCAATTTGAAAGCCTTAGTTGAAGATATTCTGCGTACTTCCGGTGGAAGAGAGTTCCAAATCTCTGGTGCAGCGCCGGAGAAGGCTTGGTTACAAGTTCTTTTTTTGTTCAGGATAAGTGGTTTCAGGAGGAAGGTAGTGGCACTTCTTGAGGCTCTAGAACCACAGGATAGTTCAAGTTTTTGCGCAAGGTATCTGGGAGTATTGAAGTGAAGGGCTTTGTGAGCCAGAACACCAATCTTTAACTTAATTCGAGCTTCGTAGGGTAGCCAATTGAGAGATTTTAGGACTGGAGATATATGATTGTATCTTTTGGTGCCTGTGAACAGTCTAGCCGCTGCGTTCAGAGTTGACCTTAGTGGAGCCAGGGGGAATTTGGGAAGGCCACAGAGAGTAGCGCAGCCGTAGTCAAGCCTCGACAAGACAAGCGCTTGGCCTACCTGCTTGAAATCCTTTAGTGGAAAGAAATGTTTGATATTTCTGAGTGACCTCAACAAATGGTTTTTTCAAGGCGAATCAGGGGGGCAGGATTCATTTTTGTAAAGCATTTTTAAAATGTCATCCATAACGTGGGTGAGAGCCGATTCAGTGGTGTGTCCCTTCCTGAAACCAGTTTGATGTTAGTCTAGAAGTTGATAGTTCTCTATGTGAGCGCAAAGTTGAAATTGGACACACTTTTCTAGAAGTTTCGCTAGGGTGGGGATGTTGGAAATGGGGTGGAAATTATTGAGATCAGATTTGTCAGCGTTAGGTTTTTTAAAAATAGGTGAACCCTGAGCTGCTTTTAGGTAACTGGGGATCGTGCCTTGTGAGAGAGAAGCATTTACTATTATTGTCCAGGTGGGGATGAGTACATTCTTGATTCCTTTGAAGATAGCCGGGGGCAACGGGTCGCTGAAGTGGTTGGAGGGGTTGATATTCTGAAGAATCTTGTGGTTGTCATTTTCACTAAAAGGGGTAAAGGAACCCCACGACGCCTTGTTCTTAGTGTTTTTGCTGGCCAGTTTGTCCTTATCAAAGGGGTCAAGGGGGGAGGGAGCACCTGATGGAGGCAATAGAGCCTTCTTAGAGGTGAGGTCAGCAGAGATGAGTATTGGTTTCTCCGATAAGAAAGCGGCAAGATCATCGCATGATATGACATATTATTATGTACATTTTCACAAAGGGTCTGTTGTTCTTAGGTCATCTTTGAATTCGTTTTTTCAAGTTTCATTTGAGCACATTTACCAATGTGAGCTGGATTGTAGGTTAAGTTGTAACAGACGTCACCTACAGTGACACTGTACATTATCACAAGAGTCAAATCATTCCAAGTATCGTCAGAAGCCTCTGGACAAAACCGGAGAACTCATAAGGTGATAGGTGAGTGCTCACATCATTTCCTTGATGACGGGGGTAGGTATATCTATTAGACATGTGGAAAGGTGCTCTTCATATTTGTCATTCAAAAGTATGACCTGTTGAGAACTAGCTGCATGAGGTACGTCAGCACATTGTCAGGTTGATTCAGCAAAGATGTCAGTGCATGCTGTCGGCTGGACACTTCGGATTTAGGGGCTCCCGGTCCCTTCTGGCCCCAGTCGAACACGAACAAACACAGTCCAGCGAGCGCAAGTAGAGCACAAACACGCCATGCTGTAATCTAGAAGAACAGAGAACAAACAAGTATTATTCATTCTCACAATTAGCATTTGTCAGCAGGCACATGTTCCCATTTCCCTTGCCCTGGTTTCATGATCAGCAGAAATGTATCTTTCCCTTTTGCAATCATTTCTGCATCTTCAGTGGACTATTTGGAGATTCAACCCACACCTTGGCCCCTGGGTTCTTGTCAGTGGAGCCAAACCCTTGTTCCCATTGCACGGTAAAAAGGGCTAGGGCAGTCCCCTTCTTGACTATTCCTCCGTACACTGGAATAATCACTATTTGAGCAATTCTGTCTCCAGTTTGAATTACCAAATCAGTGTCTCCACTGTTCAATAAGATGACCTTGATCTCGCCTTGATAGTCTGCATCAATCACCCCTTCCAACACTTGAATGCCTTTGAGAGCCAACCCAGATTGAGACTCAATCAATCTAAAATATCTCTTGGTTTGAATCTGTACAGTTTCAAAGCATGCAAATCAGGACCTGCACCTCTGGTGAGCCCGGTATGGAGCCAAAGTCCGGTAGTTGACTTTCAGTACAGAATAGCATTAGTAGCCACATGAGGCTAAATCTGCAAATCTGGGGTTAGCATCCACATCAAAGGGGTCTCTGCATCTGCCAAGGGTCTATTGTTCAATATTTGCAATGCTTCATTCAAATGATCTCTCCAATGTTTTAATGACCTGTCAGATAACTTTCTCAATTGGTCTTTCAACAATTTGTTCATGTGCTCTATCAAACCCAAAGCCTGTGGGTAGTACGGAATGTGAAAGACACACTCAATCTTGTGTAATGGTATAATGATCCTGCACCAATTTGTCTGTATAATGAGATCTGTTATCACTTTGGATCTAGAGTGGAATTTGATAGTACAGAATTAACAAGTCTAACATTTTCAATGTGTTCAATTGAGTACCATGTTTACATGGAAATGCTATCAATTAGCCAGAGTAGCCAGAGTAGGAATTCACCGATGTGCACACATATTGACATCCTCGACTATTCGGCATGGGCCCAATGTAATCAATCTGACGAATCTGTGCTGGTAATTTTCCTCTGCCTAGCTGACCTCCATCTGTGGGACTGGTATGTGCGGTGTATACTGACAAATAGGATATTGCATGATAACGGTTTTAATCAAATCAAGAGGAATGTGTCACCCTCTATTCTCTACCCACCTGTTAGTGCCTTTCTCTCCCAGGTATCCACTTTTTTGGTGTGCCCACTTAACCATTCCTACCAAACCAGAATCCTGCGTTGCCACCTCGGCCTCCAAGATTATAACCTTTTCATCTGTAGGGGAATAAAACCAATGGTCGACTGAATCAGTGGGACAATGGGCGTATACATGATACACAGTAATTGTGCTTTGCAGTCACATTTCCCAGATCTCTTGCCACAACTCCTTGCATCACACACATCATTTGAATGTATCATCCAGTTATGGGCATGCCATGTGGGAAGCCAAGTAGCTAACCCATCAGCAGTAGACCACAAATCTGCGTATATATATTTCACTTTCCTGGCAACATACACAGCACATAGTTCTGCAAACTGGCTACTCTTTCACTCTCCAGTGGTAATCAACATTTTCTTGGTCACAGGATTGTATGACACTGCCTTCCAATGCCTCTTAACCCCCAAATACCTGGCTGAGCCATCAGTAAACCACACATGTCTCTTGTCTTCTAAAGACAATGCTGCAAAGGGCTCTCCCCACTTCACAGGGGACTCATGTATCTCGGGTACATCAAATAACACCTCTGTATCTTCCACTGGGGCCTGCGACATCTGCTCATGCAACACTGCAGTGCCTCTGAGACCTACTCGGGTCCTGTCCTGTATGTACCATTTCCACTTGATTATGCCGGCCTCTTGCGCATGCACTATTCTGTGGGTCTTGGGGGAACTCATCACCCATTGCATTATAGAAATTTCAGGTCTCAAAATCACAGTGTGCCCTAGGGTCAACTGCTCACTATTCACCAGGGCCCAATAAGATGAAAGCAACTGTTTTTCAAAGGGAGTATACAGCTCTCACGCATCTGGTAACTTCTTTGCCCAAAATCTTAAAGGCACTCTCTTTTTTCCTTGCTTTTGTCACAAACTCCAATTAGCATACTGCCCTTGAACAGTGACATTCAGCTAAACATCCCCCTCTCGTACTGGCCATAAATCCAAACACGCTGTATAGCCTCTTTTGCTGATTCAAGTGCCATTTGTTGCTTCTCTCCCCATTCAAACTCATTTCTCTTTCATGTGACTTTGTACAAAGGGGCCAAAATCTGACTTAAGTGAGGGATATGCTGTCCCCAAAAACCAAACAATTAAATGAACCTCTGAGCTTCCTTCCTATTTTGTAGCACACAAATTATTAAATCTTTTGTCTCACTTGTGGCACCACCTCTCTGTGTCCCTGATGCCACTGGATACCCAAAAAGTTCACATTTTGATAGGGTCTCTGTACCTTTGTGGGATTTATCTCTCACCCTTTATTCTGCAAGTGTTCCACAATCCTGTCCAATTGAATTTGCACTTGTTCTTGTGTCTCTCCCTGTATCATCACGTCATCAATGTAATGGCAAAGCTGCCCCGCCGGAAATGACTGATACCTCATCCAAGTGTTGTGTCACCAGCCTGTGATAGATGGTAGGACTATGCAAGTACCCCATAGGGAGCTTTTGAAATGTGAACTGCCTACTGGCCCACAAAAAAGCAAATTGCTCCTGGTTCTCAGGGGCTATTGGTATAGAAAAGAAGGCATTACCAATATCAATAGTCGCATACCAGGTCGTTTCTGTATTTTCTCAATTAAGGTAATCGTATCTGGAACAGTTCAGTCAGGAGGAGTGTGTTTGTTCAATTCGCGATAATCAACTGGCATGCACCAACTTTTGTCACTTTTGTGCACAGGTCACATGGAGTTATACCAGGGGGTAGTGATTGAAATTACCACCTCTGCCTCTATCGAGTCTCGTATGGTCTCACTGATCTCCTCATGCCCCCCTGGAATTCTGTACTGTTTCATTTGAATTAACTTAGTAGCCTGGAGCCCCTTTACTGGACGAATCTTCAAATGACCCACCCTTACAGCGGCCATTGAAATGTACTTTTTTGATCCAAATTGATAGCACCCATCCTCCAAATACAGTAATTTCCCTCAAAATATTAATTCCAATAATATATTCGGAGAGGGGAACTATCAACACAGTGTACTCTCTTTTTGGTATTCGCCCTATTTTCATTTGGACTTTTGTTTGCCCAGCAGGTGTCTCTTTTCCGCCTAATCCTGTAATGGTGAAGTACAGTCCTTTAATTGTTTTCGGATTTCCATATATCAAAGTTGCCTCCGCTCCTGTGGCTACTAGGGCTCGGGTCTTCTGAACGTTACAATGTTTCCAAAAGATTTCTTTGTCAACATTGGGTCTATTATCTTTGAAAACCCATCTCTGTACCGGAGCTTGGCCTACTCCCTAATCTGCTTTCAATCTATCAACCTTTTCCCAAGTCAAATTCGGGTACTGCCTGTCATACTCTCGGGGGAACTCCACCTCCCTTCTGTTCTCACTAAGCCACTCATTGTCTGAGTCTCTCTCCCCCTTCAACTTCAGATGGGTAGTTCTCTCCCTCTCTTTTCCCTCTTCCTCCAACTCTAGCTTTCTTTGACTCACTTGCTTTTTGTCCTGTTCATTCACTTTCCTACTTCCTTCTTTCTTGTCCAACCCTAACTTCCGATACATCTCCCACAGACTCTTGGTTTCTATTCCATTTATCTGTTCTTTCTTCACTTTATCCCAACAAGGTCATGAACATATCTCTCCTGGACACCCCATTATTGTTTGTTCGGGTCGCAGACCTTGAGGCTCTTTCAGTCTTTATACAGTCTCCTAACTCCCCCAACTCACGAAATGCCTCAATGACCTGCGCCAAATTATTACCAGCCTGGTTAATTAAGAGGGTCATTATTATCGGTTTATAGGCTGGGGAGCTGAACTGATTATTTTATTTTCCTCTGATGCTGTCAACAGTCCATTCATCAACTTATGTGCTTTACCAGGAAAATAGCAGTTTTCATTACTTCCTCCTTAAGTCTCTGCATAGCATCTCTCAATGTGAACCAAGGTTTATCATTCACTGGCTAGTCTGACTCTGTTGGGTGCTTGTGGCTGCACCCGGCAACCGCTAATTGCAGCAGGCTGATTTAATTATATCACATCACTCAATCAATCAATCAATCAATCAGGGGGTTTATAGAGCGCGCTACTCACCCGTGAGGGTCTCAAGGCACTGGTGGGGGGGGGGGGGGTGCGGAGCAGCTCCGGATAAGTTGAAAAGCCAGGTCTTAAGGTTCCTCCTGGACGTGTGCAGGGTGGGGGAGCGTCTGATGTTCCACGTCTTGGTCGCGATGAAGGAGAAGGCTCTCCTGCCTCCTCTGTTTCTGCGGATGCAGGGGACCTCTGCCAGGGCGAGGTCGGCGGAGTGGAGGTTCCTCTTGGGTATGTGGAAGGATAATCTCTCATTGAGGTATTTGGGTCCGGAGTTGTTGAGAGATTTATAGGCGTGGGTGAGAAGTTTGAAGGTGATCCTCTTCTCGATGGGGAGCCACTGGAGGTCTTGTAGGTGTTGGGTCATGTGTCTGTGGCGTGGTGTCCCGCGGATGAGTCTGGCTGTGGCGTTCTGGATGGTTTGGAGTTTGTGTAGAAGGGTTCTGTTGATTCCGGTGAATAGGGTGTTGCCACAGTCCAGTCTGCTGGTTATGAGTGCGTGGGTGACGGTCTTTCTGCAGTCCGGGGGATCCATTTGAAGGTCTTGTGGAGGATGCGCAGGTAGTTGAAACTGTTGGAGGCAACGGCGTTGATCTGGCGGTTCATGGAGAGGGAGGGGTCGAGGATGATACTGAGGTTTTGTGCATGGTCTGTAGGTGTGGGTGGATTCCTGAGGGCTGTGGGCCACCAGGTGTTGCCCCAGGCAGAGGTGTAGGGTCCGAGGATGAGGACCTCGGTCTTCTCTGAGTTGAGCTTCAAGCAGTTGTCTTTCATCAAGGCTGCCACGTTCTTCATTCCTTCCTGGAAACTGAGTGTGGTGTCTTCGGGATTTTTCATGAGTGAGAGGATGAGCTGGGTGTTGTCGGCGTAGGATACGATGCTGAGCCCATGCTGTCTGACGATGGCGGCGAGGGGGGCCATGTAGCTGCTAAAGAGCGTGGGGCTAAGAAATGATCCGATGGTACTCCACAGTTGATGTCGGTGGGTTCGGAGAGGAAGGGAGGGAGCCTGGTCCTCTGAGTTTGACCGGAGAGAAAAGGTTGGATCCAGTCCAGGGAGGCTCCTTGTATTCCCGCGTCGTGGTGAGGGCCGCGGTGTGTCCCAGGTTGAATAGCATGCAGATGTCGTCGGTGGCGGCGAGGAGGTCGGTCTCGGTGCTGTGGTTGCTGCGGAATCCAGACTGGGAGGCGTCCAGGTGGCGTTCTCTTCTATGAAGGCAGTCCGTTGGGTGTTTGAGAGTCTCTCGCTGACTTTGGCCACGAAGGGGAGGAGAGAGATGGGCTGGTATATTTTCAGGTCTATAGGGTGGTCCATGGGCTTCTTGAGGGGGGGTTTAACCTCTGCCCGCTTCCAGACGTCTGGGAAGATGCCGGACCTGAAGGAGGCATTGAAGGTTCGTTGTAGTTGGGTGCGATGGCGGCGGCTGTCCTGTGGAATACGTGCGGTGGACAGGGGTCCATTGGCGCTCCTGAGTGTGTTTTTCTTCATGGTAGAGTGGATGTGTTTTGCGGTGGCGGGGTCCTAGGTCATGATGGTAGGCTTATTGGCGGTGTAGGGGGGTGGGGTGGTGTCTGGCGTCTGTTTGCTGAAGTTGTTGTAGAGGGCCTTGCTCTTCAGATGGAAGTAGGAGCTGAGCTTGTCGCAGAATTCCTGGGAAGGTGCAACGTCCATGGCTTCACAGGGGGGTTTTGCGAGCTGCTGTAAGACGTTGAACATTTCCTTGGCGTTGGTTGCGGTGGTCTGGAGTTTGTCTCTTATGAAGGCCCGTTTGGTGTCTCTTATGCGCTGGTGGTATTCCTTCAGGGCGTCCCTGTGGTTGTTCCGTGGTTCTGTAGTTTTCTGGTTTCGCCAGGTTTTCTTTAGGCGTCTGCAGGAGCGTCTGGTTTCTTGTAGTTCTGTGGTGAACCAGGCGGCCTTCAGAGGGCGTATTTTGGCCGGGTGGCGGAGGGGTGCGGGCTTGTCGGCGCAGCAGGAGATCCAGAGGTGCAGTTCCATGGCTGTGGCGTTGGTGTCGGTCGTGGCGCTGGGGGGGGTCTTGGAGGAGGGTGGTGTTGAGGTGTTCTTCCGTGACCTTGCTCCAGTTCCTTCATGGTGGGCGCGGGGGGCTTGGGTGCGGTGGTGGTGTTGAAGGTGAAGTGAACCCAGTGGTGGTCCGTCCGGAGGGGCTGGGTGGTGTGGCTGAAGCGGATGTTTATCCCTCCTGCGAAGATGGGTCGAGGGTGTGTCCAGCTCTGTGAGTGGGCTTGTTGACCAGCTGCTTCAGTCTGAGGTTGGCGAGGAGGGTGGTGGAGTCGGGGTCGTCGCTGTTGTCGAGGTGGAAGTTCAGATCCCCGAGTAGAATGTAGTCCGTGGAGGTGATGGCATGGGGTGAGGCGAGCTCAGCGATGGCGTTTGCGGACTGGGTGCGAGGTCCCGGTGGTCTGTAGATGAGGGTTCCGCATAGGGTGGTTCTGGGGCTGGTCTGGATCTGGAAATAGAGGTGTTCTGTGTTGTAGTGGACGTCGCTCGTGCTGGATGTGGAGAGTCGGAGGGGGGTCTTGAGTGCGATGGCGAGTTCTCCTCCTGGGCGGTGGGGGCGGTCCTTTCTCTGGATCTTGTAGCCGTCGGGGATGGCAGTGGCGATGTCGGTGCCGGAGGTGGCATTGGTCTAGGTTTCCGTGAAGAAGGCGACGTCGGGCGAGAAGGTGTCGATCAGATCCCAGATCTCTATGGCGTGTCGGTGAAGGGAGCGTACGTTGAGGGGAACGCAGGTTAGGGTTTTGGTGGTACGTGCATCAGGCTGGCCTTCGTGGTAGTGGTGGTTGTGTCGATGGTGAAGGATCTGCGGTAGAGTCTGCATGAGAATGGTCCGTGGGTGGTTTTAGGCGAGGATCTTTCGCAGTCTGTGTGTGGAGTGCGGCGGAGTTGTGTCGGCGGGGTCCCGGAGATCCAAGGTTCCTGGCGCTGGCTGCGGCCTTCAGCGCGCCAGCGGTGCGACCGCGCAGCGGTCGCCATTAAGTAGGGGAGGGACGTGCAGCTGGGAGGGTGGAGCGGGGGTGGGTAGCAGCGGGAAAAAAGCGATGGGAAATACGGCGAAAAAAACACAGAGGGACTACGGTACAATCTAAGCTAAGGGGGGCACAATCCGCATGCGGCTGACACCCAACAGAGGATACAGGTCTAATGGGGAAACAGCGTTAAAGGGCTACAGCGGAGGAAAGCAGGGGAAAAAGAATTAAAAAAATCAAGAATTACCGGTGCGGGACCTAGCAAGGGGAGGTCTCGAACCCTACCTGGGTGGGACCGTAGACCCGAGCACAGCAAGGCGGAGGTGCTGGGGGAAAAGCTGATCTCCGACCGAGGACCAGGGTTTTCCTGTATTGTTTCTGTACAGTAGGGTTAGTGCTAAGTGTACCAAACTTAACTGAGTCTCCGTGGTCCAACATCACCCCAGAGGCTCCCATATAAAAAAGTTGCGCAGTCCGCGTAAGCAAAGCACCCCCGGGTAACTGTCAGAATCTGTCTAGAATGTCATTAATATTTTGCTGAGTAAAATGCTCCAGGGAGTCCATCGCAACCCCCTGTGGACAATTTGGACTACCCTATATCTTCTGTCGAAATATGGGCTGTGTATGAACAACCTTCCGACTCAGCCTGGCTACTAGCTTGGGCACACTCTTCCCCAGAATCTGGAAATTCTCAAGAATCCCAAATATTCCTATCCCATGTTTCTGGGTCCCAGTCAAGTCCTACTTTTGCAATGGCTAAATGCACTTTTCTTTTATTAACCTTTTCCCTCCTTTTCTTGTAGTTATATTGCGTTACAAGTACAGTGGCTTTCTCAGCCACAGTCTGGTACGTTTCCAATTTATCCTGCAATAGGTTATTCTAACAAGTTAACATTGGGGAAGTATTCTTGGCTTCCACAGCTGTTTTTCCCATTTTCTTAGATTGCTGTTGTAAATGAACACATTTTTCATGCATTTTACAATAAGCGCATTAGAGGATCCAGCCTCTTCAGCCTAACATGCCAAGCTCTTTCCCTTTCTCAATAGGCACTTTCTGCAAACATGCGACAACTTCTGCTGGGTCCATTGAACCCATACATCCATTCCTGTTTTCACTTAGCCCAGCACAATAAGCCCACTTGTGCGCGCTCATTCCATAGGGGGCTACTTCCCACCCAGGTAACTCAGTTGGCATCTGGGAATCTGCCTTTGTCTTTTTGGAAAACATTTTCCCCCTTTAATTTCATAATCCTGCAAAGTACACCAAAATGTTTTGCTATTGACTTCAAACAACAGGAAAGCCAGCACTCTCAAGATGAGGCAAATGAGGCTGCTCCTTTAAATAACACACGTAGAAACAGAACTCAAACTCTCAAGATGAGGTAAGGAAACTGATTCACGTGCAGTCAAAATGAAACATGTGCATTTATTAATTCAACACTTTTAAAAAGAGGACTAAATATATTAGTCAATGCAGATTCCCAAATATTGACTGAAAGGAGTCAAATGTAGATAGCATGTGAACAAAGCAAGAAAACATATAAAATATTACACTCATGAAATATACACACAAAGTAAATAAAGAAAATATATCACCGAACGAAAATCTTTCAACATTCTGGCCAGCATGACTTGAAAGCTCTTGATCGGGTACCACTGAACATTTTCCCTTGACAAAGTGTCCACTCCACCGGTGAGCTACTGTCTGAGAGCCAAGATCCCCCACCTTTAGTACCTTTTACTCTGCCTGAGGAAAAGTGTCTAGAATCCTCTTCCCCATCCTTTTGTTACAAAAAACAGGCTGACCGTACTGGTCTGTGTTAGTGTCATCACAGAAGCTGGCCAGGCCTCCGTGTTTGGACTCCGAGACAGAGCTGTACATTCCACTAATTTCTCTGGCAAAAACAATCTCAACACTGTGAAAGATACTAAGCGCGCATCCCATACAACATGTTCCAACTTACTCTGCAGTGCAAAATAGTTAAAGAACAAAAACATCCCCTTCCCACCCTGCAACTGCGTGAGGGCACAGAAAATGGAGCCAGTTATACAAAATGGAGTTGATGGTCAATGTACTGTTCCTGATAGCATTACAGCGTATCATACATATGTATGTGAAATTTAACAGCAATGTAGATTATGGTGTGCAGAATAACATAAAACAGTGAATTTTGTTGCCTTGCATTTCTCCATATTTACATATCAACGCAGCGCCACGCATGCTGTCCTTGCATTCCTTTGCAAATCTGACTTAAGTATTGCATTGCCCATTCAACACCATGAGTGACACTGTGGGAATCACAATTCAATATACAGCTAGGCCTTGGTTATATTTTGCAGGTCAAACAAAACGGCAACCCAATAATCCCTTGTGAGCTTGGGTATCTAACTATAGTAAGGTAAACTGCTGACAAAGGAGTCATTCAAAGACATTTTTAAGATATGACAGGATTAGAATGCACAATCAGTGGCATTAAAAAATGGTATCATTCAGATAACGAAAAATTGAACCATGAATCCTTAGTAAAAAGAAACAGAGGCATGGAAGATGATTTAATCAGAAAGAGAAGGTATACACAAACTGAAAACGTTTGGGGTTCGATACAGATAATGTTCGTGTATACATTGACAATGCATTATCCTTATACAACTACGCCGTTCAGTGATTCCATCTGTCAGTGTATAAGCAACACACTCTCCAAGTGAGCAGTGTAGGTGTCTGTCTTTTGTTGAGACAAAATTTCCATGTTGATGGAGAAAATTGAACCAGCTAGATGGGCTTGTGATATTTTGGTCTCACTTGGTATCAACCCGTAAGACCATCCTCAGGACCAGTAAGATTTATGCAGAGATACATGGGTGACCCTACCGGAACTTCACAGCTGAAGAATACAGTATGAATCTAATCAGATTGGAGCTGAGAGCTGGCGTGTTCACATTCATGAGATTGATAACAAACATCGGAGGTATTTGATTTCAATATATTTATTTAACAAAAATATGTGTTATTTTAATCTCCATTGAGTCGAGGTTTTGAAGTTCTACCTACTGGTGGGATATTTATGCTTTTCATTGATAGCCATCTTTGTGGGTAACTGTACTGCCAGGGGCTTCGTAGCGTTTGACTCTGAGGAGATATGATTAATATGCAACTTAGGTACATTTGTGCAGTTTTATCAGCAATTGATTTGAAGTTGTTAGTGTCATTCTGCCACAATTTTGCTATTGTTATTTACACAAGGGAAGGTTTTGAGTAGCTCGTCAATTTTTGTGAGATCGGTTATTTTTTTTATTCATCCATGGATAGATTTGGGATCAAAGCAAACACAAAGAGATGATGGACGGAGCGCTGACATTTTTCAGACACTCACCCCCAGTCACAGATCTAGGTTGAATCCATCATCGTTCTATCACTCACTTTGCCACCCCAGTTCAGACCCAGCCATATGCAAATCAGTCTTGACCCTGCTCCTCATGGGAACAGTCCAACCTGAACTGCCAAGCCAGGTCTTCCCTGGACTGGAAACAAGCATCCTGGGACCGGTATCGGGGTAAAACCCATCATCAGCCAGGCTAGCTTGAATCCAGTGGCAAAGTGATCCAGGGACCCACGTCTCGGCATACCCTGCTAACCTAGGTAGAACAAAGAAAATGCAAGGAGATAATGGACAGAGCACTGAAACTTTTCAGGCACTCACCCCCAGTAATAGATCTGAGTTAAATCCATTATTGTTCTTTTGCTCACTTCGCCACCCCAGTTCAGACCCAGCCATATGCAAATCAGTCTTGGCCCTGTTCCTCATGGGGATAGTCCAGCCCGAACTACCAAGCCAGGTCTTTCCTGGACCAGAAACAAGCATTCTGGGACCAGTTTAGGATCATCATATCCAGTGTGAGAATATGTTTGTTTTAATGCTACAGTTGTTGGGAATATTGTATTAACAGTATATTTTGTTTCACATTTGTAATATTTGAATACTTTTATCCTGATTCACATTTTTTCCCTGTAAGCTCAATGAACTCATGGAAATTTAGGAGTAAGGTACAATAAAATGGGAGAAATTCACACTTATTGAAAAAAGCCATTGTGAATCAAACCCATGGTGTTTTATCATCCTTAAATACAATGGGTGGTTAGTATGTCAATTTTATGGACCATCAAGGTGTTATTTATCATTAGGGTACAAAAGGTTATATTCGTTCAGGAAATGTTTAATGTTTAACTTTCTTTCAAGATATTTCAGTGAATGATATACATTTCAGAGAGATTTGTGCCGTTTTATAAGTTGAAAGACTTTGCTATTTTAATATATTGTTAAAAAAGTATCTCTAAGAGATTTCTTATTCTTCTAACTAGGCATGAGGAAATACATGGTTTTATTTGTTTCGTGGCAATTTGGGGACTGTCAGAGAAGGCCGGCATGACTTGTGGAGTGGGGAGGCACCGTGGGCACAAGGTAGCTGCAAAAAAAAAATATAAAAAAAATATATATATATATATATATATATATAAATAAAATTACAACACTTACCTTGCTGCCGGTCAACCTGCCGCGTCTTTGCTCCTTGCTCCTGCTCTCGTCGTGGGACAGGAAGCCAGGCTCCCCTGTAATGCAGCCTGCATGGAGAAGGGGAGAGTGCGCATGACGGGTTTGGGCGGCCCGTGAGGGATGACCAAACAGTAACTGCACACCTACGAGGGGCAAACCTCTCCTCTCCTGCCATGCTCTGCGTGAGCAGAGTAACCTCACCCGCCTGCAAAGGAAGGAAACATAAAATGATAATAACTAAAAGTTATTATCATTTTATATTTCCTTTACACTGCTCAAAGCAGTGCGGCAACCCTCCTCCGCCATAGTGGAAGAGCTGCCACTGGGGATTGTTTCCGAGTGACACGGATATGCCAGTAAATGGTGTCATTTAATTGAGACTTGCAGTATTCAGAGATTTTTGTACAATGTTATAGTGTGGTCCTTTAAATATTTCCAAGTTGTTTGAGTTATTGATTTTAGGGCTATTTTAATTTTACCTGTTGGCTGGTGTTGTTTAGTTATCTTTATGGTGTATTCAACAATATGTAGGATATTTTCTGTAACTAATGGTGGTGAGTGATATTTGCAGTGTCTTTTGATAATTAAAGAAGATTTGTGTTTTAACTCCTTTCATCAAGATTTTTGGTGACTTCATTTCAGGGAGGTGGAGAGTTTTCTTACAGTTTGGGTGCAGTTTAACTAGATATTTTGTTGTATGCATTGTTATATCAGTTCAGTTGACAGTTGTTGCTTGTGGGATTTTGCACATGCTGCCTGTTTGCTCACCCCTACCCTAAACAATTATCCAAAAATGTTGTTACTGCACTGTTCTCTTCAGAAGTGTAGCACAAAAGTTTCTCTTTGAGGCATCTCTGTCCACAGTATGGCAGCATGTGATGATGTTTCAGAAATACAGGCTAACTTTAACCCAAAGTATTTATCTCTCGTGATTCCAGAGAAAAAATGATTCCATAGATAAGAGTAAAATTTTGGTTGGGAAATGTCTGTTTAAAAAAACACAGCGTTGGGCATTGTAGAATAAGCCTGCAAACTCAGGCCTGACTTGTTAGGTCTTGCCTCCATACATCTGTAGCCTGTCTGTTACTGAAAGATCTATTATGTACAATACCAATGCTTACAGTAGACTTGGGTCCAACCATTGCTTAGTGGATGTGGTTGCATGTGCGCATTGGGACAAGTGTACCTGTAAGAAGGTATACTGCATCAGGAAATAGTGCTCGTGGTTACGTGTACGCGTGGGGATATATGTTGGCCTGTGTACTGGTACCACATGTAAGAGTTGGCATGTGGAATTGTGTCACCAAGTTGAGAGGTATGGATGCCTGTGCAGAGTACAATACATTGGAGACAGCGTGTATGTGTGCGCACAGAGGTGTGTGTGTGTGTGTGCACTCGCAACGGACAACACATGGAAGACACTGGATTCCATTTTGGGAGACCCAGGGCATGATGGATGAGAAGTGAGAGGCAGAGGTTTCCTCAGACTGATTTTTGGATCGTTGCATTCCTGAGAGGTGAGTTGGGCACATATTTTTATTTATTTATTTATTTGAAGTTTATTGCACTTTCCATCACATATAAAGAAATACATTGGTGTCGCCTACAACCCCATCGGGCCGGCTATATGTACTCACATCAGAGAAAGTTGGTGTTAGTTGTACACAGCCCATCAGCCGACATCCAAATGACCGGCGGCGTGTTGTCAGATAAACCACAAATTGACGTCAGTGCCATACTCGCTAACATATTTGTCAGTAATCTTACATTTTCACATTTTTGATTAACAAAACTAACCTTATCAATATACTACCCAACTTATAAGTCTCCTCCCGCTACCAATACTCTGCATCACAGCATCCTCCCTCCCCGTTACCAATACTATACAGTTGTTCGCTCTATGTCCACACCTTCAGATTTATACATTACTCAGTGTCCGCTTCCGAGCCCGACGCGTCATGTTCTAGTAAATATGCACGCAGGAACCCCCAATAGTCTTTGGGCCTAGATCTGATTGGCAACTCCTCCTCGTATGTGTTGAGCGTGTCTCGGCAATAAACCATATCCTCAATCCAGTGCTTTACCTCTGGGGTTCTCCTGCTGTTCCAGTGGAGAGATACCCTTCTTTTGGCTAGTAGTAGCGCAACAGCACAGAATTTGCGCTTCAGAGCTCTAAGTTGTGGAACAACACCCAACAGACAAACTTTCGCCTCACACAGTATGGAAACTCCGAGGATTTCATTCAAAACTCGCACAACCTGTTCCCAGTATCCCGCCACTTTGCGACAGTGCCATGCTAGATGCATGAAGTCTGCATCGTCTTGGTGACACCTGCAACATTTTGAATCGTCTCTCAAGCCGTACTTATGCAGTCGCTGAGGTGTATGATACACTTGATGCAAATATTTATAATGAATTATTTTCAAGTTACCGTTTGGTGTCAACATGCCAGTAAGCATGCAAGAGGAATCCCATTCTTCGTCAGTTAGAGGTTCAACCAGTCCAGCTCTCCACTTGTCCCTAGCCTTGTTTGTGTTATCTCCTACCGCACCCTGTATGCTTGTGTATAGCTTGGATACTAGGTGAGATGCTGTGGGTGTAGTGAGGAGCAGTCGTAGGGGTTCAAGTGTTTTTGATTCTTCTGGGTGTGTAGGGTAATGTTCCCGAAGTGCCCTTTGCAGCCTGTAGTAATTAAAGCTGAAAAGCGGGGACGGGTTGCTGATGTACTGCAACTTGTCCAGGGTCTGGAATTCGCCATTTATATACAAGTCACCCAGTGTGTCCAAGCCAGCCCGCTTAAGCAGATCCATGCCCACTTGCTCTTGCGTGACCGAAAGGGCCGGGTGATTCGCTAGTGAAAGCGTTGGTGCGTAGAGTGGCAGGCTGTCTGCTGCCTTTCCCATCAATCTCCATGCCTCCGTGGTCGCATTGACCGGATTGATATCGTGGTCGTGTAGCCTAGGGCGCTTATGTGTCATTATGTTGGCTAGTGGAATCGGGTCCGCATCGCCTGCCTCTACAGCCACATGAGTCAAGAAAGGTATGTCATGGTACCAGAAGTGCGCGAATTGCGCTTGAGCGCATAAGTAGTATAGGTAGAAGTCTGGGACCCTGAAACCCCCCCTAGCATATGGCAGTGTCATGGTGCGCAGTTCCATCCTTGCCTGTTTCCCTGCCCATAGCAAACTAAGCACCAACGTATTGATATTTCGGAATACTGCAGCTGGAGGTTTTATCGGAATATTGTTGAATAAATTCAAGAACTTCGGTAGAAGTACCATTTTTACGATCGCAGCCCTGTCCGCCAAGGATAAGGGAAGTCTATTCCATCTTTTAATTTTGTCTTCAAGGGACGCTATGGCTCGCCCGTAATTTGTCCGAATGACTAATTCAGGGTCTCTGTGAAACCATACTCCCAGGTATTTCGTTGGCTCCTCCTGCCACTCCAGCGGGTAGTCTAATTGTGTTGGGCGTGTGCTGTCCGTCAGTGATAGGATAAGGGATTTATCCCAATTGATCTGCAATCCGGATTTTTGTCCAAATTTTATGTATTCTCTTAAAAGCGGATTCAGGTGCTCTTCAGGATTTTTTACATACAACACCATGTCGTCCGCCTAGAGCGAGATGTGTATGGGTCTGGAGGGCATCTGAAGCGCCGAGTAGTGATGGTGTTGCCGGATTTTACAGGCCAGCGGCTCCAGGATCAACGCAAATAACATCGGTGAGAGTGGGCACCCTTGCCGAGTACCCCGGCCTATGGGAATAGGTTCCGAAATGTACCTGTTCACTCTGATGCGTGCAGTTAAATTAGTGTACAGCATCGATATCCATCCTAGAAAGATCATCGGGAACCCCATTCGCACCAGTACTGCCTGAATAAAGGGCCAGCCAATAGTGTCAAACGCCTTAGCAGCGTCCAGCAACACTGCCACAGCCTTCGTCTCAGGAGCCAGATAATGCGCTAATGCAAACAATGTGCGGGTGTTATGTGTAGTGGCCCTATCAGGGATAAATCCGGATTGGTCGGGCCTTATTAACAAGGGCATAAGCGGTTTCAACCTATCAGCCAGCAGACTAGCTATTATTTTTGTATCCACATTTAGTAGCGAAAGGGGGCGGTACGAATCACATTTGTCTTCGTCCTTGCCCGGTTTTAGCAGTGTGATGAGCAAGGCCTCCCTCAAAGACGCCGGTAGCGTTTGGGCCTCATGTGCCGCCCCATATAGACGAACCAAGTGCGGGGCGAGTAAGTCAGCATACATTTTATAAAATTCTGTTACGAAGCCATCAGGCCCCGGCGCCTTGTTATTAGGCAAACGCTGGATGGTGTCTGTGACTTCTTCCACTGTTACTGGGCGCTCCAAGTATTTCCTATGCCCATCTGCTAGCCATGCCATTTCTACATCCTCCATATACTTCAGTAAATCAGCCTGTGAGGGCGATGGGCGCGCCTTATAGAGCGTGCCATATGCATGCATAAACTCTTTCAGTATCCCCTTGACATCAGTTATCACCTCCCCGGAGTCATTACAAATGGACGCTATATTTTGCGTTTGTTTACCTGAGCATATTTTAGCGGCCAGTTCCCTGCCCGGCCTGCCCCCCTCACCATATCTCCTGGCTGTTGCTCGCCTAGACACATATCGAAGCTCTTCTGTTGCAAAGTTAGAGTGTTCCGTCAGCAGCACCTGAATGTCCCCCAGTATTTTAGTGTCACCTGTCTGGGTGTATGTCTGTTCCAGTGTTTGAATGGCCTGTTCTCGTGTGTGCAGTTGCTGTCGGATATCCTTGAGGATGCCTGAGGTTGTACTAATACAGACTCCCCTAATTGTAGCCTTAAAGGCCTCCCATAGCAAACCCGGGTCCTCAGTCGTCGGGCCATTTATTTCAAAGTAATCTACTATCGCCTTATGTACAGTGGTAACGTATATAGGGTCTCGCAATGCCGCTGCATTGAAGCGCCAAGTGAAGGGTGGTGGGTCATACCGTGGGATATTAACTTCCAGCATCACCGGGTTGTGGTCGGACAGTGTTCGTGGTAAGTGTTTGATATCTGCAACCCATGATAATACTTCTCGTGTACCCAGCCAGTAGTCCAGCCTGGACCAACTGTTGTTTGCTGCGTTAATGTGTGTCGCCGTTGACACCCCTGGGTTACGCACCCTCCACAAATCTACCATGCGCAGGTCTTCCATAGCGTCTTGCAGCATCGTCCTGGCATTCCCATGCTGTTCCAATGTATGTGTAGCCCTGTCTAGAGTGTCCTGCAGTGTAACATTAAAATCCCCTCCCCATAGTATGTGATCCGTCTGTAAGTCAGCGACGGTGTGCCATACATCACTGAAAAACCCTGGATCATCAACATTGGGGCCATATGTGTTTACCAACAGCATCCTCTGTCGTCTAACCATACCTGCCACAACAACGCTTCTCCCATCTGTATCCCTGTGTATGTTTGTAATCGCAAAGTTTGTCCCTTTCCGTATTAAGATGCTCACCCCCCTAGAATAGGACGAGTAGCTCGAGTTGGTGACAGATTCCGCCCATTTAGCACCCAATGTGGATGTGCCGTCACGCGCCAAGTGCGTTTCCTGCAAGAAAACAATGTTAACATTTAACCGGTCGAAATACGCAAACAATCGTCTAATCTTTTTCGGGTTTCCCAGACCCCGCACATTCCAAGTGAGGAATTTCAGCGTACTATTTTGTGACATAACTCTCGACATTTAGACTGGTATTTATGATTATAGACCTCACGAGGTGCAGTCGCATCTTCATGGGCGAGGCAGTCACTGAGCATTGGAGTGTACAGTGCCAAATCCATAACAGTGCAGAGCGATAGATTTGAAAACTTGCGTGGTTGTGTATGGTTAAGGAGATCGCCATGCTTCTCAGATACAGAGTTCGTAGCGCGTTAACCCCTGGTTCCCCCTCCCTCCCCCCTCCCACTTTAGCACCCAAACTTTGCCAAAGCCATCCCTTAACTAACAGTAACCTTATTTGAGAACTTGGTTTGGGGCGCACCTGCTTGGGGGTGTCGCCAGGTTCACACATCTCCATCCACATAGTGGACGTGGACAGACGCTTATTACGTCTTCAATGTAGTTTGCATAGTAATTCACCCTTCCCCCTCCACCTGCCATCAAGAAATAAGAACAGTACACAATCCAAACCATAGCAGCACGCTCTGTCATATCTCAGTCCCATTGATCCGCATAAGTTCGAGACCGTGCTGTTTACAGGGTCCGACCCGAGGGTCTGCCAGTGTAGGCCTTCCCGGAACACAATCGTCTGCTAGAGGTGCAAGTCAATTCCCCGAACCCGGTGGTCTGCCACACACCCTCCGGAAAATGTCAGCCCCCTGAATACTCACTGCGTGGATGTCCATCACGAGACGTATTGCTGGAATTGACAGTACATGCGGCGTGTCGCTGTAAACATCTACAGTCTCTAGGTTGGGTTATGCGCCATCTTAGCGCCACGTGGTAGGGCATCACACCAAGCCCCAACAGTCGGACGATCATAGCAGTCTTGTAGCATTCCCAGGGATATCACGCAGTAATCTCAGCCCATCCCGTCATTCCACGTCGCTCGTTGGTTCCGCTCGTTCTTGAGCCTTTCGATGCCTCCCCTGTTTTTTTATAAAGTCATGTGCAGCCTGCACTGTCTGCAGAATGATAGGTTTACCCATGTGCGTGATTTTGAGTTTCGCGGGGTACAGCATTGCGTACTCCAGTCCCAGATCTCTCAATTTCTTCTTCACTGGAGCAAATTCTTTCCGTGCCAGTTGTACCGCCATGGTGTGGTCAGGATAGAATTCCAGAGTGTTCCCTTGATATGAGATTTTGCCCATGTCCCTGGCGAGCCGTAGTACCGTGTCCCTGTCTCTGTAATTGAGCACACGGGCTATGATCATCCGTGGGGCAGCTCCCGGTTTTGGTACAGGTGCCAGTGAGCGGTGAGCTCGTTCAATCAGAAACACCGGGGAGAGTTTGTCAGCACCAAATATGTCCTTCAGGAGCGTCTCGATATATGTCTCCATTTTCCCAGTGTTGGTGGATTCCGGTAGGCCCGAAATTCGGAGGTTGTTTCGCCTAGACCTGGCTTCCTGATCCTCCACTTTAGCGCGCAGGGTCTCCACCGCCTTCTCTAAGCCCCCGCATACCTTTGATGTAGTTTTATGCTCGTCTTCCACTTTGGAAATCCTCTGCTCCGCCTCGACAATCCGCTCGTCGTGTTTCTCTATCTTGGCCGCCATGTTGTCAACCCTCTGCACCACGCTATCAAGTTTGCCATTCATATCCTGCAGGCTCTGCTGGATTGCACGTAGCACCGATTCCATGGCCGATCCTTCCGCCATTTCTCCGTCGCCCTCCACTTCAGGGGTGGTTACCGTAGTTTTCTGCTGTTTTTTTGTTTCAAATGGAAGCTTGGTCTGTTGTTTCTCCGGCTTCCCCATGCTCCTCTGTGGCAGAGGCGAGGTGTGTACGGGCGTCTTCGGGCTGCCAGCCGGTGGCGTGCTGGTTGGCAGAGTAGTGCGACAAGCTGGCGTCTTGGCTCCCCACCTCGGGGTACGCCTATTCATCTATCTTAGCGGCCGCCAGGAGCGTCGTTAACGGTGCAGTTTTTGGGTTGGCAGTTTGGCGCCAGGTCATATGCTTGTGCGGCGTTTCCAATATCGTACAACCCCTGGCGCCTGGCAAGTTTTGGGCTGTAACATTAAGTGTAGGGCATCTCTGGTGCGATCTGCATGTCCTTGTGGCACCGTACCAGTCCCACGCGCTTCTGTATGGCGAGCGCTAACCTCCACCGCCCTGGAGCACACGGAGCTGCAGACGCGTTATGCTGGAGGCCGCAGGGCTGCTACCGCAGCTTCTACCGCAAGGTACACTCACCTTGCGTTCACTTTTGTGTTGCCAGCCGCTGCCCCTCTGCGTGTAGGGACTCCGTTTCGCCTGCTCTGTGGGTGGCCGTTGCTGCCGTTCATGTGCGTTCCAGCGCCACCGCCATCTTGCCTCTGCTGGAACGCACAGCGAAAGTCAATGTTTCCCGCTGTGCTGGCCGACCTCCGTTGCTCCGCAGCCCCGCATCACATTCGGCACCACCAGTCCGCTCGGTCACCGCTGTGTGGTTGCTCTCAGCAGTCGCCGGTCCGCCTTCAGCCCCGATGTCGGTGAGCGCCAGGCGCGGCCATTTTGATTTCGCACCGGCAATGTCCCGTTCTTTCGCTGCTCTCTCGGTTTTTGGCCCGTGGTCAGCCACTGAAGTGCAGCACTTGTGTCGGCCTGATAGTCCAATACCTGATGCTGTCCGTTTTTCGGCTGTAGCAGTGGATTAAAGGGGTGAAAGGGCTACCATAGTCGCGTCCGTCCGGCGGAGCTGACACGTTAGCCAGCCATCCCGCAGTGCGCCCTCTAGCGCCCCCGAGTTGGGCACATATTGGAAAAGGAATAAATCAATCAATCAATCATGGCACTTATAAAGCGCACTACTCACCCATGAGGGTCCCAAGGCGGGGGGGTGCTGCTACTGCTCGAATAGCCAGGTTTTGAGTAGCCTCCTGAAGGTTAGTAGGTCCTGGGTCTGCTGTAGGAGGATGGGGAGGGTGTTCCAGGTCTTGGCGGCGAGGTGGGAGAGTGATCTGCTGCCGGAGGTCGTTCTTCAGATGCGGGGGACGGTGGCGAGAGCGAGGTTGGCGGAGCAGAGCTGGCGGTTCGGGGTGTAGAAGGTGAGTCGACTGTTGAGGTATGCTGGTCCTGTGTCGTGGAGCACCTTGTGTGCGTGGGTGAGAAGCTTGAAGGTGATCCTCTTGTTGACAGGGAGCAAGTGCAGGTCCCTCAGGTGGGGTGTGATGTGGCTGTGTCGAGGGCTGTCGAGGATCTGGCGGGAGGAGGCGTTCTGTATGCGTTGTAGTCGTTTCAGCAGTTTGGCCGGTGCTCAAGCATAGAGGGCGTTTCCGTAGTCCAGCCTGCTGGTGACGAGGGCCTGGGTGACCGTTCTTCTTGTGTTGGTGGGGATCCACCTGTAGATCTTGCAGAGCATGCGGAGGGTGTTGAAGCAGGAAGAGGAGACGGCGTTGACTTGCTTGGTCATGGAGAGCGTTGGGTCAAGTATGAACCCCAGGTTGCGAGCGTGGCCGGTGGGTATCGGTGCAGCTCCCAGGGCAATCGCCACCAGGAGTCGTCCCAGGCTGAGGGGGTGGAGCTGAGTATGAGGATCTCTGTCTTGTCTGAGTTCAGCTTCAGACGGCTGTTTTTCATCCATTCGGCGACAGCTTTCCTCCCTTCGTAGAGGTTAGTTTTGGTGGTGAGGGTGTCCTTGGTGAGGGAGAGGATCAGCTGTGTGTCATCGGCGTAGGAGATAATGTTGAGGTCGTGCAGTCTGGCAACGGGGGCGATCGGGGCCATGTAGATGTTGAACAGTGTCGGGCTGAGGGATGATCCTTGGGGTACGCCGCAGATGATCTTGGTGGCTTTAGAGCGGAAGGGGTAGGAGGACGCTCCAGGTTCTGCCGGAGAGGAAGGAGGTGGTCCAATCCAGAGCCTTGTCTCGGATCCCTGCGTTGTGGAGGCATGTGCGTAGGGTGTGGTGGCAGACAGTGTCGAAGGCGGCTGATAGGTCCAGGAAGATGAGGGCCGCGGTTTCGCCGTTGTCCGGCAGGGCCCTGATGTCATCGGAGGCGGCGATGAGGGCTGTGGTTGCTGTGGAACCCGGACTGGGACGGGTCCAAGATGTTGTTCTCCTCGAGGTAGCGGGTCAGCTGTTTGTTGAAGGTTTTCTCTATGACCTTCGCCGGGAACGAGAGCAGTGAGATGGGCCGGAAGTTCTTGAGGTCCCTTGGAATCGCCTTGGGTTTCTTGAGCAGGACGTTGATCTCAGCGTGCTTCTAGCTCTCGGGGAAGGTCGCGGTCTCGAAGGAGATGTTGATGGCTTTTCGGAGATGGGGTGCGATGGTGGTGCTGGCTTTGTTGAAGATGTGGTGAGGGCAAGGGTCTGACGGGGAGCCGGAGTGGATGGTGTTCATGATTTTGATGGTGTCCTCGTCGTTGCTGTTGGTCCAGGTGAGCAGGGGGTCGTTGTGGGTGGTGGCCTTCGTGTCTGAGGTACCGTTGACTGTAGGTGGGGTGGGGATGTGGACGCTGTGGTGGATGTCTGCGATCTTGAGATGAAAGAAGGTGGCCAGGGCATTGCACAGGTCTTGCGATGGTGGGATGTCGTTGGTGTTGGAGAGTTCCTTCACAATGTTGAAGAGCTCTTTGCTGTTGTGTGCGTTGTTGTCGAGGCGGTCCTTGAAGGAGGTCCTTTTGGCGGATCTGATGAGGTGATGGTGTTGGATGATGGCGTTCTTGTGGGCTACGTGGTTCTCCGGTGTCTGTTCGTGTTGCCATTTGTTCTCTAGTTTTCAGCAGGTGGATGATGGCGTTCTTGTAGGCTGCATGGTTCTCCGGTGTCTGTTCGTGTTGCCATTTTTTCTCTAGTTTTCGGCAGGTTTGCTTGAAGGTCTGGAGGTCTGCGGTGAACCAGCTGGCATTCCTGTTGGTGCGTCTGTTGGAGGGTTTCTTAAATGGGGCGAGAGTGTTGGCGCAGTCGTCGATCCAGCGTCTGAGGTTGCTGGTGGTTGTGTCGGGGGTCGGTGGGGACGGCGGGTGGGCTTCGGGCTTCGGGCAGCATTTAGCTGGTCTTCGGTGATTTTGCTCCAGCTGCGGCAGGGGATCTGTTGAGTGCGGTGCTGCGTGGTGGGTTTCTGAAAGGTGAAGTGGATGCATCGATGGTCGGTCCAGTGGAGTTCGGTGGTGTGGCTGAAGGAGACGTGGGAGCTTGCGGAGAAGATGGGGTCGAGCGTGTGGCCGGCCGAGTGGGTGGGCATTGTGACGAGCTGTCTGAGTTCGAGGTTGTCAATCAGGGTGGTGGAGTTGGTGTTGTTGTTCTCGAGGTGGAAGTTCAGGTCTCTGAGGAGGATGTAGTCCGTGGAGGCGAGTGCGTGCGCGCTGACAAAGTTGGTGATGGAGTCGCTGAACTGAGGCCGGGATTCGAGGGTCTGTAGACAAAAGTTCCTCTAAGAGTGGGGTTGGGGTCGGTGTAGATCTGGAAGAGTAGGTGTTCGGCGGTGCTGAGAGTGTCGCCAGAGTTGGTCGAGACCCTGAGGGTGTTCTTGTGGGTGATGGCGATTGCACCTCCTACTCTGTGGTGCGGTCTTTGCGGGTGATATTGTAGCCGTCTGGGATTGCTATGGCGATGTTGGGTGCCGAGGAGTCGCTCATCCAGGTCTCTGTTAGGAAGGCGACGTCTGGGGCGGTTGAGTCGAGTAGGTCCCAGAGTCCAATGGTGTGTTTGCGGGCGGAGCGGGTGTTAAGAAGGATGCATCTGAGGTGGTTGCGTCCTGTCCTGGTGGGTGGGTTGGTGGATTGGATGCTGATGAAGCTGCAGTTCTGGCAGCAGAAGGGTCTGTGGGTGCGCTTTGGGGCGGCCAGGAAGCAGGTGTGTGATCGTCCGGTGTTGAGTGCGTGGAGGGTGCTGGCATTGTAGCGTAGATGGGCGTCGTGGCGTCCTTGGGGGCCAGGGGTTCTGGCGTTGGGTGCGGTCCAGGCACGGACGGGCGCTGACGGGCTTGCCGTAGGCATGCCTTCGGCGCCCCAGCAGCGCTGCCGCCCAGCGGCCACCATATAAATGGAGGAGGGAGGGAGGAGCACCTGGGAGGCGGGAGCAGGGCAGCAAATGGGTGAGCGGGGGGTGGGGACGCAGCGGCAGGGAAACGGCGAGAAAAACGGGCGGAGACCAGGCAGAGGGGCAGGCACAAAGGGCACAAAAGTCAAAATGGGGCAAGGCACAAGGGCACAAAAGGCAAGATGGGCGAAGTACAGGACACATAAAGCAAAAAGGGCAAATCACAATACAATACAAGGGCACAAGGAAAATTACCAGGCGAACGAGGCAGAGGAGCCTCAAGTTACAGGAGCGGCAGCGAGCAGGGGACACGTGCATACAGGTGGTGCTGTGCGGTGTGGGGGAGCGACCTGCCTGTGGACAGGGTCAACAGTCACTCTCCTCAATGTGAAACGGCCGCCATATAAGGGGAGGAGGGAGGAAGGAGCAGCTGGGAGGCGGGAGTGGGGCAGAGAATGGGTCAGCAGGCAGGCGGGGACGCAGCAGCAGGGAAACAGTGGGAAAAACGGGTGGAGAGCAGGCAGAGGAAGAAGAAAGAACCAGGCTCTAAAATGCACATCAATGTGGGCTCTTTGATTCTGAAAGGTCATCACTGTCCAAAAGGGCCTTGACACATCTGACGAAGGAGATGGGGTTGATAAGAGAATAATAAAGAGGAGGGCTGGGCCTTTGGTAACATTTTGATGTATAAATAATGTGGCTGACATCCAGGTGCGAACCTCTGGTCACTCCCTTGGTCTGTGTTTTGAGCCATCGGGAAACATCCTTTACAACGCGGTGTTTACACCGCGCGATCTTTACGACGTAGCCATTACAACGCAAGTCATTACTACGACTTGCGCTGGATGGGGCTCTTCTTAAGGAATAGTTGGATTTTCTATTCCAACACCTTCCCTACTGTTACGTGGGCTGGAGTTGGAATAGAAAATTAAATTAATCCTCAATCCAGTGCCCTCCAACGCAAGTCGTTGTAACAACTTGAGTTGTGAAAACCGCGTTGTAAAGTACCAAAATCAAAATGATCGCGTTGTACTGACGTACATCCGGAGCCATCAAGACTGGAGACTGTCCTGTCGTGATAGACTGATCTCTGGAGGAAGAGCACAACAAAAGAGTGAGCACTTCAATGTGGGTAACCCCAGACACGAACTTCACAGGCAGAGACACTAAATCACATGTGTGTATGGAAATGAGTTATGAAAAAGGGAGTTCCAGACTCCCAAATTGTCAAACTGAAACTATATATCAGCGTGGAGAAGCTCTGCACAAGTTCTTCCTGTTGTGACTAGGACTGGGGACTAATGGTTTGGCAGTCTCCTATGTTGGGAGAGAGGACATCACCTAGGAGGATCAAGAACACTCACCTGGGGCCAGAAGCACCAGTTTCTGCCTGACTCAAGATCAGTGGAACCGGAGGGAGCAAGGTCCAGTGGGGATTCTGTTGCGTGGATCCCAGGAGTGGAGAGTGAGATTCAGGTCTGTCGGGATAGTGGACCGATTGGGCAGCCAACCGATGTGCCAAAGTCTGTGGCCCTCTTGCAAGGTGGAGGCTGAGGTGAAGAATAAGGGTTACTGCCCGTTGTACTGTGCTGTGAGAGAAGGAGGGCAGTTGTCTGATACAGCACCTTGACCCAAAGAGGGCTGTTACACTATTCATACTGCATATGACCCCTGTAAGCCAGGTGGGGGCCACGGTGACCAGGGAGGGCCCTCGCCATGTATATGCTGCGATCAAACCTGCATGTCAGAAGAAGGGGGCCATGAAGCAGTAAGAGGGTCGTCATCTTGAATCCACTTGCAGCTGAAAGGACCCTGTGGGCTGTGATCCATGTAGAGAGAGAGCAACTACTTCAACTTCCCTGTCCGGGAGCATTGAGAACTTGCCCACGTGTTCCAGAAGAGACTTACAGCATCAGAGGAGTACTGAGCACAGTGGTTGCGTGATTGCAGCTTCCTGTCGTCTGGGCACAGGTGGGCTGCTGAGATCTAGAGCCCAGGGGACAGTGAAACACCACTCCATGACAGCGGGTTAGATTGATAATCGGGCCACAGGGCCTGGGGAAATGCTCAGATTGACGATCACTATTGTGGGGAGTCATGGATCTTGGTAATAGAGGTCCTGTAGAAGTTCTGACACTTGACCACCTTAACAGGTCCTAGCTTGATGTCACCATGTATCGAGAATAAGGATTAGTTTCTTACCTGTAATCCTAGTTCTCATCCAGGGGTATACTGATCAAAGTCATAAACTATGAATAATCCCCACCCATGTGCGGGATCCCGGAGCATATAGAATATACATATAAATATATATGTATATATATATGTGAAAACATATATTTGCAGCCTAAACATCTCACAACTGGCATAACTGCCCCAAAATTACAGAAATTAGCATAAACACAGTAGTACTCTCACAACCCCTAAGGAAGAGAAAGAGAGCAGTAAACATTTGCACACAACAATGCTTTATTGCCATAGGAAAAACCTGTAATTGCAGGCATTTGCCAGTAGGCTGCAGTTGAGTATAAAGAAACAAAGAAAAACTGACACCTTGCCTTTAAGGCATTAGAGTAGGGGTACCGTGCCTTTAAGACCTGAAGGCGACCCCCTGCTCCCATGATGTACCACAGGTGGCAGTTGGGTCAGTTCTTTTTGGAGGTGCATAACACCTGAGTAGATCCTTAGTAACATCTCATAACTTTAAGAACATGCTCGTCCGGGGAGGTGGGCGGGAGCTTATGACTTTGATGAGTATACCCCTGGATGAGAACTAGGATTACAGGTAAGTAACTAATCCTTCTCATCCAGGGGATACTCATCAATAGTCATAATCTATTAATAGAATAGCAAGCTCATACCCAAAGTCTCGCGGACGAGCAAAGTGTATACAGAGACATTAAAAATGTGCACATTTTACATACAACTTTATGCAAATAGATTCCTCAAAGAGGCCTGTCCCACTTGGGCATTGGCCTGTGCATCTGAATCTAGGCAATAATGGCGTGTAAAGGTATGCACAGACCGCCATGTAGCCGCCTTACAAATTTCAGAAACGAGGACATTACGAAGGAGAGCAGTAGTAGAAGCTTTCCCTCTTGTAGAATGCGCATGGATCTACCCTGCAAAGCTTTGTTAGCTAGTTGATAAGACAGAGCTATACAGGAGACTATCCAGCGTGAAATGGACTTTTTGAGGCTGACAGACCGGTATTAGTGGTTCCATAATTAACAAAAAGCCGGTCAGACTTCCTAAGAGGTAGGGTTTTAGCCAGGTAAAACTTCAGAACCCTCCAAGGATCTAGAGAGTGTCAAGACCTCTCCAGGGGAGTGGTAGGTTGAGGAAAAAAAGTAGGCAGAGTGATAGACTGGTTGACATGAAAGTCTGAGACTACCTTAGGTAGAAAACCTGGGTGTGTCCTCAGTACTACTCTGTTGGCGTGAAACACTGTGTACCGTTCCTTATAACACAGGGTCTGGATTTCGCTAACTCTGCGGGCAGAGGTAATTGCCACCAAAAAAGCAGCCTTCCAGGTCAAGTGCTGCAAAGAAGTCTTATGTATCGGCTCGAAAGGAGCACCCATCAGCTTAGTGAGTACGATGTTCAACTCCCAGGGAGGAGAGGGGGACCTCACTGGTGGAAACACTTTCTTAAGCCCCTCTAAGAAATCTTTAACCACAGGCATAAGGAAGAAAGATGTCTTGGAAGGTGACTTCCTATAAGCCGTGATAGCCGCTAAGTGGACCCTGATGAAGGGGTACTTGAGGCCTGACCTTGCCAAATGTAACAGATAGGGCAGAATAACCTGTTCCTGACCTTTAATAGGGTCGAGAGAGCTGTCAAGACACCATAAGAAGAACCTCTTCCACTTGAAAGCATAGGACTTCCTAGTAGTTGGTCTCTTGGCTTCTTTGAGAATGGTCATGCAGTCTGCTGGGAGATCTAAATGTCCATACTGTATGACCTCAGGAGCCATGCCGTCAAGCGAAGGGAAGGAAGGTTGGGATGAAACACCTTCCCCATGTCCTTGGCCAACAAGTCTGGACGGCAGGGAAGTCGCCGGTGCGGGACTTCCGACAGCTGGAGCAGATCCGGGTACCACCACTAGCGTGGCCACTCCGGCGCTATCAGGATCATCCTGGTGTTGGTCCTGTATAACTTCTGAATCACCGCCGGGATCAGAGACAGGGGAGGAAAAGCGTACAGTAATGTCTGCGACCAGCCGATCAAAAGTGCATTCCCCGTGAGCTTATTTGGGGGAACCTGGAAGCGAAGACGGGGCATTTGTATTTGCGGTGTCTGCGAACAAATCTATGTTTGGTACGCCCCATAGACGAAAAATCTCCTGCGCGACTTCTTCGTTGAGCACCCAGTCGTGCGCTTCTACGGCAGTCTGCTTGGACATTTTGTATTCCTGGCAGATGGACTGCCACAATGGATAGGCCTCTTGCCAGTAGCCAGTGCCAGATGGATTGCACTTCCAGGGATAGCACTCTTGACCTGGTACCTCCCTGTTTGTTCAGACAGAACATTGTTGTCGTGTTGTCCGTCTGAACTTGGATGTAGTTGGTGCGCAGTGACGGATACAGGGATTTCAGAGCCAGATGAACGGCTCGAAGCTCGAGGAAGTTGATGTGGTAGCCTTGCTCTCCCACGGACCAAAGGCCTTGAACCTGAAGTTGGTCCATGTGAGCACCCCAGCCTTGAAGAGAGGCATCCGTGATCACTGACTGCGACGGAGGAGGAAGATGGAATGGAACCCCCCGGAGAAGGTTGGAGCGTTTCTTCCACCATTTGATCGAGTCTTTGGCACCTTGTGGAAGAAAGACACTGTCCTCCCAGTGACCTGACCTCTGAGACCATTGGTCCTCTAAAGGCTGCTGCAGAGGCCTCATGTGAAGGCGTGCATTGGGCATGATGTAGATGCACGAGGCCATCGATCCCAGGAGAGAGGACACTTGCCGAGCTGTGGAACTGTGACTGTCCAGTAGAAGACGACACTTCAGAAGCATGGATGACAGTCTCTCCTCCGAAGGACACACGCTTACTTGAGCGGAGTCCAGGGAAGCACCCAGGTAATGAATCCGTTGGGAAGGATTGAGCACTGATTTCTTGAAGTTGACCTGCAACCCCAATGAGTTCATCAGGTTGAGACAGGAGGACAGATGGTCTTGAAGCAGAGCCGGAGAGGAGCTTTTCAGCAGCCAATCGTCTATATAAGGATAGACGAAGATCTTCCTTTTGCGAAAAAAAGCAGCCACTACCGCCATGCATTTTGAGAATGTCCTTGGCGCGGATTTGAGGCCAAACGGGAGCACTCGATACTGGTAGTGCTGGCGTTCAATCTGAAACCTTAGAAACTTTCTGTGCTTCACTGAGACAGGTATGTGGAAGTAAGCGTCCTGCATGTCAATGGCACACATCCAGTCCCCCTGATGGAGATGGGGAAAGATCTGATGCAGGGCTAGCATGCGGAACTTTTCTTTCCCGATGAACTTGTTTAGTAGTCGTAGGTCTAGAATGGGCCTGAATTCTTTGGCTTCTCCTCTTTTTTGGACTGGAAAGTAACAGGAGTAGACTCCTTGCTTCCTTTGCATGGAAGGCACTCTCTCTATGGCTTTCTTCTTGAGGAGGGTAGAGACTTCGTCCTGCAGCAACTGACTGTGGAAACGGGGAAGTAGCTTTGTTTGAGGGAAAACTTGCGGAGTAGGTGACTTGAACCTCAGCAAGTAACCATGCTGCACAATACTGAGCACCCATCTGTCCTTTGTTATGGCTCTCCACTCTTCCAGATGATGTGACACACTCCCTCCCACCGGAGTGGCGAACAGTTGCGGCGGAAGCAACAGCTCAGGGTTTGGGAGGCTGTTTGGAGGCAGACTGCTGCTTGTTATTATTGTTGCCTCTGCCTCTGCCAGGACGTCTTTGCTGAAACTGGGTTATCTGTTGAGACTGGGAAGACCATTGAGGGGTTTGAAGCCTCTGCTGGTAAGAACACTTATCCCCTTGACGAAAGCGCTTTTTAAATTCCTTGCTCTTCTCCGATTCCACAGTCTTCACAGTGTCCATTTCGGATTTCATTTTGGTCATTTTATCATCGGCATGTGGACCAAAAAGAGAAGAACCATTGAAAGGGAGATTTAAAATCTTTTTCTGGGCATCCGGTTTCAGGCCCGTGAGGCGGAGCCACGCCGAACGACGAGAACAGATTCCATGGGAGTAGCCATGGGCCGAGAGGTCAGAGGTGTCTGCCACGGCACTGATGACCTGGGTGGCTACAAGTCCTCCCTCCTGTAGGATTTTGACAAAATCCTGTCTATCTTCTTTCGGGAGCTTCTCTGTGAAGCGAGTAAGGGAGTCCCAGAGGGACCTGTCGTACCTCCCCAGTAGAGCCGAAGCACTGGCCACCTTCATATAAGAAGCAGAGGTGCTGCATACCTTTCTGCCAAAAGAATCCATCACTTTGCTGTCCTTCTCTGGGGGCACCGAAGAAGAAGTAGAGGCTGAATGAGACTTCATGGCTGCCGCCACGATCACTGAATCAGCCGGGGGGTCCGATCTGAGGAATAAGGGGTCCTCTGCGGGAGCCTTATACTTCTTGGCAAGTCTTGATGGAACAGGACCTACCACTGCAGGCGTGAGGAAGGTCGCCATCGCAGGTTCAAGGAAGCCGGGAACCAGAGGCAACAGCGGTCTAGGCGCTGTGCGATGATGAAGTGTGTCGAAAATTATAGATGTTGGGACCACAGGAGTATGCAACGAGATGTTCAATTTCTTTGCTCCCCTACCCAGCACATCTGTAAAGCTTGCAATGTCATCAATAGGCGAGACTCTTGAAGTAGAGGAGAAGGTCAGAGAATAGTCCCGGACCGTCGACCTCGTAGAATAGGACCAAGTCGGAGACCTGGTGCATCCTCTGTGATGAGACCTGTCTCGATGGCTGTGCCGACCCCTGGATCTAGACCGATGTCTAGAGTGAGATCTCGGTCTGGGAAAACGTCTTGGCTGAGCAGGCGTCCTGGGCCTTACCGGAGAGCGTGATCTGGTGTGAGATCTCAGTCTGGGTGTAGGGCGTGGCCTTGGTGGAGGAGTCTTCGCAGGCCTGACTGGAGTACTTGTCCTCGGAGCAGATGGAGAGTACGTACGGGAGTAATCCGAGCCCGGACCACTGCGACCGCCAGAACCAGCTCCCTGAGGACGGTGAGAAGACACAATTCGTGATCTGTGCGTAGATCTGGGGGACGCTTCTGGCGAGATCTCCACGATATTCAATCCAGGAGATGAAGATCTGTCCCCTGATGACTTGGAGCCAGGGGACTGCACAATCACAGCGACCTGTCCCCTCGACGGCGAGAGTTTTGACGTCGAAGACGTCTGTGTGACCAATGGTGTCGAACGAGGTGTTCTCGACATCGATCGTCCATGCCCCAGCGACCTCGACTGCGATCTTCGGCGTCGAGTCGGTGACCTCGACGTCGATCTTCCTCGACGTCGAGTGGAAGGTGAACCCTCATGTCGTCCTCTCGACGTCGATCTTCTTCGACGTCGTGGCGACGGCGACCTTCGACGTCGTGGCGTAGGAGATTGCTCTCGACGTCGCCTTGGAGTCGATCTCCTTGACGTCAAGTGGTGGGATCTAGACGATCCTCTCGACGGAGGCATGCCAGCCGGAGGCAATGAGGGAGCCGTCATGGCTCTCAACGCTGACCCCGTCCGGGGTGGCGGAGAGTGTCTTGACGTCGACGGAAGCCTCAACGTCGACGGAGACTTTGAAACAGCAGCAGCCACAGACTTCGAGCCCGAAGTGTGGCGTCTCGACATTGACTTACTTGGCTGCGACGGAGATCTTCGACGTCGTGATGGTGATCCAGAAGAGTGTCTGGGTCTCTTCGACGGCGACTTCGACGTCGACGGAGATTTTCTTCCTTCCTTCCTTTTTCTGGAGGCAGGAGATGTAGAACATCAGCGTTTTTGAGGATGCTTGCTTGAAGAAGACGGTCTGGGGCCTCCATCTCCACCCATCTGATGACTGTTGTCTTTCTCCAAGAGAGCATGACGTCTGATGCGCTTTCTATTGCGAAGAGTTCTATTAGAGGACTTCTGACAGTGATGGCACTGGTCAGGGTCGTGTGAAGCTGGAAGACACACGATGCACACTGAGTGTGGGTCAGCCAGAGCCATCTTCTTGTCACAAGAAGGACATTTTCGGAAAAGAGCAGGCATTCTGACAGGAATTATTTTGTGAACCACCACAAAAATAAAGCAGAAGCATTAACAAACCAGAAAATGTTGAGTTTTCTGAGAAAACCTCACAAAAAACAATAATTTCAGTCAAAAACAGAAGAGCTCAAGCTCCAGGATCCTCACAGAAGGAGCCGGAAAAAAGAACGTACCCAACTGCCACCTGTGGTGCATCATGGAAGCAGGGGGTCGCCTTCAGGTCTTAAAGGCACGGTACCTCTACTCTGATGCCTTAAAGGCAAGGTGTCCGTTTTTCTTTGTTTCTTTATACTCTACTGCAGCCTACTGGCAAATGCCTGCAATTACAGGTTTTTCCTATGGCAATAAAGCATTGTTGTGTGCAAATGTTTACAGCTCTCTTTCTCTTCCTTAGGGGTTGTGAGAGTACTGCTGTGTTTATGCAAATGTCTGTAATTTTGCGGCAGTTATGCCAGTTGTGAGATGTTTAGGCTGCAAAAATATGTTTTCACATATATATTCATATATATTTATATGTATTTTCTATATGCTCCAGGATCCCGCACATGGGCAGGGATTATTCATAGATTATGACCATTGATGAGTATCCCCTGGATGAGAACCATCAGCCATAAGTGGGGAGGTGGGACTAGAAAGCTGACTTGGGTAATGCCAGTGGGATTTCCTCAAGAAGACTGAGTATATTATTTGCAGTGTGTTGTATTGTACTTTGTGATAGTGGATAAAAACTCCTTTTACATAAAAGCAAGTATGTGACTGGACAATCATTTATTGGGGTTGCTAGAAGCATTTTAAGTTGTGAACCTGTGCCCACCTTACACTTACCTTTTCCCTGAGAAGCCTTGGACTGCTCGACACTCACTACCAATGAGAGTCAGGTGCTGAAGGGCTACATGGCCCAGGTGCTCAGGGCCAGGTGCTAAGAGCCTGTAGTAGGCCGGGCCCTGGGACCTCGGGAGTGAAAGGCCTCAGCCACCACGATTGGGCCCAGTAACTCCTTCTTGACCCGTGGCCCCTTTGAAAGGGGTTCTCACAGTATGTATCATCAGTATTCTTCTTTACCCAACATATGGCTTTTGCTTTAAAACTCCCTAGCAGCCATTTATTGTGACCTATGTTTTAACTAAGGTATGCAAAGCTGAAAAGGTTTTCCATTCACAAACTTAATATGCTTTAAAATAATAGATTAGCCAGAAAAATATCCTGCAACTGTAAGGTTTGCAGGTAACAAACCTTTCAAAAATACTTTTTTAGCTGGAGCCTTTCTTGCAAAAATATTTTTTGCTGATCACTCATTTTGTAAATAGGAAATTATACACATCAAACTTTCATTAACTAGGAACAGAAAATCAGCTGTCTTTCAGTTAAAAAATATGTCAGTGAATATAGAATGACCAATCTAAAATACAACTTCAAACGAAAAGTACATTTAAAAAATACAAAAAAGTATTTAATTTTCATGCATATAATTTAATATGGTGCGTCAACTATATACAACAGGAATCTCATGTTCCCATTTTGGAATTCATAACTTGATTTACAGCACTTCATATGCTTCGTACCGGGAGGTTTCAATAATACTGGAGTGTAATTACCCTCACTGTATACTCCCCGTATACATAATTATTGGAACTTGAAGAGTTCAATCATTTAGTCAAAACATTTACCCTTATGCCCTCCTAGCTATTCTTGTCAAAGTTGTGGGTCTATCATTCATTGCGAGTCTCCTACATCAGGACCATATTTCATTTTAATAGTACTTATTCCTTATGGGCCCATGTGAACAAACTAGTTTAGTTTAGAAAGGTAGGTTGGTAACCATCGAGGGATATTTGTAGGTAATGTAAATCGAGACTCCGGGGTGTGGATGAGTGTAGAATGGTTGACTGTCAAAGGCAGCTGAGCAGTTCAGCAATATCAGGAGGCAGGGGCACCATCTACTATGTGTAAGGTTTCAGAATCCATGCTGCACTGTGATTTGAAGCAAGATGGTTAGTCCTAAAGGAGATGACTAGTATAGTTGTAATCTGGGAGTTGAGCGTAGAATGCTTTTTCAAAGATCTTGCCGATGAAAGATAGGTGACTGATGGGCTGGTAGTGTGCAAGGTCATCAGGATCATGTGTAGATTTATTGAGGAAAATGAGGATCTGGCACTAGTCACCCTGCAAACCTTTATCCCTTGCAGATCATGTTGATATACTTAATTACCTGACAGGCACTTATTATGAAGGTGATGTTTTACTCTTGTCCTTCATCAAAGCTCTATCTGGGGAAGCTCTCTAACCCCTAGTCACAATTGATAACGCCTCCCTCACTTAAGCCATATTCGAAGAAGATCTCAAAACCGGCCAGATCCTCCCACTCGTTAAGACCATGAATGGTTTGTATTGGATTTTTGGTGATGTTGAGTAGACATGGTTGTGAATGTGGCCTTTGGAGTGGGTTAATTGGATGATGTTCTGTACCAAATTGAGTGGGTAGTGAGCTGTTACATTTGTTTTGAGCTTGTGTTGTCTGGTTGGTTGAAGCCACCCAAGAGGGTTGTGTGGATGTGTAAGATGGATGTGGTGGTGAGGAGATCCATGAAGTAATCAATGAAGGATTTTTTCTGCCCTGGAAGCATACAGCTGAAATGGAAGGTGGCAGTCTAATTTGGAGAGAGTGGGAAGTGACATGTCAGGCGCTCCATGGAGTTGCCACTTATTTGCGTAGGTTGTCGCCCAAGGCCTTTCATGACCCTAACAGGAAAATACCTTTTATGTGTCTGCCCTTTGTGGTGTCAGCCAGGGCGGTCAGACAACTTAAGGAGTTGTTGAAGTAGGGAGAAGGCAGGAAAGGCTGTCACTTCTTGTAGAGATACATGATGGTAAATGCAGTGACAACACTTACTGTGAAGATGGATGATAAGGAATGAAGTCCACTTGGCTGGCCACTTTTAAAGATGGTTTTGGCAGGAGAGCAGTGATGATGCTCGCTGTACAGATAGATGTTGGAAGAAACATTGTTGTCACTTCCTGTGGAGATGGATGATGTGGAATGAAGATGCTTGTCTGGCTTCTTCTTATAAAGATGGTTGTAGCATTAAACTTGTAACGGCAGTTCCTGTACAAATGGATGATGGGGAATCATAGAAACCGTGGAAAACAAACATGTCTGACAACTCCGCAGTCTAAAGACCTATGGGGACACGGATTCGGGTCAAGCATTGGCAGGGGTATGTTCCTATGTGAGGAAGTCAGAAGGAACTCACTATATTGTGTGGAAAATAATGGGATAATCTGACAAACATCTTGTTCAATGCATTGTCCCATCAAGCCAATCAGGGAGAAGGCAGTCTTGCTGATAGGTAATAGATTGTGTAGATGCTGATAATGTATATGGGTGTGGTCGGTTTCTATACAGCCCAAGATAGTTACCTGCGACTAAAAGACAGGCAGCCCAGACATAACTTGTTTACGAGCCTTTGCGTTTGTCATAAAGCAGTGCATGGATGGGGGCCAGTATTCACCCAGAAGATGCTCTCAATGTACCCCACATCACACTTTTGTGTACGTTTTTAGCTTTCTGTCTAGACATATACAAAGCCTGATTTGGTGGCCAATCTTTCTCCAAGGCTCAACAACTGCAAGCTTCCTTCCCTTAGCTATCTGCACTACTTTTAACCATTTGGCTTTCAAAAAGCAGGTGAAAAACGACAGTTTCAGTTGTACATAATAAGATTTATGACTTAAACTTTGCCCTAGCTTTAGGTTCACTGTCTGCTTAGAGTCCTTTTTGGGTGTTCATGTACCGAGATTCTGCCCCCAAGTTGATGGAGGGATAGGAACCTGTGCTTCTGTTTAATACTGTCTAGACATTACAGCCATGATTCTCTTCCAAATCGTATAACAAATGCAATCAAATGTAGGAAGGGCGAAGACTCTTCAAACTTAAATTTATTAATGCAGCAAACAAAAGCAAAATCCATGCAACCGCAGGGACTTGCAGCAGATGTACAATAGTGGAAAATGACGACGCTTCCTGTAACGTGGCCAAGTAGAATAAACTATGAACAATAAAAACAGTTAGAAGAATTGCTACAAATTGATTTTGATTTTTGAGTGATTGAAAAGCGGCCCCTTGGTGCTTGTTTTCCAACTTTGTAAAAGACAGGGGGTCCACTTGGCAGGACCTCTTAATTCCTACTAAGAAAATTGCATAGGTTTTGTAAAAGAACGGGGAGCTATGGATTTTCTATTTTGAAAATAACCGTGCCTTCTGTTTATTGAGAAGGGTGGTGGCTTAAAGGGGAAGTGTTTTATAGTAAAACTGGAGTGCCACTGATTTGCAGGATAATTTACCTCCCTATCAAATATGCCAATGTTGTTTTTGAGGATGGATCTGACTTTTTATCTCAAACTTTAGTTTTTGCACTAAAAGAAAATCCAGTTTCTCCAATGTGTGGGTGCCAAAGAACACATACGAATTTCTTCATTATAATCACTATGTAAATGAGTTTCACTTAGATGTATTGTAATACCCACCACTCCCTTGAAGTTTACCGATATCCGGGGCTTTGGTAATTTCAGATAGGTGGTAGGGATATTTTGAGGACTGACAGATTTTGGGGCGCATACTATTTGAATCTATAGTTCTGTCTGTCATTTCACCTGATTAGCTTGAGATTTCGGTAGCCGAATTCTGGTTGAAATAATCTTCGTATTACGATATTAACCTCACAAGTAGGGTAACCAGATGGCTTCATGTCACTGGGACAATATTTTTCCATTCCTGGGCTTTGCGCTTTTACGTATCAGTGCATTCTGGTAGTTATAGTTGTGGTTAATTTCAATTCATCCAGTTGGACTAACACATTTTATATTAACGATGTCAAAGAAAAGTCCAGGAATGAAAACGTGCTCAAAGTTTGCAGCTTAAGTCTAAACCATTAATTGTTGTATTTTCCTTTGATCCACTTACTGCAAGTGAAAGGGCGAGATTTTGATCGATACCTTATATCTATTGATCTAAACCTCGATCTGGTCGACTGAACCTTTGTTGCCTGTCTTGGAGGAAAACAGTACCCCCATTTCCAAGTTAGTTCACCCAATAAAAGACTCTGCTCCCAAAGATCACGGACAACTTCTAGTTTTCAAAAGTTTATTGTAAAGATATAATGAGCTGCAAATACAGGCATCTCAGAATGAGATTCACGAGATACACAGGTCCAATTACATACATGTGCTCTCGGAAAGCCCTCAGACGAGCAACAGAAATCACTAACACAAGTTCTAAGAATAATAAAGCTATCAGCATAGACGCATATCTCTCCTTCATTTAGGTTGGAGGAAAACACACAGGTTAGGCGTCCCTACCCTGTTCTAGATGGTATCCCTACTTAACCAAATCCCAACCTAACAAAGGTGTCAGCAGTGAATGACCCCAAGGGAAGTCACCCACTCTAAGTCTCTTGGTGAAAACCTATAGTTCTCCAGTCATGACCCCTCTCTGCCTACCCATCTGCTCTCTAAAGGGTCCTCAGGTATCTGCTCTAACTCCACCCAGGGGTGCTGTCCCTAATACAAAACAGTCAACAACATTTGAGACGCCCCTTGCGAAACGCCTCTCACGTGGTATAGCTTCAGGCTTTTTCCATGATGCTTTGTATTGGGCCTCAGACGTTAGAGTTGACCTTGCTTCTCAGGCTCTTCTCCGGCCCGCTGATACCCCTTAAACATTCCAGAACCCTCCTCCATGTCTGGGCCGTCTACTGAACAGACCTCTATTCATTCATTTATAATTGGATCCCCCCTTTCCTGTTGCAGACAGATATCTGCCGCCAAGAACCCAACTCTCATAGACTTCTAAAAAGGCTTGCAACATTTCTCAGCCCAGACATGTACGTGTAAATCAACGTTAAAACATTTCAGGCCTACAATATTTCTCATTATGATTATAGCATTCAACTTCTTCATTTAATTAAAGCATGTTAATACTCTTATTCTATTATTTAGTAAACATTTCTATAAATCATGGCCCATTAATGCAATGACCAAAATATTAATACAATCTGTGTCGTGAAAAGAACCATCTTCCCTTTCCCTCCAGCTCTGGCCCTGAGGCCTACCACGTTCTGCGTTTAACCACCTACCATCTTACATTTTAACATCTTCACGACATGCAATTCAAAAGTAATCACGTCTAATAAAGTCATATAATGTCACACATTTCTGTATTAGTTCCACTTCTACTTAAATCTCTATATTAGCTATACATTTTTGAATATATTTGCAGATACTATTAGCACTCATGGCATTTCTCTTCATGATTTGTGCTTACTACAGGTAAGTGTGATGTACTCATACATTTAAATCAGTTTGCGCTCTCTCAGTTCCCCCCTTTGATGACCTCTCGGGGTCATCACTAACATTTAAACTGAAGTTATGGGTAGCATTCTCTGCGCTTCCAGAGCTCTCAGGCTCCTATACTGATTATCTTGTATGGCAGCCAATCTCTGCAGCTGCTCTCTTTGGGCCCTTTCTGACCTTCTTGCTCTGTACCATTTGAATACCCTCACCAATCCCCACAATATGATCCCACAGATCAATATTATGATGATAGGCTTTAGAATATACCATACAAAGCTTTTGCCTAAGGTGGAAAACCACCCTCCAACTGTACTCATTCCGTGGCCCACCTTTTCCCAGACATTTTCTCTACTCAAGTCTTCGATCTCCTTGTGAATATTAGTTATGTTCTTAATAACTTTCTCAAGGGGCTTCGAATTGTCTGGAATGTAAGTGCAACATTCCTGGACCTTCAAAGCCTTACAGACTCCGCCCTCTTTTGCTAGTAGGACATCTAATGCAAGACGATTTTGAAGAACCATAGCCCTTATCGATTGCATCTCTCCTTCTACCAGCATTAAGGACTGAGCAGTGCTGGCAGACAACCTGTCGACAACTGTTGCCAGTCGTCTAATTTTAACATCATTAAGGATTATTCCCAAAAGAGGGAACATAGCTCCAAAGACATCTCCAACCATTTCGGCATCACCTACATCTCTCCTTCCCCTCGATGATGTCTGACCCTCAATGATCACTAAGTCTTGTGCATGATATATTTTGGGGAAGACAATTGCCAAGTAACATGATCCATACCAGTTGTCAGGTAGTCTCACGTAAGCATTTCTTCCACATACAAAATACACATTTGGAATCACTTGCATTCCCTTCAGGAAATCCTTAGTGTAGTACTCTAAATTAAAAGCATGTTCACAGTCAACTTCTCCAACGTATACATTTTCATAATACGTTTTGGCTCTGTGAAGACATAACTTTCCTCTCTGTGCTTTATCTAAAGCTATTGGACCACTACTACCCTTTCTCTGGTGTGACTTCTCTTCCTCGGTCCAATCTGTTTTCCCATGTCCTGATTTTTTCAAAATCTTTTGTCTTCTATAACGATCATCCACCTGCCCTATGAACTTCTTCTCGACTTCTGACACCTTGCATGTCAGGTTATTTCTACGGGCATGTGAAGTATCTAAGGTAATCCAAGGAATGAAGAACTTGGCCAATCTGTCTTCACTCTTCCAGTAATCCCATTTGTTCATCTGCTTATAATTTGGGACTTCTGGCAACACTGAATCATAATTGGAGAAATAGTATTCAAAACTATCTCTCTCATAAAATATACTAAGCAATAAGCTACATGTAATGCCATATGTCAGCGGGAGGTGATGATATCGAATTCCTTCATCTACAGATGCCGGCAACTGCATGCAGACGTAGCAATCCTTAACCTCCATGGCATCCACGTATTCATATAAAAGTTTAGCATAAGCATTTGACCTAAAGTCTCCTTGGGACTCGTCTACATGTAACCTGCGGGCTTCTGCAGCTAATAACGCTTTCTCTTGAGTGTTTTCCCTTTTCTCACCAGCAACAGTGGGTGTAAGCGTTTCTGCAGAATTCACATCAGTTACCTTTGCCTCTTCCTCATGTCCCTTTACATAAGAAATTGTTACCACTAAAGCTATTAATATTATCACTCCTACTATTAGTGTACCTATTATACATTTAGCTCTGCGGTTCGGGGTGCCGGCCTCCATTTCGTCAGACAATATAGCTCTCTCTTTATCCTTGCAAAAAGTTCTTTTCCTCTCGTTCCTTTACAGTCTCTTTTCAATCCTTTTGTCTTTAGAATCCACACAGCTGGAGGCTGACAACCTTCTTCGCAAAAGTCCTTTAACAGTTCAAAAAAGACAACCCTAGCCCTTCTCCATCCGCTCAAGGGAAGTTCCCTAAAATTCTCTGCTTCCTGGGCGCTAGGTAATCTTCTTTTTTTCTGCTTGCTTTATTTACAAAGTCCTTTAACAGTCTACTATCAGATTTGTGGTTGCAGCTTCAATAGCATAGTTCAGTATTTCCAAACGAAGATTGTGCTCTTCATGTGCTGTTATCGTTGTACCAAAGTCGGGGAATTGCAATTCTGTAAGAAACATGTGTTTTAACTTGCTGAGGCGGGGAGGTCTGGGGAGCATGAATGTTAGTGACCCTTCTTGTTCGACACCGGGTACCAACAGTCGTATTTCCACGGTGATAATGGGCTCAGAACTGGACACCACCACCGCTCGGATCCTCCCTGTCTCCGGTTTCACAGACATTTGACGCCAGATATGTCCACTCAGGTGTGGAGTATCTTCTGTTAGGCACACGCACTCTTCTTGACCTTCTTCGGTCCGGTGCTTCAGCGCCCTGAGCACCTTCTTCTGGGTCTGAGTCTTCTGATATCGGAGGAAGGGTTGCTTCTGGAGTTGACCTCAGGCTAGAGCTCCTTCTTTGCGGCCAATTAGCTTCTCCACGTGCCCTTCTACTCCTTCTCCTTCTTGTCTGTTCTCGCTCTCTCTCAGACCTGTCAGGGTCTGACTCGTACTCCCAGCTACTTTCTCCTTCTGTAGCGTCTTCCGTTTCACTGTTGTACTGACCGTCCTCAGCTTGGTCAGACTCGTTCCCTGCTTCCGCTGGCACCTCTACAGCTTGGCTAGCCCCCTCTATGGCTTCTCGGTCCTCTGCTGGACGTCTATCCGAGAGAGGAGCTGTTTCCAGAGGTGCTGGAACCCTTTTCGTATGTGACGCGTGGATCCAATTGGGCAGGCCTCCCACCTTTACAGCTGTGTTTGTGATCAGGATGACCTGGAAGGGCCCACGCCAACGAATATCCAAGCAGCTTCTTCTCACATGTTTCTTCACCAGGACCCAGTCCCCAGGGTACAGGTCATGGCACGGGCCCTGGCACGCTGGAACCTCGGCAGCCTGCACCTGGAGGGACACAGAACGCATGGCGTCAGACAGCCCCTTACAATAGTCCAGGATCATATCATCTGTGATATTTAACAGTGCAGTAGCTGGAATAGATGGCAGCCTCATTGCTCTCCCCATTAACACCTCATGTGGTGACAACCCTGTTCTTCTGTCTGGGGTACTACGAAGGCTCATGAGGACCAATGGCAGGGCATCAGGCCAACTCAGGGTCGTTGAGGAACACACTTTTGCTATCCTGCTCTTGATCGTGCCATTGATCTGCTCCACAATTCCTGAGGCTTCTGGTCGGTAACTGCAATGCAGCTTTTGGTCAATATTTAACGCTACACAGACCATCTTCACAAGCTCGCTGTTAAAATGTGTTCCCCTATCTGATTCCAAAAAGGCCGGCACCCCGAAGCGAGGAATGAGTTCTCTAAGCAGTAACTTGGCCACTGTGAGGGTGTCGCACCTACGTGTAGGGTATGCCTCAACCCATCTGGAGAACACACAAACAACCACCAGGACATAGCGGAGGCGGTTGCACCTTGGCATTTCAATGAAATCTATCTGCATTCGATTGAATGGACCTCCAGACCTTCCTATGTGACTTAGTGCAACTGGTGTTCTTTTCCCTACATTCAGCTGCTGGCAGGTCACACAACGCTGGCACACTGCTTCTGCTGCTATTCTAAACTTAGGATTGTACCAAGTCTGTCTAAACACTCTCAGCATAGCATCTCTCCCTAAGTGTACGGGACCATGTATGAGCCTAGCCATTGGACTCACCATCTCATTGGGCAACACTGCTCTGCCGTCTGCTGAGACCCAAAAATGGGTCTCACCCATTACACATCCTGCCTTTTCCCATGTTTCTTTTTCAGAATCAGGAGCATTTTCTTGCATGGTTGACAGTTCATCCCAAGTATCAACAGTTTCCAGTATCATGGCTAATTCAGTTCTTACATTTATTCCACCCACATCCACCTCTGTGAAAGAGTACCCTTGTTCCGCGCAATACCGCGCAACTTCATCAGCATATCTATTGCCTTTTGAAACAAAGTCCTCATTTCTGGTATGTGCGGTGCACTTTACAACTGCGATACTTGCTGGGCATTGCAATGCTTCTAACAACAGGCGCACAAACTCTCCATTGCGAATGGGAGAGCCTGAAGAGGTCATGAACCCTCTTTGAGACCATAACTGCCCGTAATCATGAACTACCCCATACCCATACTGGCTGTCGGTGTATATGGTAACTCGAATTTGATTGCCTGCTAAGCAAGCACGTGTCAGGGCAATAATCTCGGCTACCTGAGCGGAGTGTACTCCTTCCAGGCACCCAGCTTCCACAACTCCTTCAATTGTACAAACAGCATAAGCTGCTCTCAACTGCCCAACTTCGTCTCTTACACATGAGCCATCGACAAAGAAAACTTCGTCTGGGTCGGTCAGTGGCTCATCTACGATGTCGGGTCTGGGTTTGGTGCATAGTTCAGTCACATCGAGACAGTCATGGTCTGTATATTCATCATCATCCTCAATATCATTTGGAAGTGGCATCAATGTAGCAGGGTTCAAAACAGAGCATCTCTTGAGGGTCACGTTCTCTGCAGCAAGAATAACTTGCTCATAGCGCGTGAGCCTGCTGTTGGTCAGATGCTGTGTTTTGGTCCTGGTCATTAACAATTCAACAGAATGTGGCACGCACACCTCTAACGGGTGCCCCATGACGATATTTTCACATCTCTCAATGCTGACACCCGTTGCAGCAACGGATTTGAGACATCCGGGCAACGCTGCGGCTACTGGGTCTAAAGTAGCCGAGAAATAAGCAACTGGTCTACGGGCATTCCCATGGATTTGGACCAACACAGACAACGCACAACCTTCTCTCTCACAACAGTAAAGAAAAAATTGTTTATTGTAATCAGGCATTCCCAATGCCGGAGCACGACACAGGTCCTCTCTCAGCTGTAGGAACGCCATCAAACAGTCTTTGTCCCATGGTACCGGATCACTCACCTCCTTGTGCGTCAGTTTTTGCAAGGGCTTTGCTTTCAGTGAAAAGTTCACGATCCACTGTCGGCAATAACCCACCATCCCTAGGAACATCCTGACCTCTCTCTGTGTCTTAGGCGCATTCATTTTCATGATCGCCTCTATCCTGTCTGGTGACACCTTTCGTTTGCCTTTCTCTATTCTGTGTCCCAAGTACTGCACCTCTGTCAGGCAGTACTGCAATTTTCCCGGGGACACCTTGTGCCCATTGGCAGCTAGATGATTTAACAAAGCAATGGAGTCTTCCCTGCAAGCTTCTTCTGTTTCTGACGCCACAAGGAGGTCGTCTATGTACTGGACCAGAACTGACTTCTGGGGCAGCACTAGACTTTCAAGATTTTTCTTCAGAAGCTGGTTAAAGATCGATGGACTCTCTGTATACCCTTGAGGGATACGACACCATGTTAGGACGCGATTTTCCAGCTTAAATGCGAAAAGAAAATGGCTATCTTCGTCCAAAGGGATCGAAAAGAAAGCCTGACAAAGATCGATCACAGTGAACCACTCAGCTTGGAATGGAATCTGAAACAGTATCACTGATGGATTCGGTACCACTGGACAACACGAAACGACTATGTTATTAATCTTTCGAAGGTCCTGCACTATCCGAAATTTCCCATTTGGTTTCTGCAGACCCATAATCGGGGAGTTACATGGACTACCCACGATTTCTTTCAGTATTCCCTGTTTAATCATGGACTCGATCACGGGTTTTATGCCTGCAATCGTTTCTGGAGTCAATTTATATTGGGGTGTTCTTGGGAACTCAGCATGTGGTTTCACTACAATTTTCACTGGGTCCACCCCTTTGACCAATCCAATCTCTTCCCCAGTGAAATCCCATACCTCTGGTGCCACTGTCTCTCTCAAGTCCCAGGGAAGCTCGTCTACTGTCAAAGTAGGGTACAGCTCCACGCATATTCTTGAGTTTGCAACTTTAAAGTCTGCATCATCATCATTGGTCAATACCTCCACTCCCTGGGGGGTACAATATATAGTACAATTCAATTTGCACAACAGGTCTCTTCCTAGCAGACACACAGGGCTTGAATCGCAAACCACAAATTGGTGCTCATCGCTGTACTTCCCTATTTTCACCTGTACCGGTTCTGTCAATTGGCTGGTTATTCTCCTGTTTGCGACCCCTACCACCTGTATGGTCTCTCCAGACATGGGCAGGTCTGGAACTGCAGCTGATCTGATCGTGGATCTAGTGGCTCCTGTGTCCACCAGAAATGTCGTAGGGCACCCTGCTACTTCTGCTTCCACATAGGGTCCCCTCTGATCTACCTCCAAGGCTGCCCCGAGGGTGCAGTCTTCTCTTTCCACTCTCTGTCCGGTTAATGGGTCCACATAATAGCACTCTTCCCCTTCCACAAACAGGGGCATTTGTCTATAGGTCTTACCCATACTCCCTACTCGAGGAGGTTGCGGGAACTGGGCTCGGGGAGGAGCCCCCCCCCCTTTGAGCACCTTTCCTTGGTATGGCGTTACCCCTCTTGTAGGCGCGCTCTGGACCTCTTCCTCCTCTATCTCTTGCTCTCCTATCTCTACATTGTAAGGGCACTCGCGTTTCCAATGCCCCACCTCGTTGCACTGGTGGCACCTAGTCGTTTTCTTCAAGGCAGCTATGTCTATTCTGGGTCTAAAGGTGGAACTCTCCTCATTGCCCTTGTTCTGACTGTACTGCTTCTTTCCTCCTGTACCTGTCCCTTGCTGCTGTTGCTGTTGTCCCCCCTTCCCTGCTGCCTGCATCTGTACCACCATCAACTTTTCTTTTAGTTTCTTAGCCTTGGAGTCTATCTCATCACAGCAGTACCTGGCATATCTCAGTATTTCATCTAGGGGTTTAGTTTGCCAACAAATCGAGTGTTGCTGAATCATTAAACTAATATCCGGTCTCAGTCCCAGAACGAACTTGGACACGAATTGCCCTATGTCTTTTGGATCCATTACATCCAAGCCGCTATACTGTTTAAACGCCTTCAGCAATCTCTCGTAATATTCATGAACTGTCTCTTTGGGTTCCTGTCTTGTTCGGTCTATTCTGACCCAATCTATGTCTTGCATTGGCACTTTTTCTTTCAGCCAAGTCATCACTCTCTCGAATTTTGCCATCACAATCTCGGACGGCCCATTAGTCTTGGCATCTCTCTCTGGCTCCGTTGTGGGCCACTCAGCGCTAACCTTGCATGCTGTCCACAGATCTCCTGGTACTACAATGTCAAACAGCGTGTTCAGATCTATCCATAGGACCTTGGAGATTTTTACAAACCTCTCGACTTGCTTGTACCACTCCACAGGGTTCTCTCGTAACTTGGGGAAAGAGGTGGTAAAAGCAGCTAAATCTCCCCTACTCCAAGGGACATGTACATAGTTCCCATTTGCAACTTCACGCAAAGGGTAAGCTTCTATTCCCTGCTGTCCTGGTGTCATAGCAATCATGCTTCTCCTGCCGGTCCCTTTCTTGGACCACCTCTCTTCCCACTTATCTAGTGCCCTCCATGTCCTTATTCCAGCAATCAGTTCCCTTATGTGCGTTTTCAGCCCAATCGTTCTCCTCTCATCTAGGTCTCGATCTGTGTAATGCAGCCTGTGGTTACCCTGTAATGCTTTGGTTCTTGACAAGTCCACCATATATTTGCCTGCTAGTTCGACTAACTTCTCATGGACTGCTCTCGCCTTTCGAGTGATGTCCTTTGCCATATACAGTATTTCATCCTGCTCATACATTTCCATTCTTTCTAAAGGCAGGGTACCATCTACCATGTCATCCAGGTCTGACCTTAAACTGGAGACATCGAGTCTCTTGGCTTTTATCTCAGCTCGCAGTATGTCTTTCGAAGGGGGCTCACTGGTCTCCCTACCATCCCAACTTCGAGCTCTACGTTTGGGCTCGGGAGAGTTAATGGGTGGTCTCCCTCGCTCCCATCTCTCCAGGTCCCATGCTCGGCCATCCGATCTAGGAAGGTGATGGAACACGGGCCTGTTACCCCCACTCTCTCTCTGCCCACTCTCTTCTTCTTCTCTCCTCTCACCGCACACCTCTCTGTTATTTTCCCTCTGTTCGCTACTCTCTCTTTGCCTCGTATTGCTCAGTACCCGATACGATCCTTCCTGGTTCCCCATATTCCCTGGGCTGCGCTCATTTCCATCATCACAGGGTCTATGGTGCGACCTCTCACAACTCCCATTCAGTTCTCTGGTGCCGGGCACACAGTGTGGACACTTAAAGCTGTTTCTGTACTCTTGTGCTCTCCTCTCCCCTTCACTGAGTATTGGGCGCGCCACCCCTTCACTCCCGGGGCCCCCGTTTTCCAGGTCTGTTCTACCTCCACTCCGGGCCCAATGGGTGACTCCCCTACTCCCTCTACAGTCCCACTCCGGGCTACTCTCTCCAGCCCCGCAGTGAGTCCGAGCTCTGCTGTCCTGACTTTCCCTTTCTGCTTCTGCAGCATTGATGCTCTTTTGAGCCTTCACTGCCTCATCCCACTGCTTCATGTACTCATTTAACTCTTGAAAGGATTTTCGTCCAGATCCCCTCAGATCCATTGGCCATCTAGGGCCCCCAGGATCTCCTCCTGGGTCCCCTGCTGTGTGCATCGGTGTACTCCACTCTCTGGGTATCGGCATCTGACTTGGGGAATTAGTGGTATCGTTCCTCCTTGCCTTCTCTGCTCTTTCTCTGTCTTTCCGTACCCGTTCTTCCCCTCTTGCTCTCTCTTGGTCATATATCGATATTATAGGACCTATGGTAACAGGTACCTGTAGTGCATCTGGTAATGGGTAGGATGTGGCGCTTTCCGTTTCCGGCGCTCTTTGTACCACAAACCTCCCGACTACCTGTTGCACCTGACCAGGCTGGGACAACTCTTTCTTTGGCTCAGGATCCCACTCTGAACTGGGAAGCGGTCTATGCTCTCCTGCATTGCCCCCCTTTTCTCCTTCAGTATTCTCGACCTCTCCCCCTGCTCTATTATACGGGGGTGGCCTGTCTGTCAATAATCTGTTTATCAGGCTATCCTCTGTTTCGCTCTCCTCATCTTCTTCTAGGGGGCTTTTATTTACTGGCGCCTCTAACACTGGGTACAGTTTATTTACTTCCATGTTATGCACTCTCCATCTTTTAGCATCCGCATCCCACCTGGCATCCTGTACTGCCCTTACCGATCGTTTCACCCTTTCTTGTCGTCTGTTCATATTCTTTTCATGCGCTGCCCTAATCCATGCATCAAGAGCTTCAAACTGGGTTGGTCTAGGCAAGGGTCTCTTTGAGGTCATGACTGATTTCAATCGATGTAACACCTCTAATCTGAACGTCCCGTACTTCGGGAACGTCAGTTCCTCATTTCCTTCAGTAATCTTACTCCACTCTGATATCCAAAGGATCGTATGCAGCCCAACATTCACTGCCATATAACGAGCTGGCGTACCCTCCGGCGGGGCTTCTTCCCCTTCATACGATCCCCGCTTCTCTTTTTTAAACACCGCTTTCAACCATTTAAAACACTTCATAATTATGCGCACAAAATCCAGCCTCGCTACTCTGTTTACTTCCTGATGACAATCCACCAATCCTGTCGCGGCTTTGCTAGCTTGGCCTATCACAGCGCGGTCTTTCTCCGGTCAGCCAATCACGTCGCGACCCTGTCTGACGTGTTTGCTAGCTGGCCTATCACAGCGCGGTCTTTCTCCGGTCGGCCAATCACTGCGCGACACTACCTGACGTCACTTTTCTCCGCTTCGCAGCAGCACCCCTCCTTTCTCAACTCGTCTCCCGGTTATGCATGCGTCCCATTCATACACCGAAAAATGACTACTTCCGACCAAGCGGTCACTTCTCTCGACTGTACGTCCACAGTCTATCTGTAATTGTCAACACAACTGACGAGATGTCTATCGTCCCTCTGATAGGTTGCTTACACACACAGTAACTTCCGACCAGCGTCCGTTACTCACGCACTCACTCTTACGTTCCCCCTATCTCGGTCTTTCGGGTGATCAATGGTACCTCATGACCCCCTTCACACTAGTTGACAATTACTCTGGGTGTCCGATACACCCGAACCACTTAAGCTCTCCTTGAACTTAAGATTTCCACCGGTTGCGCGCGCTCACAACCTGTTCCACAGTCACTCTACAGACATTCAACTCCGCCAGACATTACAACATAGATACAATACAAAACACCGCAATCTAACACGCATAACCCTTTATACTCACTCTCGACCGATACTGCTGCTTTTTCTGTCTCACGTCATCCGGATCTTCTTCGGCGGGCTGTTCATCCGATCATCGGTTTCTAGGGGCCTTGGGGTAAGCTAACCTGGCCTAGGTCACCGTCCTCAAGAAGGCAACCATCCTCTGCTACCAACTGAAAGGGCGAGATTTTGATCGATACCTTATATCTATTGATCTAAACCTCGATCTGGTCGACTGAACCTTTGTTGCCTGTCTTGGAGGAAAACAGTACCCCCATTTCCAAGTTAGTTCACCCAATAAAAGACTCTGCTCCCAAAGATCACGGACAACTTCTAGTTTTCAAAAGTTTATTGTAAAGATATAATGAGCTGCAAATACAGGCATCTCAGAATGAGATTCACGAGATACACAGGTCCAATTACATACATGTGCTCTCGGAAAGCCCTCAGACGAGCAACAGAAATCACTAACACAAGTTCTAAGAATAATAAAGCTATCAGCATAGACGCATATCTCTCCTTCATTTAGGTTGGAGGAAAACACACAGGTTAGGCGTCCCTACCCTGTTCTAGATGGTATCCCTACTTAACCAAATCCCAACCTAACAAAGGTGTCAGCAGTGAATGACCCCAAGGGAAGTCACCCACTCTAAGTCTCTTGGTGAAAACCTATAGTTCTCCAGTCATGACCCCTCTCTGCCTACCCATCTGCTCTCTAAAGGGTCCTCAGGTATCTGCTCTAACTCCACCCAGGGGTGCTGTCCCTAATACAAAACAGTCAACAACATTTGAGACGCCCCTTGCGAAACGCCTCTCACGTGGTATAGCTTCAGGCTTTTTCCATGATGCTTTGTATTGGGCCTCAGACGTTAGAGTTGACCTTGCTTCTCAGGCTCTTCTCCGGCCCGCTGATACCCCTTAAACATTCCAGAACCCTCCTCCATGTCTGGGCCGTCTACTGAACAGACCTCTATTCATTCATTTATAATTGGATCCCCCCTTTCCTGTTGCAGACAGATATCTGCCGCCAAGAACCCAACTCTCATAGACTTCTAAAAAGGCTTGCAACATTTCTCAGCCCAGACATGTACGTGTAAATCAACGTTAAAACATTTCAGGCCTACAATATTTCTCATTATGATTATAGCATTCAACTTCTTCATTTAATTAAAGCATGTTAATACTCTTATTCTATTATTTAGTAAACATTTCTATAAATCATGGCCCATTAATGCAATGACCAAAATATTAATACAATCTGTGTCGTGAAAAGAACCATCTTCCCTTTCCCTCCAGCTCTGGCCCTGAGGCCTACCACGTTCTGCGTTTAACCACCTACCATCTTACATTTTAACATCTTCACGACATGCAATTCAAAAATAATCACGTCTAATAAAGTCATATAATGTCACACATTTCTGTATTAGTTCCACTTCTACTTAAATCTCTATATTAGCTATACATTTTTGAATATATTTGCAGATACTATTAGCACTCATGGCATTTCTCTTCATGATTTGTGCTTACTACAGGTAAGTGTGATGTACTCATACATTTAAATCAGTTTGCGCTCTCTCACAAGTCATCCGTTTTCAGTGGAGACCGAGAATGAATTACTCTTTTTTTTTAATGTCTGTCAGAATTTTTTAGAAGCAATCCTTTGGCAGCTCTCCTCCTCTCCCTGAAAATGTGCTGTGACTCAGAGGAAGGTTCTCCATTGCGCCAGACCCAACAAACAGCATGTGATCATGTGGTGTGTGACACATACATTGGTTTGGGTGTTAGCCGCCGAACCAAGCTTTTCAAGAGCCGAGAAGGAAGTTTCTAAATGTTTATTCATGCTTTGTAGTACGTTTGACTTGCTGAATAAGGATATACCCCGTTTCAGTTTAGAGTTAAATGAAATGTGCAACCTATATCTTGCGCTTAGAGAAGCAGCCCATGTTGCTTACAGCCACCGACCAATGTGCCAACTGCACTTTTTGTTGAATGCATTTTCTAAAATATATTTTTAATGACGACAGTTGCAGAAAGTAACATTCGATTTTGTGAATATTACAACAGTAAAATAGCAAAGACATACTAGGTTTGAGTAAACCACAATGACAAACGGATTTACCTAATGTAAAGATTACAATATTCATATCTTTGTAAGGAGCACCTAAGGATGGTAAAGGTAAACGTGGTCTGGCACTCCATTTAAACCCAGGGTGATATGCTCACCTTTCAAATTTTAATTCGCCAGATGTATTCCTAAACTAGGGTAGAAAATCAAATTACTGCAACGCCAACCTATCAGAGGTGCAGTTCACCAATTCCGCCTCAAAGTCAACAAATGGTAACCCTTCTATTAACCTACATTCTGTTCACCCCACATATTTGTTTCCTTAATTCCTACCACAAAATGTCTCATGCTTTAATCTGGGAGAACACGTTTCTTTTGCCCATACTGACTGTTGGAAGTGGGGGTTCTTATCGTTTACCGCCGCCACCAAATGCTGGAGGCCGGAGTCCCTGAACCCCCGCTTCCACGTTAGGCTAAATAAGGACACCATCTGAGCTAGCCAGCACACCCCCTTAGTAGCTTGGCACGAGCAGCCAGGCTTATCTCCAAGGTACTAGTGTACAGTATGTGCAACCACGCTCACAGCAATCCAATGATGTCACCACAAATAAGACTCCACACAAGTTTTTATAAAATGAGTATAAACTTTATATAAGAGGTTATACAATATGACCACACAATACAAAATCAACATACAAGAATGGGTAGTATTCGTTCCGGTGGGTTGGTACGTTCTAATCCCAACCACCGCTTCTAACCAACAGTTAAGATCACTTCTAACCGTTTCCAAAAGGTTAGGCCAGTAGTATTGCTAGAATCACTCACGTCTAAAAGAAAAAATACTGCAATGTATAACGATAATCTCTTGTACTGTGCACCAGAGAAACAATGACGTACATAGCACCATAGTCATGTACTTTGCAATAAAAGGAATAATGCCATACGTCTCACTACCAGCAGGCCCTGTACCAGGAAGAAACAAAGCACGCTACAATCCTGTACTGTGCAATGAAGAAATAATGTACTGCGCCACTTTATAATCAGATACTGTGCAATGAATAATTAATGCAATGTGCCACGTTACAATCAGTTAATCTGCAAGGGAAAAATAATGCAGTGCATAGCGCACCAAGCATGTAGATCGTCAGGCACAAATGAGGTCAGGCGTCATACGACAGATCGATAGTTCGTTAGCAGCAATAATGCAAAGTGTAATACGACAGTTTAGGTGCTCTGTTACAGTGCACCAAATATGGATCAATGATGACACAAAATTACTGCTCCCACTCCGGCCCAGTACTGGCCCTCCTTGGGTCAGCACGGGCTGGGATCCGAGCCAAAGCAACCGGCTCGCGCAGCTGGCAGAAGCGAGAGGCCGAGAGTGTGTCCCTCCGGGCCCGCACCCCACCCCAGGTGGTGATCCACGTTACCTGGGTGGGCGTAGCCCCACTCTCCTCTCTGATGTCAGCGACTTGGGTCTTGATCCAGAACTCCGTCACGGGGTGCGGCGAGCTCTGGCACGGAGCTCAGCTCCTCCGGGGTTGCCAGTCCGGGCCACTGCTGTTTTCCTTCGAGGGCCCAAATGACTTAGCCCTCCTTCCGGTGGTCTCAGGGAACACTGAGACCCGCCCTTAGCACTGTGGAGACCTTTCTTCAAATGTGGTGCACACCCGACCCAGTCACTCCTCACCCGCGCCTCAGGTTGCACCCCGACATGCACACTACACGTCTGAAACTCGCCTCCTCTCTCGTGCTCACAACGACCCGGCGCTCTTTACCAGCGCCTCCCCTTGCACCTCGACACGCACCCTGCACGACTGAGTCTCTCTTCTTCTCCCGGTGCACACAATATCCAGGCGCTCCTCACCAACAACCTGGCTGCACCACGACACGCACTCCGCGCGTCCGAGTCTCACTTCTTCTTTTGGTGCACACGAGGTCCAGGCGCTCTTCACTAACGCCCTGGCTGCACTATGACACACACTCTGCACGTCCGAATCTCTCTTCTTCTCCCGGTGCACACGATGTCCAGGCGATCTTCACTAACGCCCTGGCTGCACCACGACACACACTCTGCACGTCCGAGTCTCAATTCTTCTCCCGGTGCACCCGATGACCAGGCGCTCCTCACCAACGCCCTGGCTGCACCACAACACACACGCTGCGCATCTGAGACTCACTTCTTCCTTTGGTGCACACAACGACCAGGCGCTCCTCACCAACGCCCTGGCATGCACCACGAAATGCACGCTGCGTGGCCGAGTCTTACTTCGTCTCCCCGTGCACACCACAACCAGGCGCTCCTCACCAACGCCTTGGCCTGCACCATGACACGCACCCAGCGCTTCAGAGACTCAGCTTACTCCTGCATGCCCATGATCACAAGGCACACCTTCTGAGGGTCTCAAGCTGCAAAAGCACGCGCATACCACTTTGCTTGGGTCTTCTCTGGAAACTTTTATGATCCTGTATTTCCAAATAGGGAGCCAGCTAACCTCAGGCACTTGGGGTTACAAGACACAACACAGAGCACAGCCTTCTTTAAGCAGGGGGACCCAGCACCTCCAAGCACAGCCCCAACAGCCTCTCCCTTAGTTAGAACAGCAATCTGAAGACCAGCCCCAGATCACAAAGCAAGGATTGGTCTGTCCACAGCAGTCTCTTCAGTTGCTCCTTCTTTAGCAGAGGTTCCTCTTGACCACAGAGTGGGTCCAAGCCTTTTCAGTATCAATACATTTGTTTCATTCCAACGTGCAGGGGTTCCAGCTCTCATAGTTATACCCCTTACTGTCTTTGAAGTTAGTTTGTACTCAGGGGTCCCTGACCCCTCCCTAAATCAGTTCTGGGTGTCTCCCTCCCAGTGTCAACTCTCTCCCTTTGATACTGGGAGTCTGGATCCTTAATCACTCAGCAGGAGATGGGTCAATTGGTTTATAGCACCAGCCCAGACTTTTACACCTCCCAGGCTTCTCCTCCCCCTACTCTCTAGATGCTGAATCCAGACACCAGTTCCACATTTCAGCAGAGACACACAGAAATGCCTAGAGCACAAAACTCAGCCACTTTCTAAGAGTGGTTTCTGAACACAAAGTGACAAAACCACTTTCATAGAAAGATGTGTTATGACACTGTGAGTTCATACATACAAAACATCACCTCTCCATTATAAACGTACAGGAAACTAGGCTAACAAACATAACACCCAGCCTCCCCATTCTGTCCTATAAGCAGGATGGCCTTTCAGCAGTGAAAAACGAAATGGAGTGTTTTTCACTGTCAGTAAATAACACACACCTTAGTATATATCCTGCCTTTTACCTACAATGCACCCTGCCCAGGGATTGCCCGGGACCTACCATAGGGGTGCCCAATGTGTATGTAAAAGAGAAAGTCAGGCCTGACAAGTGGTTGCACCTGTCAGGACAACAAGCTAACTAAGAATTCTGCGCGCAGGCATAACACTGCAGACCTGAGCTCCCTTCTCCGCGCGCCTTGCATTACTAGCCCTGGCACACACAGTGCACATCACTAGGGACATTACTAGTAAGGCAAACATACAAATCATGGCCAACCAATTACCATTACATTTTACATAGGGAACACTTGTAATTTGTCACTGATCGGCAGTGGCAAAGTACCCAAAGCATCTATATTGGCAACTCTATGTCAGGAAAATGGTCTAGTGGGAAAGCAAAAAGTTTAGGGAACTTTAGCCAAAAAGGCCAAGTCCTAGTTTTGTAGTGAACTAGACCAAGGCCGATATCCCAAGACTCTTGAAGTCCTTACTCGATTATTGAGTTCCTACTATTGTGTGAGAGACTCTTTAGTCCTGCCCAGGAACATCAAGATGTTACATTCTTTCTGAAGAATCTTCTTTTATTTGCTCTTAAGAGTCATTCTAAAGAGTTTCAAGATTAAATGGGCACACGAGTCTAACCGCTCTTTTCATAGAAATTAGCCTCTGTTTAATGCACGTTCCCCAGTGTTTTTAAGAATGTCCTCATTTTGGCCTTCAAATCATAATCACATATCTCAGTCACTGTACCACGGATGTATGACGTTATAACGCATACTTTTACTCCGCAGACCATTACAACGCGACTTTTACTCCGCATACCGTTACAACGCATAGCGCCTTGGGGCGCTGGATAGTGGTAAGTATAATTTACTATTCTAACTCCAGTCCCCGTGGACCCTAGGGAAGGTGTTGGATAGTAAATTATACTTATTCCCTATCCTAGAGCGCCCCCCAGCGCAATGCGTTGTAATGGTATGCGGAGTAATGGTCGCGTTGTAATGGGTCTGCGGAGTAAAAGATCCGTTGTAACGGGTGTATACCCTGTACCACAGCACTTAGCAGTAAAAACAGGAAACCCACCAGCAGCTGGGATTAGTGTGTGTTTCAAGGGTTGTTTAATTCTCATGACACGTTCCCTAGTAAGCACGTTTTATACTATTTCACTGCGTACAGAGATAATCAATACTAAGAATATTTTGGATGACATGGAGCAAATGCTTTAGTTACAGGGTTACATGCAAACAGATTCCTCAGGGGAAATGCTCCTAACCCTGGTGCTGGCAACATTTAGTGGGAATACAAAAATACACAGGTGTGCTTAACCGCTGGCGGCAAAGATGTATGGTGGCAGAATAAAGAGAACTAATGTAGAAATAGTCATGCTTCTTCATAGACTGGGTAGAAGAGCTTCCATTTTGTTACTTCCTCATTCTAAACAAGCAGTGACAAAGCCAACAGGTCTGACCTTGGCAAGTCTGCAATGTTTAAATACATTTTTATGCAAACACAATAAATGTCTTTCAAAAGTAATCCTACCAGCCCTGGCATTGAAGTAGACTACTTTTTACTTCTGTGACAAACAGTGAAGACAGTCAGTGTCCAAAGTGGACTGACCAAGTGTGTGTGTGTGTGTATGTGTGTGTGTGTGTGTGTGGGGAAGAGAATAGTGTCCCATTTCAATGCTAGGGGGGGGTTCAGCAAAGGCCATGGGCTTCCACCCGCCGGAGTGCCACCGATTCAGCCCTTTTCCATTTTAGAGTGGCAGAGTGCCAATACAGCAACCCTGGTACATTGTTGACCTTCTAATTCATCGCAATGGACCAGTGCACTAGTAGCAATGCTAAGTCTAGAAAGCGGTTGGTGGCGCTGCCCGCCTTTTTGAGCTTAAAGAGTATCAGCCTGCTACACTCCATGGTGCATAACTCCGCCCGCCCCGTTTGAGCTGGACTTCCCGCCACACCACCGCCACCATTGGGCAATTCCAGAACATATGTACCATGTCTGCCTCTTGGACACCACGGCGGGGGTAATTTAAGGCAGCACTGTTAGAAATAGGATTTCTGGTTGGCTAAGGCTTGCGCAAAAGCCAGACAGAAACCACCACTCTAGTCAGGGCAAGGGAGTTACACGCCAAAGATAACCCCTGCTCACCCCCTTGGTAGCTTGGCACGAGCAGTCAGGCTTATCCCGGAGGCTATGTGTAAAGCTTTGCGCAACACACACACAACAACAACAAACTAGGCACACCACAAAATGAACTCCACACAAGGTTACATCAAAAATAGCCTTTGTATTATCATAAAACACATTAGAATAGTAATCACACGATATACACTGTGCCACCCGGCACTGGTCAATATTTACAGGGGATTATATACACATGACAGGGCCACTTGGCCCACTGTCTGAACCATCACTTAGTAAAGATAGTAAATGTAGAACATATATTAGACATAGAACACAACCAGTAATTATTGGCAACCACTGTACTTAGCATCATCCTGGAACACAAACCATATTATGCACAGTATCACATTCAGGCGTGAAATACATTCTGCGCCAACCTCACCAGCATAACTCACATTAGGGGTATAATTCACAGTAGGAAATAACTCAAACATAAACACTGTATGCACAACCTCATAACCATAAAACTACATTAGAGGCATAAATCAGGGTGCGTAAATCATAATACATGCATCACATTTCCTAGCACCACATAAATCACATTAGGGCCTGGCGCCCTATAAACCTAACAGTCCCCCTGGCCAACTGGCCTACTCTCAGGGGCTCAAATGCCTTATCTTTATATAGACTGAACACGAGGTTAAAAGTACTCAAGGAGCCACAATGCACATAATTACAGATTCACTTCAAAAGCAATAAAGGCACTCAAAAAGCGTGTGGAACAAACTTAGTTCGAGGTCGGGGTCCATGCGACCCGGTGGTGCACAATGTACCTGAGATTTAAAGGGGCACGGCACGCAGCCTCACAAGGAAGCCGCATTGATGACAGGCAGACTCGCAGTGGCCACAGCTCCCAGCTGTAGAGGTCCGTGGCGTGCACTCATGATAAACCTGAGATGGGGCTTAAAGGTGGGCACCCAGCGGCACAAGCAGGTGGTAACAAGATCCTCGAAGTGGGGACTAGTGCGGGCACTCAGCAGCACAGCTCCTCAGCTGCAGAGGCCCACAATAGCGATTGCGATGATTCTCGTAGGACGGCCATAGCGGGAACTCAGCGGCCACAGCTCCCCAGCTGCAGCGGCCCACAATAGCGATAACAATGACTGTGGTAGCACAGGAAAAGGCGGGCTCTCAGCAGCAACAGCTCCTCAGCTGCGGCAGCCCACAATAGGGATAATGATGACTTTGGTGGCGCAGGCAAATGCGGGCACTCAGCGGCCACAGCACCTCAGCTACAGAGGCCCACAATAGCGATAACTATGACTTTGGTAGCACAGGCAAATGCGGGCACTCAGCGGCCACAGCTCCTCAGCTGCAGCGGCCCACAATAGCGATAACAATGACTTTGGTAGCACAGGCATATGCGGGCACTCAGCGGCCACAGCTCCTCAGCTGCAGCGGTCCACAATAGCGATGTCGATGACTTTCAACCTGCGTTCCCCGCAGTAGAACCAGAGGCTCTGGAATTCTGAACAGAGTCCTCACCTGCGAGTAGAATCCCCCTCAAATAGGAATCCGGAGAGCTGATGGGTGAAGTCTAATGTCCCTGAGACTTCGGCAGGAGGAAAGCTCAAATCAGGTCCTTGGGTAGTTCCTTCAGCAAGAAAGATGAACGTTTCAGAGTCCTTTCCCTCTAGTTACACAGACAGAGGTTCGTCTTGACATCCAAAAGTAACACACACAAAGTAAAAGGTCCCAAAAAGTCTTTAGAGAGGAAGGGGCAATACAGGGTCTAGGGAGGCAAGCCCTCATGGCAGCCCCCACTGGGCCCCAGCAGCGGCACGCCCAGGCAGGATTTTGGCACAAGAACTGAACAACATCATGGGGTCACAGTCCTTATATTTATATCAACAGAAGTCTTTGTTCTCAAAAGTCACAAGTTACTGAACCCAGCCAAAACCACTTCAGTGGGGTCCTGGAGCCCTTTGTTTACAAGGCTGCATCCTGCCTTTCAGGAAGAGGGGACCTGCCATCAGACGCACAGTGGAAGGTGGAGCCATCATTTTGTAGTGTAGTTCCTATTATCCCAATAGGCTCTGCGCATTGGAATAATATCTTCAATAGTATAGACCTTGGGCAGAGGTTAACTAGGTCTTCTACCGACGATATTAGACTTAAAGTTTTGTGTTTGCCAGCTAGCTCAGAGTTCACTAGAAACTTTCTCGAATAGGCAAGGAGGATTTTAACCTCCCTGGATAGACAAGAAGGGATTTAGTTTCTGACAACCATAGAACATGACAACTTTGCTCTCCCCTAATCAAGAGTGTATCTCTAGAGTCGTGTGAAAACAATAGACAACTTATTTTACTCAGTCAGTACGTGCATTCTTAGTTTCACCAGTTTGTAGAGAAATAAGAGATGGGCGTGGTTCAATAAAAGATGGTATTGATCAGTCTTTTCTCATACAAGAGAAATGAATCGCTATTATTGCAATACTTGTAGTTAAGTAAAGTGCATACAGTAGAGACAGAATTATAAAATAATACTGTAAAAGCATTGATATGGTTTCTGAGCCATATGATACTTTAAAATGGATAAAATAGATACATACATATATACATTTGACTAATCATACTCAACTGGTGCTTCTAACCACGCCTACCCCAGTGTACCTGACCTAAGCCTAATACGTGGGCGGGAGTAGATAAGTAGCAGTTTAAGTTAAGTTTGTTTTGCCAAGGGACTGATTCGAGAATTCTCTGCAAGGGGTTATTCAGTTCTGTACCTGAGATATAGAATGATGGGGGGCTGGTATCTCTTATCCCAGGTCTTGATATTCCAGCTGCCTGCGAGGGCTGCTTGGAAGCGCCGGAGCTGGATTTCTCGGCAGGAGAAATGCAGCGTCTCGTTCTCAGCGCGTCAGGAAGGCGGGGCAGCGTCTGTGGGCTTCGCTCTCTGCTGGGCTCCTCAGCACGTCTCGCTGCTCCGATCTCGTCACCACTGCATGTGTTTGCTTAAGGCAATGTCGGTAATATTTATACCTGAAAGGTGCCGAGATTGACGTAAGGATGGACATATATACGTCAATAAGGATGTCATATGAATGGGCTCGTTCGCACATTCTTTTGCTGAAGTTCTCGGTGAAATCAAAACAATGGCTATGGGAATTTCCCAGGTCGCTGTAGGTTTGATTTGTTTTGAGAACTCCGTATGCCTTATCAGGGGCTGGAGGAATATCGCTTGTCTAATTAGATGGCATGCGTTATGACCTAATCAGATAACGCGCTTCTGTGCCGTGGTGTGGCTTAATCAGATAACGGTTTTTGCACCGTTGGATGGCTGCTAGTTAATTATTAACCAAACCATGGTCAGGAATAGGGGAATCGATACAGTACCTATAGGAATACATCACACCCACTCCACGTAGACTATGTCCATATTTACAAATCTAGGCATAGTGAATATCAGTAGCGTTTGTGTATACCGTACCACCCCAAAATACATTTTATATGCAGTCCGAAAATCGGATTTTATAAAACATACGAAACACAATCACATGTACTATCACGTGTACTATATGCACAAGCAGTCTAATAATGCTAAACAAATAACGCATATTTTAAATTCAGCATGAATAAATGCGAAAACCACACATGAAATGGCTCTTAATACAGAAAAAAAGTGCGAGACCATTTCATCACAATCATAAAGTTTTGTATAAGAGTGCTAGAGGATAGCTAATGTCTCGTGACTACCTAAAATAGAAATTCAGTTCTCTAAGAATAATGTCTACTTTAAGCAGAAGATAAGTGTCCCAAAAAATCGTAAATATTTTGGAATTGGGAAAAAAGTTCTTGCAGTCTGAAAAAAAATTATGAAATTTTTTTTTTCATATCGCTTTTCTTAAAAAAGTTGAAGGCCAAATTCAGCATGTAGGGAACTCCAAGTGCTAGTTTGCTCAAAGTTATTCCTGCTGCTCTGGTGAAAACATCATATTATTTAGACTGTTGAAAAAACTGTCAACAGCTTCTTGCGTAAGTTCCACTAATTCGGAAAAGGTTGTTACCATGCATTCATGAGCCTGAGCATGTTTGCCTCCATTGATGTTTGGATCAGCATAGCTGACTGAAGGTCGTACCTGATCGATGCTGCTTTCATCTTGTACTTCACTACCCCTCAATCGTAGTGGTGAAGACTCCACGAATGCCGTCATCAGGATTGGTAGCCGCTGGGGACAGCACAATGCATGAGCCGTTACCGGACCCAACAAGGTATCTGCGTCCATTGGCACATCCGATTGTAGTGCCAGACAGGTGTCCAACACGCATTCTTCGCCGCATAGCAAGCACCTTAATACAGGCATAACACAACTTTGCCACATTGGTCTAAATGAAAGAAACCAAGTCATGTTCAGGTCTCTGAGCCGGGATAGTCCAAGGATTTTAGTTACCCGGTCCCGGTAGCCAATGGCTAGGATCATTTCTTCCCTTGTCGCAGGTGTTTTGTCTGTGACATGGTTTGCCATAGCGAAATAACAGGATCAAAAATAGAATACCCGCTACTAGTCCCAAAAGGAGTGGAAGTCTGCCAAAAATGGAATGGACAAAGTCTGGAAAAATACCCAGGATGGCTTTGAATGGAGTTAAAGCACCCGAAAACACTGCTTTAAATACACTGGAGATACCAGTGGTATCAGAAATATTTAAGATTTCGTTCAGTATTTCTGCGAAATGTATGGGGGACTTAGTTGATAATAATGAATGAATCTCTTCTGTTGTCCTTGCAACTTGGAGATCATACGTTTCTTTTGATGACGTGAGCCTTGTCGGCGTCTGTAGGAGCACAGTCTTCATTCTGCTTAAAGTATCTATTCGAATAGAAGCAATTTTCAAATCGGGCCATAACCTTGCCTCCCTGTCTGCAGACTCGCTGGGGAACAATACATGTTCACAGCACATGACCTTCCTAGTCACAGTTATGAGATAAGGTTTTCCGGGCAGCAAACTACAACATCTGCGATCTACTATTAGAATGTAACTCCCGTTCGAGAGTCTCCTAAAGAATGGTTCTATTCTTGTTGCAGGTGTGCCGGTAACATGAAAGGTTATTTGAAGTCCCTTCACAGGCTCCGTGCAAACTAATACCCTGACACAGAAGTGTACCGCTCAGTGATCTTGCACAATTATCGCCACTGAGAAACACTTTCTGGCCTTTATTGCTGACACATTCGTGTGTATAGGGCAAGTTCCATATTGACTTAATGTATCCTTTACCCAACCTTTCATACTGGCCTGCCTGTATATATTTTTGGCAGAATTGAAACTGGAAAGTAGATATCGGAATATTTATTATCCCATGTATTATCCATTCAATGACACGTCGTTCTGACATTGTCAAAGGTAATCTCTCAAGTTTTTCAATGCTCAGAATTGTATAGTCAGCACCCTTCTGTGCCAAACTGATTTGTTTATCAGTGAGATTAAAGATATTAAATAATGACGTTGTGTTGATTAAACGTCAGGGCACATAGCCAGAACGCAAATTTTGTAACGTCCAGCCAAGCTGTACAATAGAACGCAATTGGGACTGACCGTGTTGTAACATCAGTAAGTCTTGCGATATTATAGCGATTGCTGAAGACACAATGCTGTCCAGAGAATATATTCTGGAGGACAGAGTAATTAACCCATTGTCCACCACAGAAAGTGATTTTTCCAAATTAATACGGTCAATTTCCCGTATTTTTTCTGCTGTCTCAATTTGAGTTACTTTCCAGACTTCGTTATAAGCTGCATATATAGAGGCCGCTATGAAACGTTTTTGACGCTGTTTGCGTGGTCCCAATATGAAATCACGCAAGTCAGCACCTTCTGTAAGTAAAGTTAGGTGTTGCTTAATTTCAGCCAGTGTGGACGTTTGTAGCCATTGAAGGCAGAGCTTGCCCACGCTGTAGGTTGTTACTATCCCTGGATGTTGTCTTTGGGAATATCTAGGGTCTGGCCTAGTCAATGTGAACCCCTGTTCTTTGTTCAGGAATCTGTCTTGACAGTTATTTGTATCTGTGGGCCAGATCAACCATTTTTTCCATTCAGGATGTGTTCTGTTTTGGTTTAATATATGGTTTACGTCTATCTCAACATCTATAGAGCTATTACTGTTCACTGTTGGCTTTGGAATAGACGGTTTGTTCAAATCTTTGATTTTGGCTAAGCCAAGACAGGTAGTTTGTTGAATAGTGTCGTTCAAAAATATAATTTGTTCTGGGATCATGCAGGCTCTAAACAATGATTCTATACCTTGTACTTGCCAATCTCTTGTACCCCAAACAGTTTTTGCTTCAATATTATTGTTCCAGAAATCAAACCCAAATGTATTCATTTGTTCAAAGAATGAATCGGAATATATCAATTTTGTGTTTGTAAGCATGGTCTTCATACCTGTCTTATTTGACAATTTGAAATAAAATGTTTCTGCCTTACTTGTGTTAAACCCTGAAAAGTATGAATATTTATCATAAAATGTTTTTGAGCTGTCTTTTGGAGGAGTAGCACAATGTTCCCATTGGTTATAATTTAAAACATTTCTAGGTTGAGCAGATTTATGTAGATAATGGTTACCATAATGGTTGTAGCAGAACATCTGATCATAATTAGACAAACCCTGCAAATAATCATGTTCTGTAAATTTAGCAGACATTACAAGATCAGACATCATGTCATTAATACTTTCAAAGTCCCAATCATCAGCAAATGAGCTCGGTTTTACAAAGTCACTCAATGAGATCTTGAATTGGTGTGGATACTTCAGGATTTCAACCGGACCATAGATTTCATAATCAGTTTTGTCCCATGCTAAACCGCCTGGTATAGGATTGGCTGTGAAGTTTACTGAAGAAAGTTCTCTTTTCTCGATGTGTGAAGATGTGTGTGGTTTAAGGACCAAGTTAATTTTCTGGCTTGCTGTGTCCATTTTTGCATATTTCCCTTCAATGAAATGTCCCAAACATAGTACTAAGATGAGCCAAAGAATGAGGATAAATGCACCGAAGGTCACCCAAAATTCAATCCATGGAGAGATCAGATAGGTTTCTTTCAGCTGTTGAAAAAGTTCCTTAGCTTTGTCTTTAAAAGTTTTTGTTGATGGCTGTTTCTTTGCTTCACTCAGGTCTTCAGATGAATCATCGAAGTTGATGAAGTAGCCGGATGCTGTTCTGTCAATTGTTCCAATTGTTTTTGGATTTTGCTTTGTTTCATTAGCAAAGTCTGTAGTTACATCATCATAGGTTGTTTCTTGATGAAAAGTTTTAATTTGGGTTTTAAGAGGTTCAAGTTCCATTGCTTTGTTGCATAGTCCTTGTTGTTTCACTGTAGATTTTCCAAATGTGATCAGTCTTCCAGTTTGAGCCTCTGTATTCATAGCAAACATTGGTGTTCTGCTACTTCTTGGGAGTCCACTTGGCCTACTGTTTGTTATTGGCCACATGATTGTGGTTTAACCAGGTCGATGGATACAACTCGGTTCTCCTTTTTACCAGCAAGGGGCGGTAGTACTACTGATCTTGTCCCGTTGACAGACAAGACAGGAACTGCTTTTCTGTAAGAAGGCCCAAATTCCTTCTTTACCGCGATCTTCTCTCTGACTAGATCCCCGACTTTTGGAATCCAGACAGGCCTTGCTGGGACAGGTGGTTTCTCTTCAGTGGTTGTTGGCTGTTGTTTCAACTTTATGTTGCTCAGGTCTTTTCTTGTTTCATTTAAGTCCTGTAAAATAGCCAAACGATCTTTGATATCAAAGCTTTTGTCTTTAACCACTGAAGTCTGACTATCAAGATCTTGGATCATCATTCTAGTCCCGAACAATAGTTCGTACGGACTGAACCCTTTCAGAGAATTCCTTGGCAGGTTATTTAGACTACGTTGGACACTTATTAGATGTTTGACCCACCCAGCACCCGAACCTAATACCTTTTCCGTTATGGATTGCTTTATGTCTTGGTTTTTTCTTTACACCATCCCGTATCCCTCAGGAAGGAAGTGAGAAGAGTCCCGCTATGCTATGCTCATTTGGCCATGCCTCCCCATAAGCTTGAAGGCTAAAAGGAATACATTAGTCAAAACGTAGCATGCTCCTAGCGTATATGCCATTATAGACTCGCAAATCCTTTTATAACAGTCCAGACGTCAGCCGAGCGCTGGGGTCTACATTATAAGTGTAAATTAGTCTTATTATGTTAATACGACGCATTTTCATGATGGGTACTTTCTTATTGTTGTTGTTTATCTGGAGTAAAATGCCATGGCAATAGTCCTCCCCGCTCGCCACTGCGATCTCTATTGCAGTCTGGGCAGTTTTTTACAAAAATGTGATGATGCAGGCTCATGCCTGGCCACCAGTACACTGATTGTAATTCTTCCAGAGAATCTTTTAGCTTAAGGTGTCTGAGACCCTCACCCATATGTGCGTCTGCTATTAACAAGCCTCTCCTGTCCGTGTTTGGAATCACTCTATCCCCCACTCCAGGGATTCGAGCAAAAGGGACTGAGTTTGCATCGATTATGTATGTATAATTGAGTGGATAATTGATCGGTAGTGCTGAACAGTCGCCTTTTGATGACGTTTTCACCGCCAGCACAGTTTCACCGTCAATGTGTTTTACTGTACGCTTTTTTGTAGCTACGGAAGCCGGTTTAGTTGCTCCCGCTGTGGCTGTCTCAGCCAATGAATTCCCTGCAACGTGAACGCCATCACGCTGATGACTCAGTGAATGTATCACGTGAGTTTTTGGTAGTTCTTTCTGTAAAAGAACTACTTGTTCCCAAAGCACTTTTTGCTTTATTGTTGCACCTGTGTCATCTTTGTAACCGTTTTGAATCCATTTCTTCAAATCGTTATTGTATGTTTTGACGCAGTAATACGAATCGCACACAATAAGTGTCGGGAATTCGCGATCGGCATTATCTAGCGCCATTTTTAATGAAATTATTTCCGTTTGTTGTTCTGAATTATTTTCCACTGAGTGTGTTTTTGTAAGTAGAGGTCTTAATTTACCTCCGCGCCACATTTCTTTTACAATTTCGCATGTGGCCTTGTAAGCCAGCTCTCCCCAAACTGAGGGTTGAGCATGCCCGTCTGTATGTATTACACAGGCGTACTGTCGTAAAGGCAGAATGTCGATTGGCAGAGGGTATTCTTTCTCATATTCTAGATATTTTAATTCTTTCATTTCCGGGTCAAAATAGTATTTTACTTTGTCTGTAGCAACAGAATTTACCCATTGTATCCATTCTGGATTTAGTGCAGTTGTCGGTAAATTACATGGTGTTGTTAATGCCTCAAAAGCTGATTCTGCTGTTCTGACTGTAACCTGTCTACCGTCTGCTTGGTATTTTTCTTTTTCTACAGCTGTTTGAACCGCATGAACAATGTTTTCCTTAATGCTGAACCTTTTTTCAGCTTCTGTGTACAAATGTGATTTGTATGCTATTGGTACCTTCTCTCCCTCATTAGAGGTCAGGTATGTGACTCCGCATCTTCCTGGGATGACTCGAATCACAAGGTTGCGTGTGTTGTCACGTGTTTGTAATTTTGTTTTAATTAACATGTCTGTTTGTAAAGATCTCAAAATTTCTGTGTGTTTTTGAGTCCAATTGATTCTTTTAAAATCTGGTTTTATTAGATCATAAAGGGGTTTGACCCTTTCTGCATAATTTATAATATAAGTTCTTCCGAAATTCAGGAAGCCTAGAATTGATTGTAGGTTTTTTAGTGTTCTGGGTGCTTGGATTACAGCACATTTCTCTAGGAAATTGTCAGCCAGGCTTTTGCCTTCACTTGATAGTTTATATCCTAAAAACAGGACTGTTAGATGGGCAATTCTTGACTTTTTAAAGTTAAATTTGTAACCCTCTGCTGCGAACCCAAGTATTATGGTGTTCACTCTCTTCAAGTGAGTATCCAAGTCCTCATCTGTTAGATAGATGTCGTCGACATAAGATAATGCCTCGTCATCATAGGTTTGTAGTAACTCTGTTACCCTCGCTGAGAATAACCCTGGGCTGTTCTTGAACCCCTGGGGCAAACGACAGAAATTCTTTTGCGTGCCATTTATTGAGAACGCCGTCAAATATCTGCTCTCTGGTGCTATATTTTGACAAAAGAATCCATTAGAAATGTCTAAGGTTGTTTTGTATTTTTTGCGCACTATGTTATTCATTAGTGCAGCACTATGCGAGTTTTGTACCGCAAATGTTTTGCAACATGAGTTAAGGTGTCTGTAGTCCAAAACAAGACGATATGAATTGTCTGGCTTGGAGACAGGAAACAAAGGGTTGTTCATTTGTGAGGTGCAAGTTTCAATCACCCCCTGGTATTCAAGTTGATCTAGGATCTCTTTTACCTGTTTTTTAGCTTCTTGCTTAATCGGGTACTGCCTCTGTGCAGTAGGTTGTGATTTTAACTGGATTTTGTGAGGAGGAGAGTCCTCATCCCATCCCACATGATTTTTATATAAGGCAGGGGCCTGAGCTACTGCCCACTTTCTTGCAAGTGTATATTTTTTATGAATTGGAATATGATTTGAGAAGGCAGGCATAATTATTTCTTCGCCATGTGGGCACTCCCTGACAAACTCTGGAGGCCAGTCTTGTTCAGCTAGAAGGATGTCATAGCCCTTGGACAGATTATTCCAAAATAGTCCCCTTATTTTTCTAGTCTTATCCCCCTCTATACGCAATGTTATTTCATATATTTTATGAGGTTTGCTAACTCTGGTATCTGCAGTTTCCACCTGAATGTATTCATTCGTGTCCACTGTCTCCAGATGATTCATAAGGACTTTGCGAGCTATGCTCACTTCTGCTGCGCTGTCTAGCATTGTCTGAGCCCATTCTCCGTTTTTCAGCTGTGTCCTCAGTATTCTCGGCATTGTTGATTACTTTAATACTGGCTACCTTCTTTTTTGGAAATTGTAATTTTTTATTCAGATGAGCAGGTTCTTTGTCTTTGGACTTGACGTGCTCTTCCCTTTGTTCTGATCGTCCTCTTCTTTCCGATTTCTGCGAGGAAGTCTGAAAAGATTTAGAGGGACGTGTATCAATATCTTGATATCTATCAGGTTTCTTTATATTATCCCTATTTCTAAGGTTGTATTTTTTCACAGAGGGCTCCCGTTGGGGAGACTTGCGTCCTTGGTCGGGAGATCTTTCTCTCTGCCAAGGAGACCTTCCTCTGGACTGGAATCTTTTTTCTTTAGGATTGGATTGTTTATTTCCATCCCAGCTCTTTTTTTGATTGTTTAAATTATTTTTTATAAATACCTTTTCAGGACTTTCAACTAGTTGGGGTTTCACTGGTATTCCACCCAAACTATCTCTTCCTAGTTCTTCATAGGATTTTTCTATGATTCTGGCAATCTCAGATGGTTGGTCTGCTATATTTGTCTCTTTTAACCTCTGGCGAATCGCCACATTTGCTGCTTCTGCCTTTATGTTGGCTAATAATATTGCCGAGACCTGCTTGAAATCTTTCAGTAGTTTCATACCGAGAGTTAAAGCGGGTTCTGGACCGTATTCATCTTGAATCTGTTTTAGTACATCTGGTATTACTGACATGGATGGTACACCATGTGTTTTTGTGTAAATGGAAGCAAAGACTGTTCCCCAAGTGTCACAGTCCTCCACATGTGGTGTGATTCCCATTGGGAGACAGATAGTCAGAATCCTATGTTTCTCAAAAGGGGTGGTATCTGGAAACACCGCCTCTATTTGAGTGATTTTTTGTGCTAGCCAGAAAGGAATTTGTTCCCGTTTTGCGGGTACTTTACCTAGACAGGACTGTATGTTCTGAGGTGTAATTTTATTTGTGTTCCCCTGATGATTGGTCAGCTGTGGAATTTTAATTGCTGGTTGGATTGTTGAAGTCCGCATTACATATTGGACTAATTGTCTATGTATTTTTATTAATTGTTTTAGCTGTGTTAAAAGCTCTGGTGCAGTCATTTCTTCAATGTCTGGATGTGGTGTATATCCGGCTAGGACCGTCCACGTTGCTCCTGGTCTACCTAGTGGACTGAGCCTGGTGATGTGATTATTATGTTTTAGGGCGCCATGAAACAAGAGCAGGTGCTCTTGGAATTTGAGTGGTATTTCCACTTCCTCGAAAGGAGTGTACTCACTAGGAGGTTCCTCTATTTTGTAATAGTGGAAGTCCTTTGTTACAGCGTTTGCTGCTGGAAAGTTTATCCATGAATTGAATACCTCTGTCTGCCGATATTCGTGTGCCTCAATTACGAATATGACTGTACCACCTCTTGGTGTCAGTCCATTTTCTATAAGTTTTAAGGTTATAGATTTCCTTATGTTGACCGGGATGAGTATTGCATTTGGGTCATTTTCCAGCAGAGTATTCTAGGAGTTCAGCTGCTAGTCTAACTGTCTCCCTTTCGTCTTCACTTTCTGTCATTTTACTGACAGAAAGGTTATTCTGTTTGTTTGCAGATCAGGTTTCTTGGAACAAAGATTAGATGCACAATATTTTGGAACAGTGTATCCTTCAACGTTGAATAAACCAAGAACCATACATAGGAGTCTCCTCCTGCGAGGTTTGGCGGATATGACCTTTCACCCACTCCAGACGTCTTTGGAGTATTATGGGAAAAAGGGGTTCTGTGGGAAAAAGCACGACTGAGTTACTCTAATGTCTTGCGTTAGTTTTATCGCCTATCCAAACGTTGGGCGCCATGTAGTGTAGTTCCTATTATCCCAATAGGCTCTGCGCATTGGAATAATATCTTCAATAGTATAGACCTAGGGCAGAGGTTAACTAGGTCTTCTACCGACGATATTAGACTTAAAGTTTTGTGTTTGCCAGCTAGCTCAGAGTTCACTAGAAACTTTCTCGAATAGGCAAGGAGGATTTTAACCTCCCTGGATAGACAAGAAGGGATTTAGTTTCTGACAACCATAGAACATGACAACTTTGCTCTCCCCTAATCAAGAGTGTATCTCTAGAGTCGTGTGAAAACAATAGACAACTTATTTTACTCAGTCAGTACGTGCATTCTTAGTTTCACCAGTTTGTAGAGAAATAAGAGATGGGCGTGGTTCAATAAAAGATGTTATTTATTGATCAGTCTCTTTTCTCATACAAGAGAAATGAATCGCTATTATTGCAATACTTGTAGTTAAGTAAAGTGCATACAGTAGAGACAGAATTATAAAATAATACTGTAAAAGCATTGATATGGTTTCTGAGCCATATGATACTTTAAAATGGATAAAATAGATACATACATATATACATTTGACTAATCATACTCAACTGGTGCTTCTAACCACGCCTACCCCAGTGTACCTGACCTAAGCCTAATACGTGGGCGGGAGTAGATAAGTAGCAGTTTAAGTTAAGTTTGTTTTGCCAAGGGACTGATTCGAGAATTCTCTGCAAGGGGTTATTCAGTTCTGTACCTGAGATCTAGAATGATGGAGGGCTGGTATCTCTTATCCCAGATCTTGATATTCCAGCTGCCTGCGAGGGCTGCTTGGAAGCGCCGGAGCTGGATTTATCGGCAGGAGAAAGGCAGCGTCTCGTTCTCAGCGCGTCAGGAAGGCGGGGCAGCGTCTGTGGGCTTCGCTCTCTGCTGGGCTCCTCAGCACGTCTCGCTGCTCCGATCTCGTCACCACCGCATGTGTTTGCTTAAGGTAATGTCGGTAATATTTATACCTGAAAGGTGCCGAGATTGACGTAAGGATGGACATATATACGTCAATAAGGATGTCATATGAACGGGCTCGTTCGCACATTCTTTTGCTGAAGTTCTCGGTCAAATCAAAACAATGGCTATGGGAATTTCCCAGGTCGCTGTAGGTTTGATTTGTTTTGAGAACTCCGTATGCCTTATCAGGGGCTGGAGGAATATCGCTTGTCTAATTACATGGCATGCGTTATGACCTAATCAGATAACGCTCTTCTGTGCCGTGGTGTGGCTTAATCAGATAACGGTTTTTGCACCGTTGGATGGCTGCTAGTTAATTATTAACCAAACCATTGTCAGGAATAGGGGAATCGATACAGTACCTATAGGAATACATCACAATTTACTTTGCCAGGCACAGCCCTGCTCAGATCAAAAGGGTCACCCCCTCCCCATACTCCAACTGCAGATCTCTCAATTCAATCCATGTCTGGCTCAGCCTGCCCTGTCCCTCCAAACCAAGACATGCAATTCACATCATGCAGGCAAACACATAGCACAGAGTAATGCCAACTTCTAAAAGTGGCATTTCTCACATAGTCATAATAAATCTGCGCACATCATTGTGCAGCATTTATACACACAATTTCATACATACCAGACTTGACCATACAGCTCCTCTCATAACAGGAATTACCACTGACACACACTGAGCAGGGAATCCCCCATGCATTCCTATGGGAGGCCAGGCCACTCTCACTAAATGTAACACAAATTGCACACACTTTACACTGGACCACAGTGCTAAAGTGCCCAGAGGCCTAAAACCACTAACATTACACAGAGAAAAAGGCTTGGGAGAAATGCAAAAAGTTTAGGGGTGAACCTGCAAAAAGGGCCAAGTCCAACAAGCACCATATATCCTGTGCTACCGCGCCGGAGTAAGATACGCCCTATGTAGAATGTTATGTTGAATATACTGGAATTTAGCATTATGGGAGAGGCGGCGTGGGTACGCTAATGCCCTATTCCGTTCCTTTTGCGTCAGGGCTCATCATATGTCGCCCTCCCATTCTTGGTAAATGGATTACAGGGGGTCATGTAAGGTGGAATCTAGGGCCCAAGTTAGAAATGTAATTAAACTGCGACCAGTAACTATAGTGTGGAGTTAATGTACCAAGGGATGTGTTTCTTGCTCAGTATCTGTAATCTCCAGAGATGCTGCAGTTTAGCCATTAGTGTGTTATATACCGTGAAGTGGTCCATGGGTATATCATGGTTGGACTGGAGTTGCTCAAAGGGAATAAACATAGTGTTCTGAAACAATGCACCAAGGGTGTCAACCACCGCTGTTTCCCAGGCCTCTAAACACTTCCTGCCAAACACTTCTCTGAAGGGTTAATGAGTATCTCTGGCGTGTACAGTGCCGGAGACGTCAGCAGTTGCAGACTTCTAAGATAACTGGCATGCGCTATTTTTAAGAGGTTTTTGACCGGTCAGATAGCCTACCCTGGGCAAAAATGCCTTTTGAACCATGCGCATCGCTGGATCCAGCGTGGGGGCTCCCAGCTTTTCCAAGAGGCAAACCAAGCTGGTCATTGTAATTAGGATGCCAGAAAATATTGTTCGAAATTGGGTGCACCCAATCTACCCCCCTCTCCACTGCGATCTGAAGTTTATGTAAGGAAACATGGTGACATCCTTTGTTCCAGAGGAAACTCCCCAGCATACCGTGGAGGGCCTGGAAGGTACTGCAGTACATGTGTACTGTAAGATTGTGAAACAAATAAAGGAGACGAGAGAGCATGACCATCTTGGCTAAAGACACTTGGCCCGGGACTGAAAGCAACAGCGTGCCCTAGAATATCAATTGGGGACAGTTTGAGTCAATAGCCTTAGTGAGGATGGCATCGATTACGTCCTGTGTGCTGTGGTAAATGTGGACTCCAAAGTATTGGAACTTGCGTGGTTCCCAGCACACTGTGTGGGTGTCGACCAATATGTGCTGCAGCGCATAGTTCAGGCAAGGGGGAACAGGCACTACTTAGCCCACTTCACACCCTGTCCCGAAGCAGCTAGAAATTCCTCGAGGGCAGCCCTAATCTCCGCAATCCCCTGGCGCATATCCCGGACATAGGTCAGCAAACCACTGCATATATTAAGATAGATATATGCACATCCCCACCAATTACCAGAGTAATACCATTAATAAACAAGCAGCAAATAATATGAGATAAGACTCAAGCAAATATACTGGGACGTCCTGCGAGAGATCAGAAAGATATATATACATCAAATGATTACTTTGGATGTGCACCGCAACTCAATCGACTCACACATCACAAAGAAAACACCTCAAATGATCAAAGCCACGGGCCAAACATCTAAATGGAAATAATCAAAGCTCAAGCACCGCATATGACCACAGCCAGGCATCATAATGGCACTAGTCAAAACTCAATACTTCACCTGGTGCAAACACTGCATCTTAGCCCACTCCTGACTGGGGGAATTAAACAGTTGTGGTCAAGAGCTCAGCAACCAGGGTTCCAAGCGCCAAAGTAGACCCGTCCGTCCCTGTTCAGATTCCAAAACTCCTGATTTCTAAGTCAACAACCCTCAGCTTTATAATCTCAGAACACACTAGAAGGTTTGAGAGAGAGACCTCCCCGTGCCAGAGGAATCTTAACAGAACTGGCCAGGTTCCAAGCAAGCATTCCCTGGCTGGAAGGAGTTCCCTCGTTCCCTTGGCCAATCTTGCATGTTCCAGCCTTTATCTTGACGAAGCTCACAAAGCCTTCCGGGTACATTAAACAATCTCTCACAAAAACAAAAACAATCCTTGAACGTGATTAACCGAAACAACTTGCAAGCGCTGCTGTGAACGCAAAAAAGCTCAAGCAAGTCAGAGTCAGAAAACAAGATGACATGAGGCCATGTCAAAGCCATTATTAAGAACTCCATAATTCTCATCAATGTACAACACAATGCACAATTGTGCACAACTGCTTATAGATTCACATACTTCATCTCTCACTGTCCTAAAGCATCTGTACTGCATTTGCCATTTTACACGTGCTAAATTGCATGGGTTTTTTTTTGTCCTCATTGTGCAACATTGTAAGTAAGGAGTTGTCGGCCCCTTTTTTTTCTTTGCCCTTTACTATCACTGCCATGAGGCTGGATCTGGGCAGTTTCCCTACAGAGCTTTAAAGATAGAGGGGTCCCCTTATTTCCATTACTCTAAAGAAGGTTTTTCCTAATGGGGTTGAGCTAACCATTTTGGCTACTCTTGCAGGCCTTCACCTGATTTTACATTGCTAACACATAATCATTGGACTGTAGAGAGATTGTGCCAACCATTTTTGCTCAAGCATTACCAATAGATTATCTGTATTTATCTCAAATGATAGTTTTCCCATATCTCCCAAAATGTGTACTTCTTACTAGGTGGTTTCCTTTTTATCCAATTTGTAAGTTTTTAAAACTGAGGCCAGCCATTCTCTATGGAGCGGAGGGGCTAGGCTTACCCATTTCACACAGATCTCCCTCCTGGCCAATAATATCAATAGGAATAACAGATTTTCCTGTGATTTAGATAATTTTTCTAAGACATTGGATACCATTAACACAAAAATAACTAGGTCAATACTTACAATCAGATGTCTTCCCAATACCTCATCTAGGCCCAGATGTAGGTAAAATAGATTTACCGATTTTTAATTCCCGAATTTTACCGATTCGGTAATTAAAAATCGGTAAATCTAAGGGGTGGATATGTAGGTATTCCAGATGTGCTGGAATACCGATTCTGAAGAATTCGGTATTTACCGATTCGGTAAATACCGAATCGGTAATGCCCATTCATTCCTATGGGCTTTGAAGCCCATAGGAATGAATGGGCATTACCGATTCGGTATTTACCGAATCGGTAAATACCGATTTGCACAAGGGTGCAGGGGGTGTCACTTTGACACCCTCTGGCACCCCCAAAACAGGCTCGGGTGCCATGTGGCAGGCATACATGCCCTAAGGGCAGGTCTGCCTGTCACATGGCATAGGTGTGCATGCACACATGTGCAAGCACACCGGAATCGGTATTTTACCATCAAATTGGATTTGATGGTAAAATACCGATTCTGTAAGGCCTCTGGGACTCTGAAGAGTCCCACCTACATCTCGGTGCCTCAGAATCGGTAAATTTACCGATTTTTTATTTTACCGAATCGGTAAAATTACCGAATCGGTAATTTTACCGATTCGTTAAAATAATGCCCCCTACATACCTGTCACCCATATACCGGTCGGTAACGGCCGAAAATACCGATTTTCGGCCGTTACCGACCGACCTACATCTGGCCCCTAGTGTCTTACCCACATCATTCCAGAAGCCATCGAGATGGGGGCACTGCCGAAACATATGTAGGTCGTCAGCCTTTTCCAAACCGCATTTCGGGCAATTCTTCACTGAGGCCCCGTTAAATTTGGAGAGCCTTTTTGGGGTCCAGTATGCTCTTTGGGTAGTAAATAGATGGTTCCTCTTTAAGACGGCAGATGTTACAATTGACCAGCATTTGCTTGCCATATGTTGTTTATATCCATCGTCGGCAGTTCATTCCCCCATGTTCTCTCTGGAATCAGGAATTCTTCCTCCCCTGCTGAGATTAGGGCCTAATACCAATAGGAGATTTCTTTATGGAAAAGTTCCTTTTTCAGCATCACAGTTTCTAGAGTTATGTTTCCTTCTCTGGCTTCTTTTAATGATTTCGCCCAACTTGAGAGCTGATAATATTTGAATTTTGCTAGGGAAGCATTTGTTGTTAAGGATAAAATCTCCCAGTCCATTATTTTGTTCTGAGACAGGAGTTGTCCCCACTCTACATTCCTGCTGTTTTTAAAGGGAGTGCAAGTTTGTCTTTGAGACACTCCGGAGTGCCCGGAGACTCCCATATTGGGGCCAGATCATTGAAGTAAGGGATGTCCAGAGTACTCTCAGGGGCTCAAATGCCTTATCTTTATATAGACTGAACACGAGGTTAAAAGCACTCAAGGAGCCACAATACACATAATTACAGATTCACTTCAAAAGCAATAAAGGCACTCAAAAAGCGTGTGGAACAAACTTAGTTCGAGGCCGGGGTCCATGCGACCCGGTGGTGCACAATGTACCTGAGATTTAAAGGGGCACGGCACGCAGCCTCACAAGGAAGCCGCATTGATGACAGGCAGACTCGCAGTGGCCACAGCTCCCAGCTGTAGAGGTCCGTGGCGTGCACTCATGATAAACCTGAGACGGGGCTTAAAGGTGGGAACCCAGCGGCACAAGCAGGTGGTAACAAGATCCTCAAAGTGGGGACTAGTGCGGGCACTCAACAGCACAGCTCCTCAGCTGCAGAGGCCCACAATAGCGATTGCGATGATTCTCGTAGGACGGCCATAGCGGGCACTCAGCGGCCACAGCTCCCCAGCTGCAGCGGCCCACAATAGCGATAACAATGACTGTGGTAGCACAGGAAAAGGCCGGCTCTCAGCAGCAACAGCTCCTCAGCGGCGGCAGCCCACAATAGGGATAATGATGACTTTGGTGGCACAGGCAAATGCGGGCACTCAGCGGCCACAGCACCTCAGCTACAGAGGCCCACAATAGCGATAACTATGACTTTGGTAGCACAGGCAAATGCGGGCACTCAGCGGCAACAGCTCCTCAGCTGCAGTGGCCCACAATAGCGATAACAATGACTTTGGTAGCACAGGCATATGCGGGCCCTCAGCGGCAACAGCTCCTCAGCTGCAGCGGTCCACAATAGCGATGTCGATGACTTTCAACCTGCGTTCCCCGCAGTAGAACCAGAGGCTCTGGAATTCTCAACAGAGGCCTCACCTGCGAGTAGAATCCCCTTCAAATAGGAATCCGGACAGCTGATGGGTGAAGTCTAATGTCCCTGAGACTTCGGCAGGAGGAAAGCTCAAATCAGGCCCTTGGGTAGTTCCTTCAGCAAGAAAGATGAACGTTTCAGAGTCCTTTCCCTCTAGTTACACGGACAGAGGTTCGTCTTGACATCCAAAAGTAACACACACAAAGTAAAAGGTCCCAAAAAGTATTTAGAGAGGAAGGGGCAATAGAGGGTCTAGGGAGGCAAGCCCTCATGGCAGCCCCCACTGGGCCCCAGCAGCAGCACGCCCAGGCAGGATTTTGGCACAAGAACTGAACAACATCATGGGGTCACAGTCCCTATATTTATATCAACAAAAGTCTTTGTTCTCAAAAGTCACAAGTCACTGAACCCAGCCAGAACCACTTCAGTGGGGTCCTGGAGCCCTTTGTTTACAAGGGTGCATCCTGCCTTTCAGGAAGAGGGGGCCTGCCATCAGACGCACAGTGGGAGGTGGAGGCATCATTTACTTTGCCAGGCACAGCCCTGCTCAGATCAAAAGGGTCACCCCCTCCCCATACTCCCACTGCAGATCTCTCAATTCAATCCATGTCTGCCTCAGCCTGCCCTGTCCCTCCAAAGCAAGACATGCAATTCACATCAGGCAGGCAAACACATAGCACAGAGAAATGCCAACTTCTAAAAGTGGCATTTCTCACATAGTCATAATAAATCTGCGCACATCATTGTGCAGCATTTATCCTCACAATTTCATACATACCAGACTTGACCATACAGCTCCTCTCATAACAGGAATTACCACTGACACACACTGAGCAGGGAATCCCCCATGCATTCCTATGGGAGGCCAGGCCACTCTCACTAAATGTAACACAGATTGCACACACTTTACACTGGACCACAGTGCTAAAGTGCCCAGAGGCCTAAAACCACTAACATTACACAGAGAAAAAGGCTTGGGAGAAATGCAAAAAGTTTAGGGGTGAACCTGCAAAAAGGGCCAAGTCCAACAAGCACCATATGTCCTGTGCTACCGCGCCGGAGTAAGATACGCCCTATGTAGAATATTATGTTGAATATACTGGAATTTAGCATTATGGGAGAGGCAGCGTGGGTACGCTAATGCCCTATTCCGTTCCTTTTGCGTCAGGGCTCATCATATGTCGCCCTCCCATTCTTGGTAAATGGATTACAGGGGGTCATGTAAGGTGGAATCTAGGGCCCAAGTTAGAAATGTAATTAAACTGCGACCAGTAACTATAGTGTGGAGTTAATGTACCAAGGGATGTGTTTCTTGCTCAGTATCTGTAATCTGCCAGAGATGCTGCAGTTTAGCCATTAGTGTGTTATATACCATGAAGTGGTCCATGGGTAAATCATGGTTGGACTGGAGTTGCTCAAAGGGAATAAACACAGTGTTCTGAAACAATGCACCATGGGTGTCAACCACCGCTGTTTCCCAGGCCTCTAAACACTTCCTGCCAAACACTTCTCTGAAGGGTTAATGAGTATCTCTGGCGTGTACAGTGCCGGAGACGTCAGCAGTTGCAGACCTCTAAGATAACTGGCATGCGCTATTTTTAAGAGGTTTTTGACCGGTCAGATAGCCTACCCTGGGCAAAAATGCCTCTTGAACCATGTGCATCGCTGGATCCAGCGTGGGGGCTCCCAGCTCTTCCAAGAGGCAAACCAAGCTGGTCATTGTAATTAGGATGGCAGAAAATATTGTTCGAAATTGGGTGCACCCAATCTACCCCCCTCTCCACTGCGAGCTGGAGTTTATGTAATGAAACATGGTGACATCCTTTGTTCCAGAGGAAAGTCCCCAGCATACCGTGCAGGGCCTGGAAGGTACTGCAGTACATGTGTACTGTAAGATTGTGAAACAAATAAAGGAGACGAGAGAGCATGACCATCTTAGCTAAAGACACTTGGCCCTGGACTGAAAGCGACAGCGTGCCCTAGAATATCAATTGGGGACAGTTTGAGTCAATAGCCTTAGTGAGGATGGCATCGATTACGTCCTGTGTGCTGTGGTAAATGTGGACTCCGAAGTATTGGAATGTGCGTGGTTCCCAGCACACTGTGTGGGTGTCAACCAATATGCACTGCAGCGCATAGTTCAGGCAAGGGGGAACAGGCACTACTTAGCCCACTTCACACCCTGTCCCGAAGCAGCTAGAAATTCCTCGAGGGCAGCCCTAATCTCCGCAATCCCCTAGCGCATATCCCAGACATAGGTCAGCAAACCACTGCATATAATGAGATAGATATATGCACATCTCCACCAATTACCAGAGTAATACCATTAATAAACAAGCAGCAAATAATATGAGATAAGACTCAAGCAAATATACTGGGACGTCCTGCAAGAGATCAGAAAGATATATATACATCAAATGATTACTTTGGATGTGCACCGCAACTCAATCGACACACACATCACAAAGAAAACACCTCAAATGATCAAAGCCACGGGCCAAACATCTAAATGGAAATAATCAAAGCTCAAGCACCGCATATTACCACAGCCAGGCATCATAATGGCACTAGTCAAAACTCAATACTTCACCTGGTGCAAACACTGCATCTTAGCCCCAGTCGCGGCTGGTGACATTTGAAAGTGGCGGGGCGTGATGACAGTATCTATTCCCACTGGTCATCCCTGAGGACCGCGGCCGGAAAAAGAGATAGGAGTGTGTGATTTTTCCCCCTCTATGGTCAGAGAGACCCTCGAGTGGCGCTCTGTCAGTTTCAATCGCGTGACCTCTGAGTCCAGGGTGGGAAAAGCATATTGGCATCTGACAGGCAACCACTGCCCGGTAACAGTGACACATTCCAGCAGGGCCTATTTAGTTATTTATATTATGTCTACCGGGCATAGTGCCGCAAACACAGGAACTGCAGAGTGCAGCACAAACACAAAGTCATACAAGAGGCACAGAGAATGTCAGTTTGACTCGAAGGGACACGGAGGGAAAGTGAGCATCAAAGGGCAGGAAACGGAGAGGGGCCTCCCGCTTCATGTGGAAAGGAAGACATATTTGCTAACAGCAGCAAAGTGGGTTAATCAAGAGCATATAAATATAAGTTAGTGAAACAAGACAGCGGCAGACCAACAGAGTGTGGCGTGATCCAAACGCCAGCTCTATCAGTGGGCCTCGATTGAAGGGCAGCCAAGGCCACAGCACTCTCCCCCTCCCTTACGCCGATTTGTTAAACAAAAAAATAGCATCAAGGAAATGAGACAACTGGCGTAATGAATGGTGTAATCATGAATACAATCCAAAATGTACGCTTTCTCCTTTCACTGAATTTGTAGAGTAAATTGTGTGACTTTCCGGAAACTTCTTTATGTCACCGCATCTACCTCTTAAAACTAGTAAATAGGTAACAGCATTTCAGAGCCCAATCCATAATAAAACAACAAAGTCATAAGTCAATAAACGTAACTACTTACCTTAACCTTCCGGCTTCCCGCCTTCAAGTCAGCTCCGACTCCCGCCGCAATTCTGTCCTTGAATTCGTCATCAGACTCGTCACGCAGGAAGCCAGGCAGCCTCCCCCCCTCCGGCTCCACCACAGCACAGCGCTGTGATTGGTTCGGCCGGCTGCCCCAACACCACGTAATTTCTCTGTATGCTGCAGCATACAGAGAACAGAGAGAGTGGGAGGGGTTACCCGAGGGCAGGGGGAAGCGGCTTTCCCCGCTGTTATTAATACAGTTAATACTGTCTGTTTGGACAGCCTCTCAGGCTGCCAAACAGACAGTATTAACAACAGTGGGGAAAACCACTCCCCCCTGCCCTCGAGTAACCCCTCCCACTGTCTCGAGCAGGATGGAACTTCTGCTTTCTCGCCGTGCGAGAAGGCAGAAACAAATGGTAGTTCTCTACTATTTGTTTCTGCCTTCTCGCACGACGAGAAAGCAGTGAGGCGGCGCCCAAACGCCCCCATGGAGGATCCGCCACTGCTTAGCCCACTCCTGACTGGGGGAATTAAACAGTTGTGGTCAAGAGCTCAGCAACCAGGGTTCCAAGCTCCAAAGTAGACCCGTCCGTCCCTGTTCAGATTCCAAAACTCCTGATTTCTAAGTCAACAACCCTCAGCTTTATAATCTCAGAACACACTAGAAGGTTTGAGAGAGAGACCTCCCCCGTGCCAGAGGAATCTTACCAGAACTGGCCAGGTTCCAAGCAAGCATTCCCTGGCTGGAAGGAGTTCCCTCGTTCCCTTGGCCAATCTTGCATGTTCCAGCCTTTATCTTGACGAAGCTCACAAAGCCTTCCGGGTACATTAAACAATCTCTCACAAAAACAAAAACAATCCTTGAACGTGATTAACCGAAACAACTTGCAAGCGCTGCTTTGCACGCAAAAAAGCTCAAGCAAGTCAGAGTCAGAAAACAAGATGACATGAGGCCATGTCAAAGCCAATATTAAGAACTCCATAATTCTCATCAATGTACAACACAATGCACAATTGTGCACAACTGATTATAGATTCACATACTTCATCTCTCACTGTCCTAAAGCATCTGTACTGCATTTGCCATTTTACACGTGCTAAATTGCATGGGCTTTTTTTGTCCTCATTGTGCAACATTGTAAGTAAGGAGTTGTCGGGCCCCTTTTTTTTCTTTGCCCTTTACTATCACTGCCATGAGGCTGAGTCTGGGCAGTTTCCCTACAGAGCTTTAAAGATAGAGGGGTCCCCTTATTTCCATTACTCTAAAGAAGGTTTTTCCTAATGGGGTTGAGCTAACCATTTTGGCTACTCTTGCAGGCCTTCACCTGATTTTACATTGCTAACACATAATCATTGGACTGTAGAGAGATTGTGCCAACCATTTCTGTTCAAGCATTACCAATAGATCATCTGTATTTATCTCAAATGATAGTTTTCCCATATCTCCCAACATTTGTACTTCTTACTAGGTGGTTTCCTTTTTATCCAATTTGTAAGTTTTTAAAACTGAGGCCAGCCATTCTCTATGGAGCGGAGGGGCTGGGCTTACCCATTTCACACAGATCTCCCTCCTGGCCAATAATATCAATAGGAATAACAGATTTTCCTGTGATTTAGATAATTTTTCTAAGACATTGGATACCATTAACCCAAAAATAACTAGGTCAATACTTACAATCAGATGTCTTCCCAATACCTCGTCTAGTGTCTTACCCACATCATTCCAGAAGCCATCGAGATGGGGGCACTGCCGAAACATATGTAGGTCGTCAGCCTTTTCCAAACCGCATTTCGGGCAATTCTTCACTGAGGCCCCGTTAAATTTGGAGAGCCTTTTTGGGGTCCAGTATGCTCTATGGGTAGTAAATAGATGGTTCCTCTTTAAGACGGCAGATGTTACAATTGACCAGCATTTGCTTGCCATATGTTGTTTATATCCAGCGTCGGCAGTTCATTCCCCCATGTTCTCTCTGGAATCAGGAATTCTTCCTCCCCTGCTGAGATTAGGGCCCAATACCAATAGGAGATTTCTTTATGGAAAAATTCACAGTTTCAAGAGTTATGTTTCCTTCTCTGGCTTCTTTTAATGATTTCACCCAACTTGAGAGCTGATAATATTTGAATTTTGCTAGGGAAGCATTTGTTGTTAAGGATAAAATCTCCCAATCCATTATTTTGTTCTGAGACAGGAGTTGTCCCCACTCTACTATTCCTGCTGTTTTTAAAGGGAGTGAAAGTTTGTCTTCGAGACACTCCGGAGTGCCCGGAGACTCCCATATTGGGGCCAGATCGTTGAAGTAAAGGATGTCCAGAGTACTCTCAGGGGCTCAAATGCCTTATCTTTATATAGACTGAACACGAGGTTAAAAGCACTCAAGGAGCCACAATGCACATAATTACAGATTCACTTCAAAAGCAATAAAGGCACTCAAAAAGCGCGTGGAACAAACTTAGTTCGAGGCCGGGGTCCATGCGACCCGGTGGTGCACAATGTACCTGAGATTTAAAGGGGCACGGCACGCAGCCTCACAAGGAAGCCGCATTGATGACAGGCAGACTCGCAGTGGCCACAGCTCCCAGCTGTAGAGGTCCGTGGCGTGCACTCATGATAAACCTGAGATGGGGCTTAAAGGTGGGCACCCAGCGGCACAAGCAGGTGGTAACAAGATCCTCGAAGTGGGGACTAGTGCGGGCACTCAACAGCACAGCTCCTCAGCTGCAGAGGCCCACAATAGCGATTGCGATGATTCTCGTAGGACGGCCATAGCGGGCACTCAGCGGCCACAGCTCCCCAGCTGCAGCGGCCCACAATAGCGATAACAATGACTGTGGTAGCACAGGAAAAGGCGGGCTCTCAGCAGCAACAGGTCCTCAGCTGCGGCAGCCCACAATAGGGATAATGATGACTTTGGTGGCACAGGCAAATGCGGGCACTCAGCGGCCACAGCACCTCAGCTACAGAGGCCCACAATAGCGATAACTATGACTTTGGTAGCACAGGCAAATGCGGGCACTCAGCGGCCACAGCTCCTCAGGTGCAGCGGCCCACAATAGCGATAACAAGGACTTTGGTAGCACAGGCATATGCGGGCCCTCAGCGGCCACAGCTCCTCAGCTGCAGCGGTCCACAATAGCGATGTCGATGACTTTCAACCTGCGTTCCCCGCAGTAGAACCAGAGGCTCTGGAATTCTCAACAGAGGCCTCACCTGCGAGTAGAATCCCCCTCAAATAGGAATCCGGAGAGCTGATGGGTGAAGTCTAATGTCCCTGAGACTTCGGCAGGAGGAAAGCTCAAATCAGGTCCTTGGGTAGTTCCTTCAGCAAGAAAGATGAACGTTTCAGAGTCCTTTCCCTCTAGTTACACGGACAGAGGTTCGTCTTGACATCCAAAAGTAACACACACAAAGTAAAAGGTCCCAAAAAGTCTTTAGAGAGGAAGGGACAAAACAGGGTCTAGGGAGGCAAGCCCTCATGGCAGCCCCCACTGGGCCCCAGCAGCGGCACGCCCAGGCAGGATTTTGGCACAAGAACTGAACAACATCATGGGGTCACAGTCCCTATATTTATATCAACAAAAGTCTTTGTTCCCAAAAGTCACAAGTCACTGAACCCAGCCAGAACCACTTCAGTGGGGTCCTGGAGCCCTTTGTTTACAAGGCTGCATCCTGCCTTTCAGGAAGAGGGGGCCTGCCATCAGACGCACAATGGGAGGTGGAGCCATCATTTACTTTGCCAGGCACAGCCCTGCTCAGATCAAAAGGGTCACCCCCTCCCCATACTCCAACTGCAGATCTCTCAATTCAATCCATGTCTGGCTCAGCCTGCCCTGTCCCTCCAAACCAAGACATGCAATTCACATCAGGCAGGCAAACACATAGCACAGAGAAATGCCAACTTCTAAAAGTGGCATTTCTCACATAGTCATAATAAATCTGCGCACATCATTGTGCAGCATTTATCCTCACAATTTCATACATACCAGACTTGACCATACAGCTCCTCTCATAACAGGAATTACCACTGACACACACTGAGCAGGGAAGCCCCCATGCATTCCCATGGGAGGCCAGGCCACTCTCAATAAATGTAACACAGATTGCACACACTTTACACTGGACCACAGTGCTAAAGTGCTCAGAGGCCTAAAACCACTAACATTACACAGAGAAAAAGGCTTGGGAGAAATGCAAAAGGTTTAGGGGTGAACCTGCAAAAAGGGCCAAGTCCAACAAGCACCATATATCCTGTGCTACCGTGCCGGAGTAAGATACGCCCTATGTAGAATGTTATGTTGAATATACTGGAATTTAGCATTATGGGAGAGGCGGCGTGGGTACGCTAATGCCCTATTCCGTTCCTTTTGCGTCAGGGCTCATCATATGTTGCCCTCCCATTCTTGGTAAATGGATTACAGGGGGTCATGTAAGGTGGAATCTAGGGCCCAAGTTAGAAATGTAATTAAACTGCGACCAGTAACTATAGTGTGGAGTTAATGTACCAAGGGATGTGTTTCTTGCTCAGTATCTGTAATCTGCCAGAGATGCTGCAGTTTAGCCATTAGTGTGTTATATACCGTGAAGTGGTCCATAGGTAAATCATGGTTGGACTGGAGTTGCTCAAAGGGAATAAACACAGTGTTCTGAAACAATGCACCAAGGGTGTCAACCACCGCTGTTTCCCAGGCCTCTAAACACTTCCTGCCAAACACTTCTCTGAAGGGTTAATGAGTATCTCGGGCGTGTACAGTGCCGGAGACGTCAGCAGTTGCAGACTTCTAAGATAACAGGCATGCGCTATTTTTAAGAGGTTTTCGACCGGTCAGATAGCCTACCCTGGGCAAAAATGCCTCTTGAACCATGCGCATCGCTGGATCCAGCGTGGGGGCTCCCAGCTCTTCCAAGAGGCAAACCAAGCTGGTCATTGTAATTAGGATGGCAGAAAATAATGTTCGAAATTGGGTGCACCCAATCTACCCCCCTCTCCACTGCGAGCTGGAGTTTATGTAATGAAACATGGTGACATCCTTTGTTCCAGAGGAAACTCCTCAGCATACCGTGGAGGGCCTGGAAGGTACTGCAGTACATGTGTACTGTAAGATTGTGAAACAAATAAAGGAGACGAGAGAGCATGACCATCTTAGCTGAAGACACTTGGCCCTGGACTGAAAGCGACAGCGTGCCCTAGAATATCAATTGGGGACAGTTTGCGTCAATAGCCTTAGTGAGGATGGCATCGATTACGTCCTGTGTGCTGTGGTAAATGTGGACTCCGAAGTATTGGAATGTGCGTGGTTCCCAGCACACTGTGTGGGTGTCGACCAATATGCGCTGCAGCGCATAGTTCAGGCAAGGGGGAACAGGCACTACTTAGCCCACTTCACGCCCTGTCCCGAAGCAGCTAGAAATTCCTCGAGGGCAGCCCTAATCTCCGCAATCCCCTAGCGCATATCCCGGACATAGGTCAGCAAACCACTGCATATAATGAGATAGATATATGCACATCCCCACCAATTACCAGAGTAATACCATTAATAAACAAGCAGCAAATAATATGAGATAAGACTCAAGCAAATATACTGGGACGTCCTGCAAGAGATCAGAAAGATATATATACATCAAATGATTACTTTGGATGTGCACCGCAACGCAATCGACTCACACATCACAAAGAAAACACCTCAAATGATCAAAGCCACAGGCCAAACATCTAAATGGAAATAATCAAAGCTCAAGCACCGCATATGACCACAGCCAGGCATCATAATGGCACTAGTCAAAACTCAATACTTCACCTGGTGCAAACACTGCATCTTAGCCCACTCCTGACTGGGGGAATTAAACAGTTGTGGTCAAGAGCTCAGCAACCAGGGTTCCAAGCTCCAAAGTAGACCCGTCCGTCCCTGTTCATATTCCAAAACTCCTGATTTCTAAGTCAACAACCCTCAGCTTTATAATCTCAGAACACACTAGAAGGTTTGAGAGAGAGACCTCCCCCTTGCCAGAGGAATCTTACCAGAACTGGCCAGGTTCCAAGCAAGCATTCCCTGGCTGGAAGGAGTTCCCTCGTTCCCTTGGCCAATTTTGCATGTTCCAGCCTTTATCTTGACGAAGCTCACAAAGCCTTCCGGGTACATTAAACAATCTCTCACAAAAACAAAAACAATCCTTGAACGTGATTAACCGAAACAACTTGCAAGCACTGCTGTGCACGCAAAAAAGCTCAAGCAAGTCAGAGTCAGAAAACAAGATGACATGAGGCCATGTCAAAGCCATTATTAAGAACTCCATAATTCTCATCAATGTACAATACAATGCACAATTGTGCACAACTGCTTATAGATTCACATACTTCATCTCTCACTGTCCTAAAGCATTTGTACTGCATTTGCCATTTTACACATGCTAAATTGCATGGGTTTTTTTTTGTCCTGATTGTGCAACATTGTAAGTAAGGAGTTGTCGGGCCCCTTTTTTTTCTTTGCCCTTTACTATCACTGCAATGAGGCTGGGTCTGGGCAGTTTCTCTACGGAGCTTTAAAGATAGAGGGGTCCCCTTATTTCCATTACTCTAAAGAAGGTTTTTCCGAATGGGGTTGAGCTAACCATTTTGGCTACTCTTGCAGGCCTTCACCTGATTTTACATTGCTAACACATAATCATTGGACTGTAGAGAGATTGTGCCAACCATTTCTGTTCAAGCATTACCAATAGATTATCTGTATTTATCTCAAATGATAGTTTTCCCATATCTCCCAAAATGTGTACTTCTTACTAGGTGGCTTCCTTTTTATCCAATTTGTACGTTTTTAAAACTGAGGCCAGCCATTCTCTATGGAGCGGAGGGGCTGGGCTTACCCATTTCACACAGATCTCCCTCCTGGCCAATAATATCAATAGGAATAACAGATTTTCCTGTGATTTAGATAATTTTTTTAAGACATTGGATACCATTAACACAAAAATAACTAGGTCAATACTTACAATTAGATGTCTTCCCAATACCTCATCTAGTGTCTTACCCACATCATTCCAGAAGCCATCGGGATGGGGGCCTGCCGAAACATATGTAGGTCGTCAGCCTTTTCCAAACCGCATTTCGGGCAATTCTTCACTGAGGCCCCGTTAAATTTGGAGAGCCTTTTTGGGGTCCAGTATGCTCTATGGGTAGTAAATATATGGTTCCTCTTTAAGACGGCAGATGTTACAATTGACCAGCATTTGCTTGCCATATGTTGTTTATATCCAGCGTCGGCAGTTCATTCCCCCATGTTCTCTCTGGAATCAGGAATTCTTCCTCCCCTGCTGAGATTAGGACCCAATACCAATAGGAGATTTCTTTATGGAAAAGTTCCTTTTTCAGCATCACAGTTTCAAGAGTTATGTTTCCTTCTCTGGCTTCTTTTAATGATTTCGCCCAACTTGAGAGCTGATAATATTTGAATTTTGCTAGGGAAGCATTTGTTGTTAAGGATAAAATCTCCCAATCCATTATTTTGTTCTGAGACAGGAGTTGTCCCCACTCTACTATTCCTGCTGTTTTTAAAGGGAGTGCAAGTTTGTCTTTGAGACACTCTGGAGTGCCCGGAGACTCCCATATTGGGGCCAGATCGTTGAAGTAAGGGATGTCCAGAGTACGCCTTATGCAATACCATAGTTTAGTGGCTGACTTTAACATCTTTAGTTTCACTTTTTTGAAGTACTTTGGATGACCGAATTTGTATAGAAAATTACTAGTTTTTTTGGTCATTGCTTGGAGATATGGTGGGTAGTTATTGTGCTTAGCAACGTCCTACTCAATTTAAATTGGAAGGCTCTGCAATATTCCAGGAGATCAGGGCTGGCGATTCCCCCCTGTTCTTTTTTTCTTATTATTTTGCTCCATGCAATTCTGGGTCTTTTTGAAGACCAGATAAAACTTGTGAGTTCTCCCTGAATTTTCTTTATTGTATCTCTCTTGAATTCCAGCGGGATGGAGACGAAAACAAAGGTGAATTTCGGGATAATTTACATTTTTATTATGTTGGACATACCCAGCATTGTCAACGGTAAGCCACCCCACACTTTCAGCAGCTTTTTTACTTCACCTTCAATTCTGTGGATGTTGATTTGTGCTACTTTTTCCAGATTTTTAACAAGATCTATACCTAAGTATCTGATTTTATCCTTGTTATGAGGGCTGATTGTGTGTTCATTCCAGCTCTTGGTTTCTGTTTTGGCTTGATTGATTTGGTAGCCAGAGATTTTCCCCGAAGTTGAACAGAGTCTCTACTAAATTCCATACAATGCTCTGATCTTCAATTTTCTTGCACCGCACTTCCATTTTGTGGAGCCTTGCCCTGTAGTTACACTTCAGCAGTAACATAAACATGTTTTTCATGTAAACCAGTACAAGCTGCTGCGAGGCATCTCGTGAGGTTATGTTGTACCTTCAGCGTGTTTTCGTGCATTCTATGCTTATCTCTAGGACTGAGGGAGGATGGCGGTGCAAAGCTCCAAGGCCGGAGATAGGGAAAGGAATGTCTTTTGCCTCGGCACAGCCCAAACAGAATCTGGCCAGGTCTGTCTGGGTGGGTCTGATGCAGAGATGGGGCCAGCACCTGTGAATAGATGGGCGAGAGCGCCTGCTAGAGGCTTCTCGAACATGTTGATTTAGGATCACTGAAAAAATATAGAATACTAAAAATATCGAAGTAAAAATATAAAAAGCAAAAATATCGAAGTCCTATCTACAAACAGGTAAGTACAAAAATATTGAATCAAAAATATCGAAAAAAAATATATAGTTAGTCAGTTCAGTTCAGTTCAGTTCAATAACTTTATTCGGTTATTATACATAGACAACCATAAAAGTACAATAAAAATCACATCCAGTTAAAAAAAGGAAGATAAAAAACCATCCATTTTTAGTACAATAGGCTCATTACAAATTAATGCAGTAGTTGATTTCCGTGATATAAAAACATTTTTTAAAAAGGCCGAGACAGATGCAACAGTAAATATATTTTCTGATAGATACATCTGCCAGTGGATTCCTCACCGTGTGAATATCCCCCTGCGTCAGCAGCATTCGGAAATTCTTTTTGTAGCTGCGCGTCGACGTGGACGACGTCACAGAGGCACGGCATCGCGCGTGACTCCGCTGACGTCACCGACACCATAATAGGCCCACGCCGGCGTGATGACATCAGTTCCCTTTTTTCCGCGTCGTCGACGCTAACGGTTTTCTAGGGATCGACAGTAGCTTTGTAGTAACTTTTTTACTCTGTAGTTATTTTCTCTGTATCTTTGTCTTCTGTCGAGATGTCTTTGAAGAAGACTGGATTTAAGGCTTGCGGGGAATGTGGCAAGACTATGTCCATTACTGACCCGCATGAGTGCTGCGTCTGGTGTCTGAGCTCCGACCATGAAGTCGAGGGTTGCCCATCTTGCAAGAATATTACTCTGAAGGCCCTTCGGGAGAGGGAGACAAAGCTCCTCGTTGCAAAGCTTAAAAGTAAGAAAGATAAGAAGACTTCGAAGTCACGGTCTCGACATTCGAGGTCGAGGTCTCGATCGAGGTCATGCTCGGAGTCGTCTTCTGCTCATGCTTCAAAGTCCTCAAGGAAGAAGCACAAGAAGAGGAGCCATGAGTCATGTCACCACTCAGGGAAGTACTAGAGTTCGAGGCCGAAGTCGCAAGTGAGGCTACTTCGTAAAGAAGCGGAGGCGTCGGATGCCCAGGACTCTGATGGTGAGGCTTCGTGTGCGAATTCGCCTGAGTCACCGAAGCAGCAAGCAAACCCTTTTCCGGATCCCTCCAATCCTTCTGGTCAGGAGGATGAAGGTGAGGTGAAGGAGGTTGGTGAAGGCGAGGTTCCGGTGCCTGCGGGTTTGTCGACCCCGGTGCCACAGCCTGAGGAGGAGATCGACGTTGAGACGACTCTGCTCCCTCGAGAGCAATCTGGGGGCCCTTATCCAGCCTTTCCGGCTCCAGGTCAGGATACTTCCCAGTTCCTGAATGCTATGTTTGGGGTTTACTCCAGGGCAATGTACCCCTCTGGGGCACCTGTTGGTCCCACGGGTCCTTTGGCGTATAACTTGGGTGTTCCCCAGACTTATACTCCTGCCCCCTTCAATGGCTTTCATGCCGGCTCTTGCACCGCAGTGGAAGTTTCTGGCACAGCCGAGGCCTTCGACTCCGAAGCCTTCGACGCCGAACCCATCGACGCCGGTGCCCACGACTCCGATGCAGGATCCCGTTCGACCTCGGGTAAAACTGCCTCACCTGACTTCGGCTTCGACGCCGGCTCCGACCCCAGGGGAGTTGGTTCTGGATCCGTCGACTTCGTTCATGAAGGAGAGGTAGAGGCGTGAAGCCCAGAGACTTCTGGAGGAGGAAAGGTATCGGTATGCTGACGTGGAGGAAGGAGAGTTACAGGATTCTGATGATCCTTTTGATGACTTGAGAGAGGCCAGTGGACTTGAACTGTCTCCTGAGTGGGATTTGGCTTCTGTGTCAGACATGCCTTCCAAGGATGTGATGCCTTATCACGTTGTTATTAAAAAAGGCTGCGGGCTGTTGAATATTACTCTGCCCACTGCTGAGTAGTAGTCTAATATTCTTACTGAGGTCCTTCACTCCCCTTCCTCAGTTATTGAACCAATGCTGCCATTTAATGATGCTTTGGCTGAACCCATTTATGAAGTCTGGAAGAAACCTTTGACAGCTCCTGCTGTTTCAAGGGCTGTGGCGAGGAGGTATAGGGTGGCACCTGGTGACCCGGACTTTTTGTCAACACACCCCCTGCCTGAGAGTCTGGTTGTGCAGGCTGCCTGCTCAAATAAGTCTGCAGGTGCTTTTCCGCAGGTTCCTGGGGAAAAATAGTCCACGAAGCAAGATCAGGCGGCCAAGAAGGTCTTCTCCTCAGCCAGCATGGCATTAAAATCTACTAATGCAACTTGTCTGATGGGACAATACATCCATGCCTTGATGGATTCCATGAAGCAGTTAGTGCCAAAAATTCCTGAGGTGGATAGAAAGGACTTTCAGGAAGTAATTTCGGACACTCAGGCTGCTGCGAGACAAGTGATTCAGAGTGGGCTTGACACGGCTGATTCGGTGGCGAGAGTCATGGGTTCTTCGGTGGCCACTAGAAGAGCTGCATGGTTAAAGTCATCGGAATTCTCTGCAGATGTTCAGTCTGCTTTGATGGACTTGCCCTTTGATGGGTCAGGATTGTTTGGCAAGAAGGCTGACGCTACCTTAGAACGTTTCAAAGACAGCAGGGCCACAGAGAAATCTTTAGGTCTTCAGACCAGGGGTACTACTGGAAGGCGCTTCAGAGGATTTGGCAGGTCTTCCTTTCGTTCCTACAAAACATCACAGCAGCCGTAACAAAAGCAAAATACGCTGTACAAGTCGTACAGAGGCAGACAGCGAGCTCGTCCTAGAGGTCGTCAAGCCTCCTCCTCCTCCTCTTCCCCTTCCCAGCCCCCTACCACCGCAGCTGAGCAGCCCTAGATCCGCCATTCCGGATCATGTGGGGCCAGTGGGGGGCCGGCTTACCCATTTTCTACGAGATTGGGAATTGATTACATCAGATCTTTGGGTTCTCAATCTCGTGGAGAATGGGTATGCTCTTCCCTTTCGAGGGTTTCCCCCAAATTACCTCCCTGCCAGGGTTATTGTTCGGAGGACCATCTGCTGCTCCTGCAGGAAGAAGTCCTGGCTCTGTTCAGAAAGGGTGTGATAGAGGTGGTTCCAGAGCAGGAGAGGGGTCAGGGATGCTACTCCCGGTATTTTCTGATCTCCAAGAAGGATGGCAGGCTCCGTCCAATCCTGGATCTCAGGATCTTGAACTTTTACCTGAAGCAGGAGAAGTTCAAGATGCTCACCCTTGCACAGGTTCTTCAAGCGCTGCTGGAAGAAGACTGGATCGACTTGCAGGATGCGTATTTTCATATCCCAATCCTGAAGTCGCACAGAAAGTATCTCCGTTTCACGGTTGGATCGCAACACTACCAGTTTGCGGTCCTTCCGTTTGGTCTTACTACTGCGCCTCGAGTCTTCACCAAGGTGATGGCTGTGGTGGCCGCACATCTCAGAAGGTCGGGGATACCTGTATTCCCGTATCTAGACGATTGGCTGATCAAAGCAGAATCTCCAGAGATAGTGCTCCATCATCTGCAAGAGACAACTCAGTTGTTGCACAGGTTGGGTTTTTCGATAAATGTACCCAAATCTCACCTGGTGCCCTCCCAGTGCAACCTGTTCATAGGTGCGGTACTGGACAGTACTGTGTGCCGTGCATTCCCTCCTCCACAAAGGATTTGCGACATACAGGAAATGATTCCTTTATTTTTCAATGGAGCGGTCGTTCCAGTCCTGAAGGTCCTTCGCCTGCTCGGTCTGATGGCTTCTTGCATTCTGTTGGTCAACCATGCACGCTGGCACATGAGGGCACTCCAGTGGTGCCTCCGCAGGCAGTGGTATCAGCACGGCAGAGATCTCAGGGAGTCAGTGAGGATCTCGAGAGAAACTGCAGCGGATCTGTCCTGGTGGAGCGTGGAAGGCAATCTGTCTCAAGGAAAGCCTTTTCAACTTCCTCCATCGGTGGCCACAGTGATAACGGATGCATCCACTCTAGGGTGGGGTGCTCATCTGGGGGACCTGGAGATCAAGGGTCTTTGGTCTCCAGAGGAAAGGTTGCTTCACATCAACCTTCTGGAATTGCGGGCGATATGTCTGGCGCTCAAGGCCTTCCTCCCTTCCCTTCACGGTCGGTCAGTTCAGGTCCTGACGGACAACACGACCGCGATGTGGAATGTCAACAGCAGGGAGGAGTGGGGTCGCAGTGTCTCTGCAGAGAGGCTCTGCGTCTCTGGTCCTGGGTTCAGGACCATCAGATTTGTCTGATGGCAAATCATCTGGCCGGAGTTCTGAACGTTCGTGCAGACAGTCTCAGTCGGCAGTTCTCCGCCGACCACGAGTGGAGGCTTCATCCAGAGGTAGTTCGTCACGTCTTGAGGACGTGGGGGACTCCTCAGGTGGACCTGTTCGCCACTCGCGAGAATGCTCTCTGCCCATCTTTCTGCAGCCTCCAGTTTCCGATGCAGGGAGCCGTGGGGGACGCGTTTCAGTTGAGTTGGGACTCGCAACTCCTTTACGCGTTTCCTCCCATACCTTTGATTCGTCGGGTTCTGAGGAAGATACGCCAAGACCGGGCCCAAGTCATATTGATCGCCCCGGATTGGCCAAGAAGGGTGTGGTATACAGATCTTCTCCACCTCTCCTCGTGCCCTCCGCTCCGTCTCCTTCACAGGGCAGATCTCCTCTCCCAAATGGAGGGGCAGGTGCTACACCCCCACCTCCAGACCTTACACCTTCATGCCTGGAGATTGAGCGGGGCACCCTGATTTCCTTTTCTCTCCCGCACGATGTGGTGGATGTCATCTTATCGGCAAGGCGTGACTCCACCAAGTCCATTTATTCTTAGAGATGGTCTAAATTTGTTGCTTGGTGTGGGGAGAAGTCTGTTGACCCTTTAAGTGTTCGTTTGTCCAATATACTTCAATTCGCACTTTCCTTGGCCCAGCAGGGTTTTGCTGTGGCAACTATCAAAGGTTATTTGTCGGTCTTATCGGTTTTCCTTTGTTTGCCGGACCAGCCCTCTTTGTTTAAATCTCCTATTGTATTACGTTTCATTAAGGGCCTTACCAATAAATTTCCTCTTACACCTTTTATTGTGCCTCAATGGGACTTGAACCTTGATCTTATGTTCTTGATGGGTTCTCCTTTTGAACCTTTACACACATGTCCCTTGAGACTTTTGTCTTTCAAGACTATTTTTCTGGTGGCAATTACCTCGGCAAGGAGGGTAAGTGAGCTTCAAGCTCTTAGTTCAAAGCCCCCATTTTTATCCATTCATGCTGAAAGAATGGTTCTCAGGACCAGGGCTGCTTTTCTGCCTAAGGTGGTAACTCCTTTCCATCTGGGGCAGTCCGTTACCCTCCCTACCTTTTATCCTCCCCCTCACCCTTCGAAGGAGGAGGAGAGTCTACACCGCTTGGACCCTAAGAGGGCGGTGAGCTTTTACCTGGACAGGACACGAGAGTTCAGGTTGGATGACCAGCTGTTTGTTGGTTTTGCTGGCTGCAAGAAGGGGAAGGCGGTGCACAAGCGCACGCTCTCGATGTGGATTATCCTCTGCATTAAGATCTGCTACGCCCTGGCGGGTAAGAACCCTCCAGAGGGTATACGAGCTCACTCTACTAGAGCAAAGTCATCAACATCTGCTTTGTCTAGGGGTGTTCCTGTTGAGGACATTTATAGAGCGGCGACTTGGGCCTCCCTCCACACTTTCGCGAAGCATTACTGCTTGGATACCGAAGTGAGGAGGGAGGGCCACTTTGCGCGTGCTGTCCTCCAGGATTTTCTGGTATAGGAGAGTGGACACCCTCCTCCGGGAGTGGGGACTGCTGTGGGACTCTATTCACAAGGTGAGGAATCCACTGGCAGATGTATCTATCAGAAGAACAAGTTACTTACCTTCGGTAACGCTTTTTCTGGTAGATACAATATCTGCCTGTGGATTCCTCACTGACCCACCCGCCTCCCCATTGTCCACTCTTCTATACTTGGGTTGTTGTATTGTATATATTTTTATTGTCAAAGGAAATGTTTATTATGTTTTAATTTCCTGCATTGGTTTCACACTATGTGTGTTATCTTAACATTTGCGTACTGTGTATACTGTGTATATTTCTGCTGTCATCGGTCCGTCCGTGTGCCTCGAAGGCACGGAAAAAAGGGCAGAACTAATGTCATCACGCCGGCGTGGGCCTATTATGGTGTCGGTGACGTCAGCGGAGTCGCGCGCGATGCCGTGCCTCTGTGACGTCGTCCACGTCGGCGCAAAGCTACAAAAAGAATTTCCGAATGCTGCTGACGCAGGGGGATATTCACAAGGTGAGGAATCCACAGGCAGATATTTTATCTACCAGAAAAAGCGTTACCGAGGGTAAGTAACTTGTTCATCTAGCTTCTGGATAGCCAAAAAGGCGGGACAACACTGTCTAAAATCCATTTACTTTAAAATGGGCAATATCCATCTAGTCCTAGGGATTGTGTACAGTTTGCAAAAAAACAAAATATGCATATCAGATTGATCGGACAAATCATCGCATGGGCATTTAATAAGTTGCCTTGACCAATCATTCATAATGGGAAAACTTAGTAGCCTAAATAGGATATTAGGAAAGCAACAATTTAAAAAGAATAAACATTGAAAGAAAAAGAAGAAGCACAAGAATAGGAGCCTTTCAGTCCAAAAGTACAGTAGAAAAAGTTATTGGTATTTATTTTATGTACTAAAAATTTATTTTAAAAAAGAGAGGAACAATTACGCTCAAGACAAAAGAGCTGGTACAAAAAACACAATTACCAAAAACCAGACAAGTGGCCAACAAGACCGTACATGTTATAATGAAGGAACAACATACACACAAATATAATGTGTCCTCTAATAATTTAGGCCACCAGAAGCGTCGACGGCGTTTCGACCGTTATTTTACTATACGTCATCTTCAGGACTGGAGATTTTACTTGAGCGATTAACAATCTGTACAATGGAGAAAGGCATAGTATATTACAATAGGATTTTCCATATATATAGGCTTCTTTGAAAGAAAAGGCTTAAAGACCTATAAACCAGGACACCAGTGTTAAGTCCAGAAAATGAAAAGATAAAAAGTCAAATAAAATAAAATGAAAGGCCACAACCTCACCCAGTGTGCATAAAAAAATGAAAACCTTCATATCACCTGTGAGAAACCGTATTGGCCAATCAGTAATTTATGGTCCACCACACGGCCCCATATTTATTTTTACTAAAACGGCAAAAGAAACTAGGGTTACACAAAGATAATCCCTCAGCATGAAGAGATACGAGCACAATTTGGGAAATTGTACATGAGCCAGAAAAAACTTACTATCAAAATGGCAAATAGAGGCGCTTTTGTACTTTATCGCGTTTTCTCAAGGAACCATAATTCAATTAGTCCTTGGTACCAAAAAGTCCTCTTAGTTTGCGCCCATTTAATCAGCTGCAAAAAAATATAAAATCTTCAGCGAAAAAAGTGTAGTTTACTAAATGCAGCATACAGAAATGTCAGCCATGATAAATCAGCCTGAATTCAATTAGCATGGGGAAATAATCCATTTACCCCAATACTTCAGCGGGCTCACCTAAGTGGCCACTGTTTGCACAACATGTGTAATTGTCTAATAGGGGTAATGATTTACACTATTGGTGCTTCATACATAGTTATTACGGTGAGGCACAGATATTAAAATATACAAATGTAACTAACTTTATCAATATCCCTAACAAAAAGGGTACATTAGCACTCACATGCACGAAAACAAAAAAACGATGTTAGGCTCAGTGCATGCATAACCTTACTTTACAACTTATTCTACCATTCATTCTAGCGATGCTAATTATGCCCACTTTTTTAAGATTTGGCAAGAGGGAGCCTATAATGGTAAGCAAAACAGTAATACCGTCCCACTTCGTGTTCGCTATGTGCCGATACTGTCACATTAAACAAAAATGATAACCGCATCCAAGCAAGCTCGAAAAACTTCTCATTTAATAGCCAAAAACGGCAAGAAAAAAATCTACAATCCATGATCATACACATTGCGTGCATAAAAACGCTTACCGGCCATGGTCAAAATTGGTGCGTGGCCCAGAAACTTGAATGATGGACAACTAGAAGACAGGCGCGATCGAGCGCCATCTTAGAATATTATGAAAGGGCTGTATATTAAGCGCGTATCCTAAAGAGATCGTTTCTTTGATTTTAGAAAAACAAATAATGAAAGGAAAACTTTAAAGAATAACATTTTCAATCGAAGAGGCCCAAGGATTGAACAAATAATAAACAGGGACACATATTTACAGCGTCGCCGAATCACGAGCCATCAAAGGCAAGGTTTACATTAGTACATCCAAAGTCAGTTCGCGCAAATAAGGACTCATACGACTGCATATTAGCATAAAAGGTCACCTTTATTACTAGGACAGCCAAAGACAGACCCCGCAATATTAACTTTTTCCCCAACAATACCTTGTATTATTTTCCCCAAAACCTTTTCCATTGTATACATTTCCTTTCCCCAATGCTTTATTCTTCGCAACAATCCATAACTTGTTTTCCATAACCAGCAGTATTATTTCCATCTTTCCTTTTCTTTCCCACCTACCCTCCCCCTAGAGAAAGGATGAATCCGCTCTAGATTATCCTATCCCTTAAAACACGCCAACAACACAGAACAAAGGAGTCTGCCTATAGTGCCCTAAGGTGACATCTTGTTTTTTCAAAAAATTTTTTAGACTTCAAACAGGACCACAATACAATCAACGTAGAACAAACAACACCTTCCCCGACTTCCTTCAAAGCCAGGGTGGGTGGGTGGGTCAAAACGACACCACCGCTCCTTCACTCGCACAGAGTGACGTCGCCCTCCCTCTCCCTCCCCGCGCCTGGAACAGCCCCTCCCACCCTCCCGATCTCCCAATCAGGTCGCGTGAGGTCGTCCCTCGCGCGAAATACCCCAGGGGGACATCGGCTCTTGCCCAGTCCCCCTGGGGGCCCATCGCGCAAATAAGGACTCTCACACGACTCTGCATATTAGCATAAAAGGTCACCTTTATTACTAAGACAGCCAAAGACAGACCCGAAACATTAACTTTTTCCCCAACAATACCTTGTATTATTTTCCCCAAAACCTTTTCCATTGTATACATTTCCTTTCCCCAATGCTTTATTCTTCGCAACAATCCATAACTTGTTTTCCATAACCAGCAGTAATATTTCCATCTTTCCTTTTCTTTCCCACCTACCCTCCCAATCCCTCCCCCTAGAGAAAGGATGAATCCGCTCTAGATTATCCTATCCCTTAAAACACGCCACCCAGGAAAACCTTCAGAGTTTTCCTGCCCCACCCCAACTTCGTCATAACCCAAGTGGCCCAATTGTGCTGCCATTGCAAATCATATGACCAAAGCTCTCTTTCTGTTTTCTCTTTGTTTGTTTTTTTATTTTTTTTATTTGTCTGTCTGTGAGCACCATAAATCCACGCACCACAAGTTAGCCAATGCATCCCGCAGTTCCATAAGATAGTATGATTGGCCCATCTGTGAGAGGTGTACACCATCACTTCGCAACAAATGAAGCATTTCGCTGTTAAAATGCTCGTGAGCCAGCACCGTGATACCCATCGCTGTGCAGAAAGTTTTTAGCGCCTATTCACCTTGCGTCGAGCTCGTTCAACAGCCACCTGTACACGGGCACCTCTCCATTGATTTCTGTACAAAAATTCATTCCAAACCACCCGAGTACCCACCCACTTATCTTTAATTACCGCTAAATCCAGTTTCATTTGCTTAATGAGCGTTAATCTAGACAAGTCCACCAGATCGTTTTCACCCAAGTGTAGTATTAACAAATCTGGAATACCCAAAGCCGCAGCTAGTTTGGATAGCGAAGGAAATAACTCCTTCCATTTCATTCCCCCCACACCTTTCCATACCACCTCATGGTCATTGCTATACAAACCTAGACCTCGTCCGCAAATTTGCTGTTCAGCAAAAATTGCTGCCCATTTAACTATGGAATGTCCAACAATCCAAGTCCTCTTTTTGCGAGGGAAATCCGAGACTCGACCTGTGATACAAAAACTAACATTAATACTATAACACAATGACCATTGACATTACAATATGACATATCTGTAGCAACAATTAGATTTCCATCTCCCTATGTGTTGCAAATCTTCCTTCCCCCAACCCAACCTAGCAGCTTCTGTAGCCGCACCTATTCTAAAAGAGTGCGTACCAAAACCTTTTGGATTTTCCCCCACCAATGACAAAGTTTTCCTCAGAACTGCCAAAAATTGAAAACAAGTCAACTGGTCTTTCTTCTTATGGCAAAATATTGTTCCTTCCTGAAACACCTCAGACTTAAAAAATGATCCCCATTCCTCCACAGGGCAACAACCCGCCACCCCACTCCTTCCCAATCTCACCAACATCCCACTCCCCTTTTGGTCTGTCTTTGACTGCCTCAACTTGATCTGCAAAATCCCTCCACCCAGTATGTGAATATCCGATGTCTGGATCCCAACCTGATTACGCAACCCAAGTAATTCCGAGATGCGGAAAGCTCCAAAGAACAACCACACCATACATAACCTAAAACGAAACAATTCCCATTCATTATAACAACAAACGGGCAGGACACCTAAAATTCTTTGAAACAAATCAAAAGTAATGGGATCCCTCAACTGCTTAGCATGCCAATTGGTTTTTCCAAAGCCTTTCAAAATTTTTCTCAAAAGGAAACCCATCCGAACCTCATACCCCAACAACATCTGGCTGTAAAATGAAATACCCGCCAACTTGCCTGAAATCGTCGTATGGGACAAATCCTTATCCATCAAATATAACACAAACTCCAACATAAACTGTTCATTTTGCACCGCTGTACCGTCCATCCCGCGCTGCAACGCATAGCCTAGAAAGCCAGCCCACGCCAGCTGGTAACTTCGTCTCGTGGATTCCGCTAATGACTGCTCAACCAGCTCTGCAATCCTCAGTCCCCCAGGTCCCACATGCTCGAAGGGATCGCTTTCTTGTGTCTGTCTGCTCTGGGTGCCAACTCCCGGAACCTCTGCCACTGGCAACGAGATAAAGCGTCAGCAATTGAGTTGTTCACCCCAGGAATGTGTTTTGCCTTAAAAACAATATTCAACTGAAGGATGCGCAACATGAACGCCCTCAACAATTGTAGAACCCTCACATCCTTGGCCCGTTGTCCATTGACCAGACTCACCACTGCCATGTTATCTATATGAAACAACACGCAGCGGTCCTTAAATTCCTCACCCCATACATGCAGTGCAACCAAAAGTGGAAAGAATTCTAAAAAGGCGATGCTACGACCTTGTTCCAACCAATGTGTCGGCCAAAGCTCCGCACACCACCTTCCTTCCCAGAACAACCCAAAACCCATGGCTCCAGAGGCATCTGAGAAAATTTGCACTTGCCATACCGTGTCTTCATCCACAAATTGACAGACACTCCATTGAAGTCCTCCAAAAATCTCAACCATATAAGCAAATCCTCCTTGATTTTGTTTGTCAAGCGTATGTGATGATGTGGCAATACAGCCCCCGCCATTGCAAAACCCAAGCGCCTGCAAAAGGTCCTACGTGCTCTAACTACTCTGCATGCAAAAGTCAGGTAACCCAGAAGCCTCTGGACCTGACGCAGTTGTACTTTCTTAGAACCAATCATTTCCTGTAGAAAAAGCCTAATCTCTTGCACTTTAGCCAAAGGCAAGCGAGCCACCATTGCTGTGGTATCAATCTCTATACCCAAAAAGACCAATGTTGTTGTCGGACCTTCCGTCTTGTCCTCCGCCAATGGCACTCCAAATTCGCTTGCCATATCCTGGAAACAGGCCAAAACCTTAGAACATTGGTCAGTACCAGCTTCTCCAACAAACAAAAAAATCATCTAAATAGTGGCAAACTGCTGAATGCCCGGAGCGACGAATGACACACCACTCCAAAAATTTGCTAAATGTTTCAAATAGTGAGCAGGAAATAGCACAACCCATTGGTAACACACGGTCCACATAGTATGCTTCCTCAAAGTACATACCCAGTAATTCAAAATCCACTGGATGTATGGGTAAAAGACGAAAAGCTGCCTGAATATCGCATTTTGCTAGGTCTGCTCCTGTCCCAGCCTTGCGAACCATCTGTAAAGCATCGTCAACTGACGAATATGACACAGCCGAGTCATTCGTCGAGATAAAGTCATTTACTGACTGCCCTTCCGGCCAAGACAGATGATGAATAAGCCTAAACTCACCTTGGGCCTTCTTTGGAATAACTCCAAGAGGTGACACCATCAAATTTGGCAAGGGGCAGTGTGAAAAAGGTCCAACTATTCTACCTAGGTCCAACTCCTTTTGCAATTTGCTCTGTACCACCTTAGGCAATTCCTTCGCCGATTTGAGGTTATCCGCCCAGCGCAACACTCTAGGACCTTGATAGCCAATTCGAAAGCCCAGCCGAAAACCCCAAATCAACTTAACTGCCGCCTCAGCATCCGTGTACATCTCCAGGTATCGCATCATCGCTTGCAACTTAATTGGGGTAGGAGCGTTTTGGTATAAGAGGCGGCAATGCCCCACGCCCCCTCTGTCCCCTCCCATGGTCTCCGAGTTGCTGGTTAGGAAAGCACTGGAAGATGGCATGTCTACCCCCACACTGTGTAAGTTCCGAATGTTTGAACTTACAATATTGTCGCACACAGGAACCTCTATTGAAACCCCAACTAGCTCCCGTGGTAGGCAACTGACCCCTCCCCAAACCACCCGCCCCCATCGTGGCGGGACGCTGTGGAAAGGGCCGATACGTTATTGGTAAACCACTGGCTGTATGAATCGTGTTGGAAGCCGAGTGTCCTGACAACCATTGCAACCACAACTCTTGATCAACTTCACCCCACGGTTTATCATTAAATAGACTCACCCTCGCCCGAAACTCCTCGTCGTAATTCAACCAAGCATATCCTCCCGCCTGTAAATGCGCCCTTCTGATGATATCGATGTATTTAAAAAGTGAAACCGCCCTTTCCGGGTAACGCTCACAATAAACACTGGCATAAATAAGGAATGCAGCCGTCCAATTCTCAATTGTTTTGGGCACTTTGGGGCGTCGAGACAACTCCAACTCCTCCTCCTTAGACCCTTCCCTGGCTTGTAAATCTCTATGCAAAAGGCGAAAAATATCCACATAATCGTGGCTCCAAATTCTCTGCCTTGTTCTCTGAGACAAATGGGTACCCAAGGGCATAGCCACCCCCATATATGGCAATTTTGTACGGCTAATTCTCGGATTCTCACTGTGCACTGAACTAGCTACTGATGACACAGGGCTCCCTCCTCTTTCTTTGTCCTTCTGCTCCCCAGGCCCTGAAGTGGACTGCGGCCTCTCCACTGCCCTTGCACCCAACTCCTGACCTTTTGCCAATACCCCATTTCCACCCTCCACAGGCGCAACACCTGACCCACCTGCCAACGGCCGTGTCCACGCAGCCCACCAGTCTGTCTTACCTGCTGGTAGCTGCGAAGCTCGTTGATGAAATTCTTCAAGACCATCACGCTGATGATGTCCGCCATGGTGATGTGCCAGTGAGAGAACCGCTCCAGGTCTCTGAAATACACTGGCAGAGGTTAATTGACCTACCCCCCTCCCTCCAGACGCCTGTCCGCCGAAACCAATCGCCACCTCTGCAGACACCCCACTTCTTGGATACATGTCATTTTCTTTATCACAATCTTCATCATCATCCTCATGCACATTTCTAAATTCAGCAAGTTCAAAACTTGTACCTGGCCTAGCGCCAGACGCCACATTGACATCCTGATAAAGTACTTCAGACTCAGGCCTCCGTGTAAAGCGCCTAGCCGCAGGCCTAAAATCCGCACCAGATTCGCTTCCAGAAACTACCCCCGCCCCCAAAGCCGCACTTTGCTTCGCTGTGTGAGACAAAGAACTCTGAACTTCAGGAGTAAAACCTGATGCCGCCGTAAACTTCCCGCCGCTCCAGCGAGGAACCGCTCCATACCTACCTGCTACCTGATGTGCTGAGGTACCAGACCATTGCTTCTTTGGCATCTCAGTGTGCTCGACCCAAACCCATTGGCCCTGCTGTGGCCCAGCCCCCGAGTCAAAATCCGCCTGTGGATGCCTAGGCGGAGGCCTAGATTCCGGAAACAATTCAAAACCTTCAATGACTTGCCCCCCAAACCCTCTGCCACCCCGTTCCCCCCCTCCCTCTCCGACATTCCCCCACTTGCTGATCCCACGAAACACCCCCCACCACTTGGCAATCCTGTATGATACGAGTAGAATATGAGTCTTCATCACCAACGTCTGCGTCAATAAATTGTTTCGGGGGACCTCTAGGCTGAGGCACTACAATCTCTTGGCAGTCCATGAACTCACTCTGCTGCATTGGGTCAGCCGACTCTTGCTCACCGCCCATGTAATCTTCACATTCCCCCGCTCCTAAGTGCCCGTATTCATCCTCTTCGCTGTCACTTGAATAATTTACCAAATTATTCTTCTGACCTTCGAAGCAAACCTGAGGCGCTATGTCTATTCTACTGCTGACTGTGGATACACCCTCTGACCTTTGAGGCATATTTCTTGACAATGCCTTATCCGAATGCACCACTGACACCTCTGGCGCCTGTGACGCGATGTCCATTCCTTCAGCTAAATCACTGCCAGCAGCACTTTCATTCAACTGAATATGAGTCACACGCGTGTCAAAAGCACCGCTGGCTCTGCCTCCACGCCTCCCAGCCCGTTTCCTGGCTTGTGGTGTAAATACCATTCGACCTCCCTTCACCACACATGGAGCAGACGCTGAACGTAGGGGTGGAGGCTTCTTCCCTCGACTTCCCCTGCTCACAGATCGCGCTCTCCTCGCACGAACAGCTGGCGCTTTTTCTCCACACACAGCCTCAGGGAAATTACCTGCCACAGACCTGCAGGCGGCAACAGCGCGAACAACACCTTCCGCTGCCAGGCGACGAGGACGCTTAACTTCGACAGAAGTTTCCACAACAGCTCCAGGACGTAACAAATCACTACGCCCCACCGCCACCAAGGCTCGAACTGCTTCTCTGGCAATCTCATCTGCTGCCATGACACGGCCGAAGAGAAAAATTCACCTTCGAAAAAGAGCTCGATATCAAATTTTTAACTCGCTGACAGGAATTCCTCCTAGCTGCTTGTCAAAACGACACCACCGCTCCTTCACTCGCACAGAGTGACGTCGCCCTCCCTCTCCCTCCCCGCGCCTGGAACAGCCCCTCCCACCCTCCCGATCTCCCAATCAGGTCGCGTGAGGTCGTCCCTCGCGCGAAATACCCCAGGGGGACATCGGCTCTTGCCCAGTCCCCCTGGGGGCCCATTGTATAAATAAAGAGTCAAAACATTATCACTTATTTAACCAGACCTGATTACAGTTATAATCAAATACGGCACTTTAAATGTATGCACATTCAGCAATACCGATTTTTTTTGGATATTTTAACAAATCGTGATATACATGATATAACATATGGATCACAATTATAAGACAAAGGACCAGATGTTATGGGACCAATTGTAAATGCCAAGCACATTTGTTTGGTAGTGCCAGATTATTTGTCATGTAGCAAATCATAATATGCAATATATAGCACAATAACACATAATTACGGCAACACATTTAACATCAAGGATAATTGTTCATCATACCAATGACGTGATTATACAAGCATATGATCAGTGCAATTTCAAGTATATGTTATAATGTTGACAGTTTCAGCTTGTGATTATAATATACTTGCAAGATTCATACAGAGTATGGGTAAATGGCAAAAACATTTTTAAGAAACACAAAGTTATGTTTACATACAGCACTAAATCAGGTTAGCTGGTTATCACAGAATGGCATTCCTCCATGGAATCCAGCCCTGTATTAACACTGTCACATCTTAGCATCCAACGACACTCAGTTTTATTGAGGATGTTGGTAATGCTTCCACCTCTAGAAGGGACCTGTATCACTTCGATTACCTGCCAGCGCATCTCTTGAGGTGCGTGATTGTATTCTAGGTAATGTGCCACAAGAGAGGCATTCTCTGTTTGACACCTAATCCTACTTTTGTGCTGACCAAGTCTTATTTTAATCTTCTGGGTGGTTTGACCTATATAGATCAAATCACACGGGCACCAGATCGCATACACTACATTGGATGTGTTACAGTTTGAAAACTCTCGCAGATCATAATTGATATTGCCATGTGAAAATTGCTTTGTATTCATACTTGTGCCACACATAAGACATCCACCACATTTGTAATGTCCTACTATCTTGTCTAGACCCCAGAAGGTTGTCAAATTAGGGCTCTCTGTGCGGGGCAGGGCTGCTCTCACCAGATGATCCCGCAGATTTTTTCCTCTCTTGTAGGAGAATAGGGGTTGTTCAGATGTTATACCAGTGGCAACCACCAAGGGCCAATGTCTCTTGATGATACTAGAGATCTGGTTACTTCGTGTTCCAAATGTGGTACCACAAGGAATACGATTCATCTGTTTTCTTAATTTGGGAGTCAAAAGAAGTTCACGATGGTTATACCACGCACGTTTCATAGATCTTCTTATCAGCCTGCGTGGATAACCCCGTTGTCCCAATTTCCTAGCTAGAATCTCAGCTACAAAAAAATAGTAATTTAAAGAAACAATTTCTACGTATACGTAAAAATTGACCGAATGGTAACCCATCCCTCAGCCCTCTAGGATGGTTACTAGAATATTCCAAAAGGGTATATCGAGCTGTTGGTTTTGTGAATAATTTTGTAGACAATCTCCCTTCATTTGGAAAGATTGTAAGGTCTAGAAAGTCCACCTGGCTATTACTTGAGTTGGATGTAAACTTCAAGTCAGATGAACATGAATTGAGCCAGATGACCCCTCTTGCACACAAGCCAGGCAGGTAGTTTCCTTTCTCGAAGGGGCCAATCCACCCCTAGCTGTTAACGCTCCTACTCACATAGCAGGACATACCTTGGACCTTGTCTTTTCCAACATACCGTCTCTAAAATGCAAAGCCCCGAGACAGCTGGTGTGGTCTGACCACTTCCTTGTGTCCTTCTCCTTCAATCTGGCCAAATACCATTCTCCAGATAGCTCTAGTTATTTTGTTAAAAGAAATTGGAAAAAGCTCACAGCCGAGTGTTTAGGCCCTGTGCTGGTGGACAGCCAACCTCCTCTTTCGAGGGACCCCAATGTTGACGCCGCGTCCCTTCACAAGTGTATTGCGGAGGCTGTGGAGTCCACTGCTCCAGCCAAAATTATGAAATCTTTTAGAAAATCACCCTTCGCCCCATGGTTCTCGGAGAAACTGAGGAACATAAAAAGGAGATGTAAGCAGCTTGAGAGGCTGTGGAGAGTGGATTATGAAAGCCTAGTGAAAGCTACATATAAAAAAATCTTTAAAAGAAATTCATAAATCGACAAAGAAAGCCAGGAAAGAGTACATAGCTAAATTCATTGAGGAGGCCGACAAACCTGACAAAGCTATTTTTAAAGTTGTAAATGCCTTTCTCAAACCTCGCGAGCTGTTGATCGACGCTCAACCATCAACGGCGTTATGCGAGGAAATATCAGATTTTTTTGATAACAAAATCCGGAAGATTTACAATTCCTTCTCAACTTCTGTTGAAACAGATAAATCTGACACGGCCTTAAAAAAAACCCTCCAGGCCCCTCCCCTCAAATTTCACTTTGATCTCACAGAAGGAGGCTCTGGTGGCTATCAAGTGCTGCAAATCAGGTTCACCAGAAGATCCGTGCCCTCCGAAATTATGGAAGGAGCTAACTAACTCCTCCTCTCAAGTGCTGTCGGAAATATGGAACACCTCCCTGACTACAGGCATCTTTCCGGATTTATGGAAGCATGCTTCCTCTTAAAAAGAAACCCAATGTTTATTCAGGCGAACTCAATAATTATTGACCGATTTCTTTATTACAGGCACCAGCTAAGATGCATGAAAAAATAGTACAGAAACAACTGGCCAACTATATCGAGAGCCACAATATCCTGCATGGTACACAATATGGGTTCTGTGCTGGGTTTAGCACAGAAACTGCACTAATTGAGGTGGCAGACTCAGTCAGGCTGGAGCTGGATTCGGGGCATCGGCCATGCTGGTGCTCCTGGATCTATCTGTGGCATTTGATATGATTGACCACTCTATTCTGATCCAACGCCTCGAGGACGTGGGGATCAAAGGCACAGCTTTGCAATGGCTTAAGTCTTTTCTTCATAAGTGCACGCAGAGAGTGGCACTCCAACCACATCAATTCAATCGCAAGCTCCTATGGTGTGGGGTCCCTCAAGGTTCAGCCCTGAGTCCATTGCTCTTCAACATTTATTTGGCCCCTTTATTTTCATTGATTGCCAACTGGTGGGTGAAGGCGATCTCCTAAACCGATGATACCCAGCTGGTATTCCCTTTTAAAGATTTGTCGAGTGCATCCTTTGAGAATTTCAAAAGCTGCTTAAAAGATATAGCACAATGGATGAACAACAACAGACTCAAGCTGAATGCCGACAAAACGGAGGTGCTGTTCTTTGGTAAAAGCCAACCCCCGCCGCAGGCCTTTGGTGGCCTGAGGAAATGGGCTGCCCCCGATCCCGCAAGGTGCGCAAGAAACCTGGGTGTAAAGTGGCAGACAGACCTATCATTCTCGGCCCAAATTCAACAGGTGACAGATGCCTGCTTTGGCAGTCTAAGAAACCTGCGTAAAATGTTACATCTTCTGCCAGAAAAATCTCGCCAGTCTGTGGTCCATGCCACAGTAAACTCCCGTCTGGATTACGCGAATGGCCTGTATTTAGGCCTCCCAGCGTACCAGATAAAGAAATTGCAGATGGTACAGAATGCGGCTGCGAGATTGATTAAACACGTCCCATTCAAGCAGCATATCTCTCCGCTTCTCAAGACACTGCATTGGTTGCCGGTTAATAATAGAATTAAATTTAAGGCCCTAACCCTAGCCTTTCGGGCATTCCACTGATCCTGCCCCTGCTATTTGAAGCAGAGGTTTGGCGCATATAAGCAGCCTCGTTCTCTCCGCTCAGGTTCACAGAAACTGCTATGCACCCCACGAGTTAGGAAAGCTCGGCTTGGGGGCAGATCCTTTTCGATTAAGGCTGCCATGCTTTGGAATGCCTTACCAAACGCTTTGCGACAAATCACCTCTGAAACCATTTTTAGGAGGGCAGCCAAAACCTGTTTTTTTAACCAGGAGTAGCCCCGTGGACTCTCTGTGTAACGCAGGATGCCTGGTGCACCACCAGCTGCTATAGTGCTGGGACACCTCTCAGGAGGTAGCTGTTTGCGCTGTACAAATGACAGTATTATTATTATTATATAGTCTATACGGGAAAGGCTATTATGAGCACCTGAGTGAAATGTGTACTGTTTCTCACGTGGGTTTTGGAACCTCCACACATCTAACAGGCCATGTGCACCTAAAAAAGCAGCTAGAGGCGAGCTGGCACGGTGTTGTGGGCGAATAGGTGTACGGTCTAGTGCGTCTTATGTGGTCATGTTGAAATCCCCTCCTATTACTAAGTCCTCTTCAGGCAACATTAGGAGAAAATTGCCCAGATCTTGAAGGGCGGGGGATTGCATGTTTGTCAGTTTCTTGTGGTCTGCTCTAATTTCAGTGTTTAACATACTCAGCTGTATTTCCATTGCCGTTCGTGAGTCTGATCTCTTGGAGTACCTTGTCCAGCTCATCCAGTTGTGAGCATTCTGAGGATGGAGGCACCACTTCCGTGCTTATGCTGATAGGGAGAGTGTCCGTCATCGAGCGTGTTGCTTCTTCAGGATCTTGCTGCTTTCTCTTGGTCAGGCCCATTGTTACACAGCTGGGTGAATTACAACTTTTTGAAAGGTTCGAATTGGAGGTTTTCATAGGTTTCCAAACTTGAGTGTCAGGTCGGTATTGGGGGTTGGTTAACCCTTTCTCTACTACAAGGTTGCGCCGAGCCTCAGACGTGTAGCTTCTTCCAACTTTCACCGGGTAGCTCCAGCTATGGGGGTTACAGTATCTCTGGTTATTGATGCCACAGTGCGTCTGCACCTCTAGTAGTGTTTATCACTAGCTGCTGCACAGTGCGCGGCACCGGATAACGTCTGTTTCCTTGGAGTGATGGATTTATGCTGCACTAGCTGAGGAACTAGGAAGACATCCTAGTATCGCCCTGACCGAGTCCTCGGTAAAAACTGCTTGGTGTGCATTTCTCTAGCTGGTTGTCTTGTGGTGGCTCAGGTCGGGCGGTAAACAAGTTCCTCCAGAGACATCTCCGAGCGCCGTAGTTGGGATTATGGTCTCAGCTGTCTGAGATGTGGTCTCTCAGGGCGCCCTGCATTCAGAAACCTCCTTCCAAGTATTACGGCCACCTTCTCACTAGGGCATTGTGCATACCTAGTTCCAGTTTTGAGAGTGAGGATCAGGTTTGGTCCCCTTGTGGTCCCAGAACTTCCTTTATGCTGGTGGCGGAGGGACAGACAACGTTCTTTTGGGTGGTATGCTCCGTGAGCTAGACGGGTCATTGCAATGCTTCAGAGCTTCCCACGTTTCGACCCCGGGATATCTTGCTCGCCTGATCAGCTCATAGTGGGTGGGTTGGGATGATTCAGAACGGACGCCTAGACAATTGCAGCTGCCCCCCCAGGGTATGGTCATCAACCTGGGGCCTAACACCTTACTGGTCCGACTGAAATGATCTTGTGACGCGCCTTGGGCTCCCCTTTGCAGTCTGGTTTCTGGGCTATTGTGTGTGCAGTCTGGCTTGGGGTCCTTCTTATCTCTTATCAGTCTTTATGGCTGTGAAATCAGTAGAGAGCCGCAAAGGGGAGGAACCCTTTCAGAGAATCCCACGTGTCCGGTGGGTCTTCGCATTGCCTGCTATCCGCTGCCCCATGAACAGCTTATTCACGGGTGCTACTCTGAGCCGGCGCCTGGGCCTCATCGGTCGCCCACCCAGGACGTGATCTTCCATCAGGGATTCCTCACCTAATCTTTCTGTGCGACTTACTGTCCGGCGGAGCTTAGCAGGACTGGCGTGGGGCTGAATACGGATGTGGGGCCTGTCGGTAGATGCACCGGACGAGCTGCAGGTAAGGCCTTACGGTCTACCACTTGTAATGGCGGACTTCAGTACTTGCCGCATTGCGAGAGCAGCCGCAGATGCTCGCTTTTGCAGAGGCCTCGACCCACCCTCCTCCGCGCTGGTATCTTCGCTACCGTTACTGCTTACCGGGGGCTGCGCTGTGTAAGTCGTCCCAGGCGCCGGCGCCATCTCGGCTGTCAGTGTGGACCGGACTCAAGGGGTACGCTGTTTTGTGCGGGCTTACTTTTGTCTTGTGTGTCTGTTTATGGCACCGGATGCTCCTCTGTTTCCCCGTATGCATCCCCCAGAATAATGTATTAGATCTACCTTGGGAGACCGGGACGATGATTCATGCAGTGGGCTGATGTGGAGGAGATGCCAGGCCCCGGGTCCGGAACTGCTGGTCAATGCGACCGCCATCTTTGGCAGTTAGCCACACCCATCAACTCCATAGTAATACTTTGGCTATAATCAAGTTGTCGGATGGTAATGTCCTATCTCAGAAAATCTTGACCCGTAATGGTCTAAACCAGGGTTGTATTTTGGCCCGCTCCTTTTTAACCTGTACATATCCGACCTGGCTACCATATTAATGGTCTACAGCAGGGTTGTATTTTGGCCCACTCCTTTTTAACCTGTACATATCCGACCTGGCTACCATATTACTTCACATACTAAATGATGCCCCAAAGCTAGCAGGGACTTAAGTCCCCATTTTAGCTTATGCTGCCGATATGGTTGATTGATTGATTGATTGTGGGTTTCTAACGCGCTAGAATCGACTCCCGAAGGAGTATCTCTGCGCTGTAGACCGCTGGGGAACCCGTCCTGGCTTTCCCTGTGAGATGGTCCCTACTGGGTATCTCCAAGGTGAAACCAGGCATCCCCGGCGTATGTGGGGGGCTGTTGTGGAGATGAGGCAAGCTAATGCCCAGAGTTGCCGAGTGTGATCCCTAGTTAGAGTAGGCACCGAGGCGAGAATTATCGAGTCCCTTGACCCTGGACCAAGACCTTGCCGCGTCGGGAATTGAACCCTGGTCCCGGGCTGTCCTCTGCTCCCGGGTCTGCCGCCTCTAACCAGTGAGCCACACCACTCCACTATATTGGTGACCACCCAGATAGGCCTACAACGTCAACGGAATAAAATGCAATCATACAATGAGGAAGAAAACCTTGTCATTAACATTAATAAAATCAAAGTAATGTCCTTTGGTCGAAGGAACTTTAATTTTATCTGGAGAATAGGCAACATTAAACTAGAAAAGGTCAAGGAATACACATACCTGGGAGTTCTACTAGACAGATATCTAAATTAGAAAACACATGTTGAGAAACTAAGAACTTCTAGTACTATGGGAACATTGAAAATGTTTTCTACAGTATATGGGGAGAGAACGATAGACCCTATATTGGACGTTGTAGAAGCAAAGATTATTGCTGTTCAATTATACAATTCCTTAATTTGGGTTTGTACACTCATCCAAAACATAGATTCAATCCTCTCGAACAGTATTCAACAACTCCTACGTTTAAGACAAAACTACCCATTTATGCTGTTTAAGATTAGAACTAGGCTTTATCCCTCTGCTAGATATAGCTGATATTAACTGAATCATTTACTTTAATGATTCCAAGGAGATAGAAATTAAAATATTTAGAGCTCACATTAATGAAGCTTTATCTGCACTCAGGGGGAGAGCATCTTTCTCAGAAAGTTCAGTTGCAAAGTTGAAGTTGCTGGCAGCTTACAATCTCCCTCCCATGGAGGTGTTAGCAAGCATGTCTGCAACGGTTCGGAAGCTAATGATAAACAAGCATTTACAATGCAATGGTTTCGCCTTTGGAAAAGTTAGAGCTATTGGCATTGCTCATGACATTTTTTTTTGTTTACTTATAAATAAATGGCATTGTTATTTACATTGCCAACAGCTCTCTCAGCCCACACAGCTCGCTCAGCCCTCACAGCCCACACATCCCACACAGCTCTAGCTCTCACAGCCCACACAGCCCTCACAGCTCTAGCTCTCACAGCCCACACAGCTCTCACAGCCCTCACAGCTCTAGCTCTCACAGCCCACACAGCTCTCACAGCCCTCACAGCCCTCACAGCCCACACAGCCCTCACAGCCCTCACAGCCCACACAGCTCTCACAGCCCACACAGCTCTCACAGCCCACACAGCTCTCACAGCCCACACAGCTCTCACAGCCCACACAGCTCTCACAGCCCACACAGCTCTCACAGCCCACAATGCAGCAATCACATAACACTACACATGCCTTCACAACACACCAATTAAAGAAAACTCACAATTTAAGACGGTTTGTATTGTTCACAAGTCATTCCATGGAAACAACACTGGATATTTAACTTAAGTCTCCATCAACCACAAACCAACAAGGCACCAATGATTAACAATTAAAAGAGGGTTGTTGTCCTGGGCAAATCCAGTGGGTAAAGCTCATTCCTGTGCCAGAAACCAATACCTGAATGGTTTGGAGGACTGAATAAAGGGTCACAGTCGTGCCTGATTTAGCAGGAACAAGTTCCATACCCTATGTCAACGAGCTGTGCCAGGTGAAGTAGACGGAGTGATTAGAACTGTACCAAATAAGGGTAGAGAGACTGCGGTAGGCCCGCGGTCCCTGCAGGGGACCCCATAGGAGGGCAAACCCCGTAGTAGGGCGTAGGAAACCGCAGGCCAGCCAGGGGGAGGGAGGGGGGGCGGGGCCGGACAAGGGTAGGCCACCCCCCCTTTTTTCTGGGATGTTATGGGGAGCCCTGCCTTCCGGGCGCTCTCTTTGCTGCTGCCCCCTCTCACTGTCGGTCGCTCCAGGCTGTTCCCGCCAGCCTCAGACGTTAGGCCCCTAGCCCCCACTTCCCCCACGACGCCGGACGCGAGGCCCGCAATTTCTCTCTGCACAGCTCCCCAGTGCACCTCTGCACAGCTCCCACAGTGCACCTCTGCACAGCTCCCCCAGTGCACCTCTGCACAGCTCCCCCAGTGCACCTCTGCTCCGCCAGTGCATCTCTGCACAGCTCCCCCAGTGCACCTCTGCACAGCTCTCCCAGGGCAGTTCTGCTCAGCTCCACCAGTGCAGTTCTGCTCAGCTCCACCAGTGCACCTCTGCTCAGCTCCGCCAGTGCACCTCTGCTCAGCTCCGCCAGTGCACCTCTGCTCAGCTCCGCCAGTGCACCTCTGCTCAGCTCCGCCAGTGCACCTCTGCTCAGCTCCGCCAGTGCACCTCTGCACCGCTCCCCCAGTGTCGAAACACCCTGCCCTTCTACACCGCGTGCAAGTCTACAAAGATAGGTATGATCGGCGGCCAGACTAGGGTGGGAACGGGGAAGCCGCGGAGAGGAGATCACATTGTAGGATAGATGGCCTGAAGGGCAGTCCTAAAAGATTAACACTCACGACCAGGGGTCTGGTCGTTCGCCTTCAAACAAAGGACCGAGTGTAGACTAAAATCACAACAATACTCACCGACCGCCCCAGCCAGTGGCCGACCAGTGGCTAACCCAGGGCATAAATAGCGCGAGCCCGCACGATTTAATCAGGGAAAGCGTGTTTCTCAGCTAGGGGAAAACAACGTGAATAGGATTATTTCCCTGGAAGTGAGCCAGAGACCCAGGGCCTCAGATGGGTGGGGCGCATTGTAGTGCCTAACGGGTGGGCATGATGTGTAAGCTACGCAATCTAATCATGTGTACACTAGAGCGGCTGTGGTATGTGGGTGAAAGGAGAGCTCCAAGGAGTAAGTCAACTCGCGATGCTGAAGTATTCAGCATAGGGCACGTATCTCACATGCATTTCATTTGTTTTATAGCACTACCCAACCAGTGTAGGGAGTCAGAGCACTTAACATTACCCGCACACATTAAACACAGACAATGAATCAAACATGCTGAATCAGTCTATAGGAGATATAACAAGACAAACAAGATAACAAGGTGTAGGAAAGAAATGCCTCCCTACGAGTAGACAGTATATTTAAGTGAGTTTGGTATGGCAATGCACCAACTCTGGACTCCAAACATACCACAGTGGTTGGAATTGGCATTATGAATAAGAATGCATTCCTATCCATGCTGACCCATTTTAGGAACGTTAGGAAATGAGAAAGGCGAGTGACAACGTAAGGCTTCGAACCTATAACTTGCGGGTTGCAGGCAACTCTTAGATGGCAGTTAATAGCGCACTGTACTACAGGCTGTTCGGTGTCTTCGCCGAGGCACAAGCCCGGGTCCCTGAATTCCCCGCGTGGGTACCGGTTAGAAGCATCCCCGGGCTGAGACAGACCAGGGCCGAGACCCCCCCACCCCGCAATGTTCTGTACCGCAGCTCCTGCAGACTCGCACCAACCAAGCCAAAGCTGGCGAGTCAGACACCATGCTGCATTTTTCGAACCCTTAAACATATTCTGGCCTTAAAGCCGCGCCGCAAGCACGCGGATATAACCGATCAAATGTACACAAGCTGGGCATACGCTAAAGTGGTTTCACGAACGTGTTAACAGATCTCACAAATATGCGGCAGGCAACATCTCACATGTAGATTATACTGTATGGCCCGGCCACGGGTAGCCTACCAACGTCAAAGGATGTGAACACCGAAGGGACCTACTAACACTGAAGTACCCCTGATCTGTAAAGGATCTCTAGAGTGCAATTCCAGAGTGCAACGCCGGCTAAATTGGCTCGCTGAGGACTAGCAGGCTGAAGCGTACACCTCGTCAATACACCCGATTGGGCCGCAACAGATATGCAAAGAGCCATGTACTGCAGGGAATAGGAATACTGTCGCTTGCGCACGGAGGAGCACGCTGCCAAACAAACCTGGGCCAACGGATGTGCTAAAACCATCAATCTTGAGCCTAGCACCCCCTCGCAGAAGCGTAGCTGAAATGAATTGCGCCGAGAACTAACATTCCTCATGCTGCTGCTACGAGGCAAATTGAGAGCACCCTACCCCTGTACCGCCGTGAGGCCACCCCATGCCCCCCAACACCCAGTGCCGGGTATACGATGCACCCCGCAAAACCGCACCCCATAGCACGATGATGGCACTGAGCCGCATACCCATTACTCAAAACACACTGGCACTGCTGGGTGGGGCGGGGGGTGGGGGGGTGAGGGATGGAAGGACGGACACCAGGGCGTGCGCACCAGGGATGGGACTGTACCGATCTGCAAACCGAACGCGCATTGCAGAAACGCAAGACACGCATCACCAGCACGCGACGTGTGAGAAGCTGCAAACACCCATGCCCCTCGGTGGCGGGGGCAAGACTGCCAACCCACAGCATGGCGGCGAGGTCCCAGGAAACGGAGGCCACCTGAAGACAATGTGGACGGCCCGGGACAAGCCAGGCTCGGCGGGAGCCCAGCCGCAGCAATCTGTGCGCAGTGGGCACGAGCGAGGCTCCTCGACACACACAACCCCGCTGCACTCCAAACACACCACGAAAAACCCCCCACGCCGCACGAGGCCCCGTCGGGAAACGAACCACGACTCGTGGCAAGCACCACACCCTGCATCGCGCACCTTGAACCATACGTGGGCCCACAGCGAAATGCCCCCGGAGCAGGACCCCACAAATCCAAACCACAGATCGGCCAAATAGGCGATGAACACAAGGCAATCCCGCTGAATAGGACTTCACCATGCACAGAAATCACCCCTCACTCGCAATCGTAAACCAACATGGCGACAAGCAGCTAGGGAGAGGCCACCGTCCGGCCCCCGGACGTGGAACCAGGCGACACACACCAGCCAGACCCTGCCCGACCGGAGCATGCGGAAAAGGTTACTGTTGTGCATTCAACGTTTCCTTCCCCAAGTTACATAATTTGTAATGATTGATGTTTGCTTCCACACAAGGGAATTCGTTTACACAGATTTTAACACTTTCAATGTGATTTGCAAGGATAAGTTAATCATCCCCATCAGAATTCAATTCAACTAAATAGAATTTAAATCAAACAAATAAAACTACATAAATGACAAACATAAACACAAGCCAGGTGTATAGAAAAAAGAAATTTATCAAAAGTTTAAAACAAATCATCTGATATACAGAAAATGAAATAGGACTGCAGGTTGACACTCAATGTATTCACAACCAACTCAACAGAACCTATTGACGCCTATCCCAAGAGCATAATGAAAAAACAAAAAGGATGAGGCGGAGGTCGACGTTTCGGTCTCCTACAGGATGCTTAGGGAGACCATCTTCAGGACTGATGACAAATGAAATCTGTATATTAAAAAGTGTAATAGAAAATATTGTGACAATTGCAAATTGAATTTGAGCAACAGCGTCACGTCAATGAGTTGTAGACATGGGTCTTCCGGAGAGTTATTAGTAACACCCAATCTTTCAATTTAGTTGGGCTCGTAAATGCAGAGTATCACTTTTAATAATACGTCCGTCAAAAGGCGATTCCAAAGATTTAATCAAAAAGGGGGAACTTTAGTCAGACGTTAGCTTGACTTGACTTCGGATAGCTTCTGCAAGTACAAATGGCGTTCTCACGGGGGTATACAAAGCGGGGGTCCTTTTCCTATCGCAAAGACGGAAAGATTGGGTGTTACTAATAACTCTCCGGAAGACCCATGTCTACAACTCATTGACGTGACGCTGTTGCTCAAATTCAATTTGCAATTGTCACAATATTTTCTATTACACTTTTTAATATACAGATTTCATTTGTCATCAGTCCTGAAGATGGTCTCGCTAAGCATCCTGTAGGAGACCGAAACGTCGACCTCCGCCTCATCCTTTTTGTTTTTTCATTATGCTCTTGGGATAGGCGTCAATAGGTTCTGTTGAGTTGGTTGTGAATACATTGAGTGTCAACCTGCAGTCCTATTTCATTTTCTGTATATCAGATGATTTGTTTTAAACTTTTGATAAATTTCTTTTTTCTATACACCTGGCTTGTGTTTATGTTTGTCATTTATGTAGTTTTATTTGTTTGATTTAAATTCTATTTAGTTGAATTGAATTCTGATGGGGATGATTAACTTATCCTTGCAAATCACATTGAAAGTGTTAAAATCTGTGTAAACGAATTCCCTTGAAGGCACTCTTACCCTTTTACTTAATTACCCAAGCCCTCAAGGGTAGTCTGGGTCGCTCACTTTTTTGTAAATCTGCTTCCACACAAAGCATCTGCCGAAACCCGGGATCGAACCATGGACCCTTGGATTATCGTTCTAACGTCCTCCCAGCTGAGTTATATCGGCCGCGTTTCCTTCCCCAAGTCTCTTAACTAGTAATGATCGATGTTTGATACCACACAAAAATTCTGCCGAAACCCGGGATCGAACCATGGACCTTTGGATTTTCGTTCTAACGCTCTACCCACTGAGCTATATCGGCCGCAGAAGAACAAACACAGCCGACCCAGGACATACTTCCGGAGCACACCGGCATATTCAGTCCTAAAACCGAGCAACCCTACACGCGCTCGCTGAGGGGGAGGGGGGGGGGGGGCGGACATGGGGGACCGCTCAGCACACACAACCACCCGGCCTCGGAGGCCCGGGATGGGCGCCATGACCGATACCATACGCCACACAGTCCCCGATTCCCTCACAAGTCTCCAAGATCCTACATCCGACATCCGTGCAATAGCTCAGGCGCGAGGCCCCGACACAAACGCCTCGCAACAGGACCGTGGAGGAATAGTTACTCCCGTCACACTACAGGGTTAACAAAATGGGCTCAATCTTTTAGCTTTGACCGCTGGGAGTGCCCGGTCATTTCATAGATATCCCTTTGCCATTTCCTAGACCGCGAGACAACCAAAACAAACACCGAGGGACAAAGAAACGAGCGGACACCTCTCATCCCCACTCACCGTAAACATAGCAACAGCAGCACGTCGGATCTATAACATCAACGCAACACCAGACCTCAGGACGGCGACCCGACGTGACCAAAAGAGTGTCCCGACGTGACCAAAAGAGTGTCCCAACATTGTACCGCGACGTCCGGAGCGGCAAACTCATCTACAAAACAAGCACCTACGAGGACACGGGGGGGGGCGGGAGAGGACACGGACGGCGGGAGGGGGGCGGGAGAGGACACGAACGGCGGGAGAGGACACGGACGGCGGGAGAGGACACGAACGGCGGGAGAGGACACGAACGGCGGGAGAGGACACGGACGGCGGGAGGGGAGCGGGAAAGGAACGGACAGCGGGAGCGGGGCGGGAACGTGCACAGGACAGCGAGGGGGGGCGGGAACGGCGCACGGACAGCGGGAGGGGGGGAAGGATCACGGCGCACGCATATTTCTAAACAAAATGCTCCTTACCTGATCGCCTCGTGGGAACTCGAATCTTGCAGCCAACTCCAACAACAAACACTTAGCAAAAGAAGAAAACAGGCGGACTCCCCAAAAAAAAATAACACACACCCACCACCGTGATGACGAACAGAAGTGGGTGGAGAGGGAAAAAAGGTCGGGAACGCCCCCGAATCTGGTCCGGCCTTGACGGACAGATCCGGCTTCCAATGGCTAGCCTCCATTTATGGAGCTAGCCAATGGGAGCCGGGGGACGTTCCCGAAGTCCTTATGGTAAACAAAGGATTTCGCCTGCGCCGAAAAGCTGCGCAGAGCGCAGCCTTCGGCAGGCGAAACCCAAAAAGGAGTTAAAGTTTTTAGCCTGCTTCGGGATATTGAGGCTGCAGCATGGTATAAGCACAATAAGTACACCATTGAAACTTGTATACCTTTAAGGCAACTTTATCTCGATTTTAATATGCGGCACAGGAGTAGATTGCCTTCCTGTGCTTCAGGCTTTTCTATCTTCCTTGTAAGAATTTCAATGGTGTCTGGAACTCTACGGGCCAAATTTACAGTATATGCAGGGTGTGTAAACTAGCCCAGGAGTCCATAGAACACATAATGTTCTTGTGCCCAGCATTAATGGATGCATGGAAAATATATCTAAAACCCATTTTTAATACTGAGGGCATAAGAACAATGTCAGAGACACTATTATTCTGTTTTAATGGCATTATATAAAAATCTGGGGGAAACACTGTACATTTTTGGAAATCGCCCTTAAGCTTTGGAGAAAAATAGACCGCACAATCCGAGCAGCGCCGGCCTGATGCACTAGTATTAAGATATATACAGTATTTGATAGGCATTTTTTTATTAATTTATGATGGAGAAATCTTTGTATTAGTTTTTAACCTGTACTGTACCTGTTCTTCACCTATTCAAAGTATTTATCATGTGTAGATTTTATCTGTGTTCGGTAATATTGTATCTGATCGAGACTTCGAGCCGCAGATTCCTTAACTTTTGAATTCTCCCCGGCACCAGTCTAGATCTGGAAATTTTTTAACAGTAACTTTGCCCACTAGGGGATGGCACCGTACGGCTCCGCGATGACGTCAACTCCAGTTGTGACATCAGTGAAGTCATATAAGTACCTTCCGGTGCACGGATGTCAGATCTTCTGTGAAACCTTCCGCACCAGAACAAGGAACCCCTATAGAAACTGGCTGTGGAAACAGTGTGCCAAAAAAGATCAGTGTATCTTTGATAAAATAACTAGAAAATTGAAATGTATGATATGGCAATACCAATTCAAGATCTATGAGATAAGACCCAATGGGTCGTTAAATCACACAAGTACATGAAACAGTGACCACTGGTGTAAAAGAAACAGTGCTGATAAAGAGTATAACCCTTATATTACAGTTCGGTCACAGAGCGGGGAAAATGGGTAGGGCGTTAAGGAATCTGAAACTAGACTGTGTCTCTACTAGTTAATTAGTTACCGAAGGTAAGTAACTTGTTCATATGATAGAGACATCTAGCTGCAGATTCCTTAACGTTTGAATTAAATACCATAGCTATACCCATCTGGAGGAAGGTCTGTGAACGAATCCTACCAAAGTTCTCAAAGAGAACCAGCCAGTTGAAACTAACAATAGACCAGACATATGCAGGAGTTTTAGCATTTAGATGAAAAATAGCATGGGCTCTTTCTAAAAACCGTGGCAATGACCACAGACAATGTGAGTAATAAACAACCCTGCAGGCTCAGAAACCAAAAGCCTAACGGGGAACAGGATAACACCCTGCTAGAAGACACCTGACATTAGTCAGCCATTAGTATTTAACCCTCAAAGGGTAAAGTGAGCCCTTAGACTGGAAGGATCAAAGGCACAGCGAATAGCATACAAACTGCAGTCTCTACACCAATAAAGAAATATTACCTTGTAGAGAGGAACCAATAGAGCATTAATGACTGTGTCAGTTAAAGCAGATAATACATTTTTAAACGTAGGCACCTTATAAGTAACCACACTATGTTATCAGGAAAGAGCTATAGTATCCAACAGAAAAATCATTATCAAAGTCACATTTTATTCTGAGGGATACTTATTCCTGCAGATTCCTCGTCTAATGAATTAGGCCGCTATTAGTACAGTAGTTAATATTTATATGGCTCCTCTGGCAGATATTATTCAGCTGTTTTGGTCTTAAGGTGGTGTCCTATGCAGAAGATACTCAGCTCATGTCTTCTTTTCAAAAAGTCAACATTGACCCATAAGGGCCATATGTATCAACAAACCCTTTTGCGATTCCTAAATAGCGATTTTTAAGGAATCACTATTTAGGAATTGCAAAATGGTATGTATGAAGAAATTCGTGATTTTTTAGCGATTCCTTAATCTTCCTTATTTTCAAATTCGCATTTTGCGAATTCGCAATTAAGGAATAATTTCCAATGCATTCCTATGGGCCAGGAGGCCCATAGGAATTATTGCGAAATAATTCTCAAATTGCGAATTCGCAATTTGCTAATCGCAACTTGAGAATTATTTCAGGGGTGCAGGGGTGTCTCAAAGACACCCTGCTGCACCCCTTAAATGTACATGTGTGTGCATATGGCGCACATACATGCCCTATGGGCATGTGGGTGCATCACATGCCACCTTCAAAAATGCCAAATTGTGCATTTTTTGAAGAATTCGCAAGTTACCATCAACTACAAGTTGGTGGTAATTTGCGAATTCTTAACCATAATTCACAACCCAAAAATGCTACATACATAGCAGTTAAGGAATCGCAAAATTGCGATTCCTTAAATGCTGTGGCAAAATAAGGAATCGCAAATCTTTGCTATTCCTTATTTTGTGAATATTTCATAGATCCCAAAACATGCAAAAAGGCCGTTTGCGATTCGCAAAAGGCTTGATACATATGGCCCCAAGTCTCGAATCACGAAAGGAGATGAGTGGATGGTGAAGGACAGTTGTCTGAAACTGAATTTGGATAAAACTTAAATTCAGTTTTTTAGATGCTTCCTGTCCATCTAGTCTAGTGTTTGGTTCGGTTAAAAACCTGGGAACCAAATTTTATAAAGGCTTCTCTTTTCAAGCTCCGATGATGACGGCGAGCAATTCTTGTTTTTCTTTTCTCCAGTCCATGAAAAACATTCTTACAATAGTACCTGAACACATTTGTAAGGCGCTATGATCACATCGCGGCTGGATTAGGCAAATGTTGTATATACCTGATCCTCCGGCTCCTGATTGTCCAAAACACAGTGACAAGTCTGTTTCTTAATCTTTCACTGCAGCAATCAGCCACGTCGCACCTAGAAATATTATATTGGCTCCTGGTGCGCAAGTGAATTCTGTTTGAGTGCTGGTTGATGAAACTCAGTGCCTTCCACAAGAAAGGGCCCATATATTTGAGAGAAAGAAATACCCCTTAGCTTCCTCATACATATCTCAAATCTTTTAATCAGCTTTTGCTACGTATCGCAAAAATCCGTACCACCCAAAGGGGTGAATGAATGTTCTGTGTCTTTTTTGGCTCCCGAATTGTAGAACGAGCTACCTCTCTCCATTTGTGCTAATTCTTCTGAGCTTTGGCTTAGAAAACAACTAAAAACATGGCTATTCTCCTCTACTTAATCTAGCAGCTGTAATCCATCCTATATCATATAACGCTGGGATCCCCTTTGGGGTAGTTGTACACTTAATAAATGTTTGATTCATTCATGAACGACTCAGAAAGTAATCTCCTCCTAGAAGTTGGATTGAGTAGTGCCTATTACTCATGGAATTCATGCAACACAAGACTGGCAGACAAGGTAACCATTTATCCCTTCACAATGGTGACTGCCAAACCCTGTTGGGAAAGGAGAAAGCGTAGTATTTCAGAGAGATGGGACTCGCAAGGGTCTAAGCATCGGTACTCACACCAAGCAACAAATATAGATCATTGGTGATCCTAGTCTGACTTGATAGCAGGTTTCTGGACAGCTAGATTGACACCCTCTACTTATGGTGGAAAGTGAAAGTCCCTACTTGTGGGCGTAGCCAACCATCATGGCCGCGTGGACCGATTAGGATTCGCATCTTGCCCTGCATTCAAGGGCTATAATGCACGCCAATGACGCCCAAATTGCACAGGAATCTGGCGAGTGGCGTGCAGCATGCAGCGGACTACTTGGCTCTACCCACGACAGCTTAAAGGAGTGGTCTGCCGGAAAAGTTCTGGACGAAGAGGAGGCACGACGGAGCAGACAAAATGGCGGCCGCGTCTCTTATGAGGTGATCGAGTCAACGGTCCGACTCAATGGCCTGAGCCGCGACTGCCGGGGGCAGCTAGAGGGTGCCCATTGTATGAGTGACAGCATTGCCTGGACCCCTGGGGGCGGCGGAGCATAGGGAAGATCGGTCCTGGAGCGCGGCCGGCGCTATGGGGATCCGCTGGGTGGGCGGGCCCAACACCGACGGCCGCAACTGACAGAGTCCATCCGACCTCCTTGTGGCTCAGGTGGGAGCGATCCTTAGTGCCAGTGGGGTGAAAAAAGATCTGGGGTCCCCCCCAACGTCTTTTCTGTGCACTATAGATAGTCAATGGGTGGGAGCTGCCTGGTGCCTGACCCTAACATGGCATACTTTGGGCCCAAGATAAGCTGAGCTGCCTCCTTATCTGGATGACTTTGCTGGCTAGAGCGACCTGTTCTGGCGGGACCTTGGAGGGGAGTGATAGCAATTTCCTGTCCATCCCAAGGGGGGAAGCGACGTAGCTAAACCATTGAAGCCAGCAGGAGACCATACTGAGGAAACACTAAGTGATGATACATCAGTTCTTGTTGAGGGGAAGCTGAGCCCACTCTGTCCAGGGGCTGCTCTGTGAGCTCCCCCTCCTCCGGCGGTTGTGTTGGCCCGGCTGGGTGCTTCTACTGCTCAGGGGCTGCATCGTGCTGACTGAGGTCTTCGCCCATATGCCCCCAAAAAAGGCTCAGACTAACCGAGTCTCAAGTTACTTTGCACCAGCGGAGCCACGAGCAGAGAAGAATGTTGAAGCCCACATGGGGGAAGCATGGCGCTCTCCAGGGAGGACCTTCTGGAGACACTATGGCAGTTAAAAAAGGAACTTAGAGAGGACATCAAGGCGGACATCAGTGCTACACTCGAGGCATTCCGATCAGAGGTGGGGGCCAAGCTGATCTTGATACAGGCGGATGTGGACTCTGTGGGCACCTGCCCCCCTGGACTTGGAAACCAAACACCAGGAGATTGGGGAGTGATTGATGCCCCTGGAGGAGGGATCTTCCAACTTGAATGACCAACTGCATGCCGCCCTCCTAAAATGAGAAGACTTGGAGAATCGCTCCCGAAGAGATAATATTAGAGAACGAGACCTGGAGGAGGGCAGTGAGGGTCCGGACCTGGTGATGTTAAAAGTGGGCCTCTTTTCCAGTGTCTTGGGAGACTGTAGCCCAGAGGTCAGGCTGGAACGTGTAGACTGAGTGAGCCAATGTCTGACAGGGAAAGGCAAGCGCACAAGGGACGTCCTGGCCAAATTCAGCTCCTTCAAAACCAAGGAACTTGGTCTCCGAAAATCAAGGAATAGCGACACTATCACCTTCCTAGGGGTCACATGCTTGTTCTTCCAAGATGTAGCTCAGGCCATGTTGGCCTGCTGGCAACAGTTGCAACTGATCACCACTGCGTTAAGGGAACATCATATCACATACAGATGGACCTATCTTTTTGGCATCGCCTTCGCCTTCGGTAACAAGCAATGCCACTTCACCGAGTTGAAGGGGGCGGTGGCTCAACTCAGTCTAGAGATAATGACATCACAGAGGACCCTGACGTAGACAAGTGCGGAACAACTGCGGGAGCAGCACCCACCGAGAACCTGGCAGACCCCCAGGAAGGGGGGGGGAACATCATTGTTCCTGGGACTTTCTCACTTGCCTCGACCCAGGCGAGAGAAAGCTGGGGACCATTGGAAGCCCAGTAAATCATGATGGGAGGCTCCAAGTGTGGCCCTGGAGGCGCCCTCGGAGTCACCAGTAGTGATGATTTTTTGTCACCTTGGAGACCTTGTTGTTGACAGTTTTCTTCATGTTTTGATGTTTTCTTCTTACCATTGTACGTCGTATGGTTTTACATTCTGGATGAGGGGGTGGCGGGCGGGGGGAGATGCCGACGCAAGATGAGCGACTTCGAGATGGATTCTGTCCTCCCTACACATGATCCAATGTCACTTAAGTGCATGTCCTGGAATTTTAGGGGTCTAACAGGTAGATTCATCAAGGGAAATTGCGCTCGCAAAGGGCCAGATTCTCAGAATCTGGCCCTTTGCGAGCGCAATTTTTGCATTTGGGATTCATCATCCCAAATACAAAAATCGCTAATAGCGAAATCGCATATTTGCGAGGATTTGCATTTAAGAAATCTCTATTTGAGATTCCTTAAATGCAATTCATTAACCATTTATTTTTTGCGAATTCGCTATTACTGGCCGCTATTTACCACGAATTGTAACTTTGTGGTAAATAGCGAAATACTTAGAAAAATGCACTTCAGTGCATTTTTCTAAGTTGCATGTTACACACACACATGTCCTTTGGACATGTGTGTGCGCAACATCTGGCTACATTTGCTTTTCAGGGGTGCTACAGGGTGTCCTTTGGACACCCCTGGCACCCTTGAAATCGCATCCTTATTTGCGATTAGCAATTTGCTAATCGCAAATAAGGAAGATGTAGGAATCGCAATATTATTTGCAATTCCTACATGAATCCCGTTTTGCAAGTCCTTAATAGCGATTCCTTATGAATCGCTATTACAGACTCGCAAAACAGGACTTTGATGAATCTAGCTGTAAGTTCCCCTATTAAGAGCCAACGCCTTTGGAAGTTTTTGGAGGACCATCATGCCCATATAGTTGTGCTGCAGGAAACCCATCTGAAGAGAGGGGATGACCTCTGTTTAAGGCATAAATCGTACCTACTGATTGTCCGGTCATCTACTGCCACTAAACAAAACAGAGTTGTCCTCCTGTTTCATTCCTCAGTGCCCTTCCACGCCCATGACACGAAGTTGGATAAATCAGGGAAATTTATTATGGTCTAGGGTGCCTTGATTGGTAATCCCTGTACTATTGCCACGGTCTATGCCCCTAACTTAAGGCAGTTAGACTTTCTTCTTACGTTCCTCACAGCTCTAGAGGGGCATCATGGGATATAATTTGAATGGGGGACTTCAACCTTATTTGGGTCCCATCTGTGGACACTACTCATCCACACAGAGCCTCTTCAGGGGTGTTTATACGCTTAAGTTTGCTCTACATAGGTTGGGGTTGCATGATATTTGGAGAACGCTAAACCCCTCGAGACTGGCGAGACGACTTTGGGCAAAACAAGAGAAGGAATACATCAGACAGATAGAGGACAAGCTGGGCCCTTCTCACTACAGTGAGAAGAGGAAGGCAAGAGCCTTTCCTGATTTCTATAAAACACTCTATAAAGCGGATCCCCTAGCTCAGCGGGATCAAGTGCAATATTTAGACTCGCTTGAACTCCCGCAGGCCCCCCCAGCCTCCAATGAAGTTCTGAGTCAGCCCATAAAGAGAGAAGAGGTCCAAAAGGCGATAAATGCTTGAAAACTCTAGAAGGCCACCGATATAGGGTAATGGTGTTGTACAGGGGTAATAGAGCAAGATTGCACTCCGTTTGTATAATATTGTATAAATGGTGTATGGTGCGTAGTTGGGGGTGGGGGAAGGGGGGCTTGGGTCTGATGTTCTGCAGACCTCGTTAGGAAAGTTATTAGGTGCCTTGCAATGGTATGCTGTATCTATACATGATTCGATGCTCGCCAGGCTTTGCCCATTTGGTACCTTAAAAATCAATAAAATTTGTTGTTAAAAAAAAAACTCTAGAAGGCTCTGGGACCTGATGGCTTCAGCGCACAGTTCTACAAATTGTTTAGTGCTGAGCTGACACCCCACTTGACGGATCTCTTTAACGAAATAGTGACCTCGAGTCAAGTATCTCAGTCGATGGGGGAGGCTTTAATTACTTAGATCCCTAAAGCAGGGAAACACCCGCAAATATGCACCTCCTATAGACCTATAGCGCTTCTAAACCTAGACACCAAGCTATACTCTTAAGATACTCGAAAGAAGGCTGAAAGAGATTCTTCCAGATTTGATCCATCCGGTTCAGTCTGGCTTTATTAAGGCACATCAGACTCATGACAACCTACATAGGAGAGCACATCTGAATGACAAAGTCCAGAAAAACGGATCCAACGGCCTTGCTATCTCTAGACGCAGAGAAGGCCTTCGACCGAGTAGATTGGTCCTTCCTGAGATGCACCTTGCAACGCTTTGGGTTCAGTGAGTCTTTCCTACGCATGATGTAAGCGAATTACCACTGTCCCAAGTCTCGAGTCTTATCAATGGGGTAGTGTTGGACTTTTTTCATCTATTACGGGGTAAACAACAAGGCTGCCCTCTCTCACCTATGCTCTTTGGCCTATGCATAGAACATCTGGCTGTGCGTATCAGGGCTAATCCAGGCATCCACGGGATCAAGTTTGGGCCAGATGAGCGCAAAATCTCTTTATTTGCGTATAGCATTCTGCTACCCATTATGGATCCTCATGCCTCGCGCCCAGCTATTCAAACTGAACCCAACAACTTCGAGAAGGTGGCTGGGTTCAAAGTTAACCTATCAAAATCTTTCTTACTTAATCTATAAATGTCCCCGGCGAGGATGACCACCACTGCAGCGTCCGTGCGTTCAAGTGTGTCCACAAAGAAATTACGTATTTGGGCATTAAAATTACCCCTAATCCATCAGATCTGTATAAAGCTAATTTCCCCCCTTATTACTACAACTTAAGGCAGATTTTAAGAAATGGAGCTCTACATACATTACCTGGATTTGTCCCATAAATGCGATTTAGATGAATGTATTGCCTCCGCTACTCTACCTATTTCAGGGCCTACCGATTTCCGTAGATAGGGAATTGTTTGCCGAGCTAAAGACGATGAGGATAAAATTAATTTGTCAGGGCAATAGGGCCTGCTTAGCTCAACGACTATTGATCAGACCGCGCCATTCAGGGCGGTTGTCGCTCCCAGATTTCCTCCTATACTATAGAGCAACCCAACTCCAGAGTTATGACTGAATGGTCTCTCAGGGCCTCAGACAGGCATTTGCTCCATATGGATAGGCTGGTGGAGGGCAGAACTATATGGGACTTACTCTGGAGACCAAGACAGGGCAGACTAAATAACACCTACCTTAGCATCCCTACTTCTACCACTCTTAAAGTTTGGGATATAGTCACCAATACTCCACCCTTGACCACCTTTCCGTCCCCCTATACCCCTATTCACTTCAATCCTGCCTTCCCAAATGTCCAGAGAGAGGGTCCCTTTGACCATTAGAGGGAGGGAGGCTGCCTTATGGTGTCAGGCATGTTCCTTCGAGGGGACTTACGCTCCTGTGATAATTGTGCCACTATTTTTAAACTCCCTTTAACAGAAGAATACCATTATTTTCAGTTGAAGCACTGGCTGTGACAGCCTCAGATGCGTCTCGCAGCATCCAAGGATCTGCTCCCCACAGAGAGATTTGTTCAGACTGGAGGTATAGCGAAGGGCTGCATTTCGTTTCTCTACTCTCTCCTCCTATGGCAGGTCCCTCTCGGCCCCCGAGACATATTGCCTTTTGGGACAAAGTCCTGCAGAGCCCTTTAACAGAGAAACAGTGGAGCTCGCTATATGAAGATATTGCTAAATATAACAGGTCCACGTTCTAAAGAGAAGCCCATTATAAGCTTATGTACAATTGGTACCTATACCCACAAAAATTACACTCTTTTCACGAACACATCAGACCGATGTTGGCGGGGCTGTGGGATGCTTGGTGATTTTCACCACATATGGTGGGATTGCCCCACCATTTAACCATTCTGGAAAGAAATTCTCTCCCAGATCAAAAAGATTCCGGGTCACCCAATATCGGACTCTCTGGAATATGTCCTTCTGGGAGTTCGTGATCCCTACCTGAAGCACCAAACCTTGAGGGATCATTCCATCATGTGGCTATGCCTGGGGGTCAGGCAAAATGGCAGTAGCAGCAGCATGGAAGAAGCTAGAGGCCCCCTCTCTCTCTCAGTGGCACGCCCGGCTGTGGCGGGTGCTAGCCCTTGAGCGCATGGCTGATATCATGGCAGACTCTCGCAGGGACGTCGAACATATATGGAGTCCGCTGGTGGGGAACCTATCGGAGGGTCTGCCGTTTTGGCCTGTGGCCCCAAATTGAGGGCCCTACATCTCTTTCAAACATAGCAATCTCTGACCATGCTATGTCCCTACCGCGGGCCTTGGGCTTTTCGCAACGGGCTTATTTAATTGTATATTATCTCTTGTTATGTTGGGGGCTCTGGCTTATATTGTAAGGGTACATTGAGAGATATGTAATGATTTGCAAATGCAAATTGACAAAGGGGAGCGTAGTACCTGAATATACTATGAACTATGCTGAGTACTTATGGGAAAGATGTTTTTGGTCTTTAGCTACTTATCGCTCTTGGCTTATGGTAATGCTATGATGAGCCTCATAATTTTAAAGGTCTCTACTTCTACCACTCCATTTCCAAGCATGCAGACAAAATGAGGATTGGGGTGGAGGACCCGCCCATTCTGCTGCAAAAGCACCATATTCACGGGCAGCTGTTGCTCTGACCTGATACAAAGGCCTTATATTGTTATCTCCATCAGTAGAGCGCCCAACTCAGCGAGAAGGCATCCATAACAATGGTGTCCTGTGACTTCAGATGATTGGAGGAATGACCCACCTCAAGGCTGTAGGGGCATATCCACCAATTGAAGTCTGGAAAGCCTGAATTGATTTTCTATACCCAAGCCAAGAGGATCCCTCTAATGTTGGATCCATTGTTGTTTTGGATGGATGTGGCCTTCAAGCCTAGCAGGCAGAGGACTTTCCGACCGGGAATTAAGCCAGACTCAGAATCATCATAATCCTATTTGAAATGTGCACAATCCTCTGATATACAAAAGCCCTTTTGCAGGATGTGTCCAACACAACACCTAAAAACTCAGACCTTGTTAGAGGAGATGGGCCTTTTGAATATTGCTGAAGAAGTACAGGTTGTGAGGTGAATGGTGTGCTATAGATTATCTGTGACTAGCAAAGGGGGGCTTGCTTTTGCCATCCAGTCATCCAAGTATGCATGACTGGGTGACATCCTGAAGAAAGCTGCCACCAGGGCCAACACCTTGGTAAAAACTCAGAGCAATCATCAGACCTAATAGCAGTAACACAAATTGGCAGTGATGAGAATCCCACCGTGATTCGGTGGTAGCACCTGTGAGCAAGGAGGACTGGCATATGGAACAATTCCTTGTGGCGATCTAGGGACATCATGCAATTGCCTGCATTGAAGGTCTGTAGCGTCTGGCTGATAGACAGCAGTTTGAACGTATTTTAAACTATTCCCACACGGCATGGACATAGCACCCAAGAAGGCATCTGGTTTTCTCTGTGCACAGGGTCAAACTTTCCGATGCAAAAACGTTCCAGTCAGTGGAGCCAAACTTTTTAAACGCACAATTCATAGGAGCAGTGGAACTTTTTTGAAGGTCTAATTTGGCTTACAAAGCCTGGACCGCTAACTCTCTAGTGATGGATGTGTCAAGAAGAACTAGGGTTTGGAGGGCAAGGGGAAATGGTCTCGTATGATGTAACTATGAGTTGCCAGACTTGAAAAGAGATTTTTTGAAGGGGTGAAGACAGGCTCAAAGAGCGATTTATTGAATGGCAGAAGGTGCTCAAGGGTTGCTGCAGACGGCTATAGGATTTCTGTCAAAATTATTAACTTTGTCTCAGCAGTTGGCAAAGGCAATTCTAGCACTCCAACTACTTTCAGTACCACAGACATATATGAACACAGTTCTGAAAACAGCGCAGAAGGGTAAGACATTACACCCTTTGGAGATTTGTGAAGCACACAAGCGTTTTATAGGTCCAGTTAGAGGGCAGCATCTATGAGGTTAGGAGGGAGGAGGTAATCATCGTTTTAGTTGTGCCTCTAATATCTGTTGAGATTGTCTTAGGCAGCAGAATCTCTGGGCTCTGTAGGGTGTCTTTGCTAGGAGATGATCCTCAAAGGCAGCCCAAAACCTTTTCAATTTCCACTCATATAAAATTGAGCCAACTTTAGTGGCTGAGTCAGTGCTGAGAACGACTCTGAAGGCGTCAAGGATGGTGCTCGAGGCAAAAGGGATGGCACCTTTGTAGGCAAATATTTTCTGAGAAGCACCATCAAGACTGGTGCTAGTGGAGGCATGGAGTCGGGTAGCATCGTGGTCAGAGACCTGGAATCACCAAACCTACAGGATTGGGCCCACCCTGAGGAATGGCCCAGATGGTTATAGGACCATGTTGAAAATGTCCAACAAGGCCTCTAAAATGGACAGCAGAAGGAGTTGATATGGCAGCTTCATCTTATTTCGAACCGTAAGCAGCTCAAGTGACGAGGAAGAGACCGGTGCCAGGGGTCCCAATGGTCCTGGGAGCTTGACCATTTTCTCAAATAATTGGACTTCTTTGTCCCGTGGTGTTTTTGGTGGGCGAATCACTTGGGAGTGACTGTTCCTGAGTCTTACCTGAAAAAAGGGACAAGGTGTTTCACACTGGCCCTTAGCAAGAATAATTTGGCTTCCTGCTCCGATTTCCTTCAGGTGCATGGACATGCAGCAGTAAAGGCGTTGTTCTTGAATCCCAAGCACCAAGTACAAAAGTCGTGTGGATCTGATAAGGCCATTTTCTTACAGCGTACATGACAGGGTTTAATTCTTGTTAAGACTTGTGGCCTAGTGGATGTGGCATTTGCACAGATAACATTTGACCCACTTGCTGTCTTGTTCGCTGAGGACTTTTGTAGGTAGACAGTAGAAGTTTTCTACATTCATGTTGATTAGCTGCCAGAGGCGATTTCTTAATAATGGAGGGGGAGCGCACCTGCCCCCAATCCTGGGGCTTAATTTTGCCCCGTGGAACACCATCACCCCGGGGCTTCTTTAAAAATTAAAGTGGGTGAGGCCAGTATGGCCTTCCCTGCTGCCCCGTGGACCACCACCTCCCCAGTGATTATTTATTATAATTGGGGGCCTCTTAGACCCCACAGGGACTGCCACCTCCCTGGACCTTTCTCTTTAGACAATGTTGGGGGCTGCATGGACCCCCCCGCAGCCCCAAGGACTGCTACCTGCCATGGGCTTTTGTTAATTTGAATAGGGGGTGAGCTACCCCCCGCAGCTCCGGGGACCACCACCTCCCAGGGGCTTTAATTTTAATTGATGCGGCGGGCCACATGGACTCCCCCGCAGCCCCGGGGACCACCACTAACCCCAGGGCTTTTGTAAAATGTATTGCAGGGGGACCGCAGGGCTTCCTCGCAGCCCCGGTGACCACCACCTCCCCGGGGAAAATTGAGGAAGGGAGGGGGACAGCGCAGCCCCCCTCCTGGAGCCAATAATGGCCTTGGTGACCGCCAGCCCCCGGCTATGTCCTGGGGTGCCCACCTCAGGGACATAGCTGTTTGCTATGGGTTAGCGGGAGCTTTTCCACTCCCGCCAAGCCACAGCAAACTGTGCTCCGCTTTCAGCAATTAACCGTGAGCACTAAAAATGCTCTCACTTGCTGAAAGCGGAGCACAATTGCTTGAACAGATAGGGAGCTGCATGTTAACAACTCCTTCTCTGTAAAAACAATGCCGGCTCCCGCAGGTGGTGGGTAGCCAGCAAGGACTGCGGGGTCTTAAGGCTCCTCCACAGTCTCCATCATTGCTGAGTGGGTGCCCTGGATGGGATTGGAGCACACACAACAGAAGCTGGCTCCCCAGAGCTGAAATCCGCACAGGAGGGGGCCACAGGCCCTCTTCCCCTTATTCTTTAAAAATAAATTGAAAAAAATGGTCCACTGACCTAGGAGATATTGAGGATGCAGATTGGCAGACGGCGCTGTCGTCTCCATGGGAAGTAGCCATATCATCCAGACTACGCCTAGTGCAGATAAAGATACTACACCGCATATATTACACCAGAGTAATCCTTTTCACGATAGGGAGGGCCACACATCAGTTTTGCCTACGCAAATGCGGGTAGGAGGGGACCTTTTACCACACCATATGGCAGTGCCCGCAGATTGCAGCTTACTGGGTCCAGGTGATGCGAACAATGTCACAGGTTACAGGGGTGTCCCTTGTGCCGGAACCGAGGCGCTGTCTCCTAAATCTGTGGGAACCAAATGATCTTTCACATCCGGCTTAGGATTGGGTAGTGTTGGGAATGATGTTTGCCAAACATAACACTGCTAAGAAATGGGGGTCCGAGGATGCACCAATGCTCGGAGACTGGTGTAGAGATATGGATGAAGCTATGTTGGCGGAAAGGGTTGTATAAACTCACTGAGGATGCCTCCGGAAATGGGAGAAGGTATGGGGAGCATGGAACACATTCAGGGGCTCTATCTGTGATCCACCTATGCATGAAAGGGAAGATATGACTGAGTGAAGGAGGTGGGGGTGGGATTAAAGCGATATAACAACAGCAATATGCCAACAGTAACGACTGAAGTGCAACGTGAATTAGAAATGTGTGTAGTCCTGACGATATTTGTTCTGATATATACTGAACAATGCAGTAACCATGTAATTTCAAAATGCCCTCTTTTCTTTCTGATAAGAAAAAGGTTTCAAAAATAAATAAATAAAATGAAAACACCGGGAGTTCGGGTCTCAGAGGCTGTAATCGGCCGGTGTTGGAGGGGGTGCTGCTCGGCTACCCTCTCTTTAATGTAATAAAAAATGTTTTGTTAAATGGCCAGGCCCCAAGGGATGGGGTCTCCGGGGACAAAATCGGCCTGGGGAGGAGTGCCGCACGACCCCATCCCCATTAAAAAAAGGTCTGGCCCCGGGGAATGGTATCCCCAGGGCCGAAAACGGCCCAGGGAAGAGGGGGCCACACTGCCCCCTCCCTGATAAATAAAATGAAAAAAAAACAGCAAGTGGCCGAGGGCCTCTCCCTCTTTTACCACCACTCTACAAACACGCCTCCTAGTGCACTTCTAGTTGAGGGATGAAGTCCCCTTTCCTCCAGAAGGTCCTTCGGGCCAACTACCTCTCCTGTTACCTCCAGTAAGTCCCACACAGTGGGATTGCTGAGAGGTTGATGAAAGCCACGCCTCCTTTCTCTACCACTCTGAAAATGCGCGTCCTGGTGCACTGCTGGTTGGGGGATGAAGTCCCCTCGGCTCCAGGGGGTCCATGGGGGCCAACAAGCATTTCTGTTACCTCCAGTAAGTCCCAAAGAGCACAAATGTTGAGAGGACCTCAGAGGCCACGCCCCCTTTCTCCACCACTGAGCAAATGCGCCTCATGGCACACTGCTGGTTGGGGGATGAAGTCCTCTTTGCTCTAGAGTTTCGGTGGGTGCCAACAAGCCCTCCTGTTACCTGCCGTAAGTCCCACACAGCGGAAATGCTGAGAGGTCTTTGGAGGCCAAGCCCCCTTTCTCCACTACTTTGAAAACGCATCTCCTGATGCGCTGTATGTTGAGGGTTCTTGAGGGCCAACAAGCCTCAAGTCCCACAAAGCGCTGTTGTTGAGAGGACTTTGGAGGCCACGTCCCCTTTCTCCAACACTCTGCAACCACGGCTACTTGTTAAAATAAAAAAAATGAAAATTCACTTAAAAACCCAAAGGTTACAGTAACATTATAGTTAGGAAATAGAATTTTAAAAAACTTAAAAATTCACAGAAAAATCCAAAGGTTATAGGGACTTTATAATCAGTCTCAAATTTCACTCGTACGAAACCAGTGAAATTCAGCGGTTATAGTTACCAGAGTTAACTGTAACGTATGCCCCCACAATGCACTGCTTATGACCTCACATATTACATCACTCATAACATGGTCAGTGACATCACTAATGACATCTCAAATGACTTCACTCATGGATGGCATCATCCACAGAACTCCTCACACACCCACTCACACCCACTCAAATTACATCACTGATGTTATCATTCACAGAAACACTCACACACCCATAAAACCTCTTGTATGCCCACTCCCACACGCCATTCACAGATCCATACCAGTACTCGCACACCTACTCACTCCTCCATAGACACTGACACACACACTCACTCACTCGTAGTCATTCACACAATCATTCACTCACCCATACAACTACTCAAACAACCAGCCACTCACCCATACAGCCACTCACATAACCACACACTCCCCAGACAGCTACTCACACACCCACTTTTTTCACCTACAGTCACTCCCACTCACTCACCCATTCAGCCTCTCAACACAGCCACTCACTCACCCATGCAAGCACTCACATGATCACTCCCACTCCCACACAACTACTTTACATACCTTTTTACATATGTAAAAAGGGGCGTGGCCTCTGACCACCTATCTTCAACGCAGCCCTGTGGCGCATACTGGAGGTACCTGGTGGGCTAGATGGCCCCCAGGGACTCTCAGGATTCAAGGCCAACTAAGTTCCCACCATAAAATGCACAACGGGCGCCATTTGCATAGTGGTGCAGGGAGGGGGGCGGTGGCCTCCGGCAATTTGCTGGCTCCCTTGTTTTCCTTTTTATAAAACCTTTTTTGGGAGGGGGCTGCGTGGCCCCCCTTCCCTTGGCCACTTTTGGCCCTGTGGACCCCATCCCCCAGGGCCTTGCTTCCTTTTTTTGTTTTAAATTATGCGGAGGGGGATTACGTTGCCCCCCTCCAATGGTCAATTATGGCCCCGGGGATCCCATCCCCCTGGGCTGGCCTGCCTTTTAAAAAATGTATTTAAAGGGAAGGGGGATCGCTTGGCCCCCCTCCCGGGCCACTTCTAGCCCCGGGGACCCCATTCCTCGGGCCGGCCCTATCCGTTGGGGACCATGGGGGAGGCCCAATCCCCCGCGATCCCAGCTGGCTCTCCGCCTCCTGAGGGATCCGGCACTGCTTTTCCACACGGGGAGCTGATGACATGCAGCTCCCCTTGTGAAAAAGCAATCCTGCTTTGCTTCATTGAAGCGAGAGCAGGTTTCCCTGCTCTCGCTCCAATGTAGCAAAACAGAGTTTGCTATGGTAGGGCGGGAGCCGTGCTCCCGCCATACCATAGCAAACAGCAGTGTCCCGGGGTGGGCACCCCGGGACACTGCAGGAGCCGGGCCCTGGGGGGTGGCGGTCCCCAGGGCCATCAAGGGCTCCAGGAGGGGGGCCGCGTGGCCCCCCCTCACAACCATTGCAAAGCCCTGGGGATGTGGTGGTCCCCAGGGCTCGGGCATCCGTAACGGACCCCCACATTTGCATAGTTAGTACCCCGGGGAGGGGGTGGTCCCTGGGGCATATGGGAGGGGCTTGAGCCCCCCACACAGGTTTTTAAAAAAAAATGAGAGCCCGGGGAGGTGGCAGGCCCCAGGGCTGCGCGGGGGGGGGAGCTATTTGCCCACGCATTTATATCTTTAAAGCCCCTGGGAGGTGGTGGTCCCCGGGGCATGTGTGGGGGGCTCGAGCCCCCCACACACTATAATTTAAAAAGAAAATAGAGGAGGTGACGGTCCCTAGGGCTGCGAGGGGGCTGCGAGCCCCCTCACAAAACATAAATGAAGCCCCAGGGAGGTGGCGGTCCCCGGGACTGTATGGGCCCCGTGGGCCCCCGCTAAATATTTTCTGCATGACTTGGCTCACCGGGGGCTTAAACATAACAAAGCATATTTTTTGTCCAGATTCGCGCACCCAGCGCAAATTCGTCCGATTCTTTTTTTTTTTAATGCTTTTTTTTGGCCTGGGGTCCTTGTGGGACCCCCAGAGCAGGCCTAGGGGATCAGGGTGCTTTACCCTGCCTCTTTTTCTTGTTTTTCATGCTTAATTCTCTCTTTTCTTTTGACTCGGTTTTACCGAGTCACAGGATGGCTGCCAACATTTCCTGTTTTAGAGTGTTGACAGCCAATTAGAATAAAGCTCGTGGTCAGGAGGGGTCGCAACTCCACCGCGGCCATAGATATCAAAAATTTTATTTTTTCATTTTCTCAGCAACTACTGAACGGATTTACACCAGTTGAAAAAAAAGGTCGCTTTCTAAATCAAGCACTACTTTTTTGCCAAATTTGGGATAATTTCGTTCAGCAGATCGGGCTGTAGCCTGTCTCAAAATTTCCTATGGAAATTAACACACAAAAAACGTATTTTGGGACCCCCTTTTTTCTCAGCCCCAGCTTGACGAATCACCCCCAAACTTTCATGATAGGAGCTGACCTGGATGTACTTTTTGGGGGAGAATTTCACAAAGATTCGTCAAACGACATCAACGTTATTAGCAAATCAAAAAATGCTTTTCCTATGGAAACTAGGTTCCAACTATAAGTACCTACTGGCGACCGCCAGTAGGTTATATTTATATGGAAAGATGGAAAGATACTCCATTTGCTGTCTGCAATTGAAGAGGTGGTTTAACTCTCCGAGTGAGGCGTCCTCATTAAGGAATAACCTTGTTGTGGATTTGTTGAGCGGCTTTTCTTAGTCGCGGGGACGCCCTGCTGTTGTAACCACGAGGTGCGTAGAGAACAGAGAGCCACACATAGCGGGACAGTTATAAGGCATCTGTAGTGTGGTTTCCAAACGGCGCCAACCCACTGGGGTTGATACTTTTTACCATTCACGGACACAAGAGCACCCACTTGGGATTCAATCAAAGGGGAACTACAAGTTCCAGGAGGCAGCTTGCACACGCCCACATGGGCGGGACTTAACAGTATTTAACAATGTCACCTGGAGTTGCTGTTGTTTTCTGAATGTGCCAGTGAACAAGGCATGCAAATTCTGAAACGCGTATGGCTATACTTTGGAGCCGTGATGGAAAGATACTTCATTTGCAGACTGCAATTAAAGAGGTGATTTCACTCTCCATGTGAGGCGTCCTCATTAAGGGATAACCTTGTTGTGGAGATATATATATATATATATATTTATATATATATATATGTGTGTATATGTATGTATGTATATATATATATACCAGCGAGCAAGGCGTCAGGTATGCCGAAACGCGTTTGGTTAGGTAATGCACTTTAATTAACTGAAAAAATAAAGAATCTCAGCGGCTGCTGAACTTGAAAAGAGTCCGTCTCTCTCGTTTTTTGTGGACGCCATATGGATGCTGGCGTTGGGAGTGGAATCAGGATATATATATATATATATATATATATATATATATATATATATATATATATATATATATCCCAAACATCAGTTGCCTGTAAAGAAGAGGGCCTCACACAGGTACGTGTTTTCTGCTTCTTTATTCAATGAAGGAAAGCAATTGAAACCGCAGATGTGTCAGAAACAGCCGCGGCGTCTCTGTGTACCGATGCCCTGAGCCCCTGAAGAAATGCTGTTGCATGAAACGCGTCGGGAAGGACATGGAATGAGTGCATGACACATCTGCGGTTTCAATTGCTTTCCTTCATCGAATAAAGAAGCAGAAAACACGTACCTGTGTGAGGCCCTCTTCTTTACAGGCAACTGATATTTGGGATATATATATATATATATATATATATATATATATATATATATATATATATATATATATATATATATATCTGTATGCCCCCATGGTTCCCCTGCTGCGGCCTCTGCCTTCTCTGAGGAGGTCGTGTGCGATATTTCAGCGCATCAGTCAGAGACACGCAAACAGAGGCCTCCGCATCATTAAGCCGGCCTGGTCGTCACTGGTATCTGCTGCTACGGACTCTCGTTTTCTCCAAGTAATTGGATGGACCAAGGCACACCACCGAGTTCGGGAGGACAAGGGCGAGTAGGATTCCCAGACTTGCCCCCGCCAAAAATATTCCGGAACTTTGGGGGTTGATGCGGGCTGGGGACCTGAGGGGGTGCCTGAGTTCGAGTACATCACAGGACAGAGGTGGCAGTGTCATCGTAGTGCCCTGTATTCCTCAAATCCACTGGGTCACCCCCGCTATACCTATCGTAGAAAACTCAGCATTCTGGGACTTGCAGTCCACATGTAATAAGGGAACAGCAAGAGGTGAGCGTATTCAATGACTTGGGGGCGGAGCGGGCCACAACCAATAAAATGTGGCAGGACTGTTAAATTCATGATGGCGTTCTTACCTCCTGTTAATTCCTGGGGCTGAAGAAGGTTACAACTAGCTGAAATGCATTCGCCGTTTGTACAATTGGAATAAATATGCCCCCATGGTTCACCTACTGCGGCCTCTGCCTTTTCTTCTGAGGAGGTTGTGTGCGATATATATACATATATATATATATATGGAAGAAAGAGTTGCCCCTGGGTGGGATGCACTTACAGGTAGGAATTCATGCCAGCGCAAGGGCGCGAGCCGCGAACAAAGTCCTTTTCCTGCCAGACGCGTTTCAAGCCAACGCCCTCTTCAGTGGCAGACCATGTGACATGACGGCAAGCGGCAAGCACCAGTAAATACCCACAGTAACTATACGCAGGTGTAACACCTGAAGCAATGCTTTCTGGGACTGGTGGTTTAGTAGAACCCAAGTGGGTCCCCACCGCCATTCACATGCAAAAAAGTATTAAAAGGATTGCCAATGTCCCCGCAGGCACCCCGCAAGTAAAAGGCACCTCCCGTACCACAGTAAGATGCCCAAATGAGGTAGCTGTGGACCCGCACTTTTTCTTCAGTAGTGCAAACCTGCGACCGGGCTGGCCGCTAACAAATGGAAGAAAGAGTTGCCCCTGGGTGGGATGCACTTAAAAGGTAGGAATTAATGCCAACGCAAGGGCGCGAGCCGCAAACAAAGTCCTTTTCCTGCCAGATGCGTTTCGGGCCAACGCCCTCTTCAGTGGCAGACCATGTGACATGACGGCAAGCGTCAAGCACCAGTAAATACCCACAGTAATTATACACAGGTGTAACACCTGAAGCAATGCTTTCTGGGACTGGTGGTTTAGTAGAACCCAAGTGGGTCGCCGCCGCCATTCACATGCAAAAAAGTATTAAAAGGATTGCCAATGTCCCCGCAGACACCCCGCAAGTAAAAGGCACCTCCCATACCACAGTAAGCTGCCCAAATGAGGTAGCTGTGGACCCGCAGTTCTTCCGCGGTAGTGCAAACCGGCGACCGGGCCGGCCGCTTACAAATGGAAGAAAGAGTTGCCCCTGGGTGGGATGCACTTACAGGTAGGAATTAATGCCAACGCAAGGTGTGAAACCTATGGTTTTTTCAGTGAATATATATATATATATATATATATATATATATATATATATATATATATATATATATTACCTACTGGCGGTCGCCAGTAGGTATATATAGTTAGGATTTTTTCTCTATGGGATTTTTGAAAATTCTATGTCGAATAACTTTGGCGTTTGAGGACGGAATTGGCTGAAATTTTCAGGAAAATGGAACATTTTGTTTCTGAGCAGCCCCTGAAAATTTGAGGGGGTTTTGTCAAGGGGGGGCTGAGAAAAAAGGGAGGGTCCCAAAACGCGTTTTTCCCATGCAATTTTCCATAGGGCGGTTGGCCTCACTTTTAGCTCGAACGGCTGAATGGATTTCCACGAAACTTGGCAAAATTGTAGGGACTGGTAGCCCGATGTGCCTTTGCTAGGTCTCAATATATGTGCTCCAGTGGATTTTGAGAAATTAACGTTCAAAAAAATATATATATCTGTAAGCGCGCTCCGGGCAGCGCCCCGGTTCGCGTACCTGACGCGTAACGGAACTTCGCGAGGAGAAGCGGATTGGCTCTCCGGTGCCTGTCAACATTCCAAACAGTCCGGAGCGGCCGCCATCTTGTCTCTCGGTAAGATCGAGAGACAAGAGGTGGCAATAACGAAAGGGGAAATGAATAAAAGGGGGCAGGGTAGACACCCCCTGACCCCCTAGATTTGAAGTGGGTGGCTGAAAAGGCCCATATAAAGCAAAAAAATATATATAATTTTTTTATTTTCGCGGGTTAAGCGCCCGGTTCGTGCACCGGATAGCGAACCGGGAAGCGTGACCGGCATAGCTACGGGAGTCCACCATCTTGTGTTTCGATAGAATTTATACACAAGATGGAGGGCAAAGAATGTTGGGAATGGGTAAGAGGGGGCATGGTAGGCACCCTCTGACCCCCTGGGTTTACTGAGGCTTGTTGAAAGGGCCCATATAAAGCAAAAAAAAAAATGACAAAAAAATTATTTTCGCGGGTTAAGCGTCCGGTACGCGAACCGGGCAGCGCTCCGGGAAGCGCAACAAAGAGAAAAAAAAGAAAGACAGGGTATAAAAAATTTTGCAATTTTGTTATAAATGGAAGGTAGTTCTGAAAAGAACTGTTTTTTTATTCTTTTTCTTTTTAAAAATTTTTTTAATTAATTTTCTGAATTTTTTTTGATTTTTTAGGATTTTTGAAAACTATTTTGTGTTTTTTTAGTGTTTTTTTAGGGGAAATAACAAAAAAGCAGGGTTTGAACATGTCTCAACAGGAGCAAAAAAAAATAAAAAGGATTCATTGTTTTCTCTTCTTGTTGCATTCATGATTTTCTCCAGCTCGGTTAATCAAAGTAATACTCTTCTCTCCATAACAAATAGTTCCTCCACAATATATACAAACTATTTTGTAGTTTTCAAAAGGAGTTTGAATATTGTGGATCATTTCTCGGCCTTCTGGTCCGGCGAATGAGCTTTGTCCACTGGAGGTGCTGAGGATGACATTTGGGGGGTTGGCAGCAAGATCCCTTACTTGTGCTTGGGAAAGATTATTAGGATGCCACCGCTCCATGTGGCGAATCATTGTATGATTCCCAAAGCTGTATTTCTTGTTGGGGTTGCCACGAGAAAGTACATTTTTACATATCAAACAAGACACCTGGGGTGCATTGACCTTCTTTTGTCCAGGTGGAAATTTAAAAAATTGCCATATGTAGTGCTCTTTAATATGGCTCTGCCTTGGTGTTTCTGGCAGGAACTGCCTTACTTGTTCTTCCTCCTCCTCCTCCTCCTCCTCTTCGTCCTCATTATCTTCCTCTGCACCAAAGTCCAGTGTTGGAGGTGGTCCTTTTGGTGGTGGTGGTGGTGGTGGTTGCTGAGAAGCAGCAGCTGCAGCTATTACAGAAGCCATTGTCAAAAACAGGTCTTGCTCTCTGGAAGTAGAAAGTAAGAATGAGGTAAAAAGGTGGGGGGGGGCTTTCATCATTTTGAAAAAAAAAATGTCTGAACCAATGAAAAGTGTTATTTTCAGGTCACATGACCTGTTACGCTTACGTTACGCGCCCCGCGCCGTGCCCCGGAGCGCTTCCGTGGCGCTGCGTGTCGCGCTCTGTAGTGCTCCGGAGCACTTCCGGGTGCGCTAACGCAGCGCGTCATAAGACGCATCACGCGGCTACGCGATAGGTCACACTTACGCGACGCGTCACGATGTTGTTTTCGATCGCATCAGTTGCGCTAATGGAACCTTTCCCGGGGCGCGAACCGGGGCTCGATGCAAAGTTACGCTAACGGGGCGCTCCCCGGGGAGCGCACCGGAAGCGTACCGAAGCAAAAAAAATAAAAAAAATAAAATACTTTCATACATCCCCAAAAAAAATATTAAATACTTAGAAAAAATAGTATTCACACAGTTTAGTCACTATCCAATATATTTAGTGACACACTACAAATTAGTCAAGTAAACAGTCAATCACACTGCTACTAAATCCTATATTCAATGAAAAAAACATAGGTTTTAGACCATATATAGTTAGGAATTAGCATTTAGAAAACCTTTAAGTTGATATTTTACTCACACAAAACCATTGAAATATGCATAGAAAATATAGTCTTCATTATAAAGAAGAATATATTTTACAGCTATAGATATTTGCTATTTAAAAACCATTGAAATTCACTGAAAAAACCATAGGTTTGAGACCATATATAGTTAGGAATTTGCATTTACAAAACCTTGAAAATTCACTGAAAAAACCATAGGTTTGAAACCATATATAGTTAGCTGGATAATTTAATCATACAAAACCATTGAAATTCCCATATATAGTTAGTTGCACTAACTATATATTTCGCGCACCCGCAATCCACTGCTGATGATGTCACATATTACATCATTCATGACATGGTCAGTGACATCACTGATGATATCACTGATGACATCTCAAATGACATCACTGATGACATCATCGAGTCATTGTATGTTTCTGTAAAGTTTAAATATGTTTTACAGATTGAAGAATGAGTGAATGTATAACTGTCTGGATGAAGGATTTAGTAGGTGCATGACTGACTGTATGAGTGAGTGATTTAATGTGTCTCACTGAATGCATGGGTTAGTGAATAAACTGTCTCAATTTGTGCATCAGTATGTCTGTTGTTGTGTAAACCGCTGCATGTGTTGAACAGTAGCTATTTGAGTGACTATATGGGTTATTGATTGGTTGCCCAAGTAATTGTATGGGAGACTGAGTGTGTGTGTGGGTGGCTGGGAGGTGTGTGACTCTGTGCATAGATGTGTGAGCAGTTGATTCACTAGATGTATGGGGTCAAGAGTGCATGTAGAAACATCTGTATTGGCGAATGACTGTGTGCATGAGTGTATTGATGAGTGAATGGATATCTCAATGCTACATGTCAAAGTAAGTACATAAGTAAAACACAGTACATGTGAGAGTTGGCATATATAAATAACTGTGCATGAGAGCCAGTGAATGTGTGAGTGGCTGTATGGATTATTGTGAACTTGTATCAGGGATTGTATAAGAGAGTAAGTATATGTTTGAATAAGTAAGGTGTGTATAACTGTATAGTTGAGGAAATGGAGGTGTGATTGATTCTTTGCATGACTGACTAGGTGTGTGAGTAACTCCATGGATGAGTGACAGTGTGTGAGTGTCTGTTTACACTGAGTGTTTCTAAGGTTATATTAGAGTCTGTAGAGGTTCATCGTATTATCACATGAATGATGTCATCAGTGATGTGATCAGTAATGTCAACTGAGATGTCATCAGTGATGTCATCAATGATGTCATTTGAGATGTCATCAGTGATGTCATTTGATATGTCATCAGTGATATCATCAGTGATGTCACTGACCATGTCATGAATGATGTAATATGTGACATCATCAGCAGTGGATTGCGGGTGCGCGAAATATATAGTTAGTGCAACTAACTATATATGGGAATTTCAATGGTTTTGTATGATTAAATTATCCAGCTAACTATATATGGTTTCAAACCTATGGTTTTTTCAGTGAATATAGATATATATATATATATATTGAATATAGGACCATCCAACAGGCAACAGACAATCATCCAGCACTCCAAGGTAGGATTTAAAATGTACTCAGTTTTATTTTCAAAAGACGAGTTTACATATATATATTTCTGAAAGGCACTGCTTCCACCAATAAAGCTGATGTGGCCAATTTTTACCCGTTGTGTGCGTCCTCTACAACAGGCAAACTTTGTAGGTTTGATGTTAACCGGCTTTTGCCTGAGCCGCAGAGGAGCAGCGTCGGCGCTGGTTCAGAGCTCCAGCGAGTACGTCAAACGGCAGATTTGCCTATGGGACAGGCGCCGCTTTTGGAGGAAATACAAGCGGTCTTTGGACAGTTCACCAAATCTCCACGATCCACTTGGATAAGAATTTTTAATTTGTGAAGTAAACAGCAGGGAGACTCCCTTGAGCAAACTGACAGAACCACAAGTACCAGCAGGACACAGCCATGCCCGCGCCCACAGAAGCGGGGTTTCTTTGAGTATTTAGGTTACCACCAAAATCACTCTGCTGTTGCCTTCTAGCCCAGAGCCCCTGATGAAGTGATTGCATGAAACGCGTTGGGACCGTACGTGAAACCATGTAGGCTGGGTTGCTGTCTTTTCACTGCTTCTACCAATAAAGCTGATGTGGCCAATTTTTACCCGTTGTGTGCGTCCTCTACAGCAGTCAAACTTTGTGGGTTTGATGTTAAGCGCCTTTTGCCTGAGCCCCGGAGGAGCAGCGCCAGTGATGGTTCAGCACTCCAGCGAGTCCGTCAAATGGCAGAATTGCCTATGGGACAGGTGCCGCTTTTGGAGGAAATACAAGCGGTCTTTGGACAGTTCACCCAAGCGCCACGATCCACTTGGATAAGAATTTTTATTTTTTGAAGTAAACAGCAGGAAGACTCACTTGAGCAAACTGACGGAACCACAAGTACCAGCAGGCCACAGCCGTGGCCGCGCCCACAGAGGCGGGGTTTCTTTGAATATTTAGGTTGCCGCCAAAATCACTCTGCTGTTGCCTCCTAACCCAGAGCCCCTGATGAAGTGATTGCACGAAACGTGTTAGGACCGGACGTGAAACCACATAGGCTGGGTTGCTGTCTTTTCACTGCTTCCACCAATAAAGTTGATGTGGCCAATTTTTACCTGTTGTGTGCGTCCTCTACAGCAGGCAAACTTTGTGTGTATATATATATATATATATATATATATATATATATATATATATATATATATATATATATATGTATATGTATATATATATATATATATCTGAAAGGCAAATAACTTTACATCTACCTTCATTCCAAAAGTGCCAGTAGGCACTCCACTAGCACTAAAGATATGTTCACTCTTTTATGATGACATGCCTGTTAGAAATCAACAAGCCTTGCACGTAGGTTTACGTACGGACCTCCACTACCACAACTGAACACATCACAATACTAGGACTAAGGCCAGCTTTGGCTCCTTGAAGTCACCTCAGATTCCATTTGTTCTAGGTGAATTCTTGCGCTTTCCCGTGAAGACCACGGCGCCTTTCAGCATTGTATTCATAATGAACAAAATGTCACATCAGTAATAAATAATTCATTTCACTCCCTAGGGTAGATGGAGTATCTCTCCGGAGTAGTGTTGGCCTCACAGAAGTCCCCTATCAGGTACGAGCTATAGGGTTTTGGCTTGAGTGCATTTCAGGGGGTAATTAAAGAAAGTGACCATGTGGGAGTTCTAGGTAAGCAAATCTCGCGATGTAGATGTGGTTAGTGATCATGAGAGTTCACATAGTGCTAATTTCCCTCGTGACACTGGGAACGAATTTGCACTGTTAATGCTGGTTATTGTTCACGAGAAGTCTGAAAGTTTACTTTACGAGTTAAACAGAAATGACCTCTTTCCGCACATTGACACATTTAGTAGACCACCCGTGAGCCCGTAACAAGATGGCAAGGCGCCGTAGGGTCCTGAGAAATTGCTTATCGGGCACAGAAGTCATTTCTACAACAGTTATTCCCCTGCAGTCCACGCGGCTATGAATTTGTTAGGCTAATGGAAATATGTCATCCCTTCGGGACCCTTCGAGTGTTTCTTGTACGTTTGTTGACTCTAAAACCTTGGGCTAGAGGGAACGTGATTGTCGATTTCTTTTTCTAATTGCATGAGTTCATGTAAAATTAAACTATGGCCTGCTTGCTTGATTCCATTTAGTTACTTATTTATCAGAATGGCGCTCTTCTTTGCACGCTGGAAGCAAGTAGACAGCCACACATACCCTTGCTGCTAGCTTATCTACATTTCTGTCATGCACATATTTGAGTTCTTAAATATTGTAACCGATCCCAGATTTGCCAGAGGCTAGTAAACAATCAACTTGAAAGTCTTGAAATAAATTGTTAATATTCTTATGGCAGCTTCCGGTAGTTCGCCTCATTTTACATATCATATGAATATTCTCTGATTCTCTTGAGTTATAGTCCTGTCTCTCTGACATGAAAAAAAGTGTCTATTAGAAGCAGCCACCACACTTATATTATATTCATTTGCATGCAGTGTTTGTGAAAATGGCTTTATTATTTTCTGGTAATCATTGTTACTCTGATTCTCCCCTCCTCGTCCCAGTACTTATACAACCACGAAGAGACACCGTGTTCCCCTCGGCTGGCTTCTCAAGGCTAGCTTTGTTTCTCTAAATTCTTGGCTCCTGTCCTTTCTTTCCTACCCTTTTCTGAGCCTTACCTACCCAGTTGGTTGTAAAGGTCATCAGGCCATCACTTTTTGTGATTACTGGGTTAAGGAAGGAAGAATCAGAGTAATGAAATTACTGGTAAGTAATCCACCTATTTACCAGCTGTCAGTATACCCTTGCTGCATTCGCAGTTGCTGCACAAAAGACACACCATTATAAGTATGCAACGGTGCACATTTTAATGCATCATTCAGAACAGCACAAAACACCCTAGGTCACAGAGGCACCGGAATGGACACTAGGACCAATAGCAGGGATTTAAGTCACAGGCATAATGTCTGAGCTCTACAAACCGGCAAACATGTACTTGCTGTTCCTGCTCCATAGCAAGTAAGTACAGTCTCGCCTCAGCATCTAAAGACGCATTCAGGACAAAAAGGTAAGATTATCTCCTAGTCATGGTGAAAGGCTGAATTTAGCTTGGGGAAAAATCCAGGACTAAATCTCCACGCCTTATGATCAACAAAAATCGGTAAGTAGGGAGGCTTACACTCAAATCTGTCCATCTCACCTAGCCACGCAAGTACTGAGGCTTTTGCTAAAAGGAGCCCAACTCACCTAGCTACCAAAAAAGCACCTTCAAAGAAAGGTAATTCACAGGAAGCTCCCCCAAGAGTCAAACACATGTGTTTTTTTCTAGCTAACCAGAGGCAAGTCACAGGGAGTGGTTACAGCCTAACTCCTGGCCTTAACAAGGCGAGGCCATGAAGAAGTCTGGCATCGAAAGCTTCTTAGGAGGGAAGATTGCTCTGGGAATCCCAGAAGGCATAGGTAGCGGCCCACTGCAAGCAAAGAGCAGCTGCAGAAAAAGCAATTGTCGAAGCCATTCTGCCCAAAATGTAGGCCCCATTTAAGGATCACATTGAAAGAGAAACAAAAGTTGAAGCAGACACTACTTATGAAAGAAGGCCCATTGGTGGCCATTTGCCTGCCTAACAAGCTCTACGAGAGGCCTGGATAGAAAGTAAGACTGCCCTAGAAAACTTCGGTGACAAGGCCCTGCCCCAGCTTTCATGCCCAGAGCCTCTGGTGCAGATAAGAAGTCACGTGTCACGTCTGTTAGAAGATGGTGAAAGGGGCCAGAGATAGAATCCACTCTGAGCACAGCAACATCTATACATGCAAGGGAGACCATGTTCTCCGTAGCCAAAATGCAAGAACCAGTATAACCAGAGCCTGCATCTCAAAACCTTCACCAAAAGGGAGGGGATTGGAGGGAACAGAGGGAAGCTGCCTGCCCTGAACCTCTCTAGCCCCTATATAAACTGCTTTGAAGGGGGAAAAACACAGACTCTGGTTACCAAAGATTCTGGAACACCTGATTGGCAGTTTAGAGGGGATGTATGACGTTACAACGCATACTTTTACCACGCATACCTTTACAACGCGGTTTTTACCACGCATACCATTACAACGCATAGCGCTTAGAGGTGCTGGATAGTGGTAAGTATAATTTTCTATTCCAACTCCAGTCCCCGTGGACACTAGGGAAGGTGTTGGATAGAAAATTAAACTTATTACCTATCCTAGAGCGCCCCCCAGCGCAATGTGTTGTAATGGTATGCGTGGTAATGCCTGCGTTGTAATGGTAGTGCGTTGTAAAAATTTAGTTGTAAACGTTACATACCGTTTAGAGGGCCTGTCAGCTGGTTTAGACCAGCCCATCCAAGCTGTCAGTACAGGTAGGGTTTGGTCTGCATATTGTCTTTCAGGTGGTACTACCACTGCTTCCCTCCTATTTTCCAGTGTAAACTCCAGAGGAGGCCTCTGGACCGCATCCAGTTACCTCAAATTGGAACAATGCCACCGTTTATGAAGAGACCAACACCCTGAGTCAATGTGAAATCCAACATTGCCCCCAACTGCCGGTATCTTTGGTCACACCCTCTGAAACTGGAGAATAGAGAAAGACCCCGGTTAACAGGCTGTCTGGAGATAATCTCTACAGAAGCAGCAGGTGGGTGCCCTTCATCCTCAGAATAAAGCTTTGAAATCCCTCTATGCTGGCACCAAATGATGCAGATAGTGGTGAGCCCACGACAACTTAAATAAGTGAAACAAGCAGCTGTCAGAAATCCACCAAAGTGTGGCCTTGTTACCATCCAGGATCTACAGCTATATGTTTTCACAATGTCAACTGCAACTATAGCTAATTTCTGAAAGTGGCAATAGCACAGCATGGCCGCCTGGGCTAGTGGAAAGAATTCTAGCTCTCTAGGAAGCCACCCCCTAATGCACTCCCGATACTAGTACGTTTGAAGGTGAGATTTTGGCAGATCGATGAAAAATCCACACTCCTAGAGAACTTGAACAGTGCTGTTGGTATCGCTAAGAATCTGATCTCAGGATGGGACATGTACCAGAAGTTTGGATAAGTAGGGATGTATAATCTTGCCTTCCATTTATAACATTGCAATCGGGGGGCCAGGACTTTTGTGAATACCAAGAGGGCAGAGTTCAGAGAAAGCAAGCACTAGGAACTGCCAGTGGTTTCCAACTCAAGAGCTCAGAAGTGATTGAGAATGCATGATCAGTATATGAAGGTAGATTGAATCCAAAAACTCAACTCCATGAACCAGAAGACAAATATTTTGCTAAGTGTGTACATAGTGATTTTTCCCCTTCTAAGGTGGTAGTCTCCTGATGGATTAAGGACAAGGAACACAACTCAGTACCATCCATTGTCCTCTTCCACTATTGGAACTAGATCAATGGCAGCCTTCAAGACCTGGGCACCAATGGCATAAGCTTGTGCTGGCACACCAAGGACCCAGTTGTCTGACACTGACTGATGTGGTACCTGCAGAAACAGATTATGACAACCACCCAATGGGCCGTAGGACCTCTGTAACTAGCCTGATATTGGGGATCTTCTCACCTGAAAGGATATAGGCACCTCCATTTCCTGTGCCAATCATGAGAATTACTATTCCTTTCTGTGCGTTTTGCATGAGGACAGACATACAGGGCCTTCAACAGTTTATTACCCTGGAAGGGCATCCACAATAGGAATGACTTTGTGCACTTTTCACTAGCACTGTGCAAGTTATAATGGGCTAAAACCTTACCATCAAGCAGCTGCCATCGCCAAAGCTATAATTTCTTAAAAACAACATTCAAAAGAAATGTTGCCTCTGTCTCCAAGCTAAGACCAGTCCTCTGCTTCCATCATGGCCGTGGAAAAAGGTTGGAAGTTTTTGAGAAGGGACTTGAGGCATAAACAGCATACACCACCACCTTCAGAAGCAGAATCAAGTTTGTCATGGCTGCCTAAGTATTCTTTTCTACTGGGTCAGAGAGGAACATCTCCTCTGTACTCACCACTGGCTTCATGGGCAAGTTTGCCATAACAGGGTGAAGAGATATGGACCAAGGGAGATTAAAGCCACCATTGGCCAAAGAATTGAGATGGTACAACATTCTGAATGATGTCTGCTCTGTGTCCTGTTTTCTGATAAGGAGGTCCTGCACAGCAGAGTTCACAAGGAACCTAGGCACCTTAGGCAGTTGGAACCGTGGGAACCAATCCCCAGTAGGTCCTGGTTGCTTATCATCTGGAGGCAGTTGAAGTTTGAAAGGGAGGTAACCCATGCTCTCCTGCAATCCATGTTTTGTGGACCATCAACTGCTGCCCAACTGTCATACGCAGTGCAGACAGGGTACTGTCTCCTCCGTTGAATGGCTGCACTTCATTACAGTGCCATTTGGTAACAGAAAATGTGGGTGATGTACAAACGCACATCTCACCACCACAGTATCCCTATTAAGACGAGAGGTGTGAAGGAGACCAAGCATCATCCCCAGTGCACCATCCTCTCACCACTACATGTGTTCTCCAAACCAGCCTGAGTGAGCTGCACCAATCCAAAGCACTTTGAGACATCAAGTAGTCAACGTCCTAATGCTATTAAGTATCACACAGGTTGAAGTCAAGACTTACAATGATGTCTCACTCAACAGTGGTAGATGTCATTCCCAATTAAAGGGCTTAGACTGTTTCCTTTCTCACTGGCTCTACATCATCCTTTGCCCTTTAGGATCTCAGTTGAGGATCAAAAACCAGAATCTCTAAGGACTTCACAGCATCCACAAAGCACAACACTAAGACTGATGGTTTAGACTGATAGTTTCTAAGCCAACTTTGATGCCACAAATCAGAAAAGGGTCTCCTTGGATGTCACCAGGGACACTTAAAGTGGAGCTACGCCTCTGGCCCTCATGACATACCTCAATCGGAGTGGCAACGAATTTAGAAACATAGATGCGAGAGATCACCTACAAGATCTGCATGGTACTCAGAAATGTCAACGTCATCTCCTTTTCTTTTCAAAATATTTTGCACACTCACGTAGATTGTAGGACTAGAGGAGTTACTCATGACCACTGCTTTCCTTTTGGTCCACACCCTGATATCTGACTTATGTACATAACATGTAAAAAAAATTAACTTGGTTCTTTCATTATATATTTACTTTTCTAAAACAGGTTATTATACATGTATTACTCATTATTTGTAACAAGCTTATTAAATATAGAGTCTTATCACTGCCTAGTCAAATGTAGAGGCTAATAAACATGGGAGATCATATGTGTATCACACCACTTGATTGAATGCAGTAATCGTGTTTTCTCTTACTTACTTAAAGTGATAATACATTTGTCAACATGTGGTTTTTATGGATTTGTCATTTTACAATAAACCATACAGTACAGTCAATAGCGCTTTTGTAAACAGTAGTACACTGCCTGCCTACCTAGATGGATCACCCTGCAACATGTGTCGCAGCTGGAGCACCCAACATTTGTGTCACTGGTATAAACTAACAGCCCTTGAACTTCTCCTCCCCTCCTAACCAATCAGACCCCCCCATTTCCCCCGGTTATATCCAGCCCACAATAGCAGTGTAACCAACCTGGTTATTAAGCAGCTAACATATAACAAAGTCAGAATTCATATTGTCACTGGAAAGTCTGTTCCTACACATAGTGTAGTGAGTAACCTCCAATATACAGTTGACTATCTTTATCATCCGAATTGGGTTTTCTTGGCCCCGAGGATCGGCTCCTAATGCAACACCTGTATGGGCTCAACTTCGCCTCCCACCTGGTGGGAAGTCAGATAGATCTCTTTCGGCTATGACACATTTGCACAGGTCTGCTTTCAATCTTTCCATATCAGGCGTCAAAGACAACCTCCATTGCATGACTGTTTGCCGTTTTGCGAAAACTAGTGGCAAATGCAGAAATTTGCTGTTATATCTATTGGCTTCAGACCTAGACATTAGTCCCAGCAAACATAATTTGGGGTCTGCAAGTGTTTCACCGAGTTCCGCCTACCATTTACCTCGCAGTGTCATCAAGGGTTAAGATCTGACAGCCCTAAATGCTCTATATGCCAGTAGGATTAGCTGACAGTCGACACTCTGTGTCTGCGACAACAGATCTGTCGGTGACTCTTTCCCACCCGTGTTCCGAGTAGGCTGGATAGCCCGGTCAACACTGCATGTGCAAGAAATTGTCCAGAAGACAAGCCATGGTAGTGTGCAATATCTTCAAATGGTATGAGGAAGTCAGACTCGTAAACGTCTCCCAGCGTTGTTATTCCTTCTTGAGCACAAGGACTTCTGTCTACCCTCTTAGTCAACTAAGCAAATCTGGGCAGCACTCATAATGACATCTGCGGGGCATATGCTATTCGGCTAAGTTTCTTATATAAATATTGCTTCCTGTTGTATCATGCCATGCGTAGCAGGATGGAGGTAGCCTAAGCTCTGCACTTCCGGTCAAGACATTTTTCTGAACACCTGTAGGGACCAGTTCATTTTGTAAAGTAGTAACCTCACTGGTACTATAGGGGTAACTCACCCGACCTTACCTTGAAGCTGTGCCACTAAGTAACAAGATTCAAAATCAGGGACTTCCAAGCCCACCCCACCCCTTCCCCCACACCTATCTAGAGAAAGATATATGGTTTCTAATGCCATCCTTCTTGGTTTGCCCCCAAAACCCGTTCTGTCAGCTGCGAGAATAGGTCTTGAAAAAAATGCAGATTAAGCTGCAATGGAATGTTTGCAAAAAGATAGAGTAAACAGGGCAATAATATCCTCTTCTCAAGGGCCAACCGGCTCATTACTGACAATGCCAACTTGCACCAAAAGCCTGTTGACACCCTTGCAGGTGTCCACACCTGTCCACAGTTACCCTGAAGCACATCTTACTGATCCCTATACACTCTGACTCCTAAATATTTAAATAAATGTAGTGGATTCCACCTCCAGTCCCTTGTTCGACGAAGAGACCACCGACCCAGCTCCTCTCTTTATTACTGGGAAAAGACAGGACTTGTTTGTTTTCACATGCACATCCCAACATGCCCCAAATAAATAAAGGTGTTCAAGCACATGGCATTTATAGTAACCCATATCCTTTTCGTAGAGCGGAGAACGTGGCACGCCAGAGGTTCAATGCCAAGTGCAAGCAGCAGTGGGGAGAGAGGACAACCTTGCCACCTGCCATGCTGTACAGGCCAAGCATTCAACACCACATTCCCGTCCTAGCTCAGGCTGCTAGGGCTGAGTAGAGGTGCTTCACCCAGTCAATGATACCTTCCAAAATCCCATGTGCCATACGACTGACCATAAAAAGTTGCACTCCAGAAGGTCGACGGCTTTCTTCATATCTATAAGGGCTGCGATTGCACCTGTTGCATCAGCGGTGACACTGCTGAGAATGTGAAATAACTGTGTGACATTAGGAACAGTGCTGCGATTAGGGACAAATCCACAGTGATCATGATGCACCAAATATGTCAGCAACACCTTGACTATCTTGTTGACAAGGAACTTCCCCAAGATCTTGCATTCAAGATTAAGTAGTGAGGGAAGGGGGGGCGAGGGGGGAGGGGGGGGAAGGATCCAACCTTTCCATCCTTAGTGATCTCTGACGCACTTCTTGATAAATGGCAAGGAGGTGGGGAATCAACTGAACCTGTAATGTCTCATAAAATTCTAGAGCTAACCCTTTGCTGCCCGGGATCCTACCCTGTGCAACTGTGTTGAGGCTATTTTAACTTCCTCTTGCGAAAAGGGCAATGCTATCTCCCCACGCTCATGAGGAAGCAACCAGCTCAAGACCACCTCCCAGTTGATCACTGCCTCTTCTTGATGCATCTGTGTTGCATAAAGGTCTTTGTAAAATGCTGTGTAAAAAATCATGAATGTATGTTGCAGTGTTCACTATCTGCCCTTCTGAGTGGCACACTACTGAGACAGGCACTCGCAGAACAGTCGCCCACAGTAATTGTGCCAGCAAGCATCCAATCTAATCACCTTCTGAATGACTACAGGCTAAATATTCACGCTAGTCATAAAGAAAAGAGCGTGACAGAGTTCAGCGGACGGTTTAATCTGTCAATGGGAAGGATATCCCATCCACCTTATTACAATTGCCATTGGATATAATGTACTGTTAAAATGGTGGCCGGGATATCTGTCATGCTTGTGACAGAGTAACCCATCTGCCAAACTCTACATCAGCCCAACGGTCTCTCTCACAGCTCCATGTGGGAACAGTGTTGCTGTGCTAATTTCGGTCCTAGGATGCTGTGGGTGCCCCCTTCTCAACCACCATCATTTTGTCCTCCAGGCCCATCAGTTGGGCCAACAGCCCTCCACATCTTAGTCCTGACTTTCAGGAACATCCCCCCATTTGTATACCTTAAAGGTGTCCCACACTAATAAAGGATTATCTATTGACTCTTTGTTTGTTTCAAGGAAGTGGGTGATTTTGTGAAAGTCTAAATACTGTGTACTTTAACAGTAGCAGTTGCAGCCCTCTAGAGGGTATCCTTGAGGTCCAACTGCTCCACCTCAAAGTCTGTAATAAAGGGTTATGTTCAGTTGCCGTCTTGGTTGAATATTCTGCCGTAATGATACACTGCAACAAGGATGGCGTAGCTAGGAACATTCCTATGTGCATGTAAAGCACATATAGTGAAGAATAATGGGAATATTCTCTCTTTAATGGATTTAGCACTTTCCAACAGCCTACCAGGTCCCATCTCTTAGCCCAAGTGGTCAGCCTTTCGAATAATTTCCTGACTGGTTTTCCGTGTACTGGGGGATATGATTTGACAAGTTCAATGTTCAGTAAGGAGTTGAAATCTCTGCCAATTAGAAATGGATTCACATGTAATACTCTTCTGTCTAGTCCACCATAAACACAGACAAATCTCCTTTTCCTATCTATATTGTGTTCTGTAACATGATATGGGACCCCCATATTAGAACTCGGAGGGCATATGCCGAAACTGTATCTACAACACCGAAACTGTATCTACCCTCTATCGCCGCTGGAGCCTTTTCCCTCGCTTAAAGCGAATTGTACTCCCTGTTGCTTCTGATGTGTGTGTATGTTGTGGCTCTTGGTTAGTAAGACTACTCAAGCGAGTGCAGTCCCCTATTGTTCCACTGGGATATACCTTAGTCCCAGAGCCCTTTCTAATGTGGTAGCCTTACCATCTGTGGGGCAGCATATGTTTTAGAGTGAATCTTTGCTTAATATAGTATTGTGAACCTTGATCTACATCAGAATGGACAGACCCGAACCTCCAACAAACCCCAGTTTGAAATACCCTCTCAGGGCTGACCATAGACCTGCCCAGTGCCTATTAAGTTTAGTAAACACTCCAGAACTGTTGTGGTTATTGTCAATTGGGGGAAACAAATGTGTACCTCAAATCAAAATATAGCTTTATTCGATTTTTGTTAAAAAACATAAAAGCACAATAGAAACATGATTAAACATTTACAGTGAGAACGCAACTACTCATGTTTTGATAAAAATCCATAGAAGAACAATAGTAACATGATTAGACATTTGCAGTGAAATCACAGCTACTCATGTTATAATATTATTAATTATACTAGGCCTATACAGGTCAAATCCTACAATGTATACACTCTCAATACTATAAGCAGAAGCCTCAATATCTGGTGTGTCACCATATTTAATTCAGATGGTAAGTCCCTACATTGAACTTCTAAATCTTATTACGTTTTTCAGGTAAGACACCGTCACACTGATACATATTTCACTGTCCATGCGTTGTAACATCATGAGGGCATTTTTACACTGTCTCAAGCCTTTGTTTTTTAAAAATGGTATTAAAAATCTTTTCCTCAGATTTGTATAAAATTTACAGAAGAAGGTGACATGGATAGTTCATTGTTTTGAAACATCATCACAAGGGCAGGGCTTTAGATCGCAAGACCAGTCATTAGTCTCAGGAAAGGAAACTAGTCTGAATACTATGCCCAGGCGGAACCGAGTCACCAGCATACGTTCATAGCTCCCCCAAAGTTGGGATAAGTAAGCCTGAATTTCCTAGCCTACTTGTATCAGGTAGTTTGCCATAACAGATTGTTTCCCTCTCTCTATGGACCATCTTTTATCTTCCAGGTGTATCATGTATTCCTTTTTTAATTGTTTCCTGGAAATAGAGTTCATACTCTTAGGATCTTCAAAATATTCCGGGTGTCCAATCTCACTAGTCACTTCCCTAATATGGCTCAGCCATGGGATGCGCGCGACCCTCTCCATTTTCATGCAGTCCATGATAACACTACGATTGAAAATCGCCTCATCTGTCACCCAGACCTTGTGCCACAATAAAAGCGGAAAAAAGTCCTAATAATGTCTTCTATGTGTGACAAACCCAACTCAAGGAAGGCATTCTCACATTTTTGTAGGTTCTTAACGTTAGCTACACCCCAGATGCCAGCCCCATATACTGCTGTCGAAATACATTTAGCTTTATATATAGATATCAGCTCTGGAATTGGCTTATTGCACAATATACCAGCAAAGCTAGTTACCCCTCCAGTTGCTCTCAACATCATTTGCTTTCTAGACTGTATTGCGGTCCCCCATTTTCCTGTGCTCGCAAAAACTATGCCCAGATACGAAAAACTATTAGTACTCCCTATTTTCTGTTTATTGATAAAAACCCTGCATTGTTTTTTGAAAGACGCCTTCCCACATGTCATACAAAAAGTTTTTTTAATATTCACCCTAAGACCCATATCCTGCATATAATCAACACACTGTGTGAGAGTTCTTTGAAGGCCATTTTGTGTCCTAGACATTAAAACTGCGTCATCCGCATATAATAAAATAGGTATGGGGCAGCCATCAATTACTGGATGATCATTTGGGTGCTCTGCCAGGTGTTTACCTACGCTATTAATATAAAGGGTGAAAAGAAATGGGGCGAGAAAGCACCCTTGTCTCACTCCTTTACTTATTTTAAATCTTTTAGAGCACTCCCCTTTGTTTCCCATACCTAACTCTGGCACGAGCATCCCTGTACAGCTCTTTTAAAAACAACAATATGCTTGGATCAACACCAGTTTCCATTAAAATACCCCACAGTTTTTCATGTACTGCACAGTCGAATGCTGAGCTAAGGTTAACAAAGGTCAAACATATATTACCATTCTTTGCCATTGTGTACTTATCAATAATCAGGCTCAGGTTCAGTCCTTGTTCAACTGTCCCACGGCCTGCTCGAAATCCATATTGTAGCTTTGTTAACACACCCATTTCATCAGCCCAGTTTTGTAGCTTATTCAGGATTACCCTCCCGACCACTTTCAGGAGGGAGTCTAGCAGAGAAATGGGGTGATAACATGTTGGCTCATTTCAGTCACCTTTTCTGAAAATCGGTATGATTATTGCATCAGTCCAAGTAGAAATAAAACCCTTTTGCATATAGTTCATAAGAACATTCGTTAAAAGCGGGGCCCACAACTCAGTGTTACACTTGTAGATGTCCACAGCTATGCCATCAGGGCCAGGCGCTCTACCTGCCGCACTCTCTTCTACTGCTTTTGTTACTTCATCAATGGTCAGAGAGATTTCCAGGGGAAAAATGTTATATTGCGTTCTCTCTTCATATGCCATAGCCCTGAATTCTCGGCTTGCTTCACCTTCCACCTCCTCTATATCTACTCTATCTTCATCCCCTGTACTATCATTATAGAGGCCACTAAAATACTGTACCCACCTATCATCTCCAATTGCCACATCAATAATATCAGTATCTCGTGTGGATAAAAAAGGTGCGTTAACTATCTTCCAGAAGTCTGTATTGTCTTTATTTTCATTGGCCTCGCGCAGATTCTGACATGCTTCTGTTTATAATTCCATTCTTCTCTTCTTTTGGGCCTGTTTGTACATAAGCCTAGCCTGTTTAATATCTACCATAGCTTTTGGTTTCGTTTTTAAAACTCTCTTAAGATTTTTGTGGGCATTACTGCATTCCTTGTCAAACCATGCTTTTTCTTTCCTGATGTGATCTTTTCGTTTAAGGGTCACAAATAGCATCTGCTTGATTTTACATGATATGTTCGAGAAAGCCTCTATAATGTCTTCACCCTCCTTATCCTGATCTAAGCAGGTGTTAAAATCCACTTTCTGTTCTTTAATAAGTTGGGCCAGGAAAGGCTGGGGTTCAACCTTGCTTCATTTTAGTGATTAGCCATTCAGACTAGCAAGTGTTATATCAGTACTGGATTTTTTTCCCCATCTTTGCATTTCTCGGTTATCCTAAGCACCGAGTTGAGATTAATGCTTAAAAGGTAGTGGTCACTATATAGTATGCTATGTGTCTTAAACATAGAGACCTTACCACCTAGTCTTCTAGATGTTAAAACAAAATCAATAGTTGAATTACAGCCTCTTCCATTAAAGGTGGGCTCAAATTCCATCGTAGGGATACACATATCATTAGAATACCCTAAATCGAATTGTAATATAATTTCATTAAATTTATCCCCTAATGGTGCATGCATAAAATGTGGTATTATTTCCCCTTTTTTTAGCCCATGCAGCAGATGTTGCTATGACGAAACTGGCATAAAGTGCAATTAAATCCCCTCCCCAGATGAAATACACTACCCCTTTTAACGTTTCCTGCCTTTTACTTAATTCCAGTTGTAGACACGAAAAAACACACAGCATCTTGTTCCGAGGTCTATTATTATAAAAATTAATCAGCACCAAACAGCTGCTCGTACTTAGGTGGAGTTCTATCAGCTGGTAGTGTTCTGCTTTACATTCTGATTTTATTTTTTATAGGCGCAGGACATTTGAAATGTAAGTACATAATCCGCCCTTATTACGTGCGTGCTCAATAAAAACTGCTGGAGTATGGAAGCTCGGATAGCCATGCATATGAACTTCATCAACCGACCAGGTTTCCTGGAAACAGACAATGGGATATTCTACTATAAACTGTTGCCAATGTTGATCTACCATTTTCTTAGTTTGTCCTGCGATATTCCAGAACATAATCCCCAACTTTGAGCATTCTTGTGTAGGATGACTGTCTTCATCCATGGGAGTTATATTCTTCATGATTGCAGTGTATGAGTCCTCAGCTTTGGTTTCTTTTGCCACAGGCTCTAAGCGTATTTCCTGACTTTCTGTGGAATTTAGATTCGCCCTACATGGGAGCTTGTCAGTAAGTCCAAATTCCCTGTCTTGTTAATTGACATGCCCCTTCCTAAGCTTAACATCCCCATTCAGTCAGTCAATGTCTTCCAGATTTGTCAAAGGTTCAAACCGATTAGACAATGGTAACACAGTCCAATTCTGCCTGACATTACATGCCCCCTCGTCAAGATACCTTGTTCTCTGCAATTTTGGCCCCAATAAAAGAAGCCTAATGGGAGGATACTAGGTTCGTTATTTCCCATATAATTTGTTCCTGCCCTGACAAGGATAGCATGTATTAGCCTTGGATCGCTGAGCGTCAGTACAATACAATCACCTCTTGTAGCTTTGTGGCCCCTTCCCACCCAGTCAACCCGCCTAACCATTTAAAAATTTTCAAATAGCGCTCCTGTGAAGCCTGATTTCTCCCCCACCCAGTGTATTGTCTTGTTACGGAGAGATTGCCAGCTTTCATTTTCCTCATTCAATACCTGTGGCACGTTAGCAATTACCACTATATAGGGGGAGACAGCAGGTGGCAGATTCAAATACGTACATTTAACGTTTATTCATGGGATGGGTAACCCTAATTTACACTCCTCTTTTTTTTGAGTAGTCCCCTTGTCATTCCCCCGGCTCATAGATTGTTGTTTGTTATCAGCAGCTTCATGTACCACACTACGTCCTATGTCATTAGGCAGTGATGTTAGTTCTTATAGTGCCTTCAGTACAATTACTTTGTGTCGCCCTACTATCTTATCTGTCCGCATTGGTAGGTCTAATCTCAGCCTGCTTAGCACTAGCACTACTCATTTTAACTGTTTCCTTATCCCCCATGTTGCATGAAATTTTTTCCATTTTTTCTAAAAGTTTCTCAAGAATACTCATTACAGTGTCTTGGAACTCGCCCATCTCTTTCCTTAGTCTCGCAAGCTCATTTTTCTGGTCCCCTGTGGGGTTCATCAATAACTTTTTTCTGTTCCTGCAGCCCCTTTACCATCCATTTTTTTCACCCCTCTATCTACAATCTTCTTCTTTCTAATGGGAGGAGTACTATTAATCACAGACTCTCTACAAGGTTTCTCTGTCACTTAGGGGGTGGCTGATAATCAGGGTCTAAGTTACACACCTCTATATCATCTGAGTCGGATTGTACACACCCATTTGCGAGAACTATAGGATTAAACTCCTCATTTTGAGATGTCACCGTTTTTGTGTGATTTTTAAGCTCATCAGAATTGACTACAAGCGTACTCAAACGGCCTTGGGTAATACTTTCCCCCACTGAGCTTATTTGTTCCCCTATTTCACCTATTGCCCTGGTGAGATAGGTTTTCAGCGACTGCTGCCCACACACACCAGCACCCGTACCTGTTTTACGAGTGGATTCAGCCTTTCTTTTACCCATATTTCATACATATAAACCTACCCTTTATATCAAGTCCGCACCTGAGATGTGGATCAGGCATATGCAAATACAGGCAAGGGTGAGAGTGCTAATCGTTCTGCAGCCCTATGCCCTAGGTCTTAAACCAATATCCCTACAGACGGCACAAATGAACACGGGGTATGTGGTAATGGGTAAAATGCCAGATGCAAGATTTTTAGCAGCTGTATGTATGAAGTACATATAAGTGCAATACAGATCCAAACAATATAATGTCTGGCTATTATGTATTGTGAGCAGCAGCACTGTTACAATTCTAAAGTGGCCAAATGTCACAGAACCACAGGTATTCCACGACCTCACAAATCTCCAGGTCATTCTCGACTTTTTATGGTTGTGGGCAGGTTACACAGTACCTTGTAAGTTGCCTGGGTCTCAACGGCAGACACCTTGATTAGCACTCAAAAGGGATGGCCCAGCCCAGCCTCTTTCGGGCAAGGACGGGCCCGCCCTTGGCCCGGTCAGGTGGGCTGCTCTTCACCTCTCGCGAGACCACGCTGCCCTCTGGGTGTTTGAGTCTGGGCAGCGCGCGGTCCGCGGTTGTGGAGGAAGCAGGTCGGGAAAGCAGCGGGGCTACAGGAGCAGAGATACCTCGTAGGCTGGACTCACAAGTGGCAACAACAAGGTGGGCAAAAATGTAGAACAACAGGTTGGGCCACCCCGAATCATGATGACAATAAGAAATATCTCAAGACTAAATACGTGATAAGGGAAGCAGCCATGTCTCAAGGCACAACTGACACAGATAGTTCTCTTAAGGCCATTGCCATCTATTGGTAAAATATTATCAGTCAGTCTTGGAGTGATTTGAATAGTACATCACCACACGCCTTGGAACCAATGTCTGTGGGTGCTTCGTCGTCACTGACATTTCCATCCATAGTGTCATTCCCTGTGTGAGCAGGTGAGCTCCCCACTGTCATCACTGTCACCATGACTACTTTGCAGCCTCCAACTGCTTGGAAAGGACAAGGGCTTTTACTGGTCCCTCTTCTCTCCTGGTTCTTCCTTGTAGAGTTCCTTTGTCATGAAGTTTGGTTAGCTTGTTGTCCTCCAGCGGCTTCCCTCATCTCTGCCCAGCTCCAAGGCTCTATGAGGTCTGTGAAAAACAGTGTTTTTTAGTCAACCATAATCTTTAGTCGCACTGATAACAATAACATATGAGACACTGCAAGTTTATGAAGTTTTGTCTTGACTGCCCGAAAGGAGTTATGATGTTGCTGTGGTATAATCCAGAAAGACAATAACCTTCAAGTTATCGAGCATCAATGGCCCCAGTTCTCTAGCTGGGAGCAATATGGGGCCATGATTGCGAAAACAAAGTATTTTGGCTATTAGCATTCGGGTTGCTCGCCTGGTTTAGGAGGCCTACTTGGGATAATGTTGAACAGCTTTTTCGCAATCGAGAGGGTTAGTCCTTCAGTGCCCATTGTCTCTTTAATCCAAACTTCCAAAAAAGCTGCTGTATATGTCTTCACACCACCTGGACCTGCATAAACCACAGATTTCTATGGCGTGCTCAGCCTTCAGCATATATGACCCTAAATTGAAGGTTACTTCACTCGCGCTACTCTTTCAACTACATCCAGAACCCTGATAAGCCCTTAGGACTACCATCAAAAGGCTCCCTCCAAAAGTTAGGTTGAGTGTGTCCGGCAACAATAGTTGTGCCAGAAGTAGGATCCAATGGTGAAGCATGCCACTCATTTTGTGTGGGTGAGAGTCCTTTTAAAAAAAATAAAAGACTATTTTTTCTGGCAGGAGATAGGTTTTTCAGGAATACATCAATACTGCTGTGGAGGTAGACACCTGTGGTGGGTGCAGGCTTTCTTGAGACTGTTCTGACAGGGAGATTGGAGACTAGGGACAGATGCCACCCCTCCCTGTTTTCGGCCTCAAAATGGTGAAGATCTAACCTGGTCTGTGGGGAGTGAATGATGATAAATACATAGGTGCTAGTTGGGCGTAGGCGAGGCATGACATCTATCGCATATAGGTCTATCTTGGCAGTGGCAGCATGCGTCGCCCTCTCCTGTTCTTCACTCGAGTCCAGTCGCGTTACTCTCATGCTCATTTTCCCAGTTAATGATTATTGTGCTGTTATCTTCCACCCTGAGTGTCAACTGGAAGTGGGAAGCATTATCTGATGAACTTACTTGAATCCATGCATTTGAAACTCAGTCCATATGCAGCGATACCATGTTACAAGCAGATTATTGGTGCTGCCCTAAGTTCAACACAAAATGCAGTGCTCTTGCATCAAAGGGAGGTGCAACAAAAGAACAACGTCCCAACAGGTAATAGTATTTAGTCAGTTAATTATGCATGCATACAGCATTACTGGCACGGAAATAAGGAGAACATTCGTTGAATTGATATAAGATTGTCAATCATCTTATATTGTAAAACACAAGTTCATGGTCGGGCATATACAGTTTAAGGCAGCACTGCATAAAACAAATTTGTGACAACCATAATGTACTTGGTGCTCAAAAACGTGTCTGTGGTGAACGTGGCGACGCAAGTGAAAGAGTGAACAGCATGGACGGCACACAGAGAACAAGGTGCAAATAATGTACAGTGGGTTGCTCAAGTATTGTGACAGAGTGATATCACAGAATACAGAATTTTTTCAATTGGTATTGAGCCACATTTAGAGGTACGCCTGTTAATACGCTGTTAAGTCGACGGCGTTTCGATCCTCATTAGTTGGGATCGTCATCAGGACTAGGTTGTCTGAATAGGGGCGTGCTGAGATGGGGAAATTTGTCGTTTAAACAGAGCAGAAGTCATCCGAGAATGGACGCCAAGCCTGCACAGGGGCAGGGAAGTATGCGCTGGGAGGCCGTCTACGATCAGCCGATGGCCGGGCACGGGTCCTTAGTGGATCGGCGTGCCGGTGCGGGAATAATTTCGATGGTGTGGTGCATCAAAGGGAAGCATCTGCCCGTTGGCGCCTGCCTCAGTAGGCGAGAGTACAGTCCACCCAGGATATCCAACAAGGCCCCCATCTACCGGCCCACTCTTCAGGTGGCCCTGCTGCCAAGACTCACAGGGTGCCTAGTCCTCTGGTAAAGCAGCCCCCAGCACGGGGGGAAGTCACTGTGCCAGTCCCTGCATGCAGGGAGCTCCAATGTGCGGGCGCTACACCTGCCAGCCCACCAGGCCCGCACTCATCAACTCTTCTCCTTGGCAGTCCCACCACAGAGTCCCACTGTGTGCCTTGCTGCCCAGCTCACCCAATGCCAGTTCAGCATCTTCCTGCCTCGGGAGCCTCGCAACTTTGGCACCAATTCATTGCGTTTCTTGTCTCTGCAGCAGTAATGCAGGTGCCATTTTGGAAGTCAGGGCCCACACATCTCGTTGAGTGTCCCCGCCTCAGAATCAACTGCTGGTTCAACACAATATCTCCATTCACTAGCACTGCTTTTCTGTCGGTACCACAGAACATTTCAGATTTGTTGACATTTAGGCTTTAGGCAGAATTACGGCATCCCTGCTGGAGCCGACCAAACGCACATCCTACGCCATCAGCTTCAGGCCACGCCACCCAGTGTTTCTTATGGATAACATTGATTTGCACAGCTTTACAGTGGCCTCTGGTCAGTATTGGCCTCTTTCGGCAGTAAAATAGTGGCCCATTCTGTGATCGCAGTCGGTGTTCCCAGTGCGCTTTAGTGTCCGGGTCCGCTATTTTAGCTGTGGTCCACTTCCTCACATCCAGTAACCACACTTTATCATCTGAGGCATGCCTGGCTTTCCTTGCCATGGGGCTGTTGTACTTGGCAAGCATTAATTCAAGATGCAGAAATTAGCATACTTGTTTAGCTGCTTTGGAATATGCAATTGGCCTAATATACAGTATAGTATATCTTGTTGCACCGTTCTTCTTGTTACATCATTTAGGATTAATACTACCTTTCACAATACCACACCATGTGATATGGAAGTCAGCTTGTGAAGCCTGTCAGCGAAGGCAGCAGTCATGTGCGCAGGAACATTTTTACTATTTTTTTAGGCGTTAGGTATGTTTGATGAAAATAAATACATTGTGCAAATTTAAATGTTGGGTTCGCGGTGACTCTTTTAGTATATTGCAGTATTCCTTCCCATTCTATGGCTGAGATCACTTTCTCTATCTTTTCTACTCACTGGACCTGTGGGAGGAAAATATAAAGGCCTAAGGGCCAGATATAGGTAGGCCAATACCCGTCGGTAACGGCCGAATTTACCGATTTGCGGCCCTTACCGACCAGTATTGGTCAATCGGGATGTAGGAGAGCCAAAAACATCCGATTCGGTAAATTTACCGAATCGGTAAAGTTACCGATTCGGAAACCGTACCAAATCTGTAAAAATTCTGAATCGGAAAAAATACAGAATCGGTACAGTTACCGATTCGGAAATTTACCGAATCGGAAAAAATACCGAATCGGTAAATATACCGATTCGGAAACTCTACCGATTCGGTAAATTTACCGAATCGGAAAACAAGAAATGGTAAAAATGAATTTCGAGATGTAGGTGACCACTTAAATACCGAATTTGCATGAAATTCGGTATTTAAGAGTCGGTATTTAACATGGATTGCTATCAGGTGGTAAACAGGTGCTGGGTATAAAAAAAAGCCCCAAAATGCAACATTTTGACCAGAATGGCGGCATTCTATGTCATTGCGAGGCGGCTACAGCTACAAGCAGAAGGAGAGAGGGTCTGGAGGAGGGAGGAGCAGGTGTACAGGCAGAGGATCACTCTTTTCCAGTTAACTGAACCAGAGATCCTGCAAAGGTACAGATTGGCTCCCCAAACTATCCTGGACCTTATCAGGGACCTCCACCCACTGTTGGAACATCCAACCCCAAGGGCACACGCCATCCCACCCCATGTGCAGGTACTGTGCAACCTACATCTGCTTGCATCTGGGAGTTACCAGAGTGTGGTTGCTGCGGTAGGCGGGGTGTCCCAGAGTTGTCTGTCACGCTTCTTTAAAAGGTTTCTTGATGCCATGATGCAGAGGATGCAGCACTATATCAGCTTCCCTGCAACGCATGCAGAACTGCTAAGGACAAAAACTGAATTTTATCAGATGGCACATTTCCCCAACATAATTGGCTGCATTGATGGTACCCACATACCAATCTGCCCACCTGCTGCCACAGAGTACATTCATCGGAACAGGAAGTCCACCCACACGATAAATGTACAGGTCATCTGTGATGCCAATTACATAATCACTGACCTAGTAGCCAAATACCCCGGGAGTACCCACGACTCCTACATCTTCCAGAACAGTGGGATATAGGCACGCCTGACAGCAGGGGAATTTGGAGAAGGATACTTGCTAGGTAAGAGACTGTGTGAAAGTCCCTTGATACGTATTGCCGGTGGATGTGTGTGTGTGCATGTGATTAATTTTACTCTTCTTACTATTAGGGGACAGTGCATATGCTCTCCGGGCCTTCATTCTCACTCCCTACCTCAACCCCACAACACCAAGCCAGAGGAGATACAATCGGGCGCACAAATCAACCCGCAACATTGTGGAGCGCACCTTTGGCATGTGGAAGAGCAGGTTTCGCTGCCTCCACAAGAGTGGAGGGGCCCGGCAGTACACGCCAATCACCTGCTGCAAAATGATTACAGCCTGTGCAATGCTGCACAACCTGGCGGTCAAGAAGGGCACAGAAGTGGAAATCTCAGATTATGAGGACCATGACGACGAGGAAGCAGTGCCTGAACCACAAACATCTAGAGGAGCAACATCAACTGATGGCAGACACAGACGGGAAGAGGTCACACGCAACTATTTTTAAGTAAGTAAGGAGACAAAGACAGGTGTAGAATGCTAGAACACTCGTTTAATTTTGCAATGACGTTGGTTTTTTAAAGCACAAAAGTGCAACAGAAAGCATTTAACTGCAATGCTCAGAGTTCTGGACAAGTTCACCATGAACTGTGAAAGTTATTTCCTTGCTCGCTTCCCAGTAACAATAGTAGATTGTTCAACCTGCTCACTGTCTTGCTGGCCTGTGGCCTCAGCATGGCGCCTGCTCCTCCTGGTTTCAGTTAAAGGGGTGCTTCCAATGCTGCTCCTGCTCGTGCTCTCCTCACTTATAGGCACATCCAGAGCAGCTGTGTGTGCAGTTTGTGCATTCAACAGTGCCTCAAGGGCACTGGTCATCCTGCCCATGCCCCTGGTGACCTCATTTGTGTTTTGTGTCATGGCCTCCTGCATGTTGGAGCTTCTCCTGCATAACAGGGATGTGGCAGTGGCCAGGCGGTTGATGGCTGTACTTTGGACATGTGCACGACGCCTATCCCTGTGCCTTGCAGCAAAATCATTGTCTATTTTGGTGCACAGTAGCTGCACCGAGTTGTTGATTCCCCGCATCCCTGCTGTCATCTCCTTGTTGACCTGTATCATCTCCTTGTTGACCTGTACCATCTCACTGATGCCCTTTCCTATCTCTCCCATGTTACTATTCAGGGACCTCAGCTGTCGTTCGCATGCCTGGATGGCTCTTCCCTGCATCCTTTGTATCCGCACCATGCTCCCCTCCAGACCAAGGAACACACTTCCACCCTCAACTGGTGCATCTGCTGGCCTTTCTTGCACTCTGCGGCGTCTTGCAGTACTATGGCCATCCCTGCACTGGAGTGTGTTGTGCCAGGGCTCACTGCTACAGGCAAGTTCTGTTGTCCGTCACCCTCCATGTCAGCTGCTATGGACTCAAAATCGGGGAGTGGAGCCACGACATGCCTCCTGCCTGGTTGTGATGGGGGTATCACATCATGCTGTGATGCTGGCATTTCTGGTGATGACAGCAGGAGATGGGACTGTGATCTGCTAGGGGACTCCAGCAACTCTTGCGCCATTTCTGTGTGTTGGGCAGGTGGATGGCTACTTGATGCAGCTTTCTCCTGTGGTACGTTGGGGGTACTTTGTCCTGCATCCTGACTCTCCTCCCTCTCAGGTGGTGTCCCTTGAGCCTCCTGCGAGCGCCTGCGAGACGTTTCACCTGTGGACATATGAGCGTACATTAGCTATGCACTACTGTCTCTCAGTCACTACAATTAAATAATTATCACATTGGCCATGTTCTGCATGCATTCGTTACATGTACTAATTGGTTGGTGTGCTGTATGACATGTCCTAAAATTTCGTGTCTACATATCACATCATGCATTTGCCCTGTATATTGCTAGCAGTACTGGACTTGGGTTCACTTGCCCACTAAGGGTACAGGTAAGGGTGTTGCTATTGGGGGGAATGCAGTGCATTTGACTTACCTTTGTTGGTTGCAGCTCTGGCCGAGCTGTCTACTTCTCCCAATCCGCAGACGCTGTCTGGTTCTAGGGTTGAGGCCACAATCTCCTCCAGGTCAGTCAGGGGGGTGCTGGGTTCTTGCCTCCGCCTGTTTTTGATGCCTGCTTATGTTGTTCTGCCATTTTCTTCTTGGTTTGGCTCCTCAGGTCATAAAAACGTTTTTTAAGGTCATCTATGTCCCTGGTGGTCACCCCCCACAGCATTTACTTTCTCCACAATGTTCAGCCAGATTTTTTTTTTTGGGCTGATTCAGCCACAGTGAGGGACTGCCTGCCAAACAATTTGTGGTGCACCTTGACCACCTCCTCCACAAGGACCTGCAGCTCCATGCTGTTGAATTTCAGCTTCCTCCACCTCTCAGGCTGCTCTTTTTCTTGGCTGCTTGTCATTTTTCACTTTTAAAAGTGCTCCAAACCCTTTCTGTTGCTCCTGCACTCTGCTCAGCTCCAGCTGCCTTTCCAGAAGCTTCTAATTAGTTGCAGCTGCCTGTGTAGCCACTTCCTGGTAGGGAGGGGGATGGTGGTGGCACCTGATTGGCTGCCTACTTGAGTTTCACTTTTGTTTGCTTTCCGATTCGGAATTTACCGAATCGGTATTTACCGAATCGGTAAATACCGAATCGGTATTCCCTATTCATTCCAATGGACCTTGGCCCATAGGAATGAATAGGGAATACCGATTCGGTATTTACCGATTCGGTAAATACCGATTCGGTAAATTCCGAATGTCCGATACCGAATTTTACCGAATCGGTATTTTTTACCGATTTTTTACCTACATCTCATTTTCCGATTCTAAAATACCGATTCGGTAAAATTCGGTATTTTAGAATCGGTTGTTAATTGAATTTAGTGTGTGTGTGTGTGTGTGAGGAGTTTGAAATTGATGTGTTTGTGTTTTGGGAGCCAGAGGGGCTTCCTGAAGTGAGGAATGATGTCAGTTCTATGTGAGAAGTTGAAGATGAGTCTGGCGGTATACACCCGTTACGACGCAACTTTTACTCCGCACTACCATTACAACGCGGGCATTACAACGCATGACATTACAACGCATTGCGCTGGGGGGCGCTCTAGGATAAGAGGTAAGTTTAATTTACTATCCAACACCTTCCCTAGGGTCCACGGGGACTGGAGTTAGAATAGTAAATTATACTTACCACTATCCAGCACCCCAAAGCGCTATGCGTTGTAACGGTATTCGTTGTAAATACCGCGTTGTAATGGTACGCGGAGTAAAAGTATGCGTTGTAACGTCATACATCCAGTCTGGCTGTCAAGCTCTGGATGGTTCGTAGTCTTCTGGTGAGTTTCTTGATGATCCTTGCGTAGAGGGTGTTTCTGTCCAACTTTCTGGTAATTAGGACGTGAGTGACAGTTTTTCTGGTGTTGCTTGAGAGCCATTTGAAGATCTTCCTCAGCATCTTCAGGGTGTGGAAGCAGGATGCAGTGATGCCGTTGACATGTGCAGTTTTGTCCAGTTGGCTTCCGATGATGATTTTGAGGTTCCAGGCATAGGTGCTGGCTATGAATTGGAGTTCCCCTGGCCACCAGTTGGAGTCCAATGGTGAGGTGTTCCTGCAGGAGATCACTACTTCTGTCTTGTCGATGTTGAGCTTCATACAGTGGGCTTCATCCAGTTAGCGATTTCAGTCATGCAGGTGGTGAATTTGTTTCTTGTTTTGGAGGTCCTATTTGAGAGGGAGGGTATGAGTTTCATGTCTTTGGTGTAGGAGAGGATGTTGATGTAATTTGCACAGATGACGTTGGCCAGAGGGGTCAAGTATGTGGTAAAGAGGATGGGACTGAGCGTTAAATCTTGAGGCTCTCCTCAGAGAAGTTTGCAGGCTTCCAAGGAGTGAGGTGTCAGACTGACAGATTGCTATCCGGAGCGGATTAAGTGTAGAGCAAGTCATTTGACACCAACCTCATACAGGTGCCTGATGATTATGAGGTGTGAGACTGAGTCAAACATTGCAGTGAGGTCCTGGAGAATGAGGGCTGCTGTGGTTCCTCTATCAAAGATCATTCAGATGTCGTGGGTTGGGGGCGTGGCTAGCTGCTGAACATGGCGGACATGTATTGAGAGAGCTCCGGAGCCCAAGCTCAAACACCCTGAAATAACATGCATCCTGATTTGTAATTGCGGTACAAAACCGGCCGCAAGTGCAGTACAGCGGGCGAGCAGTGCACCGGCGGCTAAAACTGCGACAGCCCTGGCACTCGGAGGCTGTATGACCAGGATTGGAGAGACGGCTTTTGCAGAGGGAAGGGCCGAAGCACTGCGCAGTTCGACAACGGCGCCAACTACGTACCTCATCGGGCTGTGCGGAGACCGTGTTCGACCTGGGTGAAGCTGTGGTGACCCACAAGGTGCAGAGACTATCCTGTGGGCCGCGGAGTGGACGTCCGGAGACCCGGCCCCTTGACCTGGGGTGTGGCAGCCTCTAGTGATCTCAGCCCTTCCCGGCGCTGGCGGCTGGAGCGAGGCGAATCCCTGGGACAGGGCCGGGCCTGCAGTTGAAACTGAGCTGAGGGACCTCTGCTGCTGCCCATTGCTCCTGCCAGGGGTCTGGGTGTTGGCGTGCTGCCCACCCCCTCCTCCTGTGAGCGGATCAGGGATTAAAAGCCTGGCGGGACGGGGATGTGAGACGGGCTGCAGTCCTCTGATATGCAGCCCCCCTGGGCGGATCGAACTGCTGAAGAACGGAGTCACCCGCAATACAGTGCTGACGCAATGGGGGGCCGGCTGGGACTAACCTTTGCCCGGGGAGGGGGGGGCGTGGCTGGCTGAGCTGCAACATGGCTGCTTCCTAAGTGAGCTCCGCCGGCCGGGATAAAAATCCTGCTTTAATCCTGACATTGTAGAGGCTGTGACCGCGCTAAAACACTGTACCTGACGGGGGACTCGCCAGAGCGCACAGAGGTGGCATTCTCCTGTGGAGCGGCTGAGATCGGCTGACGCTGCGAGACTCGGAGCTGTGGAGCGGCTACGATGCGGTAACTGGAGCCATCTGGGCGCTGGGCTGACTCCTTACTCAAGTCCGGGGCAGCGCAGGCCCGTGGAGCGGAGAACGTCCGGAGTGGTGTGGAAGCGTCACCATCCCTGGCGGGTGAGCTGCCATGCCCGAAGTTCTCCCTCCATTTGCCCATCAGAACCTGCACGGACGGAGTGCTGCCGTGTCGCGGGGCTCTCTTGCTAGACGCGGGGCTGCCGGCGCCATTTTATATCCCCACCCTTAATGGCGGCGCCCTTTGAGCCCAAGGCAAAGTGCTAAACTACCGTTTACCTCCGCGAGAGGAGCGGGCAGTTGTTGATGTAGTGCTGCTGAGGCTGTCTGGAAGTACACACCACTGTATGACTCCTGACGAGGTGAAGAAAGGTAGGAGTCTGTGATGTGGGGATGAGCTGAGAGGACCTTTTGCTCGCTGGAAGTAATACTGGACATTGCGTGCCTGCACTGACCTGCAGCTACTGAATTGGCTATGAGACGGCGAGGTGGGGACGGCGATAAGTGTGTGGACCACGGACTGCGCCTGTTGGATTCCTGATGTACTTGCAGTGGAAGTTGGCGGTTGTGAGCAGTGTGTCTGCGATATACTCTCGGCAAACATATTGACAGGCGCTTGAGAGCCTCTAACATATAAGTGTGGAAAAGCGTCTACTGTTAGTGCGAGGAAATTTGGAAGTCATTTGCGACTTGACCCCTGGCTCACTGCGTTGAGTGGCAGGGGAGAAGCCAAAGTTGCCCTGCATGTGTCTGTTGGTGTACGCCGCTAGCGCCCCCCTGCAGTGCAGGTTCTGGCAGATTCTGCCTTCTGAGGAAAACTCTGGGTAATATACCTAGGCATGGTCCAGAATGTGATGCCGCCTCCCAAATGAGCGTTGCTGATGCCGGGCTGAGACTAGGTTATTGTGCGTAGAACTACAGCTGCAATATAATAACTGCACAATTAGCGACGTAGGGATCTTCATTGGGACACACCCAAGATTGTTGGCGTAGGATAAGACGCTGCCTCATATAGTACTTGGCTGGGTCACAAGCTCTAACGGGACATTGTGCTGCGGTGGACATTAAGCGCTGGCTGGCACCATAGCCTGAGCTTGACGTGGGGGGCATTCCATGCAGAATTGATATTTCGAGGATATAGGTGCGTCGGGCCGGATACTTGGTGCTGTCATGGGCAAATCAGCCGCCAAACAATCGAAAATTACCTTTGACAATAGACCCTCGACTAAACAAGCAGACCCTGATAATGGGGCGCAAGGTAGCTTAGAGAAAGACATGTCATCATTAGACGGTGGAAAAGATATGCGGTCGCTGTTACTAGAAATGCACACGAGTCTCCGTAACATCGACGCTAAGCTGGACACACTAACAAGCCAGTTGGAAAGCGTGAAAGAACAGGTGACCACACATGAAACCAGACTGGATGGTCTGGAAAATAGACATACAGAATTTCACGAATTTCAAACTGTAACGAAAGAACAACTTTTACAAATGGACAAACTTCTGAACGTCATTAGAGCAAAGAATGATGATTTAGAGGCGAGATCTCGAAGGAACAACCTCCGCGTCACCAGAATTCCGGAAACCACAGCGATCTCGAAAATTGAGGATTTTGAGTCGGATCTCCTACATGAGCTCTTTGACCCTCATTTATCTAAGGTATTTGTGGTGGAAAGGGCGCATAGAGCCTTGGTCCTGAAACCACCAATAGGCGGCACACCTCACCCAATCCTGGCCAAGCTACTGAATTATCAAGATAGAGACCTTATATTGCGCTTAGCGAGGGAAAAGGGCCAGATTACTCATAAAGGTAAAAGCATATCCTTTTACCCAGACTTCACCCCGATGGTGCTGGCGGCAAGACGAGAATTCCTCCCAGCTAAGAGACTTTTGTTACAGGCGCAGATACCATACTCCTTGTTCTACCCGGCTAAACTAAAAGTGCAAAATGATGGCAATGCACATTAATTTACTGTCGCAAAATCTGTACTTAAATTTGCTAAACACATTATCGGTAAAGCACCTAAAGGCGTGGGGAGAAGGAAAGACAGTCCGACGGCAGGCTAAGCGATAATTATTGAAATGCTGTTGTATCATATTGTAACAATGCTGTTCTGTCTTGTGCTATAAGCGGGTTTTGTTTTCTGTTCCACCTACATTGCAACTACATGTATCACTCTGATTTGCTCGGCGACCCCCTAAGGGGATACAATACACGTTTTTTTGTTCTCAGCAGGCGTAGTGTCTAGCTGAACACAACTATCCTGGCCACCCTGCGCAAGTGGGGGAGTATGCCGGCTTACCCTCGCCCTCCTGGGAAGGTTCCCTAAGGTTCACTTGTTGATGCTTGAAGTTGTTGTTGTGAGGGGTATACTACAACCTGATTGGGGGGTTGGAGTGGGTGGTGGGTGGGATTTCCGGGGTATGTTTATTTTTCTGCAGTACGAAGCAGTCGCAAAAATGGTAATGATGCAGGGTCCACTTTTTAGTATACACAAGTCAGACAGATCATTCAGTTGTGACTTTATTTCATGGAAGCACGCACAAACACATTAAATATCCTGACATGGAACGTTAGGGGGTTAAATGATGGAAGAAAGGCTAGACTGGTACACACCTACTTGGCGAGGCACAAGTTAGACATTTGTTTCATGCAGGAAAAGCATCTTAATGTGACACCGTTGCAGCGGTTGAGACATGTTCGATGGGGTGAGATCTATTCAGCTGCTTACTCTAACTACGCACAAGGTGTGGCTATACTTATAAAAAGAGGTATTGATTGGAAATGTGGATTTTCTTATGTGGACCCGGAAGGGCGATTTGTTCTATTGAATGGGAGACTGGGTGGAAGCGAGGTAACGTTGGCAGCTATATATGGCCCGAACATTGACTCCCCTGACTTTCTTCGACATGTATGGTCCAGAATTAGGGCACAGGGATGTCACACTGTAATATGGGATGGAGATTTTAATGCTGTTCTCGAAGACCCTGCTGACAGGCAGGGTACGGCTCGATCATTGCACCCCCAAGCAAGTGCAGCGCTGCAAGACATTATGTCTGATGGGGACTTACTGGATATTTGGAGGGTACGCCACCCTGGCATCAGAGAGGGAACGTGCATCTCCAGTCAACACTGGGCCTGGTCCCGTCTGGACTTCTGGTTAATCTCGCGGGATGTTGCCGCTTGGGCGCTTGAGGTGTCACACTTGGCGCGATCGCTGTCGGATCATGCACCATGCCTGCTCAAAGTATCCCTGCCCAGGACACCCCCACGCGCATTTACCTGGCGATTGCCTTCACACGCGTTGTTGGATGATGCTTTTAAAGAGGAAATAACGTCAGATATTATAGAATACTTTAACATAAACTCCGGATCGGTAGACACTGAAGCCATGCTCTGGGACGCGTTTAAAGTTGTAATTAAGTCCTTAAGGCCATTCAAGGCACACTTGCTGACCTTGAAAAACAAATTAGAGAATTGGAGGGGCAATTTTACTCGCAGTCAGATCTAGCCACGGCTGGACTTCTGAAATCCAAATTACTAGAGTTTGAAGAAGAAGCGAACCGGGAGGTGAAGTTCCTTGGGAAGCATGCAGAGGTGAGGCGATATGGTGAGGGAGATAGGCCAGGGCGCACTCTAGCAGGCATGCTCCGACAATCTCATAGCGCTAAATTTATACACGAGGTGAGGGGAGTTAATGGGGTTGTTGTCAGAGGTCAAACGGAGGTACTTAATGAATTCTACACCTTCTACTCTGCTCTTTATCGTGCGGCTGGCCGGGTGAGCTCTGAAAACATGCTTGAATTTTTTGAGTCTATTGCCTTAGTATGGTTCAGTGACAATCATAGAACTTATATGGACCTACCCATAATGACAGAAGATGTAGTACAAGTGATAAAGAGCTTACCATTGAATAAGGCCCCGGGACCTGACGGTTTGACGACTGCCTTTTATAAAGCCTTTGCTGAAGAGTTGGCTCCTCGGCTACTTGCAGTGTATGAGAAAGCATTAGAGACAGAGATCTTGCCACCATCTATAAGAGAAGCGATGATTATAATGTTGCTGAAGCCCGATAAGGTAGTAACTTAAATGGACTTATATAGACCATTGTCTCTAATAAATGTTGAAGTAAAGATATATGCCAAACTGCTGGCGAACCGTCTTCAACCGATGCTTCCAATGATTGCACTTCCCGATCAGTCAGGGTTTATCCCAGAGAGATCAACGTCACACAATCTTCTCTCTCTGTTCTCTGTGATCCACCACTTACACCCGAGTGTTCTGGCTGCAGCCATTTTCTTAGACGCGTGTCAAAAGCGTTCGACTCGCTAGAATGGCCATACCTCTTTCAGATCCTATCGCGCATGGGATTCAGCCCTTAGTTTGTTAAAAGAATTAAACTCCTTTATACAAACCCGACGGCTCGCATTAGAGTGAATGGCTTGGTATCAGACACCTTCCAGGTTTCGAGAAGCACCCGGCAGGGATGCCCGCTATTGCCATTTTTATTTGCCATTGCTGTGGAGCCCATAGCAGCCAGAATAAGACAACACCATACCGTAAGAGGTATTGGGTTTAGTTCCCGAAGCCTCCTGATATCGTTATATGCGGACGATCTAACTCTATACATCCTTAACCCGGCAGAAAATCTCTGCCCAGTACTGCGTGAATTTATCAGATTTGGGGGCCTTGCTGGCATCTCCATTATTTGGGCAAAGTCAGTAATCTTCCCACTTACGGATGGTACGAAAGAGGTGACCTCTGAATTTCCGCTGCGGTGGGAGGCAGATGAGGTCAAGTACTTGGGGGTGTGGCTGGGTCGAAATCTCAGGACATTTGCAGCTTGAACTTTGGGAGGGCTTACTCATGGCTAGAGGGTAAGGTTGCAATTTGGTCTAAGCTGCCTTTATCTGTTGCGGGGAAAGTGGCGCTGGTAAAAATGGTCATTCTACCAAAATTCCTTTATTTATTTGTAAATGTGCCAATCCCTCTCACCCAACATTTTTTTAAGACTCTGCGCTCACAATTGCTATCCTTAGTATGGGCAGGTGGACAAGCTCGGGTATCGTGGGACCTCCTGACGTTTCCCTTGAGACAGGGTGGTCTGGGCGCCCCAGACATGCACTTATATGCCCTATGTGCACAAGCTCAGTTCCTTCATTTCTGGGTTAATCAGACGCCATATCAACTTCACGTAGCGGTTGAAATGGATGCAGTAGCCCCAGTGCCCCTAACTGTCGCGTTATATCAAAAGTCGCAACGCCCGAGAGGGGATGTTGATACTGCTGATACATTGCACTGGGTGTGGCAAGAGTTGCAAAAGAAAGCAGGTGTTCCGGTATTATATGCACCATCCATTCTACTATCGCGTAATCCTATGTTGCCGTGCTTGGAGGAGGGCGTGAGTAGGACCCTGGTTGAGAGCATGCAGTTGAGGACTTTTGCGGATCTCTATCCCGATGGTGAATTCAGACCTCCCCCGACTGAAAATGAGGGACACACTCTTCCCTTTGCCGAACAGTTCCTCTATCATAAGCTGCGCGCTGTGTGTCGTACACTCGGCACGAACTTCCCTGAGGCCCCCCGACAATGCTGGCATTAGAGAATGTTCTTAAAACACCATCGGCATGTAAACTAATTACGCACCTATATACAACTATGCAGAACTCATCTCTGGTTGTGCAGCCCAAGTCCCCAATGGAATAGTGAATTGGACCTGCCGGTGACGGAGGAACAGTGGGAATTTTGTTGCAGACAGTTGACTGACCTTTCCCCGAATTACCGTCTGAGACTGATCCATTTTAAATTTTTACACAGATATTACCGGACACCGATAAGTCTTTGCCGCATGCATCTGAGAGAGGATGACAGGTTCTGGTGATGTGGATATGAACAGGCTACTTTTCTGCATATGGCCTGGGGATGTCCGAGATTGTGTGTGTTTTGGCAAGAGGTCTTTGATGCAGTGAATCAAATAGTGGGCAGGGCTGATGCACCATCCCCGGTGTTGGGGCTCTTAGGATACGTATGGGACACACCACCTAAACGGCGCAAATTGCATGCGCTCCTTTCATTCTATGCACAACGTCAGGTAGCCATACGTTGGGGCAGGCAACGGGTGCCAAAATTCAAAGACTGGTTATCCGATGTTACTTATGGACAGACCCAGCTTGGCTTATATTGGGACCAGATGCCCTCGACCTCTAGACCTAAAGATATATGGGAGCCCTTTCTGGAATGGACACGCGAACATGTTGACCCTCCTGAGCAGGGCGCAGATGGTGGTGATCAAGGGAGTGGAATTGGATATCATGTAATAACGATATATATGGCATTATATAACTGTTTACTGGACATGATGCTATTTGTATGCACTCAACCATTTCCTTTATGTGATGTCTACCCCATGCGTTTCACATGGCTGTATATTATTTTACTGTTTGTTTATAATCTATACTGAAATGTCTGACACGTTTTATGCGCTATTTGTACATATTCTAAAAGTCTGACCATTGTGGGTGGTTTACCCAATGCATTATTATGTACGTGTACCACATGGACCTTATTAACCGTTATATATTCTGTACATTGTGACTGTAATGTTCACTGGCCTTTGGTTGGCACATTGTGCTTTTGTTATGCTTTTATTTGTGGAAAACTAATAAAAACAATTATAAAAAAAAAACTTTGCCTGGGGATGTACTGCCTCTGACTGTGTGTGGGACACCAGCTCAGCTTTTTCCTATCTGTGGTCTGTTTTGGGAGACAGGAACTACTGTGAGGTGAGCGTGTGAGGCCTCCCTGTGGATGATGCATTGATGTGAGGGCCTCTACCAAGCAAGCAGGCACTACGGGGGAGGGGAAGGAACAGTGATCATGGTGACGGACATATGGCATCTCCCTTCCGCCCCCTCATCATTGGGACAATTTATATAAAGGTGACCCCGGGGCCACAGGCGATGGGGGAGGTAGTCACGCTGAGTATTGCAACTAACTGGGCGCATCGTATTGGTGGTTGTAGGCAGCAAGGAGTCCTGTGGTGTGCGCTGCCTCCCCTGCATCTGCAGCACACTACCTGGGGCCTTATGAGTTTCTACTTTATGATTTCAGCCATTTCTGGCAATTACAGTTGGGGCTGAGAGACTGTACAGTCACATAGGTTATTGTACAAAGCCTGTGATTTGATGTCTAGCTGAGCTCTGTGTGTTTTTGTACACACATCTTCTACATAGCGTGGGAGTGCTGGTAAATACTAATCACAGGGGCCCAGAAGACACCAGCCTGGCCGCTGCACCTGTGCCGGACTCCCAGCCGCCCAGATCAACTGCTCAGAAGGCGTGCAGTATGATAACCTGAAGTGGAGTGATGGGCCGCCAAAGAGGCAAAACTCAGAAGGCAGCGGCCACTAACTCGCAAGATCTGGACGATGGAGATGCACCTATGAGCATGCAATGACAACACAATCCCCCCCACAGAGGACGTGGGGGGGCAGGATAAACTGGACTTGATACTTAACGAAGTCAAAGAATCCAGGAAAGCTATTGAATAGCAAATAGGCACCTTCACCACCGGTTTTACCCTACTGAAGGCAGACCATAATAAATTGGCTGACACGGTGAAGGCTCATGGCTCCATACTGGAAGATTTGGTGCCCCAGCACAAGAAACATGCGAATCAGCTCCAGTCCCCTTGAAAGCAGGTCATAGGACTGATGGACAAGGTCGAGGACACGGAGGTCAGGGCATGATGCAATAACATTTGCGTTATAGGGCTGCCGGAACGAAGCGAACGGGCTGAGGTGACGACCTACATGGAACATTGGTTCTGCATGCATTTGGCCCCAGAGGGCCTCTCCGACTTCTTTTGTGTTGAAAGGGCGCATCTGCTCCCCACGGGAAGGCCGAGAGTGGGAGCCCCGCCAAGACCCTTAATTGTGAATATTCTCAGCTATAGGGACCGCGATATGCTGTTACAAAAAGCACGTGAGACACCACAGATCCAGTTTGAGAACTGCCAAATCTCACTATACCCTGATTACACGCTTCTGGTGCAACAGCGGCGATCTTCATTTCAAGAGGAAGCTATGCACCATGAACCTCAAATATGCGTTATTGTTCCCCGCCCGTTTGAAGGTAATCTATGACCAGAAGACATACTTCTTTGAAAGTCCGCAAGACGTCGAAAAATGGCTAGAAGTTATGGAACCTACACAACTCTCGGGCCGGTCCCCTCCTAGATCACGTAGACCTGGAAACACGAGACATCGGCAATCACAGCAAGGGACCGAGTCCACGAGCGTGAAACCATTTCATGGTCCCACACAGAAGCAGGCCCAGACAAGCAAGGAGACGGCCCTGGCAGCAGCGAGCATCTTTAGAGACAGCTCCTCCTGCAGACTGTCAGAATCATTGGAGCACAGCACTGTTCGCTCAGACTCTGAGGGCAGCTTAACACTCTTTCCTACTGTGACGTCTCAAACTGCGCTGTTCCCCTGCAACTTGCATATCCTTTTACATTGTTTTTATATATGTTATTATGACGAATGTCAAATCCTATATGATGCACTTGGGCTCTAGGGAGCTCCAGGTTATGTGCTGCGTTACATAATGGCTGTGGCTACCAGTTCCCACTTTGCAATTGCTACAGTTTATTGTGTATTCGTTTACTGTTCATCTTGTTTGGACATGCCTGTTTTAGGTTGCAGGCGTGATCTGGTATTATGTTTAGGTTGGGGTTTACATGGCTCTGGCACGTTAATAGCGTTAGGTCTCCCACGATTGTATGCTCCACAGCAAAGTAGAAGATTCATGTGATTGAATGTCACTGCATACGCTAGAAAAATATAAATTTGTTACATGGAACGTCTGGGGGTTAAGCTCCATATACAAACGACACAGAGTACACGCATTTATGTTACGCCGAAGGGCGCAGGTGGTCTTCCTCCATGAATCGCACTTAAGGAAAGCTGAGGCTACTAAAATGAGAAAGAAATGGAGAGGTCAAGTCATATCCACAAATTACTCTGCCTTTGCTCGTGGGTGACGATCTGGATAAGAGGGGGAGTACCATTTGTCGTGTTGGACAAATGAATAGATACACAGGGCAGATACATATTCCTGTAGGAGGGGGGTTGGGCGCACACTGCCTCACACTCCAGCACTCAGTTTGCCCCGATGCATCATAATAAATACAGTGCATGATAACACTTTCTTCGGTGTCAGGCTTTAGTTTTTCACCCTTGTTGGTGCAGCCAGTGCTGTGTATCTCTAGACATGTGTTTCAGGATAATTGTCCTTATTCAGTAGAGAGCAACAGCCTGTAAAAGTGTGTCTCAGGTCTGCCATGTGCAGTTTGGTACTGCCATGTTGACTTGGCCAGTGCACCCACTTGCCAGTCCCCAAACCTTCCCTTTTCTGCATATTAGTCACCCCTAAGGTAGGCCCAATGGAAGGGTGCATTGTAGGTAAAAGGTAGGACATGCCCTGATGTGTGTGGCATGTCCTGGTAGTGAATTACAGCCATTTTCGTTTTTCACTATTGCAAGGCTACCTGTTCCCCATAGGCCAGAATGGGCAGTTTGATTATAACATCTTATAATCCTAACTGACTCAGAACTAGGTAGAAATTCATGTTTAGTATGCCTGAACTCAGAATGATAAAATACATATTTTAGTGAAGTTGGTTTTAACATTCTGGGTTTGAAAATACCACTTTTGGAAAGTAGGTATTTTCTTGCCTAACTATCCAAGCCTGCCTCTGCTAGGCTGTGTATTCCATGTCTGGATTTTGAGTGACAGGGGCTGGGGACAGGGTGAGTCAGCACACGGCTGAATAGAGCTATCTGCATAGAGAGTTAGGCAAGGGGTGGCACCTGGGTCTGAATAGGGCTGTGCCTGCCTTCCACAATGCTGGCTCCACCTCATGTGGTGCATCTAATGTCCCTGGCCCACACTGTTAAAGGAAAGAAGGAGTCCTGTAATCAAAGTGCTCCAGTACTGACCAGAACTGGTTTGGAATAGGTACAGACACTCTGCCTTCAGAGAACAAAGAGAATAGTAGTATAAATATTGGGGCCCAGACCTCAGGACTTTAGATCGCTTTTGGGAAACAAACGAAACTTTGCTGAGGAGAGGAACCAGAGAAACTGAGGCGGAGACTATCCCTAAGCTGAGTGCCGTTTGGGGGATTGGCCTGAAGTGGTTGCCTGACTTCCAAGGAAAGGAGAAAGGACTTTGTGCTACTTTCAAATCAACTTGTAAAGGATCTCCAAGGTCTTGAGATAGAGCTTGCCTCCTGCTGAAGTCTCAGGGACAACATACTTCACCATCCAGCTCCCCTGCCTTCCCTTGCTGGGAATTGAAGTGCCTGCTGTTGAGCTGGGCCTTCTGAGAGACTGTGTGTTGCTGGGTGCTGGAAGCGCGACTCAAGACGAAAAAGCGTATCGCCGCCATTGTCGTCACATCACCGGAGAAGAGCGTCACCGTCGCAGCAGACACCACCACATCACCAGAGAAGCGTGCCGCCACTGCTGCCATTGCATCACCCGAAGCGCCTCGCATCACCGGAGAGGTGTCGCTGTCGCAGCAGACGCCGTTGCATCACCAGAGAAGCGTGTCGCAGAGCCTTTTGCGGCTCAGAAGAATCATTGAGTCGCCACTCAGCCGTCGGGCGTATCTGCATCGTTGTCGCATCAAGAAGAAGACGCCATTTTGTTTCATTACACCCGATCTTCATCGCATCATGGCGCTGCTGGTCGCAGCGCCACGGAAGCACAGTAAGAAACCAACGCATCACCTCCCCATGCGGAGAAGAACCAACGCATCACCGTCCCCTAAACAGCAGTAGGGAACCGACGCATCACCGTTCTTGCGTGTAAGGAACCGACACATCACCTTCCCTGCAACACTTTTGTTCTATAGCGTTACGCATCCAAAGGTACATTGAACTTAAAGTGTCGCATTTACCATCTAAAGAGAACTCAACTATTTCTACCATTTTTAAAGTACATCATTGTGGATTTTTGTTGTTTGTGGTCTTGTGTTAAGTCTATATAAAAATACTTATTTTTATACTACAACTTGTGTAGTGTCCATCTGTAGTGTTGTCACTGAGTTACCGTATGTGTTCACAAATACTTTACACACTGCCTCTGAGATAAGCCTGTCTGCTCGTGCCAAGCTACCTAGGGGGTGAGCAGGGGTTACTTTAGGAGTGTACCCCCTTACCCTGACTAGATGCAGGGGTCCCTATTTGGTCAAAAGTACCTACTTCTGCCAACTAGAGACCCCAAATCTAACATACGGCAAAAGTCCAGTTGCATCTGGACTACTGGTCTCCGGTCACAGTGAAACAGCGGTTCGCTTTGTGGAAGGCTAGTGTCCATCTTGGATGACCAAACTTCACTTTGACGACTCTCCGAGGTTTTGCAGACTTGGGTACAACTTTTGAGCGTTGGGACTTGGTCATCCAGACGGCACATCAGCAGGCAGTGGTAATTAGTCAATTCTGGCTACTGAATAGCCTGAATGGGTTTCTTCAGCATGTGTGGCCTTGGTGCTGTAACAGGAAGTCAGACAACTGATGCCTTGAGTTCACCTCTTCTGTCCGTGGCTCAGAATCAACTTTTCCGCAAGCTTTTCTTTGCTAAGCCAAGGATCAACAGGTGCAGTCCAGCAGTTGGCAGCCTCTCTTTCCAGGACCAGGGAATAACGGAGCATCCTTAATCAGTTCTCTCTCCAGATCTGATGTCAGCGGTGCCATATTTATCCCCAGATAGTGCCCCCAGGGGAGGTAGCACTTACTAGCCAATAGGCTACCAAGACCCTTCCCGCCTATGACAACTTCCTGCAGTGTGTGGCATTTAGTTAACCCAGAAAGCACTATGATGCCCATACCAAGCTGGCAGAACCCCTCTCTTATTGTATGGAGCTTCGTAGCCCACCCTAAAGGTGTGGCTACCTGAGGGCTACATACCCATGGGAAAACAGGTTTGGTAACTGGTCTCCCCTCTCTGATACTGACGCCAACCCATTTACCTCAACAAAAGAGCAGTTCCTCTTGTGTGTGATCTCCATTTGCCCCATTGTAGCTCACCTTTTGGGCTCGCACACCATGTGGCTTCCTGCCAAGGAGAGATGAGGCCTCTTCCAAATGCAGACGTCAGTTGTTTGTACTGCTGGGCATTGTTCACACTTCTCCCCAGAAGGGCAGAAAGCTTTCTTGTAGCCAGCATCTGCTGGTGGCCACAAGAAGACTTGGGCAACAAAGGGGTAACTTTCTGAAAGTTGTATTTCTGAAAAAGTTACATTCAATTTGACTTGGGCATCAAGTTGGGTTTAATGTAACAATTCTTATGAGACCTGGAAGTATCGACTTCTGTAGTCCCTTCGCAAATTTAGCACAGCTGAGCTGTCAGTGTTAATTCAGGAGACAGAGTAGTATTGATTTGGGAGAAATATCTGCAGGAGAGTAGGATCTGCTTCCTATGGTTACCCCCACGTTTTGCTGTGTTTCACTGTTTTTTTTACTTTTGTCTGGCTGTGGCCCTGCTGATCAGGACCACAGCCTAGCTGATCTCTCTCTAAATTGATTCCATGTACATTAGGTACATACCAGATTGGTTACTGAGTTACCTTGTGAGACCCCAGTATATGGTACCTTAGGTACAAAGGGCATAGGTACCCTAGAGGCCTACCAGGCCCTGAAGCATGTATTATGCCACCTGTAATGGTTGCCAGCAGGTTCCGCAGGAGCGTCAGGAATCCGAAGAATATTCCACAGCCTTCCCCTACGGTCTTCCGACTCTATCAAACCCTAGAGTACGAGAGACTCGCCAGGGGAAAACAGGGAGACAAAACAAGGAAAGGTGGGGGGGAAGAAGGTGCTTGAGGGTGGTCTTCAGAATGGATGCGTGGCAACTCCAGTGGGTACTGGTCAGCAGGTGGGCTGTAACAAAAGGTAAGTAACAACCTTATCTAAAGGAAACACTATATCTCTAAATTCTCTGATATCTTTATATACAGAAACATTACATACCCAAGGGTTTTTCTGATATGACGCAGAACTGATATGTAGGCTAATCATAGGAAACTCTTCTTGTGTCTGTGGCAAAGATGAGACAACACAACAGTAAGCACTTCTTCTACTTCAATATAAGTGAGAGTAGTACACTTTATTAATTAAACTTCTCACTCTGACGGTTGTAGAAGGCTCGAGGAAAAAACGTCCCATAGTCTGATGGACATGTAGAGAACCTGTTTGCCAACACCATTGACCGTTGCAATAAAATCTATGAAAACAAGACATACATTCAATATTCTGTTATAGTCATAATCCTAATCAATATAATGTATAGCGCAAGGAGCGCTGTTACCGTGATTCTATGTCGAGATGAAGAATTCTGGATTCCACTCAGGTCCACGCAAGAACTCCAAAATAGATGAGAATGCAGACCCCCATGTAAATTATAGTAAATAAAAAAGGTTTTCCAAAAAGGGGGGTCAGCAGCAACAAAGAAAGGGAATTGTAACAGGAGAGAGTAATAGGGACACGCAACTATCTAACTTACTAAGGGGATGGGGAGAAACCCAGCCGGGCAGCGGAGACAAAGCCCGGCCGCCGGGCGGAGCAAAGCAATGGAGGAACTTTGGAAGATATATGCCCGGCCGAGCAGCGGAGACCAAGCCCGGCTGCTAGGCGAAGCAAACAAAAGGAGAAGGAAATGATACGGCAGAGCCCAGCCGGATGGCGGGGAAGGACCCTGCCGCCGGGCGGGACTCCAGGACGGGGAAAAATGCTCACGGAGAAATCCGCCACAGAAGACACCAGAAAGCAGGCACCACAAATTTGAAACGCCCGCTAAAACTGGCCGCTGGAGGGAGAGAGTGAATACCGAGGCCCGCTGAGCATCGCGGGGGCCGGGAACACTCCCGCAATGGTGACAACAGGAAGTAACAGGATCGGAAGTCAGGCAAACAGGATCTGGACGGAACTGCACCCAACAGAGCTAAACGCAAGAACGTGAAGCGTTGCTCCAAAGGTCTGGGTGTCCTAAATAGCGAGACAATTAAAGAGACAGTTTTACAGAAGGCTCGAGGCATGACACCACCCCTGGGAAGCCTTCCGAAATGTCACCACAGGTCTGCACCTGCAGCCTGGGAAAGGTGGTGTAAGCACCCCTTACTGGGATATAGTATACCTATATCCACCAATTAAAACAGATACATATTAACCTATAAGTCACTCCTATGGCAGGTCTTGACAAACCGTGATGGCAGAGTGCTTGGTTTTGTGTGAGAGGGTGCCCGAGCACGAGCTGAGCCCCTCTGCAGCTTTCGGAATTCCTTCCTTACAGCTGTTCTGTGATATGGCCATACCATATACTCTTAAGTGAATTATAATCCTCGCGGTTAATGCTAACTTTGGTTTGGCTATATCAAAACATGTCGTGTTTGGTGTCAAACACTTTGAAATACTACCCCCCACCAGTTCTGGCGGCGGGGGTAGCATTCCACTCTTCTAGAGGGAGAAGACATGTACACACTGGTATACCCGGTAATAGTTTTAAAGAGCCTCAGCATCACAAAATTGATGCTGCTGCCAAAGACACCAGTTTGACCTCCTGCTGCTGGACAACACTCCGGCAGGGGAGGCCTGGACAATAGGTTTACTGTCCAGGGAGGTGCCAGCGCCTCCCCAGACAGGCTTTAGTATATTGGGACAGGGTGGGCTGCATTCAGTGAATGCTTTTGAGACACTGCCTGGGGCACGAAAGGTGCTCCATGCATTTCCCAGTTCAAACCGGTTGCTGGGGCACTGAACCCCAGCTCTGGCGCGAAACTGGTCAAATCAATCACTCATTCAATCAGCGTACTTGTAAAGTGCGCTACTTACCCGTGAATGTCTCAAGGTGCTGAGGGGAGGGGGAGGGGTGCCGCTACTGCTCGAAGAACCACAACTGGGTCTGGGCCCCCAACAGCAAGGCTAAGCCACGAAATACTATTGAACAATAAGGTGCCAATACTGTCTCACTATTTTCTTGAAATCATAAGGCCATAAGAATTAAACACCATGGTCCATTGACACAACAATGTCTGAATTAATCTTTTGTTTTATTATTAAGTTTTCATCTCAAAAAAGGATTATTGGCTATTATTTCACCAATTCATTATACATTACAAGACCTCCTATACATATATAAATATACACAGTATTTACAACAACCTTTTATACAATATCAACAATATCAAAACAAATTTTATATTCAAAAACAATCATACCCTCATCCATCCACAGCCATTCATGTCTTCATACATATACACACACACTGGAATTGAAATATTCACAGTAAGCCATAAACGATAAATTTCTATCAATACATTTTTTGTTAACGAAAGTTTTTGGTTTTTACTCCTTTGTTTAGATGGCATAAATTGTCTACGCGTTCCGAACTCACACAAGTCGAGGAGTTCTCATCAGGACAACAGGCTTTAAAGTTTTAGAGCTGACTGGGGTTTAGAAATTCACCCATCGAGGCAACAAAATATCCAACAGAAACATAAATTTGTGAACAGAATCACGGAGGTCAAAAGGGGGAACACGGGTGAAGCCTTGTAAATGTGTGGCTGCTGTCCACAATGGGATTCACAGGAGGCGGGTAAACACTAGTTCAACGACATTCCGGCGTTCCCGCTTCATTCGGGGTGTATTGATTCTCCCGATGCTGTAGTAAGTTCCATCGCCGATCCTGCGTCTCGTTTCCCACCACACTTCCGGTACCGCAAAGGTTTCTGGGAGTTCACCTTTGCGGTACCGGAAGTGTGGTGGGAAACGAGACGCAGGATCGGCGCTGGAACTTACTACAGCATCGGGAGAATCAATACACCCCGAATGAAGCGGGAACGCCGGAATGTCGTTGAACTAGTATTTACCCGCCTCCTGTGAATCCCATTGTGGACAGCAGCCACACATTTACAAGGCTTCACCCGTGTTCCCCCTTTTGACCTCCGTGATTCTGTTCACAAATGTATGTTTCTGTTGGATATTTTGTTGCCTCGACGGGTGATTTCTAAACCCCAGTCAGCTCTAAAACTTTAGAGCCTGTTGTCCTGATGAGAACTCCTCGACTTGTGTGAGTTCGAAACGCGTAGACAATTTATGCCATCTAAACAAAGGAGTAAATACCAAAAACTTTTGTCAACAAAAAATTTATTGATAGAAATTTATCGTTTATGGCTTACTGTGAATATTTCAATTCCAGTGTGTGTGTATATGTATGAAGACATGAATGGCTGTGGATGGATGAGGGTATGATTGTTTTTGAATATAAAATTTGTTTTGATATTGTTGATATTGTATAAAAGGTTGTTGTAAATACTGTGTATATTTATATATGTATAGGAGGTCTTGTAATGTATAATGAATTGGTGAAATAATAACCAATAATCCTTTTTTGAGATGAAAACTTAATAATAAAACAAAAGATTCATTCAGACATTGTTGTGTCAATGGACCATGGTGTTTAATTCTTATGGCCTTATGATTTCAAGAAAATAGTGAGACAGTATTGGCACCTTATTGTTCAATAGCTACAGCTCGAAGAGCCAGGTCTTGAGGAGTCTTCTGAAGGCGAGTAGGTCTTGGGTCTGCCGTAGGTGGGTGAGGAGGGTTTTCCAGGTCTTGGTGGCGAGGTAGGAGCAGGATCTGCCGCCGGAGGTCGTTCGTTGGATGCGGGGGACGGCAGCGAGGGCGAGGCTGGCGGAGCAGAGCTGGCGGGTGGGGTTGTCGAAGCTGAGTCTGCTGTTCAGGTAGGCTAGTCTGGCGTTGTGTGGTGGTTTGTGTGTGTGGGTGAGGAGCTTGAAGGTGATCCTCTTGTCGACACGGAGCCAGTGTAGGTCTCTCAGGAGGGAGGTAATGTGGCTGTGGCAGGGGACGTTGACGATCAGTCGGGCAGAGGCGTTTTGGATGCGTTGTAGTTGTCGCAGGTGTTTGGCTGGGATTCCTGCATAGAGTGCGTTGCCGTAGTCCAGTCTACTGCTGACAAAGACCTGTGTCACCGTTCTTCTTGTTTCGATTGGGATCCACTTTTAGATCCTGCGTAGCATGCGGAGGGTGTTGTAGCAAGAGGAGGAGACGGCGTTGACCTGTTTAGACATGGAGAGGGAGGAGTCGAGGATGAATCCTAGGTTGCGTGCATGGTCGGTGGGTGTCGGTGCTGTTCCCAGTGTGGTAGGCCACCAGGAGTCATCCCAAGCTGAGGGGGTGGGTCCGAGGATGAGGACCTCCATTTTGTCCGAGTTCAGCTTCAGACGGCTGTTCCTCATCCAGTCGACGACAGCCTTCATTCCCTCGTGGAGGTTGGTTTTGGCGGTGTGTAGGTCCTTGGTGAGGGAGAGGATGAGCTAGGTATCGTCGGCGTAGGAGATGATGTTGAGGTTGTGGTGGCGGGTCACTTGTGCGAGGGGGGCCATGTAGACGTTGAAGAGCGTCGGACTGAGGAATGAGCCCTGGGGGACGCCGTAGATGATTTCGGTGGCTTTGGATCGAAGGGTGGGAGGCGGACGCTCTGGGTTCTGCCGGAGAGGAAGGACGTGGTCCAGACAAGGGCCTTCTCTTGGATTTCGGCTCCTAGCAGGCGTGTTTTTAGAGTGCGATGGCAGACCGGGTCGAAGGTGGCTGACAGGTCCAGGAGAATGAGGGCTGATGTTTTGCTGTTGTCTAGTTTGTGCCTGATGTCGTCTGTGGCGGCAATGAGGGCTGTCTCGGTGCTGTGGTTTCGTCTGAATCCTGTCTGGGACGGGTCCAAAATGTTGTTGTCTTCCAGGTGGCGGACCAATTGTATGTTGACGATTTTCTCAATGACCTTCGCCGGGAACGGGAGATGGGAGATGGGCCGGACATTCTTGAGGTCCTTGGGGTCCGCCTTGGGCTTCTTGAGGAGGGCGTTGATTTTGGCGTGCTTCCAGCTTTCTGGGAATGTTGCTGTTTCAAAGGAGATTTTGATGACCATCCGTAGTTGGGGTGCGATGGTTGCGTCTGCTTTGTTGAATACGTGATGTGGGCACGGTTCTGACGGAGATCCTGAGCGGATGGAGTTCATGACCTTGCGTCTCGTCGTCATTGACGTTGGACCAGGAGGTCAGGCAGTTGGCTCTGGTGGTGTTCACAGGGGGGGGTGGAGTCTGGCATAGTCGGGGCGGTCGTGGTATTGAAGCTGTTGTGGATGTCGGCGATCTTGCGGTGGAAGAAGGTGGCTAGTGAGTCGCACAGTTCTTGTGAGGGCGGGATGTCGTTGGCGTTGGCGCTGGGGTTGGAGAGTTCCTTTACGATGCTGGAGAGCTTTTTGCTGTCGTGTGCGTTGTCAAAGGGGAAGGGGTGCAACCACCCCTTCCCCAGGTCCTCCCATAGGTGGGACCCTAGAGTTAGTCCAACCCCTAAACTTAGTATAAGTATAGGAACCCAGTCACTTGGACTTTAGATTACCCTGGACAAAACTCTGAAGACGAAATCTTGGACCTTTGACATTCCATATCGACTGGAAGATGGAAGAAATCTTCCTTGGGGTCAAGGAGTGATCTCCGTGTTCAAACAGGCACCAAAAAGCATCTTGCCGGTCTGCATTTTCGAGGCTCCCGCTGGATCCCGAAGAATCTGCGACCCAGGACACAGACTTCCAGACATCTCGGAGGCCGACACGAGATCCCAGCAAAGCTGAGACCCGCAGCCGACACAAGAGACGTGGGACCGGAACTCCTGGACATCCAGCAATTTTGCAACTGCACCTACTACCCAAAGTTTTCCGAAGTTGTGCATTGGGCTATTTGTTGCCCTTACCCGGAGCACCTTTTGCACCAAAGCTGAGAGGCCTACACTCCATGAGTGTTCCGTGGGCCCGTTTTCTTCACCGCAGTTCGAGACTCCTTCGCAATCCCTAGTCGGATGGCTAGCGGGTCCCCACGAAGGGCAATCCTTTGTTTCTTGAGCATTGCTGGTTGCTACAGACGTGCTCTGACTCCCCTCCAAAGGGTGAGTCCCTCAGACCTTGCTGGTCTGCCCCAAAGCCAATCTTGTCATCTTGCTTGGGTTGCTGTTGCCAAGGCTTGTTGAGTCCAATCCGGATACCAACGCTGCAGCACTCAACATCCTTTGTGGGACTGCTCAAATCCAGCTCCTGGTTGTCGTCGACGCCTCCTGGAACTCGTGGTTGAAAAGTCAAGCTTCGCCTACTTCACCTTAAAGCACCCGACATCGGCTGGCCTCTTCTTGTCACTATCCTGGTCACTGGCTAGTGACCCAGACTCTGTACCCTGTGCTTTCAGGTTCTTCTGATCTTTGATCCACCGTTGAATCCAACGGACACTTTTCTCCTGGTCGCCTGCAGCACTTCTTTGCAGCTTTCCATAGGAATCGACGACGAAACCGACGCGAAAAGACACCTATGCACCAGGCTTCCCTAGGTGAGGTAACACGAGTACTTCGGTGCTCCCGTGGGTCTTGACTCTCAAAGTGTCCAGTACTGTAGGGGTTCCCTCGCATTCCACTCCTAAGTGTCCTAAACCTTTAACTTTGTAACTTAAACTTTCCTCATAGAAGTCTATGGTTTTTCGGTGCTGTGTTTAGACACTGCACGCGTTCCCCGTGGGTCTCCTGCGTCCCTACCTTGGGGAGTTCCTGGTGCCCCAGCGGTTCTACAGGCCCTAGGCCTTACTTCTATCCCTCACGTGGTTCTTATACCCCTATTTTAGTATATGGTTTTTGAGGCTCCTAGGGGAGAACGTGTACAGTGCTATGTACTGTGTCCTACTTAAAGTTCTTGATTGTACTTTGGCCTCTAGCCTCATAAAGAGACTAGAGGGGTTGTGTTTAGAATAAATCTATATCTTTTATATATATACCTTGTGTGGTGTACTTCCATTTGATTATTCAAGGGATTATAGACTGGTAAAACAAGCTGCTTTACATTCCTTCAAGACTTAGCCTGAAGGCTGCTCTCCACAGCTACCACACGGATAGCTTTCTATAAAGGTTGTCTTAAACCTACCATCAATAAGGGTCATTTGGACTGGTGCAAGGTGCCCACTAGTATAGTGGACATCATATTCCAGGCCAACTTCTCACAATATCTTCTATGGAAGGCTCCTTACCTGACAGCAAGACACATTTCAGGTGTTGATGGCTGGCTGCATTGCTATGGCACCAGTTTCAAGACTTCCTATGAGAATGCTTTGACAATGATCAGAAAATCAAAAAATCTTTAACCCTTTCGGTGCTGATGATGGCCCCCGTCCGTCAGGCTGGGGGCCGTCATGAACCCGCCCACTTCGCAAAACACCGCACAGGCGCAGAATCGCGGCCGTGCCCAAGGGGTTAAAAGAGAGCTACTGGAACATTAAACTCGAGGAGGCACAGGCAGGGATACAATCTCTATCCTGGTAGTGCAAGGCAAACAACCTGTTGAGGAGACTACCATTCCTTTGTAGCATCATACCTAGACAATTGTAATGGATGCCTCTCTTTAGGATTGGGCACTCATCTAGTAAACCTCAGTTTATAGGGTTTGTGGACTCCAAAAGAGAACTCGTATCTCCTCATATTTGATGAAGACTTCTAGTCGCAGATTGTATTCCTTAGAATTTCCCCATATGTCATACTGGATCTGGAAGACTTTTTGTGGGCAGCACCCCTGCATGCTGGTAGGTGGTGTCAATCTGCTCTGTGTGCTATGTCAACATCGTCTGGGAAGAGGTGTTTGGTTATAAAGTTCCTGAATCTCCCACATTATATGTGCTTGGATACGACAATTCACTTAATTTAAAATCAAATGAGGAAACACTGTTATTTATTGGAACCGCTGTCTTTAGAATTATATGGGCAGCAAGGTGGAAAGACAACGAGCCTCCAAGTTTTCAAATGTGGCTCGCATGTCTACTTGCGGTCTTTAATCTTGAGAATGCTATTTATGCCACTCGAGGACCCAAAGCCGCTAAGCGTGGAGAGGCTATATGGCTGCCTCTAATAAGGTGGAAAAATGGGGTTTAACCGCATAATTTTTAGAATTGCTTACGGCTATGTTGTCCGCTTACATGTATACTTTGTTTTTCTTGTTTTTTCTCTTATTTTTTCTTTTTTTCTTCTCATTTGTTTACTTGACAATTTGAATATGTACTCTGTATTATGACTGCTTTTCTTTTCTTTTTTTTTACTGGCTCTGAAAATAAAAATCTTTAAAAAAAAACACATCGTCTGAGCCCAAAGTGATGTGCATGGCACCTAGGCGCGCTGATGTCAGTTCTTTTCATTCCGCGTCAACCAGCGCAGATCTGGAGAAGAGCTATCCCTCAGTCACTGTTTTACTGTATTTTTTTAACGTTTTGTGAACTTCTTTTTAGGTGTTTTCCGCCTGGTGTGTTAGTGATGTCTTCGAGGAAGATAGTATTCAAGCCCTGCGGTGTCTGTCACCAGCCGGTGTCTGTGACGGTCTCGCACCATGTCTACCTGTGGTGTTTGGAATGCCACGACATAAAGTCGTGTTCCGATAGTGCCATGAATTTGAAGGCGTTGAGGGTGCGGTCTCTAAAGTTCATGGAGGCCTGGCATGCGATTCAGTGAAAATCGAGGGCCAGGTCACATGGAAGGTCCCAGGAGCGTTCACATAGCCCGAAATCCTGTTCGTCCTACTCTAAGTCATTGGGACATTCAGGTAAAAGGCACAAGAAGAAGAGTAAGAAATTGGAAAGATCTTCGACTTCTCTCTGTCTGTCGGCCGACGAGATGGAGGAGCGTCAGCATTCAAGGCCTGGTTTCAAGGTAGAGCCTGCATCTCGGAAGACTTTGCACCTTCCCAACTTTCTGGGAGCCAGAGCGTCCTCCGCTCAACGTAAAGACTTTTATGAGGCCATGCGCCTCAGATTTGGTTGGCCCAACCCCTCTGGTTCGGAGTTGGAGGAGGCCCAGCTGGTTTCGCGCTGATGGCTCTGGCTCCAGTGGCCCCCCTTAAATCCATTCCTGGATCCGGATTGGTGCCGGTCGCACCATATCCACCTTCCCCAACGCTGTTCCCAATGCCATAAGGATCGACCCCATCCTGATCCCCGACACTGAGATGGAAGGGCATCCAATGCCAGCAGGAACCGCTCTTCTTAGATCAAGATCGGAGTCTGAGCACTATTCCCTTAGGCAGGACTCGAGAAGGGATGGGAAAGGTTGCTGGACCCTGAAGAATACCAGCCATATGCAGAGAACCCTACAATGGACTGGTGAGGGGAATTGGGTGAAGGCAGTGAACTGGATACTTCTCCAAATACTGCAAATACTGGTATGCTTTCTCATGCTACCGTGCCTCTAGAGGAGAGAACTTCTTACGCAATGGTGGTGTGGAGGGGCTGAGGTCCCTGACCTTCATTTACCCTCGGTGGCTGTCAAGACTAACATATGACAGAGATGCTGCAATCTGAATCGCTACTTCCATTCATTGACGCTCTCACTGACATCCTTTTGGGGATCTGGTCCAAACCCAACACAGGGGCTTCTGGGAATAGGACGTCACCCACAGCCCTGCCTCAGGGGACCCAAACTTCCTCATCCAAAACCCTACCCCTGAGAGATTGGTGGTTCGAGCCTCGACCTCCCAAAGCACTTTCCCTACTGCTCCCCCATACACAGAATCCAAGTGGCTGGACTCTTTGTGAAAGAAAATGTTTTCTTCCACTAGCTTAGCATTGTTGGCTGTAAACATCGCATGCCTCTTGGATTGTTACTCACACACTCCGTGGGACAAAGTTGAGCAAGTGCTGTCACAATTCCGGAGGAGGCCTTGACCATCCTCTCCTAGGCTGTTGCAGATGAGAGAGATGCAGCAAAGTTCACAATCTGCTGTGGACTCTTCGAGACTGACTCACTGGGCAGAGCAGTTTCATCGACGGTGGGCCTGGAGCATCACGCCTGGTTGAGAACAACTTGTTTTTCGAGGGATGTCGAAGCTTTCCTTATGGAGATGCCCTTCGATAGCACTCATCTCTTTGGAAACAGGGCAGATTCAGGGCTGTAGTGCTTCAAGGACTCATGGGCTACAGCCAAGTTCTTGGGCCTCTCTGCGGCCTGCATCACCTTCAATCTGCCTTTCGCTCCTTTTGTGGCTATGAAAGTGGCTTCCAATCATGCCAGGTTCCTCTCAGCCACCGTGGCCCGCATGCCACCTAGGCTCTGTGTGGCCAAGGGCGTGGTACCCACAGATCTCGGGGGTCAGGTAGCCAGCGGTTTGGTCTGTCCGCCATCACCATCAACCCCCCCCCCCCATCCTGACATCTGCAGCCTCCAAACTTTCCTAATCTGCCACTTTACCCTCATGGCATCCAGCTGGTGGCAGGATCCACCGTCAACTGCCCCACTGGCAATCCATAACATCGGACAGGTGGGTTCTGCAGATTGACTGAAGGAGCTATTCCTTCCTCTTCGATACTACCCATCCCTCCATGTCACTATCTCACAACTGGCAAACAGAAGATTATCAATCCCTTCTCCACAAGGAAGTCATGGATCTCTTGACCAAGGGAGTTCTACAGAGGTTTACGGGGCCAGAAGTAGTCTTTGGTTGCTATTCCCACTAATTTCTGGTTCCCAAACAGGACAAAAGCCTTCATCCTACTAAAGATCTAAGGGCCCTCAACTTCTTCCTCAAAAGCCGAAATTCAAAATGCTCATGTTGGCTCAGGTCTTGTCTAGCTGGAACCCAGGAGACTGGATGGTACCACTGGACTTGCAGGATGCCTACTTTCACATTCTGGTCCTGCCTGCCCACCAGCACTATCTGCGGTTTACGGTAGGCCATGAACACTTTCAGTTCACTGTGCTCCCCTATGGCCTGACGAGCGCCCCTCAGGTGTTCACCAAGATGTCGGCAGTGGCAGTCTTCCCCTGGCTCGACGACTCACTGTTGAAGGTTAGCTAGCCACAGGTCGTCTCCCACCTCCAGACAACAGCGAACCTTCTGCACTCACTGAGGTTCTCTAGCAACAAATCAAAGTCACACCTGACTCCCTCTCCAACGCTCCCTTTCATCTGAGCTGGTCTGGATAGTATAGTTCCAAGTTTATCCTCTCGAGTAGCGAGTCCAGGATATTTTGCTATGATACCAATGTTTCAGCATCTATCCTGGATTTCGGCGAGGCAGACTCTGAGGAAGTTGGAACTCATGGCCTCCTGCATTCTGCTAGTGACTCATGCCTGATGGCATATGTGGGCTCTGTAGTGGGACTTGAAGTTTCAGTGGACACCAAATCAGGGGAACCGCTCCAACATGGTCCAGATCTCAGAGGGGACTGCAAAAGATCTGCAGTGGTGGCTAATGAACTGCTACTGGGTCAGCGGCAGACCCCTCTCCCTTCCCCAAATAGATCTCACAGTCGTGACTGATGAGTCAATTCTGGAATGGGGTGACCATCTGGGAGAGGTGGCGATCAGAAGACTTTGGTCTCCGGCAGAATCGGAAATCCACACCAACCTGCTAGAGATCCATGTGATCCGATTGGCATTGAAAGCCTTTCTACCCTTAATCAAGGGATGGCTAGTGTAGGTGTTCAAGGACAACACCACCGCCATGTGGAACTGCAACAAACTGGACAGGGTGGGTTGTGGACCCTCTGGTGGTTCAACACCTGGCAAGTTCTTTGAACGCCAGAGCAGACAAACTCAGTAATTGACGCTTATTAGATCAAGAATGGTGTCTCCACGACACACTTTTAGTCTTGAGTGGAGCTCAGGCCTCCTGTACGCCCATACCACTCCTCCCTCGAGTTCTCAAAGAGAACAGGAATGACCGGACCCAAGTCATTCTTGTGGGTCTGGACTGGGCACAGAGAGTCTGGTATCCCCAGCTACTGAGCATGGCCATCGACCCTCCGATTAGTCTGCCCTTTCAGGAGGATCTTCTGTCGCATCAGCACGGGACGGTCCTCCACCCAAACATGTCCACTCTCCATGTTCTTGAGTGGCGATCCTCCCGAAGCCTGTCATTTTGCCTGTTAATCGTCCCTCCACCAAGACGGAATAGGCCTGCTGTTGGATGAAATTTCAAGCATGGCTTCCAGAAAAATCCATTGATCCCCTTTCTTAAGGCCTGCTCGTTATTCTTTCCCTTGCCCAGCAAAGCCCTGACGGTAGCACACTCAGCTTTTCATAATACTGGCCTCACATACCTACACAAAAAGGCTAATCTCGTACTGTCCTCAAAGATCCCTTTGCTCGCAGTCAGCTCTTCTTATGTCCATCCCTTGCATCAAAAGGAATAAGTGGAGTGGCTCAGCCTGCTCAGTCCAGTCAAAATATTGGAATGTCCTTCCTTTCCCCCTTAGATGCATTTCTGATTAAAAAACATAATTCTGCAAGTAACTGAAAACGTATTTGTTTAAATTATAAACTTTGCCTACCTCTTCTTGGCTGTCTGCCTGAACACTGGGACACTCTAGCAATAGCTGTGCACTATACAAATCTTTCCATTCATTCATATTCATTCAAGGCTCTGCTCTGGGCACTCTTAAGGGATATCTCTCTGCTCTGCCTGCCTTCTTCTGGCAGCCCGACCAACCCTTCTTGTTTAAGTCCCCTATTGTACATAGCTTCTTGAACGGTCTAGTCCACTGTTGGAAAATGGGGTTCTGTTGCTGACCCCCCCCTCCAACGCCCCCACACACGTTTTGCCTGGTAACTCATGCAATTTGAGTGAGTGCATACTGGGGTCCCTGCTAGCCAGGCCCAAGTACCTGTGTTCTTTTCCCTAAACTGTACCATTGTTTCCACAATTGGCACACCACTGGCTCACATATAAGTCCCTTGTAAAAGGTGCCAGTGGTACCAAGGGCATAGTGACCTGAGAGGGTATGTATTATGCCACCCTAAGAGACCCCTCACCTAACACATACACACTGACATTGCAGGCTGTGTATTTAGGTGCAGCTTAAACTGAAGAGTTGACATGGCACATCCCTGTGTGCCCTGCCTACAAACCACTGCCTGTGGCATAGGTAAGTCACACCTCTAGCAGGCCTCACAGCCCTAAGGTAGGGTGCACTATACCACAAGTGAGGGCATTGCTGCATGAGCAATATGCCCTTACAATGTCTCAGTCCATTCTTAGACATTGTAAGTGCAGTGAAGCCATATTGAGTACATGGGCTGGGAGTTTGTCATTATGAACTCCACAGCTCCATGATGGCGTTACTGAATGCTAGGAAGTCTGATATCAAACTTCTCAGCATAATAAACCCACACTTATGCCAGTGTTGGATTGATTGTAAAATGCACTCAGAGGGTATCTTAGTGAGGCCCCCTGAAAAAGGACCAACTCTCTGGTCTGCAGCTGACTGGCCAGCACCAGCATGCCCCTTCATGTTTCTGACCTCGTGAAGTGGGAGCCTCGTGCTCTTGTGGGTCAGAAACAAAACCTGATTCGGGCGGAGGTGCTTCTCACCTACCCCCAGGCAGTAATAGCTTTCAGGACCGTGAGCCTCAAATGCTTCCTGCCCTTTGTTATGCTAGCAAGGGCCTTTCCAGTTAATGGAGATGCCCGCCCCTCCTAACCAAGCCCCCCCCTTTGGCTGCAAATCCGGCAGAAAAACTTAGTAAGCAGGAGAGGTGTGTCCCCTCTAAGCCAGGACCACCCTTAAGGTGCCCCGAGCTGAAGTGACCACCTCCTTAGAAAATCGTCCATGTTGGATGGAAGGATTTTAGCCAATAGGATTAGGAGATGCTCCCGCCCCAAAGGAAGGGGACATACAGAGGGTGTAGCCAGCCTAAGGTAAGTAGCCCATTGGCCACTACCTGCCAGTACATGTAACGCCCCTTAAGTCAGTATTTATGGGCACCACTGAACATTGATCCACAGATTTCTGGTGACCTAAAGAAGAAGAACTGAAGAGCTGTGCAGCAGTGAAGACTCCAGACGACAGATGTCAGTTGTGTGTCAATTGTAGAAACAAAGGTACAGTTTTGAGAAAGAACACTGGCACTGAGAACCTGATTAGCAGGGACCCAATGCACATTCAGTCAAACTGCATCAGAAATCAGGCCAAAAGTGGGGAGTAACCATGCAAAAATAGGCACTTTCCTACAGGACCTACATTTGGTTCTAATTGTTTTGATCTGTGCTCCTTCCAAGCCTCTCCACAATTGTCTTCTCAGGATCCCCACACTCAAAACAGTCTTCCTTATGGCAATTACATCTGCCCATAGAGTGAGTGAGATGCAGGCCTTGTCATCTTAGCCGCCTTCGCTCTCAGTCTATCCTGTCAAAGTGGTCACCCCATTTCATATAGGCCAGCCCATCACCTTCCTATCTCCTAAGCTCCGCCACATCCCTCTAAAGAAGAGGACGACTCCACCCTCTGTACCAAAAAAGAGTGTTGTCGTTCTACCTGGACGGCAGTTGAGTATTCCGAGTGGACAACCAACTCTTAGTAGGGTTTGTTGGTGCAAAGAAAGGTTGGGCGGTGCAGAAGCAAACCATCTCTCGCTAGGTTGTTCTCTGCATCAAAATCTGCTACACACTGGTGAAGAAGCAACTACCTGAAGGTTTGCAAACTCATTCAACAAGAGCGAGAGACACAGACACCAAAGAATACTGTCTGAACCGTCAGGTCCATAGGTAGGAATGGGCATTTTGCCCATTCAATGCTGCAGGACTTCCTTGTTTGAAATTGGTCCGCAGACCCACCACCGGAGTTGGTATTGCCAGAGTATCTATTCCAAGGTAAGGAATCTGCAGTTAGATGTATCTATCAGATGAATGAGTTACTTACCTTCGGTACCACGTTATATGGTGGAGATTACATCTAGACGCATATTCCTTACCGACCCACCCATCCTCCCTGTTCTGCGGACAGATTTCTAGGGTCAGGGCTGATTCCTTTCAGGTCTCTAGTTTACCCACACAAGTGGTCAGTGTTCTTCGTGGCTCTGTGCTTCAGGTATAGAAAGTTGTGAAAATGAACTGACGTCAGCGCACCTAGGTGGTGCCTATATAGGTGCCACAGTCATCACTTCCAGGGCAGACAATGTTAACAACGCATGCAGAGCCTATCAACGTCACCTACCGATGTGCATGGGCACTGCTCATTCAGAAATCTTCTGGATCCAGTCGCACGTCTAGGGAAACTCTAATGTAAGGAATCTGCGGCTACATATAGTCTCTACCAGATAAGGCGTTACCCAAGTTAAGTAACTTGTTCTTTTTAGAGCGCAGGGCTGTCCAGGTGGCTTTGAAGGTATTCCAGTCATGTCCCTCAACAGATAGGATTTTAGTGCAGATTCTGAAGGAATTTAAAAGATCCTCATCAAGAGCTTATTTCTGGAATCAAATTTGTTTATGGTGTCAACACCAAGATTGTAATTCCATATCTTGCCAAGAAGTGATTCTATGATAAGGGTTACATCTGGCTAAAGCTTAGCTGCAGTTCTCATAAATCAAAGATCACCTCACAGCTATAACAGTGTACACAAAAAAGCCAAATCAAACTCATTAAAAATACTTTTTTTGTACTTTTTTTGACAAGACTAAATCAATAAGAACTTCTAAGCAGCTCTGATAATGAGCCTCTGACAATAGGACTAAAGGCATGTTTCGCAAGTGGAAAGCAGTAAATATGGCTTGTACGGTCTGTAAAGCAGCCACCTGGAAATCTGTTCCTATATTTACAACAAACTGTTGTCTTGATTCAGACATCAAAGCTGTCTCAATCGTTAATCAAGCCACCCTTAAAAATCTTTCTACTTACAACTCTGTAAAGAGCTCTTTTCTGGCCTTCTAAACCTGCTGGTTTTTATCTCTCATTGCCAGGAACCATACATCTGCAGAAATGTGCTTGCTATGCTGTGTGAATGTTTATGACATTCAATGAAGATCCTAAGATACAGAAGAAGGGTTACTAACGTGCAATGTTCCCTCTAATTTGTTTACTCGGTGTGGCGCAGTGTAAGGTCTCTGTGCGCTGCAGCCAAGGTTATGAGTGCCAAGAACCTGACCATGCATGCAAGCCTGACCACTGACAAAGAAGGGTTTGGGGGGGGGGGGGTTCTCGCCCCAAGAAAATGTGGACAAACATGGAGCACTGTGTAACACATATTTAATTTTATATTCAATTTTGTTAGCTTTTAAAGCATAGTAAATGATGACCTTACAGTGCACCAGGATAATCTTTGTTGGGACCCTTCAATGATTCCCTCACTATCTCCTTCCAACAGTGTCCCGTATCTCTCCATAGGCCCTCTCTCACATGCATTTAATTTGTTTTATAGCAACTCTTAAAACTAGTGTAGGGTGTTGGAGCACTTTACATCACACATGAATACAATCAGACGCGTGTAAATCAGTCTATAGGAAATGTTACATAAGACAAAGGGGACTACAAGGTGTAGGATTCATGTCATCCATACTGGTAGGCCTTTTTTAAGAGTGCTTGACCTGGAGAAGCACAAAGCACAAGTTACTTACCTTCGGTAACAATATATCTGTAAAAAACAGTAGTTAGTGTTAGATTCCTTACCTTAGAATATCCTCAGGCGTCAGACTGGACTAGGAAAGTTTTGCGTAGCAGTACCCCTGCACGTCGGTAGGTGTCGCCTGCGGCTCTGTGTCCGTCGTCGGCGTCATGGTCGCAGGGATGACGTCGTCGGAGTACTTAGACGCCGCCCTCACGCGCTGACTTCAGTTCTCGTACATAGCTTTCCGCACCAGGAACGCAGAGCCATGCCAGAGACCGACACTGGTGCCATAAAACTAGGGCCCTCAAAGGGAAATACCTTAACCCTAGATACGGGTCCGCAGAACGGGGAGGATGGGTGGGGTGGTAAGTAATCTCACAATAACTAATGTTTCTTACAGATATATTGTTACCGAAGGTAAGTAACTTGTGCATCTGAAAGAAACAGGTTAGTGTTAGATTCCTTACCTTAGAATAGATACCCCAGCAATACCAACCCCGGTGGTGGGTTTGCGGACCAAGATCACACCAGAAAGTCCTGGAGAACGGAACGGCCGAAAAAGCCATCTCTCCGGACTTGGCTGTCCAGGCAGTAGTGCCTAGCAAACGTGTCCCTCACCACCCCCTTTTTGTAATTATTTTGGCCACCATGAGTGTGGAAGGGTATGCTCAGACATGAGTCCCTTGCTCATTGCACCATCAGGATTCAAGCAAGCCGGGCCGAAGACGGCTGTTATGCCAGAAACCGGTCCCCGGAAGCTTGTTTCCTTTCCAGTGAAGAATTGGCTTGGTAGTTTGGTCTGCCCTGTTCCCATGATGCACTGGGCCAGGGACAGACTAATTTGCATATAGCCAGGTTCTGAACTGGGATGGTGCAGTGAGCTAAAAAACGGTGATGGATCAAGCCCTGATCTGTTGACTGGGTAGGAGTGTTCTGATTAACTCAGATACTCTGTCCATCACCACCCCCTTTTTGTAATTATTTTGGCCACCATGAGTGTGGAAGGGTATGCTCAGACATGAGTCCCTTGCTCATTGCACCATCAGGATTCAAGCAAGCCGGGCCGAAGACGGCTGTAATGCCAGAAACCGGTCCCCGGAAGCTTGTTTCCTTTCCAGTGAAGAATTGGCTTGGTAGTTTGGTCTGCCCTGTTCCCATAATGCACTGGGCCAGGGACAGACTAATTTGCATATAGCCAGGTTCTGAACTGGGATGGTGCAGTGAGCTAAAAAACGGTGATGGATCAAGCCCTGATCTGTTGACTGGGTAGGAGTGTTCTGATTAACTCAGATACTCTGTCCATCACCACCCCCTTTTTGTAATTATTTTGGCCACCATGAGTGTGGAAGGGTATGCTCAGACATGAGTCCCTTGCTCATTGCACCATTAGGATTCAAGCAAGCCGGGCCGAAGACGGCTGTAATGCCAGAAACCGGTCCCCGGAAGCTTGTTTCCTTTCCAGTGAAGAATTGGCTTGGTAGTTTGGTCTGCCCTGTTCCCATGATGCACTGGGCCAGGGACAGACTAATTTGCATATAGCCAGGTTCTGAACTGGGATGGTGCAGTGAGCTAAAAAACGGTGATGGATCAAGCCCTGATCTGTTGACTGGGTAGGAGTGTTCTGATTAACTCAGATACTCTGTCCATCACCACCCCCTTTTTGTAATTATTTTGGCCACCATGAGTGTGGAAGGGTATGCTCAGACATGAGTCCCTTTCTCATTGCACCATCAGGATTCAAGCAAGCCGGGCCGAAGACGGCTGTAATGCCAGAAACCGGTCCCCGGAAGCTTGTTTCCTTTCCAGTGAAGAATTGGCTTGGTAGTTTGGTCTGCCCTGTTCCCATGATGCACTGGGCCAGGGACAGACTAATTTGCATATAGCCAGGTTCTGAACTGGGATGGTGCAGTGAGCTAAAAAACGGTGATGGATCAAGCCCTGATCTGTTGACTGGGTAGGAGTGTTCTGATTAACTCAGATACTCTGTCCATCACCACCCCCTTTTTGTAATTAGCAAACGTGCGCAGCGAGGCCCACGTAGCTGCCTGACAGATGTCCTGCAAGGGGACTCCCAGACCCAGGGCTGTAGTAGCCGCCGTGACCCGAGTGGAATGGGCCCTCAGCCCAACAGGGGGCTCCTTCCGAGCCAAGAAGTAACATACTTTGATACACAATATGACCCACCGAGAGATGGTCCGTTTGTGTACGTCCATCCCTTCTTAGCGCCCACGTAACCAACAAAGAGCTGGTCGTCCACCCGGAACTGGCGTGTGCGATCAAGGTAGAAGGAGAGCGCACGTTTTGGGTCCAGACGGTGGAGCCTCTCTTCCTCCATAGAAGGATGCGGAGGCGGAAAGAAGGTGGGCAAAGTGATGGACTGCCGATGTGAAAGGCTGTAACTACTTTGGGCAGAAAAGAAGGACACGTTTTCAACACAACCTTGTCCGGATAGACAGAAAGGAAAGGAGGTTTAGAAGAAACAGCTTGGAGCTCACTCACTCTCCTGGCAGAGGTGATGGCAATTAGGAAAGAAGTCTTAAGAGTTAGAAGACGGAGAGGACAATTGTGAAGTGGGTCAAAAGGAGCGCACATCAGATAAGTAAGAACAAGGTTCAAGTTCCACTGAGGCATCACGAAAGGAACAGGAGGGAACATGTGTGCGATGCCCTTCAAGAATCTATTTACAATAGGGCACTTGAAAAGAGAGGGCCGATCAGGAAGCCTCAAGAAGGCGGAAATGGCAGAGAGGTAGCCCTTCAGAGTGCCCAGAGCAGAGCCCTGCTGGGCAAGAGAAAGAAGGAAGAGGAGAACCTCTGAAAGTGGGGCAGAGAGAGGATCCACAGACTTTGCTGTGCACCATACCACAAATGTATTCCACCTGCAGGCGTATACCGTTTTCGTGGAGGGACGCCTGGCTGCCAGAATCACATCACATACTTCAGGAGGAAAGTCAAATGGCCTCAACTGCTGCCGCTCAATCTCCACGCATGGAGGTGGAGGCTGGACAGGTTCGGGTGGAGGACCGTCCCCTGCTGCTGCGACAGAAGGTCCTCCTGAAGAGGCAGACGAATCGGGGGATCGACTGACATGCTGAGTAGCTCAGGATACCAGTATCTTCGTGCCCAGTCCAGGAGCCACAAGGATGACTTGGGCCCGGTCTCTCCTGATCTTCTTCAGCACTCTGGGCAGAAGTGGTATAGGCAGAAAGGTGTACAACAGACCGCAGCTCCACTCGCGACGAAAAGCGTCTCCGAACGAGTGCCGTCTTGGAAGTTCCAACGCGTTGAACTGATGACATGGCGCGTTATCTTCGGTGGCGAATAGATCTAGCCAAGGCTCTCCACAGTGCCGAAAGAGGTCTTGCGCCACGTCCGAGTTCAGACACCATTCGTGATCCACCATGCACCGCGGCTGAGTTCGTCCGCCCTGTTGTTCAGGGAACCTGCCAGGTGTTGAACCACCAGGGTGATGCCCTGGTGTTCCTGCTATGTCCAGAGGCGCAGAGCCTCCTGACAAAGGGTCCACAACCCCACCCCCCCCTGTTTGTTGCAGTACCACATGGCGGTGGTGTTGTCCGTGAACACCTGCACTACACTACCCCGGACTGAGGGAAGGAATGCTTTCAGTGCAAGCCAGATCGCCCGCAGCTCCAGAAGGTTGATGTGGAGCCGGGACTCCGCCGGAGACCAGAGGCCTCTGATCTCCCTCTCTCCCATGTGGCCTCCCCATCCCAGGAGGGACGCATCACGTGCTCCGGTTGCGGTAGGGAGAGAAATCTGCAGCTGACCCAATCGCGGTTCGTGAGCCACCACTGCAACTGTCTCGCAGTGCCCTCGAGATCCGGACGTGGTCGGACAGGTTGCCCTGATGCTGTGCCCACTGAAACTTCAGGTCCCATTGCAGAGCCCGCATCCGCCACCTGGCGTGATGCACCAGAAAGATGCAGGAGGCCATCAGTCCCAGGAGCCGCAGCGTCAACCTGACCGAGACTCGGGATAAAGGCTGAAAGACCGTAATCAGAGCCTGAATATCCCGAACCCGCTGTTCGGGGGGATAAACCCGAAACTGCGCTGAGTTCAGAACCGCACCGATGAAGAGGAGCAACCGAGAGGGGCACAGGTGTGATTTTGGCACGTTGATGGAGAACCCCAGCGAGTGCAGGAGGTCGGCCGTAATCTGGAGGTGGGAGACGACTGTTTGGGGCGAGCCCGCCTTCAACAACCAATCGTCGAGATAGGGGAAGACTGAAACCCCTAATCTGCGCAGATGATCTGCGACCACCGCCATCACTTTCGTGAACACCCGAGGGGTGCTGGTAAGGCCTAAGGGGAGCACGGTAAACTGAAAGTGCTCGTGGCCTACCGTGAACCGC